>NC_141546.1:59821000-60497000 GCF_021556685.1 Rattus norvegicus | reverse complement strand
ATGTAAGGTCAGGGAAAGAACAGTCCTAACCCCCTCCCCACCCTTGGGTCTAGGGCAACGATTTTGAAATATTGATTGTAGTAAGTAATAACTCAAGAATATCAAAGGGGGGGGTTTAGATGTGTGGACGTATGGGAGTGGCCCAGCCATTGAACTGTATAAGGCCTATTAAAATGTAAGGCTTCATGTGTGTATCTTTCATTTAGAAATCCAGAAAATTGGGGCAGGTAGTGAGGACTGTAAGCACTGTGTCTGGGTCGATTATAGTAGAGATTAATTAATTGGTAAGTGTAACTTGTCTACACCTTAGGTCATTTTCTGAAATTTGATAATTGGAGCAAGCAGCTGCTTTTTTCTGAGATGATGTTATATGACACTTCATCCAGTCAATAGGCAACTGTCTTCAGATCTGTCAAGATGTTCTTAAGATACCAAAAGAGAAAGTGGCGTCAAATGTATTCTACCAAAGGTATTAGTTACTTTTCTCTTCCTTGTGACAAAATCCTTAACAAAAGCAATGTAATGAAGGAAGGGTCTATTTGACTCACAGTTTAAAGACCCAGTGCACTGAAAAGGCGAATAAGCTGCAGATGTATAGGATGCTCTAACTGGGTTAGCAAGAATTTAAAGCATGTTCATTCCTCAGCTGCAAAGCAGAAGTAGAAATGGATAAAATCTTTCTAATTTCCCCTTTGCATGATTTATTCAACTTGGTGTTGTAAATATCCATCTTATTTTCCCAAATGAAGGGATGATATGAGAGCTGTGCACCAGCTTTATAAAGAGAAGGCTTGGGCTTAGCCAAGAGTATTTCTTTCTCTGTTCTAATTATTCCTAGGTTTAGGCCTAGAACCTTTAGCCTTCCTACAATCTAATCTTCTAAGTTGCCTGATTCAGTCCAGCTTCTCGCTAAATCGATTCTCACTAAATTGATTGGCTCATGCTAACTTCATAAATATGTTCTAATTGTTTGGCTCCTCAACCTCCGGATCATTCTGTCTTCACCTGTGTCTAGATTGTTCTCTCTATTACCTCTCGTTGTAAAACTATCACACCCATATCTTTTTCTCTCCCTTTGGTGACCTTAAGTAGCCTCTTTTTCTTATGCTGTTTTGGTGTGAGTTAAGCCTATTCCATCTCTGACTCATTCTGGCAAATCTTTTTCTCATTTATCACAGTGTCTGCCTCTCAAGGAGATGTTATTTTCACACAAGGCTGCTTTTGTTCTACAAATTAACTTTACCTTACCCCCAACCATTAGATTGAATTCAGGGACCCCTATGCTTGAATTAAGGGAAGGATTGAAGAAGCTGAAGGGGAGGGTAACCTCATAGGAAGACCAACATTCTCAACTAACCTGAACCACACAGAGCTCCAAGAGATGGAGACACCATGGCTATGAAGTGCCTAAAGAAATGTTCAAGGGTTGGGGATTTAGCTCAGTGGTAGAGTGCTTGCCTAGCAAGCGCAAGGCCCTGGGTTTGGTCCCCAGCTCTGAAAAAAAAAAAAAAAACAAAGAAAGAAAGAAAGAAAGAAAGAAAGAAAGAAAGAAAGAAAGAAAGAAAGAGAGAAAGAAAGGTTCAAGATCTTTAGTCATAAGGGAAATGCAAATCAAAACAACACTGAGATTCTACTTCATACCAGACAGAATGGCTAAGATCAAAAACTCTGGCGAGAGCAGATGCTGGCAAGGATGTGGAGAAAGAGGAACACTCCTCCATTTGTTGGTGGGACTGCAGACTGGTACAACAATTGTGGAAATCAGTCTGGAGGTTCTGCAGAAAATTGGATATTGCACCACTTGATGACCCAGTTGTACCTCTCTTGGGCATATACCCAAAAGATGCTCCAACATATAACAAAGACACATGTTCCAATATGTTCATAGCAGCCTTATTTATAATAGTGAGAAGCTTCAAAAGACACAGATGCCCTTCAACAGAGGAATGGATACAGAAAATATGGTACATCTACACAGTGGAATACTACTCAGCTATCAAAAACAATGAGTTTATGAAATTCAAATTGATGGAACTGGAAAATATCATCCTAAGTGAGGTAACCCAATCACAGAAAAACACACATTGTATGCACTCATTGATAAGTGGATATTAGCCCAAATGTTCGAATTACCCTAGATGCACAGAACACCTGAAACTCAAGAAGGATGACCAAAATGTGAATGCTTCACTCCTTTAAAAGGGGAACAAGAATACCCTTCAGAAGGGATAGGGAGGCAAAGCTTAGAAGAGAGGCTGAAGAAACGCTCATACATATTCAGCCACCAAACTAGATAAGATGGATGAAGGAAAGAAGTGCAGGCTGACAAGAACCGGATGTAGAGCTTTCCTGAGAGACACAGCCAGAATATGGCAAATACATAGGCGAATGCCAACAGCAAACCACTGAACTGAGAACAGGACCCCCGTTAAAGGAATCAGAGAAAGGACTGAAAGAGCTTGAAGGGGCTTGAGACTCCATATGAACAACAATGCCAACCAACCAGAGCTTCTAGTGACTAAGCCAGTACCCAAAGACTATACCTGGACTGACCCTGGGCTCCAGCTGCGTAGGTAGCAATGAATAGCCTAGTAAGGGCACCAGTGGAAGGGGAAGCCCTTGGTCCTGCCAAGGCTGAACCCCCAGTGAACGGGATTGTTGGGGGAAAGGCGGTAATGGGGGTAGAATGGGGAGGGGGAACACTGATATAGAGGGGAGGGGGAAGGATTAGGGGGATGTTAGCCTGGAAACCTGGAAGGGGAATAACGTTTGAAATGTAAATAAGATATACCCAATTTCATAAAGATGGAGAAAGGAAAAGAGTGATAATGGGCTGGTACGAGGACCCTGGCGCATAAATATTAGAGCTCTTCCTGGTGTGGCCTCAGTGGGGAAAACGCACTTAATCCTTGAGAGACTTGAGGCCCAAGGAATGGAGAAGACTGTTCACGGGTCTCCCTCTTGTACACAAGTGGAAGGAGGAATGGGATGAGGAACTGTGGGACGGGAAATGGGAGCCATGACTGAATTGTAATAAATAAAAAAAAATTTCCCCCAAAATGTACAAAAATGGATAAAAATTATATTTGGATTGTAACATGAATTATAGCACATTTAAGAGAAAGACAAAATTAAAAGTTGATGAAATTCAAAGATGATCTAAACAGCTTCTCATATGCAACTGAACTCTTTTGTAGTAGAAAGCTGTTTCTACTAAAGGCTAACCCACGATAGCAGAAAACCACGGGTTCTCCTGAGGGTTCAGACATACCGACATTTTGTACCAACGCTATTCTTTCATGTCTTACTTTTCCTTATTCCACTTGTGTAGCAACTCAGAATATTTTTATGGTTGAAGTTCAGCGAGTATATCAGCTTGAATAATGTGGTGTAATTCCAAATTCAGGAACTCATTTGGTCATTGAAAATATTCAAGCTGTTGTCTGGGAGCTTAGTAGAACATTTGTGCATTCTTCTCGCTGTCTGTTAAGCTTTGTGTGCCTCTGGGAGGTGATGATTTAGACTGGCTCAGAGCATGATGGAATCGGCATATTTATATTTCTCATGCTGTTGCTTGTGTCTAGAACTGCAGAAGCATATATGGGCATACACCCAGAAGTCTCAGTTAATGCAAATCATAGACCATATGTATTGGGAGGGGCACAATCGAAGTGTTACAAACATGTAAATACCAGGAACTCTTTCTGCAGAGTAATTTCTTATGATAGGCTGCTCGTGTCCCTCTCATTGTGTAAAATGAATCCAACACACAGCAAAGCCATTTACAAGCTATCTTCACAGCACTAAGCTCTGATTTAGAAGACTGACCATACAATAAAACTAAGGTCTATTTTCATCTCCCCTCCTCTTTCACTCTTGTTTTTCGTTTTGTCTATCATGCTTCTCCTTCCCCCTCTCTCCTTCTCCCTCTCCATCTTCTTCTACTGTAGTTTTTTCATTCCTCCCTTCTCCCTCTCTCTGCATCAAATGACAACAATAAATAACCTATCAGGTTAAGATTTTCACACATGTTCCCCAGGATTCCACAAATAAAGACCTACCTTGAGTGCTTAAAGTATGTAGAAATGTTTGGAAGTATCTAGTTATGGTAACATTTAGTCAGAAAAGAAATGCAAGAGTTAGCCAAAACTTTCTTCACTGCCTGAACATACTAATAAAAAAATTAGTATGTTCAATCTCCTGAGACTGAATCATGCAGTCCCTGTTGCCTCAGGGATTGTACTATGTCAACTGTCAGTGTGTTCTAGTTCCAAATTTATCACCCGCCCATGTCAGAATACCCAGACACATTGATCTGGAGCAATCATGTGGCTCTTTACCTTTATCCAGATTTTCCAGGGGAGGGGGTCAAATTTTTCACAAGATATTTCACGCTGAGAAAGTATGCAGTCTGTCCCCTGATGAGACAGTGAGGGTGAAGTTGTTCATTCTCTTCCTCTGATCTTTCTTGTAGGATATGGCTTGTGATGTCTCCTAATGTCATTTAAAAAAAAAAAACTACTAGACTCAAAATACATAGTTGTAAAGCCCAGTCCCATCCAGTACATCTACAAAATAATTCCTATGTCTAACTCTTAGGGATTTTTATGTAAGAGGGGCCAGAAAGATTATAAGAGCCAGTGGACAGGGGAATTTGCTATGAGACATTTTTTCATAGAAATGTCTGAAGTGACTTTCAGGTTCAGTGTCTGTGGACTGAGTAAGAACAGGACTTTTGACTGGGTGCAGTTGCCAACTATATTTCTTACATAGACAGTGAGAAAGGTAGGAAGGTTTGAAGACTGTCTAGGTTCTGAGGTTTCATAAAGTGGTGTTTTCGATGAAAGAGTGAAGTGTCCACACATTTTAGAAATAAAAACACTGAATAATAAGTCTGTGTAGGTCTTAGTGTTAGAATGATAATCAAGGCAGAAGACTATCTGGAAACAATCTTATGACAGTAGAACTTGCCACAGAAGTTTTGAAAGCTATCAGTTGATCATTATGGATAGAACACAGATTGGTTGTCAACTCTTATTGGATACTACCATGAGTAAAATTGCAGAGATAACACAATATTTGTAACTGGTCAATTTAAGGCTTGTCTTTTAATTTGTTTCTATCAGAGCTCAAATTTTTCCATAACAGAAGATTTCTTTGTCATGTAAAAAATCACTTCAGCATTTGATAAGATGGATATTGATCATACAGTCTTCTTTTATTACCATAAAAATGTCTGTTTGGAAAAATCCTCTATACTAATCTATCAGTGTGGGAGAGAGGTGATGCTATCACACTGAGATCACTTCTACATTTCTAACATATGGCAGATTAGATAGGTGATAGATGATAGACAGACAGAGCAACATATATACACAAGAGAAAGATGGACAGACAAAAAGAAAGATGGATAACTCCTATCTTTTCAGTTCAGTTCTGTGGTCTGCATGCTGCTTCAACTTCTCTCGCAAGTCCTAATATTTCTAGAAATATGTCCTCATAATTTCATAGATGTAACTGTGTAAGGCTATAAAAAGGAGTAATAGTATGGGTAATAAGTATAAGGTTATCCTTAAAATCAAGTATAAAGACGTGAGTTTAACTTCCAGGGGCCACAGAAAAATCAAGGCATTATAATGTGACTTATAATTCCAATAATGTGAAGGTAGAGACAGGGAGATACTTAGGAATCCTTGACCAGATGCTGGCTGAGCTTTCTTGTTGAGGCCCATGTCTTATGGATAATCTGTCTCCAAAGTAAAACATAAAGTATATATAAGAATTGATACACACGTTCAATTACTGTTCTCCAGTAGCACAGATAGACACATGAACAGATACACAAAGAGATACATAGGCAGACAAACACAGGTAGACAAACAGAAAGACACACACATGTGTGCTTAAAAATACAATATTTGCGGTTGTTTTTTCAGGTTTAAGAAAAATATCAGACTGGATATTGTCTACCATTTTGCTGGTATTTCAAAGTGTATTCTAATTAGATTGTCTTCAATAAATATCCTAAAAATATTCTACAAATAATATTGTAAAATCCAAGAAATAAAATTTTAAGTTTACTTGCATACAAATTAATTCTCTAGTCTGTTTCTGCTCAACAATTATCTGAAATGATAAAAAGTCTACAAATTTATATAACAGTCAGTAGCTCTTTTTAGATATTAAGTAATTAAAATTTCTTGCTGTCACAATATAATATATATGTATATAGTACTGTAGAGGACTTTGCTAAACAGACCATTTCTGTTGTACTTATATGGAGACCTTATGATCAACAGCTACTTTCCTAGATACTGAAGTGACTTTTAAGGGACACAGAACTCTTCTATTATGGACGATATATGTTTGTGTGTATTTAGGTGTGTGTGTGTGTGTGTGTGTGTGTGTGTGTTTGTTTTCTCACAGTAACCTTTTTCAAGTAAATAAGAAACTAGGTTTTTCCCAAAATGCAGATATTAAAATAAGATTTTCTTTTCTTCCTCTTAAAATAAATGTCTCTAGATTGCAAATGCTCTTTAGATTATAAAATAGTAGCATTCATGCAAGTCATAAATCATGAGACTTTCTTAGGTTTAAAACCAGAACTTATATACATCCAATTCTGCCTATTGATCAATGACCAAGAAAAAGACGAAGACAAAAGATAAAAATAGTTAAAGGGGGATGTAATAGGCAATATCCTGGGAATGTGATGAATAGATAGGATTTATATCAGTTCAGAGCAAGAAAAACAATTGGGACCCTATTCTAACTGACACACAGGGCTTTGCATATTATGAATTGAGCATTATTAAATCAAAAGGCAATTTTCTTCACCAAAGGCAAATTAAAGGCAGGGCATATGACTAAAAATCATGAATCATGCTGTAATATTTGCAGTGACTGCAGTAAAATGAAATAAGCTATGGAACTATTTTATGAAATAATTAATAGAAAAGATATACATCTGACAATCCTTGTAATGTCACAGAAGAAATAATATAATTAATGACTCCCAATTGTGGGCAAGATGCAAAAATAAAGCACTTCATTAGGTAGTATATTCTAGGTTCTGGTTCGGTTTTATCACTATTGTAAGTAAAAATAATGCACTAATGTTTATTGACAGATGTTTTTAGATGAAGTGTTTTAAGTTATTTTGTAAAAATAAATATGTAAAAAGCTTTGTTATTTTACATTAAAGAAAATAGCTATCATTGAAGTGTTCTATAATCATGCACATCCCTACTCTTTATGAATTAGAGATCAAAGAATATTTGCATAATACCATACTTAGGATTCCTCCTTATGTCTGTGTTAGTTTTTCATTAAATATGTAAGATTCTCAAAAACCACCTAAAACCTAATGTGCTGCAGGCTGCATTCCAAATTTTATTTTTATTCCTAAATTGCATATGTGTAAGTGTAATACTGACAGAAGTATTAAACTCATTCACCAATGAATAAGATAGTTTTCTTATCCCAGTGTCTTACATTGTTACCAGTATTGTCTTCAAATTCAGTGTTCATCACTCATTATTAGTGGCATATGCTCCATTATATTACAGAGCAATATGTTTATGAAGTCTTTCGCATCAATGACACCACTGCCTATTTAATTGTATGCCATGAACTGTAAATATTATTCTTAGAATCAGGAATTTTGCTCTCATTCATATATCCTAATTTTGCTTTCCTATTGGTGATAGACATTTTCTTTTCCATTGATAGTTTCAAATTCACAGATTGTGAAGTTATTTTTTGTCAATCGCAAATTGTTTATCTTGTACATGATGTATGTTAGGTTACATTTTGCCAGATCTCAAAGGCAATTTTAAGAAGAGAATAAACTATGTTTGTAAGACTATTATTTTATTATTATTATTTTTATTAATATTTTACAAGATAAATCTCTTTTCATTGTCTTAGCATGTTCCTGTCTCTGTCTCTATCTCTTTCACTGTTTCTCTGTCTCTCTGTGTGTGTGTCTTTCTCTCCCTGTCTCCCTCCCTCCCCTGTGTTTGTGTGTTTGTGTAGTATGTGTGTTGTGTCTGTGTGGCCATAAATTTATTTGTATGCTATTATTATTAATGATATAAAATCCTTTATCCTCTATCATAATTTCATAAAACAAGGTGTGTTTTGGTTTAGCTTTTGAATGTAGGATTTACTTCATATGTGATTTAAGATTCTAGGTGGATAATGTCATGACTGGCTTCTGTCCCTCACAGAATGTTGACCATTTTCACAAGGAACAGCTACTGGTACCACTTTGGGTGATCAAAACTGCTTGGTGACTCATCAAGGGCACCCAGGAAGCCACAGTGTTTGGTGGAGTCCATGCCCCTATTACCTCCAGTGCTGCTGTAGCTTCCCTGGCTGGCAGGAATAGTGCTGTCTTGCTTACAATGCTTGGCTTGCTGAGTGCTCAGTCACTGTAGCCAATGCAGTTCTGCTAGCTCTGCCATTCAACTGATGGTGCTGTCACCATGCCATGCTCTATCTGTTGCATTTTTTATGTCTTTTGATCAGCTGGTGCTCCTACACTTATAAAAGGAAAGATCACTCCAGAGAAGATGATTCCTGAAACCTCACATTGAACCACCAGGAACAGCAGCACTGGGAGTGTCTCCCAGTTGACTCTGTCAATGAGCTTGAACATCTGCTTATACAGCATGAAGTTGAATAGTCACAGTCATCCATCTGGACCTGTTACAGCCTTGCCTCTTCACAAAAGTCACAGGAGTCCCTTTTCTAGTCCAGTAGAGGAAGCATTTCCCCTCTCTCCAGGATGGAAATAGTTTAAGAACCATCTGGAGTTCACATAAGCTTGAAAGCAGAACGTTTGCTACAAACATTTTCAGTTAGCCTATACTGAAGAACTACCTTCACATGCCAGGAAACAGTACCTTCACAAGCCAGGAAACCAGATTCCATTTTTGTGTGGTTGACTTAAGGTACCTACTGAGTGTTCAAGATGTTCAGAGTTGTCATAATGACAGTGCACTGGGTTCTTCTGCTTAAGGCAGTGCAGGAAGCAGTGAGAGCCCAAGAGCCATTCATTGGGGACTATAATTGCCCATCTCCAACATATTAGGTTATTTACAGGAAATTGACTATCAAAGGGATGCTTTATATACAAAATCAAAAAAATTATCATTATTACAAGTTGTTATTTTAACAAGCCTTAAAAATGCTTAATACCTGCCAAGTGTATTAGGTTGCACTGGTAATAGAATGAACTAAAATATCTGACAATAGCCCCAGACATACTCCTGTGTCCATGACCCACAGAACTTAGATTACATGTGTGCCTGAAGCATTTTTAATATTTGTATATGGGTGTGAAGAACTGAACTCAAATTCTAATATTTTCATAGCAAGAAACTTACCAAGTGGGGGCATCTCTCAAACCCTATTCACTATTAGAGCCTGCTTCTCTCACTATCATCAGGATGTAGAAAAAAATGTACAGATTTGGAGGAAATGAAACTATGGTGTACTGTCATTACAAATGTTAAATAGTGATACTATAGAGAATAGTACAGTAGCCTTATGATATGGTAAACATGGAAGTTCTCTTTGACCAGGTTGTCAAGATGGCTCAGCAGTCAAACACAGTAGTCTCATGACCCTGGTAAACTTTTATCAATTCCCAATTCAGTGATGAAGGCATAAAACCAACACCTGAGTGTTTCTCTGTGAATTCCACATGGGTGCAGTGGCACACACACACACACACACACACACACACACACACACACGCACACACGCACACACACACACACACACTCTAAAATAGTAAACATCCATAATTCAGAAGGTTTCTGTGTTTATATATCAAATTATTGAAAATTGGGGCTTATAGATGTTGTTGTATACCTATGTTCATAGCAGCATTTCTACTAAGTGCTAAGGAATGGAACAAACACATTTATCTACTAACATATATGCGGCCAATTGAAAGATATTAATTTTATAATGGAACATTATTTAGCCTTAAGGGGGAGATATTATGATACACATTACAACACTGATGAATCTTTTCAACCTTGTGGGAACTGATGGAAGGCTTTCACAAAATGGACAGTTTATTCAGTTTAAGTGTTCTATATAAGTCCAAAAAAGAAACAGAACAAAACAAAGCAAACAAACAAAAACTCAGGTGATAGCTTAGATACGTGCTGGAAAGGATGAAGGATGTATGAACTACAAAGTAAAGGGAACACTTGCAGGTGGGAGTACAAACTTGTATAACCACTTTGGGAAAAAATCTGGTAGTATCCCAGAAAACTGGGTATAGTTCTACCTCAAGACTCAGCTATACCACTTCTGGGCATATACCCCAAAGATGCCCCACTATGCCACAGTGACACTTGTTCAATAATTTTCATATCAGTTGGATCCATAATAGCCCAAAACTGGAAGCAACCTAAAGGTCCCTCAGCTGAATTATGGATAAAGAAAATGTGGTTCATTTACTCAGTGGAATATTCTTCAGCCCTGCACACATATGTAGCAGATGTACATCTTGAACTCCATGAGGGTACCCCTAATGCTGTTGCCTCTCTGTCTCCCGTAACTGGGCTACATTATCTGGCCTCAATGTGAGAGATTCAATGTGCCCGTGTTGGGGGATACAGGAAGGGACTGAACACCACTCACTCAGAGAAGAAGGAAATGGAGGATGGAAGAATGTTGTGTGAGGGAAGTCTGGGAGGGAGGCAGCAATCAGAACAAAAGTCAATACATGAATAAATAAAGCAAACAAACAGGAAAAAGAGGAAAGATCGGTGGGTGCACGATCTAGGAAGAGGAAGGAGTTGTCACTATTGTTTTAGTATCGCAAGAACATGGGACTAATAGGTGGTTCAAGTGTTTGAGAATGTCTTATGCTTTTACTCATGACCCAAGTTCAGTTCCCAGACCCACATGGTATCCAACTGCTTGTAACTCCATGGATTCCGAAACCCTCATGTGGACTCTGCAGCCACCTGCACTCACGTTTTTACACACATACACAGACACACAGAAATGCACAAATACTTATACATACACATAATAAAAAATTATGAAAGCAAATCTTTAAAAAAAAGGCCAAAGTAGTTCTAGAGATCATAAATGGTATTTATAAGACATTTTAAATGAACTCATTATTACTTAACTTATTCCTAGGAAACACTAAAGTGGTCAATTTTATGGTACATGTATTTTTCTACTATTTCCAGAGTGGTGGTTAAAGCATTTACTATACAAGGGGCTAAGAATAAGTAGTAGTGAATGCTCAACCTTAAATGGTACATTTATATCCACTTACTCCAGCTGAGGCTCAAGTGACATTCAGGAAGAGGAGTTGAGAGGAATGGAAGATATGTAAGGTGGGGAGGAATTCTGGGATATATTGGTGCCTCTGTAGTTACATGCATAAGATTAGTTCAGGTAAATATATCATCATGCAATGGGGAGGGTCTCCTGAGGTCACACCAGTAGATGAGGAGCCTTTGGTCATTGATGGTTCCTAAAGGAAGGGGAGTCACTTTAACAATATGGGCAATAGAAAGGTCTTCCTGGCAAAGCAGATGAAGCCACACCCAGGAATATATGAGTCACACTTATTGGACAGAGTAAGTTCATACAATTTATTAATTAAATAATAAATTAATAATTTTGAGAGAACATGGAGTTGGAGGGAGGACATGATGAGAGGTCCTTTTGGGAGTAGTAAGTTTAAGGGTGAATCTGATTGAGATACATTTAATACATTACTGAAATTGTCATTGAATACTTTTAAGTGTGTTTCAGAATGTAGATAAAAGCCATAGAGCTATAAAAACCCTAGAGCATACGTTTAACAGTTTCTCTAGTTATAATTAGTTTGTTCCTATAAATTCTATTTGGCAATTTTTACTATATTTTGCAAAAAGTAACATGTTCTATAATTGCCAAAACTGATTCAGTGGTAGAATCATGTATTACCCATTTGTGTAACATATTTTGTTACCAAATACTGATCCTAAGAAGAATTGAGGTTCGTTTTGGAAAATATTTAGCCACAGGCTACCTAACCTACTTGTAACATTTTTGGGGAAGTTAATAATGTATAGATGTTAAAGATCAAGTTCTAAGGATCATCACCTGGGCACAGTCTGCAAATCCAGATGAAAGCACACATGTGTCATTTTGATCTTTACTGAAGGAGAAATGTCACACTGTTCAGAATCCAGTCCCTCATTTGCTAAAATGTCAACTCCCTCCATGGAAGCAATCTATTTACTACATTTGTAACCCATAAGCACATTGTAAAAAGTTATGATGTTAATATATTTCTTATTTCCAATGGGCATCAGGATACCTGAAGCTATTTATCTAATAGTTCATAAAGGGAAGTCCAATTTTTTATATTGACTTAAAAAAAAAAGGCTTGCGGGTTAGGGATTTAGCTCAGTTGTAGAGCGCTTGCCTAGCAAGCGCAAGGCCCTGGGTTCGGTCCCCAGCTCTGAAAAAAAAAAAAAAAAAGGCTTGCAATATTCAGGTAAACTTTTTCCAAAAATGAACTACAGTGAACTTTCTGGGCCTTCTTCAGTGTAAATGTGCATACAACTATCATTAAAAGCACTTACCAGTATTAGTCTTATACATGTTTAGAATTTAATGGCTTGAATTAGAGGAAATATTCATCTAATGTTGAGGGGAATATATACAACACTCCTCTCAAATGTGAGTGCTCAGCAAAATAGTCTGAGATATTGTGGGTCTACTTTCATAAAAGAAAACTAAATTGTTGGATTTAATGTAAATTATACATAGCAACATAATATTAACAACAATTTAAATATAGTTTAGGACAATATTGATACCTGTTACTTTGTTATTTATATGTGTTCCTGTAGGTTATTTATGTTCCTGGGTTCACATATGTACGTGTGTGCTAAATAATCTAGTTACTAATGGGATAAAGCGTTACCTCCTCACTCTACTCCACTTTAGCTCTTGAGAATAGAGCTCTCATCGAATCTAGAATTCAGGGATTTGGTAGAACTGCAGACAGTCACTTATTCAGAATCGTCATCTTTCATGTGTGCAATTCTTAGATTATTGACCCGTGCCCATGTCTGGCTTTATATTTGGGTGCTGAAGAGATGAACCTACAGCTTGCCATGTGCTAAGCAAGCACTTTAGCCATACAGCCATCTTCGCAACCCAACCGCAACATTCTGAAGGCATGTGTACAATTAACTTTACAGAGAAAACTCCCAGCTACAGCATGACATTGAACTTTAGTTACTTATTAGAATAGTAAACTTTAAAAAACTTAAGAGTATTTTGCTTGGGTTTGGTGATGAATACTCATACAGAAGAAATTCTTTGTCGTTTCTACATATTCTTTCTTTGCCCACTTACAGTCCTGAATCTGATCAGTTCTTCGCCCCAGGGCTGAATGGATTTTAAAGCTAATCATGACACTCACATTCCTTTTGTCAGTTTGATAACTTTCCAAGCTTTTCTCGCAACGCCAGATGTCCAGTTGTGTGTGCTCTAACCACTGGTTTGTAAAATTGGATTGCCTATGTGTTTCAAGTGGAAAAAAAAAAACTCTCACAAACTAGGAAGAAGAGTAATTTAAAAGAAGTTAGAACTGAAGAACAACTGATTTTTTTTTTTATCCCAGTAGCTGCCTTCCCACTCAGAACACAGGACACAAGTTAGTGAGAGCTGATGGTTTGAAGTAGTCAATAAGAAATGTTTTTTTTTGTTTTTGTTTTTGTTATTTTTTTTTTGGATCCAGCATAAGCAATCATGAAGTGGTTAGTCAAAACAAAATTGGAAATTATGGAAAACCGTAACACTGTCATTACAAAAGATTTGTGTTTAAATTATTCATTTTATCTAGTTTTATCTTTTGTGTTTAATAAACCTTAAATAACAAATATGTCAACAAAAAGTCTACCGTACCTACCAGTATATGATGAAAATAAATGAACTAACATTTTATTAAATTTAATTCTACTTCCTATGAAATTTAATACAAGTTTTTGTGGCTGCTTTGAATTTGAAACATGCATAATTTACACTGTATATTTTTGTAGAATACAATCAAAATAAGTTTCAGGAGCACAACCAAATGCTTCAAGCAGTATGAACGAGAAAATATGATGTTTAATGAATAATAAAAGTTTCTAAAGCAGCATTATTAAAATTAACAAAATATGTGAATCTCCATGTTTTTACTTATATGATTTTTCAATTAGTAGTGCTTACTTTACATGATGAGGTTTTGTTTTACCAGCAACTGTGTAAAAACACATATGAAAGTATGTGCTATGATCCTAGCTGTGGGGTGTAGATTACTAACTAATGAGACGGAGCAGAGGTGGTTCTGACCTCCACATATTGGCTTACATATATAGATTGACACGCGTAGACACACATAAGGCCCTGACTCTACATACTCCTACTCTCTATGGTGGTTAGAATAAAAAATTAGCCCCACTGACACATGGGGAATCAGACTATTTGCAGATGTGGTCCTGTTAGAATAGCTGTGAACATGTTGGAGGAAGTGTGTCTCTGGAGGCAGGCTTTGATGCTTCAGTTTCAGAAGGCAGACCCAGTGTCTTGGTTTATTTCAGATCTGAATCTAGTACTCTCAGCTACAGTTTCAGCACCACGTCTGTCTTCATGCTATCATGCTTCCTGCCTTTATAGCAATGAACCAAACCTCAGTACTATAAACTAGACTTTAATGAAATATTTTCCTTTATAAGAGTTGCTGTTGTTTTAGAAACTTAGTAACCTTCTCTCTCTCTCTCTCTCTCTCTCTCTCTCTCTCTCTCTCTCTCTCACACACACACGCACACACACACACACACACACACACACACACACACACACACACACACAAACACACACCTAGTCATTCAACTCCTTTAACTCGTTTAATTAGAACAACCACGCACTTATGTTTCAGCATTACCCTATCTTGCTCAGTGGGGTTTTTTTTTCTAAAATATCCGTTATGTTCTCCCCCCATATTTTTATAATAAGTATGATAAAGAGCAACATTTTGGCTTTTATTCCATAGATGTCTTGCATCTTTCACACTAAAAAAATAGATTCATCCATAAAAATGTGCTTTAAAATATTTTAAAAAGATATTTACACTTTAAGTCAACTCTCCACCTTCATTCTGTGTTTACTCAGAAGCTGTATGGATCAGAGATAAACACATTTTGTTTAATTTTTACTTTATAAAGATATCTTTATATTGAAAATGGATTCTTTTCTCACACATTTATATTCTAATTATGATTTCTCCTCTTTCTAATCCTCCCAGTTCTTTCTCACATTCCGTCCTCTCTAGATTCAATCTCTTTGTCTCTTATTAGAAGCAAATAGACTGCTAAAGATAAATAAACATGAAAAATGCAATGTAATATGAAACAAAAACTATCATATCAAAGCTTGACACTAGAGCCCCACAGAAGAAAAAAAATTCTAAAAGGAGGCATAAAAGTCAGGACTCACTTATTCTCAAAGTCAGGAATCCCATAAAAGTACCAACATAATTGCTGTAGTATATACTCAGAGTACCAGGAACAGATCCACGTGGGTAATGCATTGTGTACTTCAGTAATACTAGATTCTGTAATTGTACAACAGTTTCTTTATCCATTCTTCTGTTAAGGGGCATCAAGATTGATTCCAGTTTCTTATGATTATATATAAAGCCTCAGTGAGTGTGGTTGAGAAATTGTCTTTGTGGTAGGATAGAATGTCGTTTGAATACATGCCCAAAATTCTGTAACTGGGTTTTGAAGCAGATTGAATCACAGCTCTCTGCAGAACCACCATATTGATTCCTTATAGTGGCTGTACAAGTTTGCACTCCCACCATTGATGGACAAGAATTCCCCTTGCTCCACATCATCAGAAGGATGAGCTGGCACTCATATTATTTCAGGTTATGGATATCTATAGCTGACAAATGATTTCTGAGACCCTTCCTGGCTACATATAATATATACATTCACTTTCATAGTTATCGATTATCAGGACAGAATAAGCTCGCAGTGAATATTGTAATAAACTTTGTTCTTTGTCTTAGTTTTCTCACAATAGGAAGCCTGGGATTGCTTTTCTCTTGCCTTCCACTTCTCAGAAACATGTTCTCCTACAATGACACTCTTCCAAATGCCAGAACTTTATAACATTGCCTTAGGTTACTATTGCCTTAGGTTTTCTTTTACTGTTTATTTTATTAATTTGTATATATATATATATATATATATATATTTATCAATTCAAACTTTTGTGAGCCTTATGGTGAAATTTATATACAATGTCCTGTAAGAATTCCTAGAAAATTCATTGATTCACCAAGCTAGCATTCAATAAAACCAGTCTTTAGTCTTATATTAGACTTTTTGTTGGGTGAATATTCATTCACACTTCCCTTGGAAAAATCAGGCACCAAAGTTGATGGCCTTTAGATTGTAAACTAGACAGTCCTCTTCATCAAACCTATATCTGGCCTTCTCTGTGCATGGAAAGTATCTTTGTTCTTCATGACAAATGTAACATCAACAACTAGACATGTCATTTACAAAGTCGATAAACCATACATTGATTTTGTTAGAGGATGTATGTTGCATTTTTGTCACAAACTCATTTAGTATCACAGGGCACATCCGCCAGGGGACAAATATATATATTTCCTGCCAAATGGCATTGTTTATTCCCATTGTCCCTGTGTAGCAATGAATATCATTAGTATTAGCAAGAAAATCATACTCTAAGGATTTTATCAGGAGAATTTTCTTATACTATCACATGTTTTATCTTTCATCTTATTAATAAGTTAAACTACAAATTTTAATAAGAGAAATAGTGAGTTAATGTGTGTGTGTGTGCAGGCCCATGTGTATACATATATGTGAGCTAAAGTGTATGTTCTGAAAATTTAAGGAAAGTATTCCTTTTTAGAAACTAAAGGCAATCCACGTGAAAGTATTGTGAGAAAAATGAATGAAAATTAAATTTTGCAGCCAGCCCATAGAATCCTTACTGCAATTTGTTTTGCAATGTCAAGAATGCAAACACACACAAAACACTCAGCACATTTTATTTTTCTATGGGTTTGGTTAGAAACACTATTTTTTTCTCTTTTCACACGTGGATACAACATATAAAAGTAAGGAACAATAGTTCATAAATGGTATTTCCAGTTTCTCTTAGTTCTCATAATAGCTTTTATCTTTCTATTCAAGGACAACTTGCCTTCAGAGATAATTACAGAAACACACTTAGTCCTACAATTTCAATTTTTTTTTCTAAGTGAGTGATTTGCTTATTTGCTCAGTTGTCTTTTTGGACGAGGCTTTGGTTTTTTTTAATTTTAAGCTCAATTTTGACTATTCTTTTTGAAGGTTTCTTAAATGTTTTATTTTACATTGAGGAAGGAAATGTGAAAAATATTTAAAATTCTATACTTTATTGGTTACTTTATGCCCTGAAAAAAATCTGCTGTCATTATGATTCAATGAATTTTCACATGTATCTGAAAATAAACATAATTTTCCACTATAACTGAGACTTGATGACTTCTTAATTTACTCTGCCCTCTAATTCTTTGCTATGGTATCTTCAAATAATTCTAATTTCTATGTGATGTTACGTTTCCTTCAACAGGGTTTTGCAATCTCAGATATTTACTAAAACATGAAATGTATGTACCCTGAGTCAGCAATGTAGAAAATAAATGTAAAGTGATTGTACCACATTAAAATTTCAGGTCACCTAAATAGCTTAAGTTAGTAAAGAAGCTCCAGTTAGTTGGTGCCAGTATATGGTGCAGCCTGGCACTTTTTTTCCTTTTCTTTTTGTTTTGGCAATTGACCTTCTTTTACTGGATAATTTTGTTTACATTTCAAATGTTTATCACCTTTCCCCTTTTTCCCTCAAGAAAGAGACTATCCCATCTCCCCTTCCCCTGGTTCAATAAGGGTATTCCCAATCCACCCATCCACTCCTTCCCAACTCCCTGCCCTGACATTCCGCTACACTGGGGCATCAAACCTTGACAGGGCCAACAGTTTCTCCTTCCAGTAATGCTCAACAATGCCATCCTCAGCTACATATGTGGCTAGAGACATAGGTTCATCCTTGTGTACTCTTGGGATGGTGGTTTAGTTCCTGGAACCTCTGGGGCACAGGGGAAAATTTCCCGAACAGAACACCAATAGCTCATGCTTTAAGATAAAGAATCAACAAATGGGACCTCATAAACCTGCAAAGCTTCTGCAAGACAAAGGACACTGGCATTAGGACAAAATGGCAACTAACAGATTGGGAAATGATCTTTAACAATCCTACATCACATAGAGGGCTAATATCCAATATATACAAAGACGTCAAGAAGTTGGATTCCAAAGAAACAAATAATCCTCTTAAAATTTGGGGTGCAAAGCTAATCAAAGAATTCTCAATTGAGGATTCACAAATGGTCAAGAAGCACTTAAAAATTTTTCAATATCCTTAGTCTTCAAGGAAAATCCCTGTCACTCTTTAGACTAAGACAGGCAGATCTTGGAATTCGAGCAGACTTGGATTTCAGAGTTAGTCCAGGACACCCAGAGCTAGGCAGAGAGTTTTACTGTTGAGTAAAACTAAATTTAAAACACAGGCAAAAGCCAAACCAAAAAGAGCAAAAGGGAAAGAGGAGGATGAGGACAGATGGAGAAGAAAAGAAGAGGAAAAGGAACAAAACGGGGAGGAGGAGGAGGGCTGAGGAGGGGGAGAAGGGAAGTGAGGAGAAGGATGATGATGAAAAGAAAAACCGTTCTAAGCCTGATATCCTGGATGCTATTGTTTGGCCTTCCATGCAATGGGAGGATTAAACAGACTCTCAGGAATTTCACCATGACATCCATATGTGTATCATAGCATACATATATATGTACATGTAGAAACATTCAGATAAATTTAATACAATATTTTATTAATTAAAAATATAGTCACTTGAAGCTTATTGCATAATAAATTATGCTGGAACCTACGAAAGAGAGTTAGATTTCTTTAAGGATGCATTTAGCCCTTGAGATGTTACCCATGCACCAGTAGATGTCCTACACACAGGGACATAGTTATAACACTACATCTACTAAGTGAGATAAAAAAAAAAAAACTAAACAGTAAACACACACACACACACACACACATTCATATACATGCAATGTGCATGCACACATGTATGCTCACATGCCCAGGCACACACACACACACACACACACACACACACACACACACACACACACACACATACACACACACACACGAAACTGGAAAGAAATTACTCTAGAGGACATAGGCAAAATATCAGGAAGAGGGTTGATTTGACCAAACCATAAAATATGCATGTATAAAATTCTCCAATCAGAAGAAATTGAAAGGTCAAATAATTAAGTGAGGCTGTTCTTTTTTCTTTCTCTTGAACTCACTCTCTATCCAGTAGTCAATGAGTGGCTAGAATTCAAAAATGACTAAGGACATAACCCTTTTTATTTTTGCCATATTAGTTGTAAGTTTCATTGCATATTTTATTTTGGCAAAAGATGAAGCTAAACGTATTTTGACTATTGGAAGTAGCTTAAATAACGTGTCTTTAAAAGGTAAAACGGGACTGTGCCCAGAGCTGACCAGCTCTGACAGCTCTCTGCACCCAAATCCCATCGGGGAGAGAGCTGGACTCTCAGAAGTGTGAACATTCCTGAGAGCTCAAGGGAGACCGCCACATCTGCTCATATTCCTGGCCCAAGAGGAACCCTCCTGGAACTCTCTGGACACAGGAACTGAGGAGTAGTCTGGGACAAGATATTTCTGGTTTCCACTTGTGCCCAGAGCTGACCCTTTGACACAGCTCTCTGTATCCAGATCCTGCTGGGAGAAAGCTGGTCTCCAGGAGTGCTGACAAATGGGATTAGGTGAGGGTCAAGCTACTGTCAGAGACAGCAAGACCAGCTAACTGTAGTGAGCCATATTGGATTTGGGCCTGGATAGCTCAAAGTGGCTATGTGACTCTTGGCCACACATACTCCTAAGAGCCTCTCCCATGTATTTACTGCACAGGAAGAAAAGACCAAGTAGTAAACACCCGGTATCTCCACTACATGACCTTTGCTGAGCCCGGCTGATGCCTGTGGAACCAACACACCTGGGCCACACCTGGGTGGTGATCAATTTACTTCTGACTTTTACTTTCTCAGCCTTTATCCTTGAGATTTAGGCTGGTCTTCTGGGATTTCTCCCTAATTAATTCAGATCTCGAAGTCGGTCTTTTGTTTCCGAAGTCAAGAGCCAGGTAGTCATGAGCCAGGTTTTCGCACTGTGCTTCCCAGATATTTTCTACCTGGGGAACTTGGGTATATAAGTGGTGAATAAAGCTACAGGAGTCGCTCTCGCTTCCTCTCCTGGCTAGACAGGAATAACCTGTGTGTGTGTGCTTCTTTCATCCCGTAGGCTTTCGCCCGATTCTCGGTACCAGGTCGGTGCTGGCGCCAACAACTAACATCAGAGACAACCAGAAAGCAAGAAGCAAGCACAGGACCTAAGCAACAGAAACCAAGACTACTTGGCATTACCATAGCCCAGTACTGCCACCACAGTAAATACTAAATATCACAACACACGGAACATCAAGATTTGGATTTAAAATAACATTTCATGATGATGATAGAGGACTTTAAGAGAACATAACTAACTTATTTAAAGAATTACTGGACAATACAGGTAAACAAGAAGAAGCATCATGGATTTGCAGGATTAATATAGTATAAATGGCCATTTTAGCAAAAGCAATCTACAGATTCAAAGCAATCCCCATCAAAATACCAATCCAATTCTTCAGAGAGGTAGACAGAAAAATTTGCAAATTCATCTGGAATAACAAAAACCCAGAATAGCTAAAACTATCCTCAACAATAAAAGGACTTCTGGGGGAATCACTATCCCTGAACTCAAGCAGTATTACAGAGCAATAATGAGAAAAACTGCATGGTATTGGTACAGAGACAGACAGATAGAAAAGTGCAATAGAATTGAAGACCCAGAAATGAACCCACACACCTATGGTCACTTGATTTTTGACAAAAGAGCCAAAACCATCCAATGGAAAAAAGATAGCATTTTCAGCAATTGGAGCTGGTTCAATTGGAGGTCAGCATGTAGAAGAATGCAGATCAAACCATGCTTATTACCCTGTACAAAGCTTAGTCCAAAGGGATCAAGGACCTCCACATCAAATCAGATACACTCAAACTAATAGAAGCATTAGAAAAAGTGGGGAAGCATCTGGAACACATGGGCACTGGAGAAAATTTCCTGAACAAAACACCAATGGCTTATGCTCTAAGATCAAGAATTGACAAATGGGATCTCATCAAACTACAAAGGACACTGTTGGCAAAGGACACTCTTGTTAGGACAAATGGCAACCAACAGATTGGGAAAAGATCTTTAGCAATCCTACAACAGATAGAGGGCTTATATCCAAAATATACAAAGAACTCAAGAAGTTAGACCTCAGGGAGGCAAATAACCCTATTAAAAAATGGGCTTCAGAGCTAAACAAAGAATTCACAGCTGAGGAATGCTGTATGGCTGAGAAACACGTAAAGAAATGTTCAACATCTTTAGTCATAAGGGCAATGCAAATCAAAACAACCCAGAGATTTCACCTCACATCAGTGAGAATGGCTTGTAGGGAGCGGCACATATAGATAAAAGATGGCGCTGACATCTGGTGGTCATTTGTGGTTAACACCCACAAAGCACATGTCCTGGCATTTCTCCTGCAGCTATCAGGCTGGAGTGATATTCTTACTAATGAGGTATTCCATGCTCCACCAATCCCTAGAGGACAAGTATATAGCCATAGCCTGTTTTGTATATAAGGCTGGTGCCTTTGTTGCTCGGGGTCCCAGTATCAACAATGAGGTGTTCCTGCAATAAAGGCTGTTGAGAAGAATCCAATGGTGTTGCATCTTCCTTGCTGAACGAGGTGGGCGTCACAATGGCTAAGATAAAAACTCAGGTGACAGCAAATGCTGGTGAGGATGTGGAGAAAGAGAAACACTCCTCCATTGTTGGTAGTATTGCGACTAGTACAAACATTCTGAAATTAGTCTGGAGGTTTTTCAGAAAAGTAGACATTGAACTACCTGAGGACCCAGCTATACCTCTCTTGGGCATACACCCAAAAGATGCCCCAACATATAACAAAGACACATGCTCTACTATGTTCATAGCAGCCTCATTCATAATCGCCAGAAGCTGGAAAAAAAACCAGATGCCCTTCAACAGAGGAATGGATACAGAAAATGTGGTATATCTACACAATGGAATATTACTCAGCTATCAAAAACAATGACTTTATGAAATTCATAGGCAAATGGGTGGAACTGGAAAATATCATCCTGAGTCAGGTAACCCAATCACAGAAAAACACACTTGGTATGCACTCATTGATAAGTGGCTATTAGCCCAAATATTTGAATTACCCAAGATGCACAGAACACATGAAACTCAAGAAGGATGACCAAAATGTGAATGTTTTACTCCTTCTTTAAAAGGCGAATAAGAATACCCTTGGGAGGGAATAGGGAGGCAAAGTTTAGAACAAAGGCAGAAGGAACACTCATTCAGAGCCTGCCCCACATGTGGCCCATACATATACAGCCACCAAACTAGATAAGATGATTGAAGCAAAGAACTGCAGGCGACAGGAACCTGAGAGACACAGCTAGAATACAGCAAATACCTAGATGAATGCCATCATTCAACCACTGAACTGAGAATGGGACACCTGTTGAAGGAATTTTAGAAAGGACTGAAAGAGCTTGAAGGGGCTTGAGACCCCATATGAACAACAATACCAACCAACCAGAGCTTTCAGGGACTAAGCCACTACTCAAAGACTATACATGGACTGACCCTGGACTCTGACCTCATAGGTAGCAATGAATAGCCTAGTAAGTACACCAGTGGAAGGGAAAGTCCTTGGTACTGCCAAGACTGAACCCCCAATGAACGTGATTGTTGGGTGGAGGGCGGTAATTGGGGGAGGATGGGGAGGGGAACACCCATAGAGAAGGGGAGTAGGAGGGTTAGGGGGATGTTGGCCCTGAAACCAGGAAAGGGAATAACAATCTAAATGTAAATAAGAAATACTCAAGTTAATAAAGATGGGAAAAATATAAAAAAAAAAGAAAAAGAAATACCCAAGTTAATAAAGATGGGAAAAATATAAAAAAAGAAAAAGAAAAAGAAAGAAAAAGAAATACCCAAGTTAATAAAGATGAAGAAAAAAAAAGGGAAACACAAAAATCCCTTAAATAATTACAGGAAAACACAACCAAACCAGTGAAGGAATTGAACAAAATCATCCAGGATATAAAAATAAAAATAGAAACAATAAAGAAATCACAAGGGGTGACAAATTGGAGATAGAAACCTAGGAAAGGGATCAGGAGTCATAGACGCAAGCATCACAAATAAAATACAAATGATAGAAGAGAGAATATCAGGGGCAGAACATGCCTTAGGAGACATTGACAACAGTCAAAGAAAACTTATATACAAAAAGGTCCTAACCCAAAACATCCATGTAATCTATGAAACAATGAGAAGATCAAATCTTAGGATGCACACAAATCCCATCCTACGCTACTATATTCAGCAAAAATCTCAATTAACATAGATGGAAAAACCAAGATATTCCAAGACAAAACCAAACTTATACATTTTCTTTCCACAAATCTGCCATTATAAAAGATAATATATGAAAAATTCCAACACAAGGAGGGAAACTACACACTATAAAAAGCAAGAAAGTAATCTCCTTTTTGAATATTGACACAAAAATACTCAATAAATTTCTGGCAAATCTAAGAACACATCAAAACAATCATTTATCATGATGCAGGGATGGTTCAATGTAGAGAAATCCATCACTATTATCCACTATATAAACAAACTGAAAGAAAAAAAAACATATGATCATCTCATTATATGCGGAGAAAGCATTTGACAAAATTCAACACATGTTCATGTTAAAAGTCTTGGATAGATCAGGAATTCAAGGCCCATACCTAACCATAGTAAAAGTAATATACAACAAACCAGTAGCCAACATTAAACTAAATGGAGAGAATCTTGAAGCAATCACACTAAAATCAGGAATTAGACAAAGCTTCCCACTATCTCTCTATTAAGTCAATATAGTATTTGAAGTCCTAGTCAGAGCAATCAGGCAACAAAAGAATATCAAAGGGGTAAAAATTAGAAAGGAAGAAGTCAAAATATCACTGTTTGTAGATGATATGATAGTATATTAAGTGACCTCAAAAGTTCCACCACAGAACTAATAAATGTGATAAACAACTTCAGCAAATTGGCTGGATATAAAATTAAATCAGACAAATTAGTAGCCATCCTTAACTTAAAGAATGAACAGGCTGAAAAAGAAATTAGGGAAATGATACCCTTCACAATAGCCACAAGTAATATAAAATATCTTGGTGTGACTCTAATCAAGCTAGTGAATATCTGTATGAAAAGTTTTTCTAGTCTCTGAAGAAAGACATTTAAGAAGACCTCAGAAGATGGACAAACCTCCCATGCTCATGGATTGGCAGGAGTAATACGTACAAATGGGCATCTTGCTGAAAGCAATCTGCAGATTCAAAGAAACCCTCATTAAAATTCCAATTCAATTCTTCATAGAGTTAGAAAGGGCAATTTGAAATTTCATTTTTAGTAACATAAAACCCAGGATGGGGAAAACTATCCTCAACAATAAAAGAACCTCTAGAAGAATCACCATCCCTATTCTCAAGCTTTGTTACAGAGCAATAGCGATAAAAAAAACTGTATGGTATTGGTACAGAGACAGGTAGGTAGATAAATGGAATATAATTGAAGAGAACCCACCCACCTATGGTTACATGATCTTTGACAAAGGAGCTAAAACCATCCAGTGGAAAAAAGATAGCATTTTCAAAAAATGGTGCTGGTTCAACTGGAGGTCAGCATGTAGAAGAATGCAAATTGACCCATACTTAATGCCCTGTACAAAGCCCAAATCTAAGCAGATCAAATACCTCCACATAAAACAAGATAGACTCAATCTAATAGAAGAAAAAAATGGGGAACAGCCTCAAACACATAGGCACTGGGGAATTTTGGCTGAACAGTACACCAATGGCTTATGCTTTAAGAATTGACAAATGGAACCTCATAAAATTGCAAAGCTTCTGTAAGGAAAAGAACACTGTCATTAGAACAAAACAGCAACAAACAGACTTGGAAAAGATCTTTACCAATGCTCCATCTGATAGAGGACTAATATCAAATATATACAAAGAACACAAGAAGTTAGACTCCAGAGAACCACGTAACCCTATTTAAAAATGTGGTACAGAGCTAAACAAGTAATTCTCAGCTGATGAATTTCAAATGGCTGAGAGATACCTAAAGAAATGTTTAACCTCCTTAGTCATCAGGGAAATGCAAAACAAAACAATCCTGAGATCCCACCTCACGCCAGTCAGCTAAGATCAAATCTCAGGGTACAGCAGATGCTGGTGAGGATGTGTAGAGAGAGGAACACTCCTCCATAGTTGAGTGAGTTTCAAGCTGGTAAAACCACTCTGGAAATCAGTCTGGAGGTTACTCACAAAATTGGACAGGTACTACCTAAGGACCCAGCTATATCACTCCTGAGCATATACCTAAAAGATGCTCCAACATATAACTAGGACACACTCTCTACTATATTTATAGCAACCTTAGTTATGACAGCGAGAAGCTAGAAAGAACCCAGAAGTCCCTCAACAGAGCAATGGATAAAGAAAATGTGGTTCATTTACACAATGGTGTACTACTCAGCTATTAAAAACAATGACTCCATGAAATTCTTAGGCAAATGGATGTAACTAGAAAATATCATCCTGAACGAGGTATCCTAATCACAAATAACTCACATGGTACGCACTCATAGGTAAGTGGATAACATCACAAAAGCTCGGATTCCCCAAGATGCAATTCACAGACCACATGAAGTTCAAGAAAAACAACATATGTGTGGATGCTTCAGTCCTTCTTAAAAGGGGGAACAGAAATATTCATAGGAGGATATGTGGAGACGTTTGGAGCAGAGACTGAAGGAATGGTCATTTAGAGCCTGCCCCACCTGGATATCCATCCCATATTCATACAGTCACCCACCCCAGAGAATATTGCTGATGCCAAGAAGTGCATGGTGACAGGAACCTGATAAAGTTGTCTTCTTAGAGGCTCTTCCAGAGTATGACAAATACAGAGGCCAATGCTTGCAGCCAACCATTGAGCTGTCAACAGGGTCCACATTGGAGGAGTTTGAGAAAGTTTTGAGGGAGCTGAAAGGGCTTACAACCTCATAAAACAACAATACCAACCATCCAGAACTCCCAGGGACTAAACCTCCATGAAAACTCTATACATGAACAGACCCATTGCTCCAACTGCATATGTAGCAGAGAATGGCCTTGTTGGTCACCAAAGGGAGGAGAAACCCTTGCTCCTGCCACAGCTGGACTCCCCAGTGTTGGAAAATGTCAGGGTGAGGAGATTCGATGGATGTGTGTTTGAGTGGGAGAAAGGGATAACATTTGAAATGTAAAAAAAAAGTACAATAAAAAAGAGAGAAAAAAGAGAAAAAAGGTGAAATGTTTTGTACTGAGTTCTAAAACATTGAATGGAATGCTTTAGATTTTCCGTTTATGTTTAATATCAACATGGTGCATTTTTACTATATTTTTAAGGTGAATATGGAATAATAAATGTTTCTAAAATGATACAGTAACTTTGAAATCTTGATATTTGTATTCAAAGACCAAAGTATATAGTAGTTAGTATCAATGAGGCTCTGCAAGCCTCAAAATTAATATTCTGCATTCATTCAATGTATATCAGCTTATAATACAGTTTAGTTTGGTCGATTATATTATAAAAATCTTTCAATACTACTAAAAGTCCTGGAGAGTCACTGGCAGCGTAATGACCTCATATGACAATAATACACCATGGCCTGAAGGCTTACCTTGACCTCGGCACTTCAGTTTTTGACAGTAATAGAAGTAGTCCCTAATGTCAGCATCCTTCACCTGTCTATGAAGTGACTTAATCATTAAACTTCTCGATGACTGTTCTAGAAGCTTTTTCAGAAATAGTTTTGAACTAGGTTTGAACTCACAAAGTAAACAGAACATATGAGAGTAAAGCAAACATGTAGGGGGCATTGATGAGACCGTTCTGAACATTATCCTTAGGAAACTAGGTATAGAGTGGACCCTGAGGTTCAGAAACTAAAGTAGCTAAATTCTCTCTCTCTCTCTTTCTCTCCCCCTCTCTCTCTCTCTCTGCAAAGATGAGGTTGCATATTCCACAAAACTTTAGATAATGCAACATTCAGTTTTCTTTTGCTCAACAGCAGAATTTTCTGTACTTACAGATTTTTCCTTTGGGTAACTGGGTGTGTAAAAATTACATTATTCAGGGTTTCATATGAGATTGACAATAATAAAATGAATATTTTTGCCTTAATGCTTATTTTTGATGTTTTAAAAAATGCCCAAAATATAGTATTCTAATGTCATAGAACAAATAACGGATTGTTGTTTTGTTATTGAAAACTATAAGCAAAATGTTTTTCAGTGAGTATATTGCAGTTGTAAAAGTAAGCACTATATTCAAAATTCTACATCAGGATTCAGAATAATACTTTTTCCTTTGTAATACATTCACAGTCATTCAATTTCCAATTTCATGTTTTCAAGTACATTTATATATTTGGAGTGAGAACCATAGAAACAAGGTTCAGTACAGTTTGGTGAGAAACTAAGTTTCAGCTGTCTGTTAAAATGTGTGTGCGTTTGTGAGTACATGTGTGTTTGTGTGAATGTGTGTGTGTGTGTGTATGCAGTGTGTGTCTGTGGTATGTGTGTATGGTATGTGTGTACAGTGTGTGTATTACGTGTGTCTGTCTGTGTGTCTGTATAATGTGAGAAATATTTGATGCTTTGCTTTTGTGATAACAAGATAGTCAAAATGGTGGTCTTTCTTTGTGGTGACAAATAATTTCATTGTGTCAACTATTATTTGGCAGTGTGTATGAATCAGCAATTAACAGAAGTTTAAATGAGTGTCATGAATATCAAACACATAATAATGTTGTCAATAAATATTCACTACCTTTTTATTTTGAAAACACGACAATACATCCAAATATTATATAATAGTAATGTTTTTGAATAAATATCAAGTACAATTTTTAAATTGGAATAAGACTATCAAGCAAGGATTTCATATATTTTATTTTGATTATATTCACTATCCAGCTCCAAATCGTCCACTGAAACCACTGTTCCCCTGTCAACTTGGTATCCTCATTGTGTTAAACCCATTGAGTGCAAATAGTGCTGGCCATAAACTCTGGCCTTTGTGGCCAAACAATCATGTTCAAAAGCACAAACAAACAGAGTATTAAAAAACATTTTCTTCAAATTATATAATTATAACAGAAACATTTTAAAAATCCAGTAATTTAGTCATCCCAAAGGATATCTCTAACATTTAATATTGTTCTTTAAAGACCTTGAAAGAATTTTAGATAAATGAATACTTTACAATAGGTCTAAGAGAGAGTAGTCTCATAAATTTCATCAGTTTGATAAAATAGTATATTTAAGATATGTTAACATGCACAGATCAACCCACTTGTTTATAGGTAACACAATTTTGACTATAATTTCAGTTCTAATTCTGCAATGCATCTAATGTATATTTTGCCATATAACAATGAAACTGGACTTGTAACAAAATATTACTTCTGTGAAATAATAGTGATACTTCATAATTTAGTTTATAGTGGTAAGTACTGATTCTGAACTGCATATTTAATACATCTCAGTCCTATAAAATTAATTTGTTATTTCCTTTAAGTTTTGATAGGACAATGATACATGCATTGGATATCATTTTCAGCTTAAATCAGAGACTTGTACCACAACTTTTCCTCACAGGGATATTGTTCCTTATTACTCTATAATTAACTTAATCATCTGTTGTCATTTATAACATTGCTCAAAGGGTAGAATTTATATTTTTACGTTAAGATGATCAAAATCTCTAGATAAAAATATCCATTCTAATAGCCCTCCACACAAGTATTGGGTAATATCTCAACTGTGAAAATTAAGCAGGAACACATAATAAATTATGGGTAATTAAGAAAATGTCCAAGATTGATAATATAAATCTTTCCTTTATTAATGTCAAGATAACTATTTCTTTTGTCTGTGCGATTATAATACAATTATACCTTTCCTTCCCTTCATTTATTCAATCCAAACATACCTGTATACCTGTCTTTGTTCTTTCAAACTTGGTAGCCTCTTTTATTCACTAATTGTTTTATGTTCATGTACTCAGCACACAGGTCCTAGAGGTCCCAGAGATGGAAATGATTTGACTATCTCTTCCCTAAGAACAAACTTGCAAGGTATCTGAAGAGGTCATGCGAACTTCCAAAGGAAGAAAGCAGCCAACAGTTGTACCTTCTATTATGCCCATGGACCTTGTCAGTGACCATCAAGATATAATAACCCTAAGGGAGCAGTAGTGTCATACATATTTGGGTGACAACTAACAGGAGTTCACTAGTTGGACTTAGAACTTGTTGAACAAGAAGGAAATTATTCCTGGTACTGATAGCCTGTTATAAAGTTCTCGTGGGGGTTGGGGATTTAGCTCAGTGGT
Source organism: Rattus norvegicus (assembly GCF_021556685.1). NCBI lineage: Eukaryota > Metazoa > Chordata > Mammalia > Rodentia > Muridae > Rattus > Rattus norvegicus. The sequence goes on along the minus strand of NC_141546.1, from coordinate 60,467,150 downwards.
AGAGTGCTTGCCTAGCAAGTGCAAGGCCCTGGGTTCAGTCCCCAGCTCCGAAAAAAAGAAAAGAAAAAAAAATAAAGTTCTTGTGAAGTCATGGATCTTGGAAGTGAAACTACAATTGACACACAATTAAAATAGCTTAATCTATAACTACATTCTCAATATTTGTCCTTATACCTACAAATATGTGTAGTTCTCATCCCTCATCAGGTGATTTTTTTTTAACCAAAACCAGAAAGCATGATAGAACATCACAGATAATCAAAATGCAGAGCTGTGAATCCCAGGCCCAATAGCTATCGTTCTAAAACAAGTCTTGCATGCGAAGAACATTATAAAATATGAACAGAAAGATTTTAAGAGCCAGAGGACCAGGGAGTTTGGCGTGTTACTGTGTCTCCTTGTAATGTCAAAATCCATACCTATAATCTCTGGTCAACATGACTTCTTAAACATGTGCCTAAAAAAGACAACAATAAACATCTGAAAGTGACAATGGAAAGACCACAAAGTCTCAATCCTATACAAGGATTACAAGCAAGGACAAGGAATGGAGAGGGCAGGAGAAACAGTCTTCTCTGGGGAGGAACACACAAGCTGGCTAAACATACCAGATGGTCAGTCCAGGAAACATATGTACAAGTAAGATTTAGCAGACTGAGCAGGTTAAATTCAGCTTATCTTCATTATACTTCTTTGTTCTATACTAGCATCTCTTTTCTGGTATAATTAATAGTGGGAAGTATTAGAGCAGAGTATTTTAATAATCCCCAATTAGCTAATTATTTGTGTTCTTACAAATACAGTTCTCTCAAATTTTATTATAATATTTGATTTTATTTGGTTCCACTCAGCTTCTTTTGAAACTACATTTCAATCACATAGTTGTCTTCACTAACTCTTGTTCTCTTTCACCACAAAGTGTTGGATTTAATAATATGCTATTGTTTGTAAAGGCCACACATTCTCCATTCATTAATTTGTTGGTGGAAATATGGGTTGTTTGGCAATGATAATTGTGACTAATACTGTAATAAACAGGAGAATCCCTTAATAATTTACGTTTATTGGTTCCATTCTATTTGCATCTCTCAGAAAATCACTTGATTGTGATAGTCCTAACATTTCAAGTAAATACATATTGTTCATACAGACACTCTACTCTATCTTTGTTTTATAATCAGAGGATAATGATTGTATACTCTTGTAAACACTTTTCATATTTTCCTGTGATAACAAAATCTATATTTACATATACACTTATACATTTATATGAAGAGAGAGCAATAAATTAGAAATTTCACATTTTAAAATTTTATTAGTATCCTCACACACTTATTTGTAATACTTAATTTTCACTTAAGATCCTTTTTCTTTTTTCTTTTCTTTCGGAGGTGGGGACTGAACCCAGGGTCTTGCGCTTGCTAGACAAGCACTCTACCACTGAGCTAAATCCCAAACCCCTTCACTTAAGATCCTTAACTTAATTACTTTTGCAAATAATTATTTTGCTGAAATCTTTTAATTACATTTATGAGAATTCTTGATTCTTCCATGACCAAGAACATCAATTGGACCTTCTAATTCTGTATTTCCTTATATTTGCATGTTCATATTTTTTGAAGGCAAATTGCATAGCAGTGTTAAATCTAGAAATTTCTTTAAAGAAATGGATCAGTGTTGGAATATTTGAAGACAAAAATATTTACTCAATATTCGATTCCACTAGCAAATGTATATAAAACCAGTGTTTAACATATATATGTATATATATATACACATATGTACTTAAAACTCTATATTCATAAATATAATTATATTACTGATAAATTATTATTTTGTATTATTTATTTTATAAATTAAAATTTATCAATTTATAAATATATATTTATAAGTATATTTGAGTATATTATAAATGTATATTAGTTTATATATGTTTCCCAATTAAAATGAAGAATACTACTACATTTTACATTTTGATGCCTCCCTATTTTTCTTTGATATTTTATGTATTGCCATTTTAAATGTTATTCCCTTTCTCAGTTTCCCCTCTGGAAAACCCCTATTCCATGATCCCTCCCCTTGCTTAAGGATTGAGGGGATACTCTAATTCCCACCTGCCCACCCACTGCCACCTGACCACCCTGGTTTTCCCATGCATTAGGAAATCAAGCCTTCACAGGATCAAGGGCTTCTCCTCCTATTCATAACAGACAATACTAACCTCTGCTACATATGTAACTGGAGCCATGAGTCCATCCATGTGTACTCTTTGGTTGATGGTTTAGTCCCTGGAAGCTCTGGAGGGGTCTGGTTGTTTGCTATTGTTCTTCCTATGGGCTTGCAAACCCCTTCAGCTTCTACAGCAGTTTGACTCCTCCATTGGGGTCCTCTGTGTTGAGTCCAAAAGATAGCTGGAAGCCCCCTCATCTGTATCTGTAAAGCTCTGGCACAACCTCTCAGGAGACATTTATAAAAGTCAGCAAGTACTTTTTGACATCAGCAATAGTGATTGTTTTTGGTGGGTGCATATGGGGTGGATTCCCAGCTGGGGCAGTCTGTGGTCACATTTCCTTCATTTTCTGCTATACTCCTTGTCCCTGTACTTCATTTAGACAGGAGCAATTCAGGGTGAAAATTTAGAGAATGGTGGGTGGCCACATCCCCCAATCCAGGCCTTGACTGTCCTCTGGGTATGTTCTCTACAGGTTCTCCCTCCTCTTTGTTGGGCATTTCAGTTAATCTCTTCCCTGTTGAGTCCTGGGAGCCTCTAGCTTTCCTGGCATCTAGTGGCTAAGCCCAGTGCCCATCCCCCATTCCTACACACCTCTGTTCAAATAGTGACCCTCTGAATATTGTCCATGTCTCCTCCAGCTCCGGTCTTCTTCCCACGTCCCTGTCACCTCTACCACCAATGAGTATTTTGTTCCCCCTTCTAAGAAGGAATGAAGCATCCACAGTTTGGTCTTCCTGCTTTAGCTTCATATCATCAGTGAATTTCATTTTGGGTATTCCAAGCTTCTCAGCTAATATCCACTTATCAGTGAGTACATACCATGTATGTTCTTTTGTGATTCGGTTACCTCACTCGGGATATTTTCTAGTTCTATTCATTTGCCTAAGAATGTCATGAAACAATTGTTTTTAATAGCTGATTAAAATGTAAATCTACCACATTTCTGTATCCACTTCTCTGTTGAATAGCATTTGTTTTTTTTTTCTCCAGCTTCTATTATAAATATGACTGCTATGAACAGAGTGGAGCATGCATCCTTTATCTTTTAGGTATATGGCCAGGAGTGGTATACCTGGGTACTGAGGTACTCAGGTTCCAATTTTCTGAGGAATCTCAAGACTGGTTTCCATATTCGTTTTACCAGTTTGCAATCCCACCAACAAAGGAGGGGTAATATTCTTTTTCCACATCCGTGCCAGCATCTGCTGTCATCTGATCTTTGATCTTAGACATGCTGAGTAGTATGGGATAGAATCTCAGGGTCTTTTTGATTTGCATTTCCATGATGATTAAGGATGTTGAACATTTCTTTAAGTGCTTTTCAGCCATTTGATAATCCAGATTTGAGAGTGCTTGTTTAGCTCTGTACCCATTTTGAACAGGGTTATTAGGTTCTCTACAGTCTAACTTCTTGAGTTCACTGTATATATTAGATGATAGACTTTGATCAGATGTAGGATTGGGAAATACCTTTTCCCTATATGTTGTTGCCATTTCATCCTAATGAGAGTGTCCTTTGTCTTACAAAAGCCTTGCAGTTTTATGAGGTTTCATTTGTCAATTCTTTTTTTTTCTATATATTTTTTTTATTAACTTGAGTATTTCTTATATACATTTCAAGTGTTATTCCCTTTCCCGGTATCCGGGCAAACATCCCCCTCCCCCCTCCCCTTCCTTATGGGTGTTCCCCTCCCAACCCTCCCCCAATTGCCGCCCTCCCCCCACCAGTCTAGTTCACTGGGGGTTCAGTCTTAGCAGGAACCAGGGCTTCCCCTTCCACTGGTGCTCTTACTAGGATATGCATTGCTACCTATGAGGTCAGAGTCCAGGGTCAGTCCATGTATAGTCTTTGGGTAGGGGCTTAGTCCCTGGAAGCTCTGGTTGCTTGGCATTGTTGTACATATGGAGTCTCGAGCCCCTTCAAGCTCTTCCAGTTCTTTCTCTGATTCCTTCAACGGAGGTCCTATTCTCAGTTCAGTGGTTTGCTGCTGGCATTCGACTCTGTATTTGCTGTATTCTGGCTGTGTCTCTTAGGAGCGATCTGCATCCGGCTCCTGTCGGTCTGCACTTCTTTGCTTCATCCATCTTCTCTAATTGGGTGGCTATATATGTATGGGCCACATGTGGGGCAGACTCTGAATGGGTGTTCCTTCAGTCTCTGTTTTAATCTTTGCCTCTCTCTTCCCTGCCAAGGGTATTCTTGTTCCCCTTTTAAAGAAGGAGTGAAGCATTCACATTTTGATCATCCGTCTTGAGTATCATTTGCTCTAGGCATCTAGGGTAATTCAAGCATTTGGGCTAATAGCCACTTATCAATGAGTGCATACCATGTATGTCTTTCTGTGATTGGGTTAGCTCACTCAGGATGATGTTTTCCAGTTCCAACCATTTGCCTACGAATTTCATAAAGTCGTTGTTTTTGATAGCTGAGTAATATTCCATTGTGTAGATGTACCACATTTTCTGTATCCATTCCTCTGTTGAAGGGCATCTGGGTTCTTTCCAGCTTCTGGCTATTATAAATAAGGCTGCAATGAACATAGTGGAGTACGTGTCTTTTTTATATGTTGGGGCATCTTTTGGGTATATGCCCAAGAGAGGTATAGCTGGATCCTCAGGCAGTTCAATGTCCAATTTTCTGAGGATTCCCCAGACTGATTTCCAGAATGGTTGTACCAGTTTGCAATCCCACCAACAATGGAGGAGTGTTCCTCTTCCTCCACATCCTCGCCAGCATCTGCTGTAACCTGAGTTTTTGATCTTAGCCATTCTCACTGGTGTGAGGTGAAATCTCAGGGTTGTTTTGATTTGCATTTCCCTATGTCTAAAGATGTTGAACATTTCTTTAGGTGATTCTCAGCCATTCGGCATTCCTCAGCTGTGAATTCTTTGTTTAGCTCTCAACCCCATTTTTTAATAGGGTTATTTGTCTCCCTGCGGTCTAACTTCTTGAGTTCTTTGTATATTTTGGATATAAGGCCTCTATCTGTTGTAGGATTGGTAAAGATCTTTTCCCAATCTGTTGGTTGCCGTTTTGTCCTAACCACCGTGTCCTTTGCCTTACAGAAGCTTTGTAGTTTTATGAGATCCCATTTGTTGATTCTTGATCTTAGAGCATAAGCCATTGGTGTTTTGTTTAGGAAATTTTTTCCAGTGCCCATGTGTTCCAGATGCTTCCCTAGTTTTTCTTCTATTAGTTTAAGTGTGTCTGGTTTGATGTGGAGGTCCTTGATCCACTTGGACTTAAGCTTTGTACAGGGTGATAAGCATGGATCGATCTGCATTCTTCTACATGTTGACCTCCAGTTGAACCAGCACCATTTGCTGAAAATGCTATCTTTTTTCCATTTGATGGTTTTGGCTCCTTTGTCAAAAATCAAGTGACCATAGGTGTGTGGGTTCATTTCTGGGTCTTCAATTCTATTCCATTGGTCTATCTGTCTGTCTCTGTACCAATACCATGCAGTTTTTATCACTATTGCTCTGTAATACTGCTTGAGTTCAGTGATTCCCCCTGAAGTCCTTTTATTGTTGAGGATAAATTTAGCTATCCTGGGTTTTTTGTTATTCCAGATAGCTGTAATACTGCTAGAGTTCAGTGATTCCCCCTGAAGTCCTTTTATTGTTGAGGATAAATTTAGCTATCCTGGGTTTTTTGTTATTCCAGATGAATTTGCAAATTGTTCTGTCTAACTCTTTGAAGAATTGGATTGGTATTTTGATGGGGATTGCATTGAATCTGTAGATTGCTTTTGGTAAAATGGCCATTTTTACTATATTAATCCTGCCAATCCATGAGCATGGGAGATCTTTACATCTTCTGAGGTCTTCTTCAATTTCCTTCTTCAGTGTCTTGTAGTTCTTATTGCACAGATCTTTTACTTGCTTGGTTAAAGTCACACCGAGGTACTTTATATTATTTGGGTCTATTATGAAGGGTGTCGTTTCCCTAATTTCTCTCTCGGCTTGTTTCTCTTTTGTATAGAGGAAGGCAACTGATTTATTTGAGTTAATTTTATACCCAGCCACTTTGCTGAAGTTGTTTATCAGCTTTAGTAGTTCACTGGTGGAACTTTTGGGATCACTTAAATATACTATCATGTCATCTGCAAATAGTGATATTTTGACCTCTTCTTTTCCGATCTGTATCCCCTTGATCTCCTTTTGTTGTCTGATTGTTATGGCTAGGACTTCAAGAACTATATTGAATAAGTAGGGAGAGAGTGGGCAGCCTTGTCTAGTCCCTGATTTTAGTGGGATTGCTTCGAGTTTCTCTCCATTTAGTTTAATGTTAGCAACTGGTTTGCTGTATATGGCTTTTACTATGTACAGGTATGGGCCTTGAATTCCTATTCTCTCCAGGACCTTTATCATGAAGGGGTGTTGAATTTTGTCAAATGCTTTCTCAGCGTCTAATGAAATGATCATGTGGTTTTGTTCTTTCAGTTTGTTTATATAATGGATCACGTTGATGGTTTTCCGTATATTAAACCATCCCTGCATGCCTGGGATGAAGCCTACTTGGTCATGGTGGATGATTGTTTTGATGTGCTCTTGGATTCGGTTTGCCAGAATTTTGTTGAGTATTTTTGCGTCGATATTCATAAGGGAAATTGGTCTGAAGTTCTCTTTCTTTGTTGTGTCTTTGTGTGGTTTAGGTATAAGAGTAATTGTGGCTTCGTAGAAGGTATTCGGTAGTGATCCATCTGTTTCAATTTTGTGGAATAGTTTGGATAATATTGGTATGAGGTCTTCTATGAAGGTTTGGTAGAATTCTGCACTAAACCCATCTGGGCCTGGGCTCTTTTTGGTTGGGAGACCTTTAATGACTGCTTCTATTTCCTTAGGAGTTATGGGGTTGTTTAACTGGTTTATCTGTTCCTGATTTAACTTCGGTACCAGGTATTTGTCTAGGAAATTATCCATTTCCTGAAGATTTTCAAGTTTTGTTGAATATAGGTTTTTATAGTAAGATCTGATGATTTTTTGAATTTCTTCTGAATCTGTTTTTATGTCTCCCTTTTCATTTCTGATTTTGTTAATTTGGACGCACTCTCTGTGTCCTCTCGTTAGTCTGGCTAAGGGTTTATCTATCTTGTTGATTTTCTCAAAGTACCAACTTTTGGTTCTGTTGATTCTTTCTATGGTCCTTTTTGTTTCTACTTGGTTGATTTCCGCTCTGAGTTTGATTATTTCCTGCCTTCTACTCCTCCTGGGTGTATGTGCTTCTTTTTGTTCTAGAGCTTTTAGGTGTGCTGTCAAGCTGCTGACATATGCTCTTTCCTGTTTCTTTCTGCAGGCACTCAGCGCTATGAGTTTTCCTCTTAGCACAGCTTTCATTGTGTCCCATAAAATTGGGTATGTTGTACCTTCATTTTCATTAAATTCTAAAAAGTTTTTAATTTCTTTCTTTATTTCTTCCTTGACCAGGTTATCATTGAGTAGAGCATTGTTCAATTTCCACGTATATGTGGGCATTCTTCCCTTATTGTTATTGAAGACCAGTTTTAGGCCGTGGTGGTCCGATAGCACGCATGGGATTATTTCTATCTTTCTGTACCTGTTGCGGCCCGTTTTTTGACCAATTATATGGTCAATTTTGGAGAAAGTACCATGAGGAGCTGAGAAGAAGGTATATCCTTTTGCTTTAGGATAGAATGTTCTATAAATATCCGTTAAGTCCATTTGGCTCATGACTTCTCTTAGTCTGTCTATATCTGTTTAATTTCTGTTTCCATGATCTGTCCATTGATGAGTGTGGGGTGTTGAAATCTCCCACTATTATTGTGTGAGGTGCAATGTGTGTTTTGAGCTTTAGTAAGGTTTCTTTTATGTATGTAGGTGCCCTTGTATTTGGGGCATAGATATTTAGGATTGAGAGTTCATCTTGGTGGATTTTTCCTTTGATGAATATGAAGTGTCCTTCCTTATCTTTTTTGATGACTTTTAATTGAAAATTGATTTTATTTGATATTAGAATGGCTACTCCACCTTGCTTCTTCTGACCATTTGCTTGGAAAATTGTTTTCCAGCCTTTCACTCTGAGGTAATGTCTGTCTTTGTCTCTGAGGTGTGTTTCCTGTAGGCAGCAGAATGCAGGGTCCTCGTTGCGTATCCAGTTTGTTAATCTATGTCTTTTTATTGGGGAGTTGAGGCCATTGATGTTGAGAGATATTAAGGAATAGTGATTATTGCTTCCCGTTATATTCATATTTGGATGTGAGGTTATGTTTGTGTGCTTTCATTCTCTTTGTTTTGTTGCCAAGACGATTAGTTTCTTGCTTCTTCTAGGTTATAGCTTGCCTCCTTTTGTTGGGCTTTACCATTTATTATCCTTTGTAGTGCTGGATTTGTAGAAAGATATTGTGTAAATTTGGTTTTGTCATGGAATATCTTGGTTTCTCCATCTATGTTAATTGAGAGTTTTGCAGGATACAGTAACCTGGACTGGCATTTGTGTTCTCTTAGGGTCTGTATGACATCAGTCCAGGATCTTCTGGCCTTCATAGTTTCTGGCGAGAAGTCTGGTGTGATTCTGATAGGTCTGCCTTTATACGTTACTTGACCTTTTTCCCTTACTGCTTTTAATATTCTTTCTTTATTTTGTGCGTTTGGTGTTTTGACAATTATGTGACAGGAGGTGTTTCTTTTCTGGTCCAATCTATTTGGAGTTCTGTAGGCTTCTTGTATGCCTATGGGTATCTCTCCTTTTAGATTAGGGAAGTTTTCTTCTATGATTTTGTTGAAGATATTTACTGGTCCTTTGAGCTGGGAGTCTTCACTCTCTTCTATACCTATTATCCTTAGGTTTGATCTTCTCATTGAGTCCTGGATTTCTTGTATGTTTTGGACCAGTAGCTTTTTCCGCTTTACATTATCTTTGACAGTTGAGTCAATGATTTCTATGGAATCTTCTGCTCCTGATATTCTCTCTTCCATCTCTTGTATTCTGTTGGTGAGGCTTGTATCTACAGCTCCTTGTCTCTTCTTTTGGTTTTCTATATCCAGGGTTGTTTCCATGTATTCTTTCTTGATTGCTTCTATTTCCATTTTTAATTCCTTCAACTGTTTGATTGTGTTTTCCTGGAATTCTTTCAGGGATTTTTGCGATTCCTCTCTGTAGGCTTCTACTTGTTTATTAATGTTTTCCTGTGTTTCCCTAAGGGAGTTCTTCACATCTTTCTTGAAGTCCTCCAGCATCATGATCAAATATGATTTTGAAACTAGATCTTGCTTTTCTGGTGTGTTTGGATATTCCATGTTTGTTTTGGTGGGAGAATTTGGCTCTGATGATGCCAAGTAGTCTTGGTTTCTGTTGCTTGGGTTCCTGCGCTTGCCTCTCGCCATCAGATTATCTCTAGTGTTACTTTGTTCAGCTATTTCTGACAGTGGCTAGACTGTCCTATAAGCCTGTGTGTCAGGAGTGCTGTAGACCTGCTTTCCTGTTTTCTTTCAGCCAGTTATGGGAACAGAGTGTTCTGCTTTCGGGCGTGTAGTTTTTCCTTTCTACAGGTCTTCAGCTGTTCCTGTGGGCCTGTGTCTTGAGTTCACCAGGCAGCTTTCTTGCAGCAGAAAAGTTGGCCTTACCTGTGGTCCCGAGGCTCAAGTTCGCTCGTGGGGTGCTGCCCACGGGCTCTCTGCGGCGGCAGCAACCAGGAATACCTGTGCCGCCTCTTCCGGGAGCTTCAGTGCACCAGGGTTCCAGATGGTCTTTGGCTTTTTCCTCTGGCGTCTGAGATGTATGTACAGAGATCAGTCTCTTCTGGTTTCCCAGGCTTGTCTGCCTCTCTGAAGGTTTAGCTCTCCCTCCCACGGGATTTGGGTGCAGAGAACTGTTTATCCTGTCTGTTTCCTTCAGGGTCCGTCGGTGTCTCTGGCAGGGGTCCTGCTGCTCCTGGGCCCTCCCCCACGGGAGCCCAGAGGCCTTATACAGTTTCCTCTTGGGCCAGGGATGTGGGCAGGGGTGAGCAGTGTTGGTGGTCTCTTCCGCTCTGCAGCCTCAGGAGTGCCCACCTGACCAGGCGGTTGGGTCTCTCTCTCACAGGGTCTGGGAGCAGAGAGCTGCTGCGGGCCGGGATCCGAGGGTGTGGGACTTCCGGTAAACACAGAACGTGCCCGGTCCTAGAGGAATTCTGCTTCCGTGTGTCCCAAGCTCACCAGGCAGCTTTCTTTCTTGCAGCAGAAAAGTTGGTCTTACCTGTGGTCCCGAGGCTCAAGTTCGCTCGTGGGGTGCTGCCCACGGGCTCTCTGCAGCTGCAGCAACCAGGAAGACCTGTGCCGCCCCTTCCGGGAGCTTCAGTGCACCAGGGTTCCAGATGGTCTTTGGCTTTTTCCTCTGGCGTCCGAGATGTGTGTGCAGAGAGCAGTCTCTTCTGGTTTCCCAGGCTTGTCTGCCTCTCTGAAGGTTTAGCTCTCCCTCCCACGGGATTTGGGTGCAGAGAACTGTTTATCCTGTCTGTTTCCTTCAGGGTCCGGCGGTGTCTCTGGCAGGGGTCCTGCCGCTCGAGAGGCCTTATACAGTTTCCTCTTGGGCCAGGGATGTGGGCAGGGGTGAGCAGTGTTGGTGGTCTCTTCTGCTCTGCAGCCTCAGGAGTGCCCACCTGACCAGGCGGTTGGGTCTCTCTCTCACAGGGTCTGGGAGCAGAGAGCTGCTGCAGGCCGGGACCATTTGTCAATTCTTAATCTTAGAGCTTAAGCCCTTTGTGTTTTGTTCGGGAAAATTTCCCCAGTGCCCCTGGGTTTGAGGATCTTCCCCATTTTTCTCTTCTGTTAGTTTCAGTGTATCCGGTTTTATGTGAAGATCCTTGATCCAGTTGTATGTAAGCTTTTATATGGTGATAATAATGTATAGATTTGCATTCTTCTACATGCTGACCTACAGTTGAATGAGCACCATTTGTTGAAAATGCTATCTTTTTACCACTAGATGGTTTCAGCAGCTTTGTCAAAGATTAAGTGACCATAGGTGGGAGGGTTCACTTCTAGGTCTTCAATTCTATTCAAATTATCTACCTGCCTTTCTCTGTACAAATACCATGCAGTTTTTATCACTAATGCTCTGTAATGCTGCTTGAGGGCAGGGAAGATGATTTCCTCAGAAGTTCTTTTATTGTTGAATACAGTTTTCATTATCCTGGTTTTTTTCCTTGTTTATATTTTTTTTTATTTTGTTCAGTTCCATAAATATTTTGTATATTAACTCATCACATGTATGTTTACAAATATTTTCTCTCATTCTATTTTTTTCCATCTTTATTAAATTGGGTATTTCTTATTTACTTTTCAAATGTTACTTCCTTTCCTGGTTTCCAGACCAACATCCCCTTAATCCATCCCCCTTCCGTTTTATATGGGTGTTCCCCTCCCTATCCTCCCCCCATTACCGCCCTCCACCCAACAATCACATTCATTGGGGGTTCAGTCTTGGCAGGACTAAGGGCTTCCCCTTCCACTGATGCCCTTACTAGGCTATTAATTGCTACCTATGCAGTTGGAGCCCAGGGTCAGTCCATACATAGTCTTTGGGTAGTGGCTTAGTCCCTGGAAGCTATGGTTGGCTGGCACTGTTGTTCAACTGTGGTCTCAAACCCCTTCAGCTCTTTAAGTCCTCTCTCTGATTCCAACGGAGCTCCCATTCTCAGTTCAGTGGTTTGATGCTGGCGTTTGCCAATATATTTGCCATATACTGGCTGTGTCTCTCAGGAGAGATTTATATCAGGTCCCTGTCAGCCTGCACTTCTTTGCTTCATCCATATTATCTAGTTTGGTGGCTGTATATGTATGGGCCACATGTGGGGCAGGCTCTGAATGGGTGTTCCCTCAGCCTCTGTTCTAAATTTTGCCTCCCTATTGCCTCCGAAGGGTATTCTCGTTCCTCTTTTAAAGGAGTGAAGCATCTGCATTTTGGTCATCCTTCTTGAGTTTCAGGTGTTCTGTGCATCTAGGTTAATTCGAGCATTTGGGCTAATATCCACTTGTCAATGAGTGCATACCTGTCTGGTTTTCTGGGATTGGGTTACCTCACTCAGGATGATATTTTCCAGTTCCATCCATTTGCCTATGAATTTCATAAAGTCATTGCTTTTGATAGCTGAGTAGTATTCCATTGTGTAGATGTACCACATTTTCTGTATCCCTTCCTCTGTTGAAGGGCATCTGGGTTCTTTCCAGTCTCTGGCTATTTTAAATAAGGCTACTATGAACATACTGGAGAATGTCTCTTTGTTTTATGTTGGAACATCTTTTGGGTATATGCCCAAGAATGGTATAGCTGAGTCCTCAGGTAGTGCAATGTCCAAATTTCTGAGGAAACTCCAGACTGATTTCCAGAATGGTTGTACCAGTCTGCAATTCCACCAAAAATGGAGGATCACTTGTTCCTCTTTCTCCACATCCTCGCCAGCATCTGGTGTCACCTGAGTTTTTGATCTTAGCCATTCTCACTGGTGTGAGGTGAAATCTCAGGGTTGTTTTGATTTGCATTTCCCTTATGACTAAAGATGTTGAACATTTCTTTTGTGTTTCTCAGCCATTCAGCATTCCTCAGATGTGAATTGTTTGTTTAGCTCTGAACCCCATTTTTAATAGGGTTATTTGTCTCCCTGCAGTCTAACTTCTCTAGTTCTTTGTATATTTTCGATATAAGCCCTCTCTCAGTTGTAGGATTGGTAAAGCTCTTTTCCCAATCTGTTAGTTGCCATTTTGTCTTAATAACAGTGTCCTTTGCCTTACAGAAGCTTTGTAGTTTTATGGGATCCCATTTGCTGATTCTTGAGCTTAGAGCATACGCCATTGGTTGTCCCGCGCTGTCTCTCACCAGCAAGAAAACACAGGGACACACGAATCCTTGTTGCACTTAAACGTTTATTGAATCTTAAGGAGAGGCCACGCGCGCCGGTATGGCGCGGCTTATATACACCCTAGCACTGCGCATCCACACCCGATTGGTCGCTTACCCATGATCTCATTAGGCACGCCCCAGAGTGGGCAAAGACCTGGCAGGAAGGCACTCTTGCACATGTGCACACAGTTAACTTCCTGAAAGGAAGTCAGCTGGCGCAGCGGAGGCCAGCGCCATCTTGTAATGCAAAGCTACCTCGGCCTTCCACGTGGGGCACAGTGGAAGCCAGCGCCATCTTGTGGTGGCGAATGTTATTGCGGCCCTCTACAATTGGTGTTTTGTTCAGGAAATTTTCTCCAGTGCCCATGTGTTTGAGATGCTTCCCCACTTTTTCTTCTATTAGTTTGTGTATTTCATTTGCTGTGGAGGTCCTGGATTCACTTGGGCTTAAGCTTTGTACAGTGTGATAAGAATGGATCAATCTGAACTCTTCTACATGCTGACCTACAGTTCATCCAGCTCCAATTGCTGAAAATGCTATCTCTTTTCCGTTGGATGGTTTTGGGTCCTTTGTCAAACTTAAGTGTCCATAGTTGTGTGGGTTCATTTCTGGGTCTTCAATTCTATTGCACTGGTCTATCTGCCTGTCTCTGTACCAATACCGTACAGTTTTTATCACTATTGCTCTGTTATACTGCTTGAGTTCAGAGATAGTTATTCCCCTGGGAGTCCTTTTATTGTTGAGGATAGTTTTAGCTATCCTGGGTTTTATGTTATTCCAGATGAATTTACAAATTGATCTGTCTAACTCTCTGAAAAATTGAATTGGAATTTTGATGGGGATTGCATTGAATCTGTAGATTGCTTTTGGTAAAATGGCCATTTTTACTATGTTAATCCTGTCAATTCATGAGCATGGGAGATCTTTCCATCTTCTGAGATCGTCTTTAATTTCTTTCTTCTGAGGCTTCAAATTCTCATCATACAGATCTTTCACTTGCTTGGTTAAAATCACACCGAGGTATTTTATGTTATTTGTTACTATTGTGAAGGGTGTCATTTCCCTAATTTCTTTCTCATCCTGTTTATCTTTTAAGTAGAGGAAGGCTACTGAATCGTTTGAGTTAATTTTATTCTCAGCCACTTTGGTGAAGTTGTTTATCAGGCTGAGTAGTTCTCTGGTTGAACTTTTGGGATACTTAATTATACTAACATATCATCTGCAAATATTGATATTTTGACTTCTTCCTTTCCAATTTGTATCCTTTTGACCTCCTTTTGTTGTCTGATTTCTCTGGCTAGGTCTTCCAGTACTATATTGTATAAGTAGGGAGAGAGTGGGTAGCCTTGTCTAGTCCCTGATTTTAGTGGGATTGCTTCAAGTTTCTCTACGTTTGGTGTAATGTTGCCTATGGCATGTATATTGTTTTTACTAATTTTAAGTATGTTCCTTGAGCTCCTGATCTTTCCATGACTATTGTCATGAATGATGGTCATTTTTTTTTCAAATTCTTTTTCAGCATCTAATGAGATGGTTATGTGTTTTTTGTCTTTGAACTTGTTTACATAGTGGATGGCATTCATGCATTTCCATGTATTGAACCATCCCTGCATCCCTGGAATTAGGCCTACTACATCATGATGAATGATTTTTGTGATGTATTATTGTACTCAAATTGTGAGAATTATTTTGAATATTTTTGCATTGATATTCATAAAGGAAAATGATCTGATGTTTTCTTTCTATATAGGGTCTTTGTGTGGTCAAGGTGTACACATAATTGTGGCTTCAAAGAACAAATAGGGTAGTGTTATGTCTGTTTCTATTTTGTGGATTATTTTGAAGAGTATTGGTATTAGGTCTTTGATACTTGATAGAATTCTGCACTAAACCCATCTGGTATTAGGCCTTTTTTGATCGGGAGACTTTTGTTGACAGCTTCTATTTGATTAGGAGTTATAGGATAGTTTAGATGATTTATCTGACCCTGATTTGATTTTGGTACCTGGTATCAGCGTAGAAATTTTTCCATTTCCTCCATATTTTCTAGTTTTGTTGAGTATTGGCTTTTTAGTAGAATCTGATGATTTTATTGAATTTCTTCAGTTTCTGCTTCTTCAGTCTGTCTTTTCATTTCTGATGTTGTTAATTTGGATACACTCTGTGACATCTTCTGGCTAGTCTGGCTAAGGATTTATCTATCTTATTGACTTTCTCCAAGAACCAGGTTTTGCTTGTTCTTTGTATTGTTCTTTTTGTTTCTAGTTGATTGATTTCAGCCCTGAGTTTGATAACTTCCTGCAATCTCCTCCTCTTTGGTACATTTGCTTTTTTCTGTTCTAGAGCTTTTAGGTATGCTATTATGCTGCTAGTGTATATTCTCTCCAGTTTCTTTTTGGAGGCACTCAGAGGTATAAGATTTCCTCTTAGCACTGCTTTCATTGTGTCCCATAAGTTTGGGTATATTGAACCTTCAATTTCATTAAATTCTAAAAAGTCTTTAATTTCTTGCTTTATCTCTTACTTATTCAAGTTATCATTGGGTAAAATGTTGTTCAGCTTCCACGTGTGTGCTTTCTGTCATTTTGGTTGTTATTGAAGACCAGCTTTAGTCCATTGTGATGGTATAGGATGCATGGGGTTTTCTAGTTCTTCTTATACCTGTTGAGGTCTATTTTGTGAGCAATTATATGGTCAATTTTGGAGAAGTAACCATAAAGTTCTGAAAAGAAAGTATATTCATTTGATTTAGGATGATGTGCTCTATAGATGGCTGTTAAATCCATTTGATTTATAACTTCTGTTAGTATCACTGCTTCTCTGTTTAGTTTCTGTTTCCATGATCTGTCCAATGATGAGAGTACGGTATTGAATTCTGCCACTATTATTGTGTGAGGTGTAATGTGTGTTTCGAGGTTTAGTAAAGTTTCTTTTATGAGTGTTGGTTCCCTTGCATTTGGAGCATAGATGTTCATACTTGAGAGTTTATCTTGGTAGAACTTTCCTTTGACATGTATGAAGCATTCTTACTTAAGTTTTTTTTTTTTTGGTACCTTTTTGTTGAAACTTGATTTTATTCGATATTAGAAT
Organism: Rattus norvegicus; assembly: GCF_021556685.1. Taxonomy (NCBI): domain Eukaryota; kingdom Metazoa; phylum Chordata; class Mammalia; order Rodentia; family Muridae; genus Rattus; species Rattus norvegicus. The sequence continues at coordinate 60,450,986 of NC_141546.1, read as the reverse complement.
TGCTACTCTATGTTGTTTCATGGGAACATTTGCTTGGAAATTTTTTCCAGACATTTACTCTAAGATAGGTTGTCTTTATCACTGAGTTGGGTTTCTTATATGCAGCATAATGCTTGGTCCTGTTTATATATTGGGTCCATTCGGCTATGTCTTTTTATTGAGGAATTGAGTCCATTGATCTTGAGATATTTAGGAAAAGTAATTGCTGCTTCCTGTTATTTCTGTTGTTAGAGGTGGAATTCTGTTTGTGTGCCTCTCTTTTTTGGAAGGGTTGTTGAAAAGAGATTATTTTCTAGCTTTTTCTAGGACATAGCTTACCTCCTCTTTGGGAGTTTTCCATCTCTTGACCTTTGTACGTCTAGATTTGTAGAAAGATACTGTGTAAATTTGTTTTTGTTATGGAATATCTTGGTTTCTCCATCTATATTAATTGAGAGTTTTGCTGTGTATAGTAGTCTGGGCTGGCATTTTTGTTCTCTTAGTGTCTATATGACATCTGCCCAGGATCTTCTGATGTTCCTATGACTATTCTCCAGTGAGAAGTCTTGTGTAATTCTTAGAGTTCTGACTTTATATGTTACTTGACTTTTTTCCCTTACTGCTTTTAATAATCTTTCTTTGTTTTGTGTGTTTGGTCTTTTGACTATTACATGATGGGGGATTTATTTTCTGGTCTAATCTTTTTTATGTTCTGTAGACTTTTTATGATTATGGGCATTTCTTTATTTTAGGGAAGTTTTCTTCTATATTTTTGTTGAAGATATTTACTGGCCCTTTAAGTTGGGAATCTTTGCTATCCTCTATACCTATTATCCTTAGGTTTGACATTCTCATCATGCCCTGGATTTCTTGGATGTTTTGGGTTAGAAGCTTTTTGTATTTCGCATTTTCTTTGAGTGTTGTGTCAATGTTTTCTAGCTTGTATTTTCTGCCGCTGAGATTTTCTCTTCTATCTCTTGTATTCTGTTGGTGATGGCTGCATCTATGACTTCTGATCTCTTTACTAGTTTTTCTATCTCCAGGATTGTATCCCTTTGTGATTTCTTTATTGTTTCTATTTCCATGTTGAGATCCCGGATGGTATTGTTCAATTCTTTCACCCATTTTTGGTAGTGTTTTCCTTTAATTCTTTACAGGATTTTTGCTTTTTCTCTTTAGGTGTCTCTCCTTGTTTATCTGTGTTCTCATGTATTTCTTTAAGGAAATATTTAAGTCCTTCTTAAAGTCCTGTATCATCATCATCATGAGATGTGGTTTTTAATCTGATTCTTCCTTTTCCAATGTGTTGTGGTATCCAGAACTTGCTGTGGTGGGATAACAAGGTTCTGGTGATGACAAGTAGAAGCAATATCCTTCGTTTCTATTGCTTATGTTCTTGTGCTTGCCTCTAGCCATCTGTTTTTTTCTGCTAGTTCATCATTCTGTCTCTGACTGGTGGTTGTCTCTCTTGTGGGCCTGTGATCTTAGGAATGAGAACATTCCTGAGAAACCAGCTATCTCTGAGCAGGATTTGGGTATGGATGGCTATGGGATAGCCCTAGCTCAGTGGCACAGATAGAGACTAGAAGTATCCCATGCCTATTAATTTATAAATAAATAAATATTATATAATGTTACACACCATATAGATACATATATGTTTATATATATACATATATATATATATGTTTATATATATACATATATATATATAATGTTTTGTCAGTTCAGTTCTTTAGAGAAGCCTGACCAATACATATGGTTCTGTCCTGTGAATAGTCTCATGTTTTGGCATACTATGACATAATGGTAGAAGACAGAAGTAAGCAATAAAGGTAAAAATGAAGTAAGATATTTGAATTGCACCTTGAATCTGTCTTATAATCACCACCAGTAAAGTATCTATGAAGATTGGAATCCTTCTCAGACTACTTTCATTCAATTAAAAAATGGTCCTCTATGTGCAATGTCTTCAAGTTCTTTCTTTTCAGAAAGTTTATTCTTAATTTTTAAAACTAACTTAACTTGTTTGGGTGTGGTAGGGTAGGTTGATGTTTCTCCTGCACTGCCAGGGTTCTTCCTGGGGACCTTCTGTAGAGAGGAGAGTTGGAGGGTCACTGGTGACAGGACAGTATCAATGGAGATAAGATGCCTATGAGGGGAGGGAGTGAGCCAGGCTCAATGGTCAGGGGAATGTCGCAGCTGACTGACTAGCAATCAGGTGCTTCTTTATTTATATAAGTTTCACAGAGCAAAAACAGAATAATTATTATCCAGGTGGTACAGAGTATATGTTTGATTTTTCATGACATTTTCAGGATAGCAAGTTCAGTTAAAATTAGAAAATACAAACAGAACAGATTTTACTACTTTTAGCCTTGTAACTCCAAGTTAAGAATCTAATGAATGTCACAAACAAATACATATATTTTAGTACAACCTGCTTTTAGGCTGCCAGTGTTTGCTGTTTGAAAGTACTCCAGACAAATAAAAACTGTCTGAATTGGTCTTTATATGAATAGCAAAAACTAATACATATCTTGTTTCACTATATATTTCTGCCATTTACAGTATAAAGTAGAAAAAATTTATTTTCATCAATATATCTCATTTACTAAGTTTTATTCCTTCGGAAGTGTGCCCTTGATAACCTACTATCTTTAAACTACAGTTTTAGAGATTAGGCCTATAATGAAAAGAAAGGCTTGAATCTGTAACCTATTTTCCTGGCCAATCTTGTTTTGTCAATTTTCTGTGTTTACCCTTCATCAAGTATACTCTTTGAATTAGCTCATTGGAAGATACTCTAAAAAGTTTCCCCTGGTTGGCCTCATCTAGTTATGTGTAGTCTGTGCTTTATGATCTCTAGGGCATAAGGAAGATCCTCCAAATGTTGGCCAGATAAAGTTAATTTGAGGATTTTCTCACAAAGGCTCAGACACACATTTTCTCAGAAAAAGACATAAATTGAATCATAATGCAGAAGGTCCTTAAAATTGCAACACACAGAGACCAAGAGCCCACAGTTAGAGAAAGAAGGCCAGGACTATAACACTCTACTCAGGTTTGCTGGAACTGAGTCAACCAGATGTGATGGCTTCACTATTCTAGTCATTTCCAGTGCATAGGGCCTTACTACCATACCATGTGGTTAATACTTGTTCTTCAGTAGCTTGGTTCTCCTTCTACTATGTGAGTCCAAGGCATAGCTAGGGTTGCTGTGCTTCATAGCAACAGCTGACTAAGGCTTATCATTAAATATATAATCATAATTACTAGTTTAATGGGCTATTTCAATTCAGAAGCATGGGGATTAGAAACTATAGCATATGAATTTAGGTGAAAGGCCCTATTCCCAGCAAGTTCTATATCTAGTAATTCAACTAATTCAATAGCTCAGAAATATTTAAATGATTCCTCAAGAGAGATAAAAACCAAAGATCACACACCACACACACACACACACATGTGCACACACACACACACACACACACATCTATTTAGGTATACCTTAATTACAACAAAAATGAAATAACATTAATAATTTATAACATTAATAATTCATAACTATAAAATAGTACCTTGTATAGATAATTTTAGTCTCAAGTTCTACCAAACATTTAAGATTTTGTGTTATAGTTTTTTTCCTATCTGTAGAAATAGGGAAAATATTTATCTAATAACTATAGCATTCCCAACATACTAATATTAGATGTATAATTTTTAGAAAAAGCTAACTATGATCAGTGTCCTAGTTTATTTTGTAATGTTTCAAGAAACACCATGATTAAAAGTGACTTGGAAGGAAAGGATTTATCTCATATTGTGGCTTACACTCCATCATGAAAGAAAGAAAGTCAGGAGGGCCCAGGAGCGGCAGGACCCCTGTGCTGAGACACCACCAGAACCAGAAGGAAACAGACCGGATAAACAGTTCTCTGCACCCAAATCCCGTGGGAGGGAGAGCTGAACCTTCAGAGAGGCAGACAAGCCTGGGAAACCAGAAGAGACTGATCTCTGTACATACATCTCGGACGCCAGAGGAAAAAGCCAAAGACCATCTGGAACCCTGGTGCACTGAAGCTCCCGGAAACGGCGGCACAGGTCTTCCTGGTTGCTGCCACTGCAGAGAGCCCGTGGGCAGCACCCCACGAGCGAACTTGAGCCTCGGGACCACAGGTAAGACCAACTTTTCTGCTGCAAGAAAGCTGCCTGGTGAACTCAAGACACAGGCCCACAGGAACAGCTGAAGACCTGTAGAGAGGAAAAACTACACGCCGGAAAGCAGAACACTCTGTCCCCATAACTGACTGAAAGAGAGGAAAACAGGTCTACAGCACTCCTGACACACAGGCTTATAGGACAGTCTAGCCACTGTCAGAAATAGCAGAACAAAGTAACACTAGAGATAATCTGATGGCGAGAGGCAAGCACAGGAACCCAAGCAACAGAAACCAAGACTACATGGCACCATCGGAGCCCAATTCTCCCATCAAAACAAACATGAAATATCCAAACACAAAAGAAAAGCAAGATCTAGTTCCAAAATCATTTTTGATCATGATGCTGGAGGACTTCAAGAAAGACGTGAAGAACTCCCTTAGAGAACAAGTAGAAGCCTACAGAGAGGAAGCGCAAAAATGCCTGAAAGAATCACAAAAATCCCTGAAAGAATTCCAGGAAAACATACATAAACAAGTAGAAGCCCATAGAGAGGAGACACAAAAATCCCTGAAAGAATTCCAGGAAAACATAAATAAACAAGTAGAAGCCCATAGAGAGGAGACACAAAAATCCCTGAAAGAATTCCAGGAAAACACAATCAAACAGTTGAAGGAATTAAAAATGGAAATAGAAGCAATCAAGAAAGAACACATGGAAACAACCCTGGATATAGAAAACCAAAAGAAGAGACAAGGAGCTGTAGATACAAGCTTCACCAACAGAATACAAGAGACTGAAGAGAGAATCTCAGGAGCAGAAGATTCCATAGAAATCATTGACTCAAATGTCAAAGATAATGTAAAGCGGAAAAAGCTACTGGTCGAAAACATACAGGAAATCCAGGACTCAATGAGAAGATCAAACCTAAGGATAGTAGGTATAGAAGAGAGTGAAGACTCCCAGCTCAAAGGACCAGTAAATATCTTCAACAAAATCATAGAAGAAAACTTCCCTAACCTAAAAAAAGAGATACCCATAGACATACAAGAAGCCTACAGAACTCCAAATAGATTGGACCAGAAAAGAAACACCTCCCGTCACATAATAGTCAAAACACCAAACGCACAAAATAAAGAAAGAATATTAAAAGCAGTAAGGGAAAAAGGTCAAGTAACATATAAAGGGAGACCTATCAGAATCACACCAGACTTCTCGCCAGAAACTATGAAGGCCAGAAGATCCTGGACTGATGTTATACAGACCCTAAGAGAACACAAATGCCAGCCCAGGTTACTGTATCCAGCAAAACTCTCAATTAACATTGATGGAGAAACCAAGATATTCCATGACAAAACCAAATTTACACAATATCTTTCCACAAATCCAGCACTACAAAGGATAATAAATGGTAAAGCCCAACATAGGAGGCAAGCTATACCCTAGAAGAAGCAAGAAACTAATCGTCTTGGCAACAAAACAAAGAGAATGAAAGCACACAAACATAACCTCACATCCAAATATGAATATAACGGGAAGCAATAATCACTATTCCTTAATATCTCTCAATATCAATGGCCTCAACTCCCCAATAAAAAGACATAGATTAACAAACTGGATACACAACGAGGACCCTGCATTCTGCTGCCTACAGGAAACACACCTCAGAGACAAAGACAGACACTACCTCAGAGTGAAAGGCTGGAAAACAACTTTCCAAGCAAATGGTCAGAAGAAGCAAGCTGGAGTAGCCATTCTAATATCAAATAAAATCAATTTCCAACTAAAAGTCATCAAAAAAGATAAGGAAGGACACTTCATATTCATCAAAGGAAAAATCCACCAAGATGAACTCTCAATCTTAAATATCTATGCCCCAAATACAAGGGCACCTACATACGTAAAAGAAACCTTACTAAAGCTCAAAGCACACATTGCACCCCACACAATAATAGTGGGAGATTTCAACACACCACTCTCATCAATGGACAGATCATGGAAACAGAAATTAAACAGTGATGTCGACAGACTAAGAGAAGTCATGAGCCAAATGGACTTAACGGATATTTATAGAACATTCTATCCTAAAGCAAAAGGATATACCTTCTTCTCAGCTCCTCATGGTACTTTCTCCAAAATTGACCATATAATTGGTCAAAAAACGGGCCGCAACAGGTACAGAAAGATAGAAATAATCCCATGCGTGCTATCGGACCACCACGGCCTAAAACTGGTCTTCAATAACAATAAGGGAAGAATGCCCACATATACGTGGAAATTGAACAATGCTCTACTCAATGATAACCTGGTCAAGGAAGAAATAAAGAAAGAAATTAAAAACTTTTTAGAATTTAATGAAAATGAAGATACAACATACTCAAACTTATGGGACACAATGAAAGCTGTGCTAAGAGGAAAACTCATAGCGCTGAGTGCCTGCAGAAAGAAACAGGAAAGAGCATATGTCAGCAGCTTGACAGCAAACCTAAAAGCTCTAGAACAAAAAGAAGCAAATACACCCAGGAGGAGTAGAAGGCAGGAAATAATCAAACTCAGAGCTGAAATCAACCAAGTAGAAACAAAAAGGACCATAGAAAGAATCAACAGAACCAAAAGTTGGTTCTTTGAGAAAATCAACAAGATAGATAAACCCTTAGCCAGACTAACGAGAGGACAAAGAGAGTGCGTCCAAATTAACAAAATCAGAAATGAAAAGGGAGACATAACTACAGATTCAGAGGAAATTCAAAAAATCATCAGATCTTACTATAAAAACCTATATTCAACAAAACTTGAAAATCTTCAGGAAATGGATAATTTCCTAGACAGATACCAGGTATCGAAGTTAAATCAGGAACAGATAAACCAGTTAAACAACCCCATAACTCCTAAGGAAATAGAAGCAGTCATTAAAGGTCTCCCAACCAAAAAGAGCCCAGGTCCAGACGGGTTTAGTGCAGAATTCTATCAAACCTTCATAGAAGACCTCATACCAATATTATCCAAACTATTCCACAAAATTGAAACAGATGGAGCACTACCGAATTCCTTCTACGAAGCCACAATTACTCTTATAGCTAAACCACACAAAGACACAACAAAGAAAGAGAACTTCAGACCAATTTCCCTTATGAATATCGACGCAAAAATACTCAATAAAATTCTGGCAAACCGAATTCAAGAGCACATCAAAACAATCATCCACCATGATCAAGTAGGCTTCATCCCAGGCATGCAGGGATGGTTTAATATACGGAAAACCAGCAATGTAATCCATTATATAAACAAACTGAAAGAACAGAACCACATGATTATTTCATTAGATGCTGAGAAAGCATTTGACAAAATTCAACACCCCTTCATGATAAAAGTCCTGGAAAGAATAGGAATTCAAGGCCCATACCTAAACATAGTAAAAGCCATATACAGCAAACCAGTTGCTAACATTAAACTAAATGGAGAGAAACTTGAAGCAATCCCACTAAAATCAGGGACTAGACAAGGCTGCCCACTCTCTCCCTACTTATTCAATATAGTTCTTGAAGTTCTAGCCAGAGCAATCAGACAACAAAAGGAGATCAAGGGGATACAGATCGGAAAAGAAGAGGTCAAAATATCACTATTTGCAGATGACATGATAGTATATTTAAGTGATCCCAAAAGTTCCACCAGAGAACTACTAAAGCTGATAAACAACTTCAGCAAAGTGGCTGGGTATAAAATTAACTCAAATAAATCAGTTGCCTTCCTCTATACAAAAGAGAAACAAGCCGAGAAAGAAATTAGGGAAACGACACCCTTCATAATAGACCCAAACAATATAAAGTACCTCGGTGTGACTTTAACCAAGCAAGTAAAAGATCTGTACAATAAGAACCTCAAGACACTGAGGAAAGAAATTGAAGAAGACCTCAGAAGATGTAAAGATCTCCCATGCTCATGGATTGGCAGGATTAATATAGTAAAAATGGCCATTTTACCAAAAGCAATCTACAGATTCAATGCAATCCCCATCAAAATACCAATTCAATTCTTCAAAGAGTTAGACAGAACAATTTGCAAATTCATCTGGAATAACAAAAAACCCAGGATAGCTAAAGCTATCCTCAACAATAAAAGGACTTCAGGGGGAATCACTATCCCTGAACTCACGCAGTATTACAGAGCAATAGTGATAAAAACTGCATGGTATTGGTACAGAGACAGACAGATAGACCAATGGAATAGAATTGAAGACCCAGAAATGAACCCACACACCTATGGTCACTTGATTTTTGACAAAGGAGCCAAAACCATCCAATGGAAAAAAGATGGCATTTTCAGCAAATGGTGCTCGTTCATTTGGAGGGCAACTTGTAGAAGAATGCAGATCGATCCATCCTTATCACCCTGTACAAAGCTTAAGTCCAAGTGGATCAAGGACCTCCACATCAAACCAGACACACTCAAACTAATAGAAGAAAAACTAGGGAAGCATCTGGAACACATGGGCTCTGGAAAAAAAATTTCCTGAACAAAACACTTATGCTTATCTTAGAGCTCTAAGATCAAGAATCGACAAATGGGATCTCATAAAACTGCAAAGCTTCTGTAAGGCAAAGGACACTGTGGTTAGGACAAAACGGCAACCAACAGATTGGGAAAAGATCTTTACCAATCCTACAACAGATAGAGGCCTTATATCCAAAATATACAAAGAACTCAAGAAGTTAGACCGCAGGGAGACAAATAACCCTATTAAAAAATGGGGTTGAGAGCTAAACAAAGAATTCACAGCTGAGGAATGCCGAATGGCTGAGAAACACCTAAAGAAATGTTCAACATCTTTAGTCATAAGGGAAATGCAAATCAAAACAACCCTGAGATTTCACCTCACACCAGTGAGAATGGCTTAGATCAAAAACTCAGGTTACAGCAGATGCTGGCGAGGATGTGGAGAAAGAGGAACACTCCTCCATTGTTGGTGGGATTGCAGACTGGTAAAACCATTCTGGAAATCAGTCTGGAGGTTCCTCAGAAAATTGGACATTGAACTGCCTGAGGATCCAGCTATACCTCTCTTGGGCATATACCCAAAAGATGCCTCAACATATAAAAGACACACGTGCTCCACTATGTTCATCGCAGCCTTATTTATAATAGCCAGAAAATGGAAAGAACCCAGATGCCCTTCAACAGAGGAATGGATACAGAAAATGTGGTACATCTACACAATGGAATATTACTCAGCTATCAAAAACAACGAGTTTATGAAATTCGTAGGCAAATGGTTGGAACTGGAAAATATCATCCTGAGTGAGCTAACCCAATCACAGAAAGACATACATGGTATGCACTCATTGATAAGTGGCTATTAGCCCAAATGCTTGAATTACCCTAGATCCCTAGAACAAATGAAACTCAAGACGGATGATCAAAATGTGAATGCTTCTCTCCTTCTTTAAATGAGGAAAAAGAATACCCTTGGCTGGGAAGGGAGAGGCAAAGTTTAAAACAGAGACTGAAGGAACACCCATTCAGAGCCTGCCCCACAGGTGGCCCATACATATACAGCCACCCAATTTGACAAGATGGATGAAGCAAAGAAGTGCAGACTGACAGGAGCCGGATGTAGATCGCTCCTGAGAGACACAGCCAGAATACAGCAAATACAGAGGCGAATGCCAGCAGCAAACCACTGAACTGAGAATAGGTCCCCCGTTGAAGGAATCAGAGAAAGAACTGGAAGAGCTTGAAGTGGCTCGAGACCCCAAAAGTACAACAATGTCAAGCAACCAGAGCTTCCAGGGACTAAGCCACTACCTAAAGACTATACATGGACTGACCCTGGACTCTGACCCCATAGGTAGCAATGAATATACTAGTAAGAGCACCAGTGGAAGGGGAAGCCCTGGTTCCTGCTAAGACTGAACCCCCAGTGAACTAGACTATGGGGGGAGGGCGGCAATGGGGGGAGGGTTGGGAGGGGGACACCCATAAGGAAGGGGAGGGGGGAGGGGGATGTTTGCCCGGAAACCGGGAAAGGGAATAACACTTGAAATGTATATAAGAAATACTCAAGTTAATAAAAAAATAATAATAAAAAAATTAAAAAAAAAGAAAGAAAGAAAGTCAGAGCAGGACCTAGGTAATGGGGGGAGGATGGGGAGGTGAACACCCATATATAAGGAGAGGGGGAGGTGTCAGGGGGATGTTGGCTCAGAAAGTGGGATACTGAATAACATTCGAAATGTAAATAAGAAATACTTAATAAAGAAAAAAACGGAAAAAGGGGGGGGGGCTGGAAGCAGGTTCTGAAACAAAATTTATAGACTCATTTCCCATGTCTGTATTTCCATAAAACTTAGAACCACATGCCCAGGACCACTAAGCAGCAGTGATACAAGGCTTGCTTATCTGGGAAAACTCCAGATTCAAATGTAAGTGATTCCAAAATAATAAATAATTCTAGAGAATGGACTCTTCAAATTTTTCTAGTTTCATAATATTTTTCTAGTTTCATAATATATCATTCCTCTTATCTGTAATCAGTTTAGGTTATAGACTTTTATTTTCTAGTTTATTGTTAAAATTATTACCTCTGGGTACACATTCATTTTCCAATACTACCTGACTCTGCTTTTGGAGGTTTTAGGAAGTGGGTTCATAGAACAGAATATTTTTTTCTAGATTTTTTTTTTATGTTTCAATAACTTTTAAAATCTTCTCTCCATCTTATTGTCTTATATTGCTCACACAAGTGAAAGTTTTCAAATATTTTTAAAATCCTTCCGTTTGCAAATGTTTTACCCTAAAATAACACAAATATTGCTGAAAAGGTGAACAAATTTAAAACATGTAATACATACAATAGAATTATTTAACAATAGAAAAATATTGCAATCAAGAGAAAAAATAAAAACATAAAGTTAATTTGGGAGAGTTGCTAATGAAAAGAGGCCAAATAATTGTTTTACTTATTTATTTTTTAATAAATAAATTAATTAATTAATTTACTCTTCTCTCATATGTTACACCCTGACAAGTTTTCTCTCCTTCCTCTCCTGTTAGTCTCCCTCCTCACCTTCCCTCTGGAGAAGTTCTGAAAATAATTTCAATTGAGACAATCTTTATTTTTATTGAAAAAAAAAGTAACTTATTTATTTACATCCTCAAAGTTGTTCCTTCTCCTGGCTCCTCCCTCACGGAGTCCCTTAGTCCCATCAACCCTCCCTTTCTTTTTGCAGAGAGCGGGGCACTTCCTGGGATTAGGCATAGCCTTTCCCACTGAGGCAAAGAAAAAAAAAAAAAAAAGGCAACCATGAAGACTGAGCTGGCTGACTGCTACATATGAGCCAGGAGCTTTGTTCTAGCCCTTTTATGGTGGATCTGAGAGCTCCCAGGGTCAAATTTGTTAGCTCTTTTGTACTTTCTTTGGGTTTTCCATCTACTTCAGGGCTCCAAATCCTTCCTCTATCTCTTCCATCTGTGTCGCTGACATCCATCTAATGTGGCTGTGTATCTCTGTTTCATTCTGTTCCTGGGTAGAGTCTCTTACAGGACCGTTATGCTAGGTTCCTGTTGGCAACCATACCCAGCATCATTAATAATGTCGGGAGTTGGTGTTTGTCCATGGGATGGGTTTGAAGTAGAGATGGCCTTTCCTTCAGTCTCTGCTCCATCCCTGCATTTCTTTTAAACAGGGTAAGTTCTGGTCCAAGGTTTTGTGGGTTGGTGCTCTTATCTTTCCCCTGGAGTCCTGCCTGTCTACAGGAGGTGGCCTGTTTAGGTTCTATATCCTCACTGTTAGGCATCTATGCTATGGTCACCAGCATTGACTCTTGGGGGCCTCTCCTATCATGGTCTCTTGGACTTCCTAAAGGTAATAGAATTTGGTTCACTTCCCCCAAACCCCTGCAGCTACAGGTTTGGATTCATTCTCCTGGCATTGTGGGCCCCTCTCCTGTCTTTCTCCATGCCTGTTTGTTCCTCCTTTTTCCCTCCCAATACCTTCTTCCACTCAGTTCCCTCCCTCCTTCTCTCTAATATGATTATTTTGTTGCCGCTTCTAAATGTGGTTCAAGCATTCATACTTGAGCCTTCCTTCTTGTTTAACTTAAATGGACCTATGAGGTGTATCATGCATATTCTGTACTTTTTGGCTATTATCCACTTATCATTGATGTATGTCATGCTGGGTCTAGGCTACTTCTCTCAGGAGGATATTTTCATGTTTCATTCACTTGGCTGCAAACTTCACAGTGTCCTCTTTTTAAATAGCTGTATATTACACCAGTGTGTATATGTACCACATTTTCTGCGTTCATTTTTCAGTTGAGGGACACCTGGGTTATTTTCAGATTAAGGCTATTATGGATAAAGCTTCTATGAACAGGGTAAAGCACATATTCTTGTGGTATGGTGGAGCATATTTGGATATATGCCCAAGAGCGGTATAGCTGGATCTATAGGTAGAACTATTTCCAATTTTCTAAGAAACTGCATATTTATTTCCGGAGTAGTTGCACAACTTTGCAGTCCCACGAGCAAAGAAGGAGTATTCTCCCTTTCCCATAGCCTGGTCAGCATGTGCTACCTTCTGTTGTGTGATGGAACCTCAGGGTCATTTTGATTTATATTTCCCTGATGACTAAGGGTGCTGAGCATTTAAGTTCTCAGCCACTCAAGATTCCTCTGTTGAGAATTCTGTATAGTTAATAACCCATTTTTAAAATTAGGTTACTTGGTTTTTTGGAGTTTAACTTTTGAGTTTTTATATATTTTAGACTTCTGTCAGATGTAGAGTTAGTGAAAAATTTTCCAAGTCTGTAGGTTGTTGTTTTGTTGACAATGTCCTTTGCCTTACAGAAGCTTTTCAGTTTATGGGTCCCATTAATCAATTGTTGAGCTTAGGGCAGGAGTTATGTAATATCTGAATAAAATGGATGACTTCTAGATAGATAATATATACCAAATATAATTAAAGATCAAAGAAACTACTTAAAGAGTCCTATAATCCCCAAGGAACTAGTACTAGTCATCAAAATCTTCCAACCAAAAAAGGCTAAGTCAGATGGATTTAGGATCTAGTTCTATCAGACTTTCAAATAAGAACTAATACCAACACTAGACAAACTATTCCATAAAACAGAAACAGAAGGAACACTACTTAATTCATTATATCAGACCAGAGTCACCCTTGTACCTAAACCTCGTAGACTCAACAAAAAAAGAGAACTTCTGCAACCAATTTCATACATGAGCATTGACAAAAAATTTACAATAAATTTCTTGTGAACAGAATCCAAGAAGACATCAAAAATATCATTCATCATGATCAAGTAAGCTTCATGCCAGGGACATAGGGATGACTCAATATAGGAAACTCCACCAATGTAATCCATCATATAAACAAGCCGAAGGACGAAAATCACATATCATCTCTGAAAAAGCCTCTGATAAAATTCAACAGCTTTTCATGTTAAATGTCTTGGAGAAATTAGTGATTCAAGGTACATACATAAACACAGAAAGCCAGTAGCCAATGTCAAATTAAATGAAAGGGAAATAAAGTAATACCACTACAATCAGAGAAAAGGCTCCTCATTCTCTCCATATTTACTCAATATGGTACTTAAAATATTAGCTAGAGCAATAAGACAAGAAAAAGATATCAAGGAAATACATTCTGGAAAGGAAGAAGTCAAGGTACCTCTATTCACGAGTGAAATGATATTATACATAAGCAATCGCAAAATTCTACCAGAGAACTTCTACAACTAAGATACAACTTCAGCAATTTGATGAGATATAAAATTAACTCAAAGAAGTCAGTGGCTCTTCTTTATACAAAGGAAAAACTGCAGAGAAAAAATTAGGAAGATAACAACACCCTTTATAATTGTAACAAATAATATAAAATATCTTGGAGTAATAGTAAACAAGGAAGTAAATGATTTATATGACAAGAACTTCACATTACTAAAGAAAGAAATAAAAGAAAATACCATAAGTTAGAAAATTTCCTATACTCATGGATCAGTAGACTTAACATAGTTAAAATGGTCACCCTTATAAAAACAATCTATAGATTTAATGCTATCCCTGTTATAATTCCAACACAATTTTCATAGACCTTGAAAGAGCAATTCTGAACATCATATGGAAAAACAAACAAACCAAGGATAGCCAACCATTCCAAACAATAAAAGATTCTCTTGAGGAATCACCATTCTTGACTTTGAGCTGTACTATAGAGCTCAGGTAATAGAAACTGCATGGTATTGGAACAGAAGCAGAAAGATTGATAAGTGAAATAGAGTTGAAGACTTATAAGTAAATCTGCACACATACAGAAACTTGATTTTCAACAAAGAATGCAAAATCATACAATGGAAAAATAAAGTGACTTCTACAAAAGGTGCTGCTTTAACTGGATATCTGCACTTTAGAAATTGTAAATAGAACCATATTTATCACCCAATATGTAGTGGATTATTGTTAGGTCATAGATTATTAGCATCATATAGATATATCTAAAGAATTATGTATAACCTATATATATATATTATTCCAAATCTATAATTTCGCGGCTTGGGAGAAATGAAGAATCAAAATAAATTGAAGTTAGTCCGAGCTGTCCATTAACTTTAAGAACAGCCTTGACTATATAGCAAAATCTTTTCTCAAACAAGTAAATAAAAATAATATATAAAAATAAAAAAGACAAAAATTTATAGAAAAAACAAAACACAGTTAAGGAACAAAACAAAAATTTTGCAATCTTTTCTGACGAAACCTCTTGAGTAAGGTTGTATCAGGTAGTAATCCAAAATGAAAAGGTCATAGTGTTGAGTATACTGTTTGCTATACTTTGGATAAGTGTCTCCAAAAGGTTCACATTTTACAGCCTCAATCTGTAGGCAATAGCGTCATTGGGAGGTAATGCAACCATAAAAAGGTAGGGACTAGTTTTCCAGTCATATAAAGGTCAGTTTTGAAAATTATGGACATAAGTTAGCCCTCCATCCCTGTTTCTGAGACACCACGAGATAATCGGCTTCCACTGCCATGTACTCCTTCAATGAGTAACCATCTCATTTTAGACCCAAAGGTCATGGAATTAACAATTGTGAAATAATATCTCTGACACATGACTCAAAATAATTCTGTTATTCCAAAATTGGTTATTTTGTGATTTTGTGAAAGTGACAGAAAGAGAACTATCTCATTGACCCTAGCAATCACATAAATAAATAAGTATATAAACTTATGAATTAATAGACAGATGGTAGATAGATGATAGATAGATAGATAGATAGATAGATAGATAGATAGATAGATAGATAGATAGATAGATATGGAGGAAGAAAAAACATCTGATGAAAAATTCCAAATGGTTCCATAGTTTACCCATCATCAATCAAATGTCTGCACCTCCTATGGGAAAAAAAGTAAGGACTTCCATTTAGAATTCAGGATCTGAAGAGAAGAGCCCAAAAGAAACTACCCTGGAAACCTAACATGTCATTCCTCTGTTCTAGCTTTCAGAACAACTTGAGTGCTCACCTCTATGCTGACAACATGTTTCCTTTTCATATTGTGTAGCAGTCTTCCTCCCAGAATCCAAATGTCTCAGTTTAAGCATGAAAAATAAATAAGATAGAATTCTTGAAAGATCAGTACCTGAAAACATAGCATAATCAAAAGTCTATGAAGTTGAAATGGCTTCACCAGAAACTAAAAATATATAAGGATTTATTGTCTAAGCTATTCTGAGATGGGTTGTGACACAAAAATAACATTAGGTTGCAGAATGAGATGTAAGGGAATACACATTAAATACAAAACTTAATTAAAATATCACAAGTGCCTGGTTACTTATTGTCACCAATAGGCTGTAACATATGTACTTTATGAGTAGAGTGTATTGGGCGTGTAGAAGTTTTCTAATATCTTTTACATTGTTCAAATTTTAAATCTTCCTAATCAAACATCCTTGGAATTGTATATAATGTCCTCCATGATGCAAACACAATGCTATCTTTCTATCTCACTGCTCATCTATATTCAGTCTGTCCTAGCCAGCCTGTCTGCACTGTGGTACTTATATACCTACCTGATCAAGGACTTCCATTCAATTTTTCCATATGTATCTGCTTGGTTGTATTATTAGCTCTGGAGATCTCTGCTATAAATATTTTTCCTATAGAAAAAATTCTTGATTATTACAAATGAATATACAAAAGGACTATTCTCTGTCATTACATCTTGAACATACCCATCGTTCTCCCTCAATTTTACTATGCTGCATAGAACTTGTCAGAATTAGACATGTTATACATTTTTATGTTTGTTTATTTTAAGTATGTCTGTTTTTGCTATGTAATTCTCAGCATGGAGAGAGGGTGAGTGCTTACTCACCACTCTATATATGCCAAACTTAAACATAATCTCACCAATGGATAACATTCTTTAGTCACTTAGGGAACATGCAATAGGCTAGTGAGTGCATATGGAATTTCTATAAATACACATTACAATATTATATCTGATACATATGTACAAAGAGTTTCTTATAGCAAGACTGCTACTGCTAATTTTCGCCTTGCTCATTCTTAATTTCCATGAATTCTACACAGTTTAAGTTTGCATTTTACATCTGTGAAGCATTTCATAATGCTCCCGTTATGAAATCTGAGTGAGGTGTAATGCTACTTGCAGAACAGTGTAGATCACAATCTGGACTATATTATGTTCAAGCCTGTGACTGAACTGGAATATGCAGTTTTGCAATGCAGTAAAAATGTTCATGAGCTAGACATTAAAAATCACAATAAAATATTATTGTCAAGCAGGCTTTTAGGACTCATCTCAGAGACATCTTGAATGTATGCTAGAGATAGAAGCGATTTACTAATACCCAGTTCATGAACTTTACCACCCACATACTCACAGAAAAGACAATTGGGTTACATATTGCCATGACAATTTGGATGTAATATAAAACTCCTGGAGGATATGAGAGATGAAAAATAAAATAATGTTTCCTAGTGAGTATCCAAGTCTGTTTTAAACAACAAATGAACCCATAGAATTTCATTTAAAGACTTTCCAGCTATATAAAGTTTTAGAAAATTCTGTGCTGTAGATTCGTTTTCCAATTAGTCAGTACATAGAATGAGATGCAAAAGAAGAGACCCCGAACTGCTTGTTACTGGGATTCAGATTTGAACAATGATAAATAAGACCTAGGTAATGTCTTAAATATTCTCATCCACTAATTCCTTGTAACTAAACTTGTCACTGTGAACAAACAGAACTCTCATATATTAGAATTGTCATTCATATGCTTCACATAGAAATCAAAATCACTTACATGTCCTGAATATCTTGCCGTGGTAAGGTTTCCACAGAGATCAACGCATTCAGCTGAGAGCATTCCTGGCACTTGGTATTAACTATGAATCTATAGTCCTTTACTAGGCTTTGGTGAAGAAGTAGGCCATGGACAAATACTTATTCTGGAAATACTGATAGAATACCATGCATATTTTAAAAGAAATATACATCAGGAATAAATATCAGCCAGGAAATATACATAAAAATATAAGCTGTGAATGAAAGTCTCTCAGAATCTGGAAATTTATGAGGTAGATGAATTTCATTTAAATTATTAAGTATTTACATATCCTTTTAATGCACTTAAGAAGATAGGTGCATGATTGATCGATACATGACAAATAATAAGTATGAATACTTGGTATCTTTGACTCAACCTATATTTAGGGTTGTTTTCCTGAGCAGAAGGAATTATCTAAATTTAAATCATTCCTGAATATCAACAGATAAGTTGTCAGACCTCAATCTATCATGGGCAGACAGATTGAAAGGAATACACAAAGGAAAATACAGACAGACCCACCCATGCATACTCATATGTATGTGTGCACACACATGCACAGGTCTCTCAAAAGAGCTCTTATGCATGTTTCTAATTTTTAGTTCACCTATTCTTTTTGAATTTGGATGGCATCATAAATTATGTGATAGGTAAAGATAGTTGTTTCAACTTATTTCTACTTTGACTTCGTTAAAGTCATTTATTGTCATAAATCTTTTAAAAATTGATTCTATTTAATATTCATGTCTTTTATTCCATAGTTTTTACTTCAAATGCAGCAGAAGACAAAGGAATCAATAGGACAGGTGAAGTAACAGACAAAAATAACATGCTATTTGTTATTATTCAAGGTAATCTATGCAAGAAGAACAAAGTGGTGCTTGCCAGTAAGTCTAGCACTCGGAAGGCGTTGGCAGCTGAATGGGAAACGTGCAGCCAGCCTGGATGATACAGTATGCTCTATGGCAGTCAGAGCTACAAGAGAGATTCTTTGAAGTTTTGTTTTTATGTTGCTGTCATTTAAAGAATAGCGTAAGGCCTGCCCCCGCCCTCTAACAACGCCCCCCCTCACACATACACACATGCACACACACACACACACACAGAGAGAGAGAGAGAGAGAGAGAGAGAGAGAGAGAGTTCTTACATACTTCTAGACATACATAAGGGTTGATTGAATGAGTAGGCTTAGTTGATACAAGCAAAAAGAAGGCAGTCATTCCCATCATTGAATTTAAAAATATTTATTTTTATTTTGTGGATATAATTATGTGTCTGCATGTATTTCTGCCCACTCTATATATGCCTGATGTTCATGGGGTCCAGAAAATTGAATTCTCTGGAAAATGAGTTACAGATGTCAGCCACAGGGTGCTGCTGAAACTGAACTCAGGTCCCCTGTAGAGAAGCCAGGTTTCTTATATATTCAGCCTTCCTGCAAATCCCACATCACAGGACGTTTATAACTTTATTTTTTGCCATTTCAAATAATCATTTCTTATGTCAAAATTCTTTGAAATTTTGAATGTACTCCTCAATGATCTTTGGTAAATGTGTATAAGTTTGAAAAATTAATTATGTGTTAGAGTTTTTGCCATCAGGACCCAAAAAATGCAAGTAACTCATCAGGATAATCTAGTTCTTGGTGCATACATAAAAAATTCATAATATAAGAAAATGTGTAATAATTAGATTTTTCAGATAACAGAACAACAGCATTCTCTATTCCCAGTGAACAGGATTTTCAAAGGTATTACTGTTTTAAAAGATTAGCTTTCATTTTTAGTTATGTGTAGTTGTGTGTTTGAATGCATTTTTGTACATGTGACTTTAGTTGCCATGAAGTCCAGAAGAAGACACTGAATTCCCAGAAGTAGAATCACATACAATTGTGAGATGCCCCATGTATGCTCTCAGAACTAAATCTGAGATGTCTGAAAGACTAATTCAAACTCTTAATCATTGAGCCATCTCTCCAGCCTGAAGCAATCATTCTCAAATGTATACTTACCTTCAATAAACACCACCAAAAAAAGGACTGAGAAGTTCCTGTACACTTTCAATATATTTGTATTATTTTAGGAGGATTAAGTAGTTTTCTTGTGATTTTTAAATTGAATTATAACACCACATGTTTTTTTTTCCTTTTTTTATTGGATATATTTCTTTATTTATATTTCAAATGTTATTCCCTTTCCCGGTTTCCTGTCCATAAGCCCCCTGTTCCCTTCCCCTCCCCCATAAGGGTGTTCCAGCCCATCAACCCCCCCTTTCTAGCCCTCCCCCCGCGACATTCCCCTTCTCTGGGGGTCAAACCTTGGCAGGACAGATGGAAGGACCCCTTCCACTGATGCCCCACCAAGGCTATTCTCTGCTACATATGCAGTTGGAGTCCAGAGTCAGTCCATATATATTCTTTGGGTAGTGGTTTAGTCCCTTGGAAGCTCTGGTTTGTTGGCATTGTTGTTCTTACTGGGTTGCAAGCCCCATCAGCTCTTTCAATCCTTCCTCTAATTCCTCCAAAGTGGGTCTTGTTCTTAATTCAGTGGTTTGCTGCAAGTATTCACCTCTGTATTTTGAGGAGAGGTCCCTTTCACCATGCACTTCTTAGCTTCATCAATCTTATCTAGTTGTGGTTCATATATATATATATATATATATATATATATATATATATATATATATATATATATATATATATATATATATATATATATATGGGCCACATGTGGGGCAGGCTCTGAATAGCTTTTTCTTCAGTCTTTGCTCTAAACTTTGCCTCCATATCCCCTCCTATGGATATTTTTGTTCCTCCTTTTAAGAAGAAGTGAGAACTTCTGCATTTTGTTCATACATTTTCTTGAGCTTCCTGTGGTCTATGGATTGAATCTTGGGTAATTTGAACTTTTGGGCTAATATCCACTTACCAATGAGTGCATACCAAGTGTGTTTTTCTGTGATTTGTTTATCTACTCAGAATAACATTTTCTAGTTCATTCCATTTGCTATGAATTTCATGAAGTCATTGTTTTTGATAGCTGAGTAGTACTCCATTTTGGAGACGTACCATATTTTTTAATCCATTCCTGTTGAAGGGCATCTGGGTTCTTTCCAGCTTCCTAATGCTATGTATTTTTATGAGAATTAACAAACAAATATCTCCTCAAGGGGAGGGCAATTTCAGTTTTATTTACTTTGAGACACTATAAATTCTTAGCTTTTTAATATTTCCTCAATTCTACTCAATTACTATATACTCAGTCAAGAATGCCAGAGTAACCACATTATGTTAGGCTTATGATGTTAGAATTTTTCAATTCTATAATTCAACATTTTCCCCTATATTATAATCGATTTTCTTTGGATCTTGAACAGAAAATGAAAACAATAACTTTCCTCATCTTATTTTCCAATATGCAAAGTTCAGCTCATTTAAGGTTATCTGAAAAAAAAAATCACTCGATAAGATGAGGTCAGAGTAGTATAGCAATAAAAGACAGCATGAACACAAGCCAAACGTTACAGGATTGAACTCTGAGCCCCCTTCATCTTCTTCTCCAGTTTTTAAGGATTCACAGGGGGAAAAATGAAATATTTTTTGTGAGGGAGTATTGTTTGAATGAGATAAGGGTAAAACGCAAAGTTTGTGTTGAATCTGCCTTAAGCAGATTTAAGCCTTTCACAAGCTCATATTTGAGTTCCACACACCCAGAGTTGTTGTCTTGCTTCATTTTTAGACTGGAGGGGCAGAAGTTACTTGAGCTCACTGTGACAGTTGAAGCCTCAGAAACTCAGAAGATGGAGTTAAATACACAGGAAAGGCTTGCTGGGTAGGAGTCAAGAAAGCCTGGGCTTTCGATAGATAAAACTGTATATGAGAAGTTCAGCGTAGGCACCAGTCACACTGTGATGAATAAAAGGCCAGAGTAAAAACTCAAATGTCAGTATGCTTTATAAAAATATTTTTAAAAGCAGAAAAAGAAAGAAGCAAAATGTGAAGATGACTTGACCTGAACTCAACATTATAAACCCATAGACCCAAACTGTCAGTTACATATTCTGTGAGTTTTTATATTTTAGAGATTATCTTTCTTATTTGTTTTACCTTTTATTAATAACATCTCAACGTGCTTGGTAAATTCATTAAGTTCTAAAAATGTGGTTTTTCTTATATAGGAAGCATACTTACTTTCAACCCTGAAGCTGTTTAATAAAAGCTTGTCTTGAAGAGACACACAAACAAGGATTCTTGGTGCTCATAAAGTTATATAATGTGGATTTCTTATCTAGCTAGAAAGAAAACAACAAACGTTTTATATCAGTTACCAGTTACTATAAAATCTATTGGTTTGTTTTTATTTTCAGTGTTTTGTTATTGTTGTTTTGTTGTTGGCTCTTTTTCTGGTCCTTGAACAGATATCTAGAAATGTCCTTTTGTTATTGTTGCCTTCTCTCTGTTCCAGGTCCAATGAAAATTAATTATTATACAGAAGGAAATTCCTGACTTTATGGATTTTACAAATTCCTACCATTTTGCTACAATTTAGATGTAAAATGTCCCCCAGGCCCTGCTAAGTTAATGTGTTAGAACAATTCATCCCCAGGCAGTGGCAATGTTTTATGTTGTAAATCTCTAGGGTGTAGGACCTAATTAGATGAAATGTTTTGGTATGGGTGAGGAATTTAGATTCCTGGCTATGGTGGTGTATATCCTCTCACACTATATGAACCTAAAAACAACGTTCCCCAAATTGTTTGATGATAGGTATTTTCTAAAACTATAAAAATGTTAAACAATACCTGATGTAAGATATTATTGGATAAACTTGGGAGACTTCCTTTGTTTTTCCTAAAAAGCTCCGTTAGGTACATGATTCATCTTTTATTTATTTCTCAGCATACGTCATAGGAATTATCAAAATTTAATCAAATCTCTGGAAAGAGATCCATTCTGTCACTATAATGGAATACTATATTACTGATTTCATATTTATTTTCTTTAATGTTTATGATTGTTTTCTTGTATGAATGTATGTGTTTGTACCCTCTGCGTGCCTGCTGCCCATGGAGACAGAAAATGTGTTGGATAATGTGGACCTGAAATTACAGATTGGTATAAGATGCGATATGAGTACTGGGAACCATACCTAAATATTCTGCAAAAACCATCGTTGTTAGTCATTGAGCCACCTCTCCAGCCACCAAAATAATAGACTTTTAATTAAGTAAGAAGTACTCTTATAAGAAGAGTAAGTAAGATTTTCACTAATGATTTCTTTCCAAACCTTACCCAAAAAGGATTTCTAAAGGATGCTTCTAATTCTTTCCATTTGTTTTTTTTTTGTTTTTTTTTTTTTTTATTTCAGGTACTAAAGTGACCTGAGGTGATTTTATATCAACACTTCAGCTTAGCACATAAAGTGATAGGTTTGGTCATAGCATCCTCATAGAGGTCACACTTGGTTCTGCATCCTCCCCTCCCTCCACTGTCCCTGCCCATTCTCCTCCAGGCTGGTTCCTTTCCTTCTCCTGCTAGTCCCCATCTTCTTCTTTCTTTCTTTTTTTTTCTTTAAAATACTTTTTATTTCTTGAGAATTTCATATATGCATTGTGCTTAATGCTTTTTTTTTTTATTAACTTGAGTATTTCTTATATACATTTCGAGTGTTATTCCCTTTCCCGGTTTCCGGGCAAACATCCCCCTCCCCCCTCCCCTTCCTTATGGGTGTTCCCCTCCCAACCCTCCCCCCATTGCCGCCCTCCCCCCATAGACTAGTTCACTGGGGGTTCAGTCTTAGCAGGACCCAGGGCTTCCCCTTCCACTGGTGCTCTTACTAGGATATTCATTGCTACCTATGGGGTCAGAGTCCAGGGTCAGTCCATGTATAGTCTTTAGGTAGTGGCTTAGTCCCTGGAAGCTCTGGTTGCTTGGCATTGTTGTACTTTTGGGGTCTCGAGCCCCTTCAAGCTCTTCCAGTTCTTTCTCTGATTCCTTCAATAGGGGACCTATTCCCAGTTCAGTGGTTTGCTGCTGGCATTCGCCTCTGTATTTGCTGTATTCTGGCTGTGTCTCTCAGGAGCGATCTACATCCGGCTCCTGTCGGTCTGCACTTCTTTGCTTCATCCATCTTGTCTAATTGGGTGGCTGTATATGTATGGGCCACATGTGGGGCAGGCTCTGAATGGGTGTTCCTTCAGTCTCTGTTTTAATCTTTGCCTCTCCCTTCCCTGCCAAGGGTATTCTTTTTCCATTTGTTTTTAAGATCACATTTTAATTACAAAATTTCCCTTTCCCTTTCCTTCCTCCAAACCATGTCACAACTTCCTTTCAAATTCATGACATTTTTTCACTAATTGGTATTATATGTGTATATGTATATGCATATATATTTATAATACAGCCTGTTGAGTTATTATAAGAAGAGTTTTCCGTGGAGGAATCTATTGCTCCAGACACATATGTAACAGAGGATAACCTTATCTGATATCAATGGGAGGGGAGGCTCTATGTCCTGTGGCGAACCCTCAGAGAGGCAAAGGGTAGGGGGAAAGGAGTGGAGGAAAAGGGAGGGTTAGAGGAGGCGTTAATGGAGGACTATCCAGGAAGGGGAATGTCATTTGAAATGTAAACATATTAAATGAATAATTGAGAAAAAAGAATTCTCAGAGAAAGAACTGGAAGAGTTTGAAGGGGCTCGAGACCCCATATGTACAACAATGCCAAGCAACCAGAGCTTCCAGGACTAAGCCACTACCTAAAGACTATACATGGACTGACCCTGGACTCTGACCTCATAGGTAGCAATGAATATCCTAGTAAGAGCACCAGTGGAAGGGGAAGCCCTGGGTCCTGCTAAGACTGAACCCCCAGTGAACTAGTCTATGGGGGGAGGGCGGCAATGGGGGGAGGGTTGGGAGGGGAACACCCATAAGGAAGGGGAGGAGGGAGGGGGATGTTTCCCGGAAACCGGGAAAGGGAATAACACTCGAAATGTATATAAGAAATACTCAAGTTAATAAAAAAAAAGAAAAGAAAAAAAAAAGAATTCTGCTGATATGCTTGATTTCAGGGCTGACCTTTAGTCAACGGACAATCAATTGTTGTGTTCCTCCCATGGAAATGCAATTTCTCCTCTTCTCACCTTTCTTCAGTTGCATATGGTTCTTTGTGTATGGTTGAAATCTCATGAGATTTTTCTCATCCACTTTAACATATCCATTGTTGTTATCCCTGTTCAGCTTTTATTGAGAAAGAAAAAGAAATACAGAATTTAAGAATTTGATGTGAAATGGATAAAGTATAGTACAATATCACAATAAGAAATGTACTAAAAGAAGATGTTAAGAATCTCCCAAGATTCTTCTTTGTGTAAACAATAGCAAAAGTTTATTTAGTGGCTCTCACTAAGATCACTAAGCATGTTGTATTTTCCCACATATTTACAGAGTGGAATAAACTATTAATCAATGAAAGATAATTCTATTGTCTACAACAATATAGGAAAATTCTGTCATGATGGTTATGTATGTATTGCTAGTGTGTAAGGCAAATTATAAAATCGAAATAAAATAGATTAAAATTATATTTACCTATATATGTATATAAACATATGTATCTAATTTTCTATGATTTATGAACATATATACATGACAATAATATCTAAAATGGATTTACTTGTACTCCTTTATATTTTTTCTGGAATATCAAATAATGAGAATTAAATTTGTTATAGTCTTTAAAATATATTATGTCATTGATTTATGTAAGCTATTGATTACATTTTTGTATGCATAATTCTATGCATACATATTTATAAAAGTATTTAGTGGAGTCCAGCTTTTGAATTGTTAGCAGTCCAGCAAGAATCAAATATTAATTAAATGTTGAATTGATTTTCCTTTTTTTTCTATATGAATATTAATGGTTTCAATATTTTAAGATGTATTTACTTATTAATATTTTGAGTTGCTATCTGATTTCTAATTTTATTTTTGACGAGTACTCTATATTAAGTTTAGACAACAGATGTAGATGATTGGGTGAATAAAAAATAAAAAGTAAGTTGTTCTACTTAAAGTTAGTGGTTGTTGGGGCTGGGGATTTAGCTCAGTGGTAGAGCTCTTGCCTAGCAAGCAGAAGGCCCTGGGTTCGGTCCCCAGCTCCGAAAAAAAGGAAAAAAAAAAAAAGGAAAAAAAATCACCTTTAAAGTTAGTGGTTGTACAATTTAACAATATTCTCACATATTTTTGAAAGTGACAAAATGTCTCATAAGATGGAAGGGCTTCTCTGTTTCTCTCCCAGAACAAATTCTAACCTTTAAATGGCAAAGTTTCAGTTGTCAAAATATACAGTGCGATGGTGCCCTATTAACCTAAAGTGAAAATAATTGCCATTGGCTGAAGAGAAACAGCAGGAGTGTGGCCACCCTTCTAACACCTTTGATTTAGACCAGCACAAAGCCTAAGCAGAAGTGCAATATGAAATGACTACTTTATTGATGTTTCACTTTTTAAGGGTAAAGAAAGGAGTTAAAATACATTTTAAAATAAGTTTTTAAACATTGTAATGGTAATTAATATTTTTCCTTGCATTTAAAATTGCACTACTAACTTCATAAAAATATACTCTAATAACAGGGATAAATTTATTAAAAATTATATGTTCAATACATAGAATTAAAATAAATTTTCTTTAGATGTCAGAGCTGTATATTTAAATATGATCAATATGACATTAGCTCATTGACTGAATTAGTCAGGGTTCTCTGGAGGAGCAGGAACAATGGAAGGAGTATCTACATATTGAAGAAAGGTGAATAAATCCTTGCAGACTTCAGAGACCAGGAGCCTGGCGGTCACTTATTTCACAACAGTGGAACTCTCAGCAGTCCTCATCTGATATGAAGGGATGGGTGAATTTTTAGAGCCACTGCTCCTGGTCACCACCTCCTTTTTCTGCAATCAGTGTTGGAATCGTGGAGAAGCTGGTTTTAAAACCAGTAAAATAAGCAACTAGTCTACCATGATGAGTGTGATATGGGCAGCAACAAAGAAGGGCAATAATAGAGCAGGAAGCAAATTGTTCGCATTGTCTGGGTCCTTTTAAATCTGAGTTGCTATAAACTGCTATAAGCGGTACCCATATTGAGGGTGGATCTTTCCAATCAACTATTGCCATGAAGACACTATTCTACAGATGTACATATAGACTAGCCTGATGTAGACAATGCCTCAATTAAGACTCTCTGCTCTGGTGATTATAGTTTGTGAAGTATTAATGCAAGTACATGTTATAAAATACTCAAATCATGAATGTTTATGACCCTCAATTATTTCTTTAGGGTAAAAACATACAGTATGTTCTTGGTATTTTGAAAAAAAAAAAACAAGTTGATTATCATTTTTGTAGATAAGTAGCAGAAGTATTTTGCATTACTTCTGAATTCATAATCAAACAATATACTAAGAAGGACCTAGAAACATTTTAGTCATGCTTTATTTAATTATAAAACAGATCAGTGATTTAAATGACTTGCTGCTTACAATTACCAGGTCACTGATTTTAAAACCTGAATGTTAACTTGTGTTCTTCCTCCAGGCATATCCTCCTTGATATTAGGTAGATCTTGTTTTCAAGCATAAAGGAAGAATCGTCTTATCTGACAGATTTTCTGCCAATTCTGCATGATGTCTGATCTGTTTTAGTTTGTCCACATTCTTAAAAGTTATGTTAATTTTTTGTTAAAATTAAAACTTTGGTATGTGAAAATATCCATCTATGATTTGCATTCAACAGTATACTTACTTGTTCTTTTTTAAATGAAAATTATTTTTTCATAAAAGTAAACTTTTGTTAAAGTATTGATATTTGCATGTTTCTAGAAACTATAATCTCTTTAACTTGTAGTTTCCAATATTTTTGATTTAATGAAGAATATTATAAATACATGGTTCTGTTTCTGTAAATTGAATAACTATCAAAATGGTGATGATAATGATTGAACATATTTAACAATTAATTATCAATATTGAAGAACAAGATTAAATGTATTTACTCTTTCAACGCAAGAGTATATGGCATTTCTTATATGGCACATGATTAATATATACAGCTATTTTAAAATTAATGCACATAATAAGAAATTGGCATTCTATTTACTTATGGGTAATATTCATTAGTTATTTCTAAGACTATCCTGGTCAAGTAGAGCAGTCAATACTGATTCTGATTCCATGAAGAGAGAGGATGAGTTGTGTTACATATTAGTTAATAAAAACCAACCAAACGTAATCTATTTATGTGGGTAGGGGAGAATGAAGGAAGTGCCTGATGTTTGAAAACAACAGAGAAGCCAGATTACAATATTCTGTGTTTTATGTGGAGGTCCTTGTTCTACTTGAACTCGAACTTTGTACAAGGAGATAAGAATTGGTGGATTTGCATTTTTCTATGTGCTGTGCACTAGTTAAACCAGCACCATTTGTTGAGAATGCTATCTTTTTTCCGCCTCATGGTTTTTTTTTTGGTTAATTTGTTTCTGTATTTATTTTTTTCCTTGACCAAGATATCGAGTAGAACATTGTTCAACTTCCATGTGCATGTGGGCTTTTTGTCATTTTTGTTGTTATTGAAGACCAGTCTTAGTCCCTGATAATCTGATTGGATTCAAGGGCTAATTTTTATTTTCTTGTATCTGTTGAGGCCTATTTTGAGGCCTCTGTTGAGGTCACCAATTATATGTTTAATTTGGTAGAAGGTACCCTGAGGTGCTGAGAAGAAGGTATCTTCTTTTAATTTAGGATGAAATATTCTGTAGATATATGTTGAAAACATTTGATTCATAGATTCTCTTAATTTATCTTTGTCTCTGTTTAGTTTCTGTTTCCACAATCCTGTATTTCTTTAAGGGATTTTTTTTATTTCCTCTTTAAGTGATTCTACCTTTGTACCCGTGTTCTCCTGTATTTCTTTAATGTAGTTATTTATGTCCTTCTTTTTTTTTTTATTTATTAACTTGAGTATTTCTTATATACATTTCGAGTGTTATTCCCTTTAACGGTTTCCGGGCAAACATCCCCCTCCCCCATCCCCTTCCTTATGGGTGTTCCCCTCCCAACCCTCCCCCCATTGCCGCCCTCCCCCCATAGACTAGTTCACTGGGGGTTCAGTCTTAGCAGGACCCAGGGCTTCCCCTTCCACTGGTGCTCTTACTAGGATATTCATTGCTACCTATGGGGTCAGAGTCCAGGGTCAGTCCATGTATAGTCTTTAGGTAGTGGCTTAGTCCCTGGAAGCTCTGGTTGCTTGGCATTGTTGTACTTTTGGGGTCTCGAGCCCCTTCAAGCTCTTCCAGTTCTTTCTCTGATTCCTTCAATAGAGGACCTATTCTCAGTTCAGTGGTTTGCTGCTGGCATTCGCCTCTGTATTTGCTGTATTCTGGCTGTGTCTCTCAGGAGTGACCTACATCCGGCTCCTGTCGGTCTGCACTTCTTTGCTTCATCCATCTTGTCTAATTGGGTGGCTGTATATGTATGGGCCACATGTGGGGCAGGCTCTGAATGGGTGTTCCTTCAGTCTCTGTTTTAATCTTTGCCTCTCCCTTCCCTGCCAAGGGTATTCTTTTTCCTCATTTAAAGAAGGAGTGAAGCATTCACATTTTGATCATCCGTCTTGAGTTTCGTTTGTTCTAGGGATCTAGGGTAATTCAACCATTTGGGCTAATAGCCACTTATCAATGAGTGCATACCATGTATGTCTTTCTGTGATTGGGTTAGCTCACTCAGGATGATATTTTTCAGTTCCAACCATTTGCCTACGAATTTCATAAACTCGTTGTTTTTGATAGCTGAGTAATATTCCATTGTGTAGATGTACCACATTTTCTGTATCCATTCCTCTGTTGAAGGGCATCTGGGTTCTTTCCATTTTCTGGCTATTATAAATAAGGCTGCGATGAACATAGTGGAGCACGTGTCTCTTTTATATGTTGAGGCATCTTTTGGGTATATGCCCAAGAGAGGTATAGCTGGATCCTCAGGCAGTTCAATGTCCAATTTTCTGAGGAACCTCCAGACTGATTTCCAGAATGGTTTTACCAGTCTGCAATCCCACCAACAATGGAGGAGTGTTCCTCTTTCTCCACATCCTCGCCAGCATCTGCTGTCACCTGAGTTTTTGATCTTAGCCATTCTCACTGGTGTGAGGTGAAATCTCAGGGTTGTTTTGATTTGCATTTCCCTTATGACTAAAGATGTTGAACATTTCTTTAGGTGTTTCTCAGCCATTCGGCATTCCTCAGCTGTGAATTCTTTGTTTAGCTCTGAACCCCATTTTTTAATAGGATTAATTGTTTCCCTGCGGTCTAACTTCTTGAGTTCTTTGTATATTTTGGATATAAGGCCTCTATCTGTTGTAGGATTGGTAAAGATCTTTTCCCAATCTGTTGGTTGCCGTTTTGTCCTAACCACAGTGTCCTTTGCCTTACAGAAGCTTTGCAGTTTTATGAGATCCCATTTGTCGATTCTTGATCTTAGAGCATAAGCCATTGGTGTTTTGTTCAGGAAATTTTTTCCAGTGCCCATGTGTTCCAGATGCTTCCCTAGTTTTTCTTCTATTAGTTTGAGTGTGTCTGGTTTGATGTGGAGGTCCTTGATCCACTTGGACTTAAGCTTTGTACAGGGTGATAAGCATGGATCGATCTGCATTCTTCTACATGTTGCCCTCCAGTTGAACCAGCACCATTTGCTGAAAATGCTATCTTTTTTCCATTTGATGGTTTTGGCTCCTTTGTCAAAAATCAAGTGACCATAGGTGTGTGGGTTCATTTCTGGGTCTTCAATCCTATTCCATTGGTCTATCTGTCTATCTCTGTACCAATGCCATGCCGTTTTTATGACTATTGCTCTGTAATACTGCTTGAGTTCAGGCATAGTGATTCCCCCTGAAGTCCTTTTATTGTTGAGGATAGCTTTAGCTATCCTGGGTTTTTTGTTATTCCAGATGAATTTGCAAATTGTTCTGTCTAACTCTTTGAAGAATTGGATTGGTATTTTGATGGGGATTGCATTGAATCTGTAGATTGCTTTTGGTAAAATGGCCATTTTTACTATATTAATCCTGCCAATCCATGAGCATGGGAGATCTTTCCATCTTCTGAGGTCTTCTTCAATTTCTTTCCTCAGTGTCTTGAAGTTCTTATTGTACAGATCTTTTACTTGCTTGGTTAAAGTCACACCGAGGTACTTTATATTATTTGGGTCTATTATGAAGGGTGTCGTTTCCCTAATTTCTTTCTCGGCTTGTTTCTCTTTTGTATAGAGGAAGGCAACTGATTTATTTGAGTTAATTTTATACCCAGCCACTTTGCTGAAGTTGTTTATCAGCTTTAGTAGTTCTCTGGTGGAACTTTTGGGATCACTTCAATATACTATCATGTCATCTGCAAATAGTGATATTTTGACCTCTTCTTTTCCGATCTGTATCCCTTTGATCTCCTTTTGTTGTCTGATTGCTCTGGCTAGACCTTCAAGAACTATATTGAATAAGTAGGGAGAGAGTGGGCAGCCTTGTCTAGTCCCTGATTTTAGTGGGATTGCTTCAAGTTTCTCTCCATTTAGTTTAATGTTAGCAACTGGTTTGCTGTATATGGCTTTTACTATGTTTAGGCATGGGCCTTGAATTCCTATTCTTTCCAGGACTTTTATCATGAAGGGGTGTTGAATTTTGTCAAATGCTTTCTCAGCATCTAATGAAATGATCATGTGGTTCTGTTCTTTCAGTTTGTTTATATAATGGATCACGTTGATGGTTTTCCGTATATTAAACCATCCCTGCATGCCTGGGATGAAGCTAACTTGATCATGGTGGATGATTGTTTTGATGTGCTCTTGAATTCGGTTTGCCAGAATTTTATTGAGTATTTTTGCGTCCATATTCATAAGGGAAATTGGTCTGAAGTTCTCTTTCTTTGTTGTTTCTTTTGTGGTTTAGGTATAAGAGTAATTGTGGCTTCGTAGAAGGAATTCGGTAGGGCTCCATCTGTTTTAATTTTGTGGAATAGTTTGGATAATATTGGTATGAGGTCTTCTATGAAGGTTTGATAGAATTCTGCACTAAACCCATCTGGACCTGGGCTCTTTTTGGTTGGGAGACCTTTAATGACTGCTTCTATTTCCTTAGGAGTTATGGGGTTGTTTAACTGGTTTATCTGTTCCTGATTTAACTTCGATACCTGGTATCTGTCTAGGAAATTGTCCATTTCCTGAAGATTTTCAAGTTTTGTTGAATATAGGTTTTTATAGTAAGATCTGATGATTTTTTGAATTTCCTCTGAATCTGTAGTTATGTCTCCCTTTTCATTTCTGATTTTGTTAATTTGGACGCACTCTCTGTGTCCTCTCGTTAGTCTGGCTAAGGGTTTATCTATCTTGTTGATTTTCTCAAAGAACCAACTTTTGGTTCTGTTGATTCTTTCTATGGTCCTTTTTGTTTCTACTTGGTTGATTTCAGCTCTGAGTTTGATTATTTCCTGCCTTCTACTCCTCCTGGGTGTATTTGCTTCTTTTTGTTCTAGAGCTTTTAGGTGTGCTGTCAAGCTGCTGACATATGCTCTTTCCTGTTTCTTTCTGCAGGCACTCAGCGCTATGAGTTTTCCTCTTAGCACAGCTTTCGTTGTGTCCCATAAGTTTGGGTATGTTGTATCTTCATTTTCATTAAATTCTAAAAAGTTTTTAATTTCTTTCTTTATTTCTTCCTTGACCAGGTTATCATTGAGTAGAGCATTGTTCAATTTCCACGTATATGTGGGCATTCTTCCCTTACTGTTATTGAAGACCAGTTTTAGGCCGTGGTGGTCCGATAGCACGCATGGGATTATTTCTATCTTTCTGTACCTGTTGAGGCCCGTTTTTTGACCAATTATATGGTCAATTTTGGAGAAAGTACCATGAGGAGCTGAGAAGAAGGTATATCCTTTAGCTTTAGGATAGAATGTTCTATAAATGTCCGTTAAGTCCATTTGGCTCATGACTTCTCTTAGTCTGTCGACATCACTGTTTAATTTCTGTTTCCATGATCTGTCCATTGATGAGAGTGGGGTGTTGAAATCTCCCACTATTATTGTGTGAGGTGCAATGTGTGTTTTGAGCTTTAGTAAGGTTTCTTTTATGTATGTAGGTGCCCTTGTATTTGGGGCATAGATATTTAGGATTGAGAGTTCATCTTGGTGGATTTTTCCTTTGATGAATATGAAGTGTCCTTCCTTATCTTTTTTGATGACTTTTAGTTGGAAATTGATTTTATTTGATATTAGAATGGCTACTCCAGCTTGCTTCTTCTGACCATTTGCTTGGAAAGTTGTTTTCCAGCCTTTCACTCTGAGGTAGTGTCTGTCTTTGTCTCTGAGGTGTGTTTCCTGTAGGCAGCAGAATGCAGGGTCCTCGTTGCGTATCCAGTTTGTTAATCTATGTCTTATTATTAGGGAGTTGAGGCCATTGATATTGAGAGATATTAAGGAATAGTGATTATTGTTTCCCTTTATATTCATATTTGGATGTGAGGTTATGTTTGTGTGCTTTCATTCTCTTTGTTTTGTTGCCAAGACGATTAGTTTCTTGCTTCTTCTAGGGTATAGCTTGCCTCCTTATGTTGGGCTTTACCATTTATTATCCTTTGTAGTGCTGGATTTGTAGAAAGATATTGTGTAAATTTGGTTTTGTCATGGAATATCTTGGTTTCTCCATCAATGTTAATTGAGAGTTTTGCTGGATACAGTAACCTGGGCTGGCATTTGTGTTCTCTTAGGGTCTGTATGACATCAGTCCAGGATCTTCTGGCCTTCATAGT
Organism: Rattus norvegicus; assembly: GCF_021556685.1. Taxonomy (NCBI): domain Eukaryota; kingdom Metazoa; phylum Chordata; class Mammalia; order Rodentia; family Muridae; genus Rattus; species Rattus norvegicus. The sequence goes on along the minus strand of NC_141546.1, from coordinate 60,417,621 downwards.
TTCTGGCGAGAAGTCTGGTGTGATTCTGATAGGTCTCCCTTTATATGTTACTTGACCTTTTTCCCTTACTGCTTTTAATATTCTTTCTTTATTTTGTGCGTTTGGTGTTTTGACAATTATGTGACGGGAGGTGTTTCTTTTCTGGTCCAATCTATTTGGAGTTCTGTAGGCTTCTTGTATGTCTATGCGTATCTCTTTTTTTAGGTTAGGGAAGTTTTCTTCTATGATTTTGTTGAAGATATTTACTGGTCCTTTGAGCTGGGAGTCTTCACTCTCTTCTATACCTATTATCCTTAGGTTTGATCTTCTCATTGAGTCCTGGATTTCCTGTATGTTTTGGACCAGTAGCTTTTTCTGCTTTACATTATCTTTGAGAGTTGAGTCAATGATTTCTATGGAATCTTCTGCTCCTGAGATTCTCTCTTCCATCTCTTGTATTCTGTTGGTGAAGCTTGTATCTACAGCTCCTTGTCTCTTCTTTTGGTTTTCTATATCCAGGGTTGTTTCCATGTGTTCTTTCTTGATTGCTTCTATTTCCATTTTTAATTCCTTCAACTGTTTGATTGTGTTTTCCTGGAATTCTTTCAGGGATTTTTGTGATTCCTCTTTGTAGGCTTCTACTTGTTTATTAATGTTTTCCTGTGTTTCCCTAAGTGTGTTCATGTCTTTCTTGAAGTCCTCCAGCATCATGATCAAATATGATTTTGAAACTAGATCTTGCTTTTCTGGTGTGTTTGGATATTCCATGTTTGTTTTGGTGGGAGAATTGGACTCCGATGATGGCATGTAGTCTTGGTTTCTGTTGCTTGGGTTCCTGCGCTTGCCTCTCGCCATCAGATTATCTCTAGTGTTACTTTGTTCTGCTATTTCTGACAGTGGCTAGACTGTCCTATAAGCCTGTGTGTCAGGAGTGCTGTAGACCTGTTTTCCTCTCTTTCAGTCAGTTATGGGGACAGAGTGTTCTGCTTTCCGGCGTGTAGTTTTTCCTCTCTACAGGTCTTCAGCTGTTCCTGTGGGCCTGTGTCTTGAGTTCACCAGGCAGCTTTCTTGCAGCAGAAAATCTGGTCTTCCCTGTGGTCCTGAGGCTCAAGTTTGCTCGCGGGGTGCTGCCCAGGGGCTCTCTGCAGGGGCAGCAACCAGGAAGACCTGTGCCACCCCTTCCGGGAGCTTCAGTGCACCAGGGTTCCAGATGGTCTTTGGCTTTTTCCTCTGGCGTCGGAGATGTGTGTGCAGGGAGCAGTCTCTTCTGGTTTCCCAGGCTTGTCTGCCTCTCTGAAGGTTCAGCTCTCCCTCCCACGGGATTTGGGTGCCGAGAACTGTTTATCTGGTCTGTTTCTTTCAGGTTCCAGTTGTGTCTCAGGCAGGTGTCCTGCTGCTCCTGGGCCCTCCCCCACGGGAGCCCAGAGGCCTTATACAGTTTCCTCTTGGGCCAGGGATGTGGGCAGGGGTGAGCAGAGTTGGTGGTCTCTTCCGCTCTGCAGCCTCAGGAGTGCCCACCTGACCAGGCGGTTGGGTCTCTCTCTCACAGGGTCTGGGGACAGAGAGCTGCTGCGGGCCGGGATCCGTGGGTGTGGGACTTCTGGTAAACACAGAACGTGCCCGGTCCTACAGGAACTCTGCTTCTGTGTGTCCCAAGCTCACCAGGAAGCTCTCCCGCAGCAGAAAAGTTGGTCTTACCTGTGGTCCCGGGGCTCAAGTTCGCTCGTGGGGTGCTGCCCAGGGGCTCTCTGCATCGGCAGCCTATTTATGTCCTTCTTAAAGTTCTCTATCATCATCATGAAATGTGTTTTTGAATCCAAATCTTGCTTTTCCAGTGTGTTGGAGTATTCAGGACTTGCTGTGTTGGGGGATCTGGGTTCTGGTGATGCCGAATAGACTTGATCTCTGGTGCTTAGGTTCTTGAGCTTGACTCTTGCTATCTGGTTATCTGTAGTGTTAGTTGGTCTTGCTGTCTCTGACTGGAGCCTTTGAGCCTGTGAGTCTGTGGTCTTAGTTGTGTAGGTACTCCTGAGAGAACAGCTCTCTCCTGGCAGGATTTGGGTCTGAATAGCTGTGCCACAATGTCAACTCTGGGCACAGATGGAGACCAGAAGGATTCTGTTCCCAGTTGCTCTGAAGTTCCTGAGCCCTGGAACTTCTGACAGGTCTCTTTTTGGCCAGCTATTGGGGCAAAAATATTCATCTTATCTGTGAACTTATGTGTATAGCACTCCTGTGAGGCCAGCTCTCTTCTGGCAGGATTTGGTTCCAGAAAGCTGGGCCACAGGGTTAACTCTGGGGCACATATTGACTTCAGAAGTGACACTGTACATTATCACAAGAACGCTGAGATGGTCACTGTGAAGTATATGGTTGGCAAATAATTAATGAGGCTGGGTATGAAACTTAAAATAACGGGTCTTTTGACTATAGATTTCATTCTGGTGAAGTCCCATGTCCTTTGGGTTTAATATTGGATGACTTCTTGTAATAGTTTGAATGAAAAAATGTTCTCCCTAGTCTGAGACATTTGACTATTTGCCTCCTCATTGGTAGTGCTCTTTGGGGAATTAAGGTGATGCAGTATTGGGTGAGAAAGTATATCACTGAGGGTGGTGCCTTGGACTTAAAAGTCATGTGTAACTTTCAGATTTTTCTCTTTATGTACTTCATGCTTGTGGTAAGAGACATAAACTCTCTGCTTCCTACCCTTATTGCCATAACTCCTGCATGCTACCACTTTTCTCTACCATGATGGACTATTAATCTTTCTGGAAATGTAACCCACAGTATACCCTTTCTTCCTTAAGTTACCTTTAGTATTTTACCTCAGCAGCAGAAAACTAATATGCTTATATCCATTAAGGTATCAAAGATATGGGACAAAACTTTAATAACAAAAACTCATGATTTGGGATTAAGAAAACATTCAAAGACTTAACTTGAACAAAATATTTGAGAAAATGGTTGTTTCAGTCTAGGGAGGTAGCTCAGTGATAAAATGGCCTGCTGTGCAAATCTGAGTTACTATTTATAGATGCCCAGAACTTTGTAAAATTAATTATTGTTAACATTGGCACTGGGAATATTGGCAAAGAGGGCGTGGGGGCATCCTGGATGCTCACTGGCCAACAAGGATAGCTAAAATGATAAGCTCCACATTCCATGAGAGAATCTGCTCCAGTAACTAATGTGGAAAGCAATGAAAAGAGACAACGGTTGTGATTTCTCAGTCTCTACATAAACAGATACAGGGAAGAACACACTGACACACATAAGTACACCCACATATGCAGTACAACACACACACTCAAACACACACACACACACACACACACACACACACACACACACACACACACACCATTTTCTCAAAAAGAGAATTAAGAAGAATGGTATAAAATAAAAGATGTTTCCAATTTGGTTGTATGAACATTGGATTTAGAAGACAGGAAAATATGATATCCAAATACATATAATTCAAGTTTTGTTCTGATGTTTGAGCTTTCAGTTTGACTTTAAATAATTGTAACTGTATAAACTGCTTGTAATACTGAGCTAACAGTGTGCAGTAAACATTCCTTGCCTGTGGCAATGTTAGTATAGAACTCAGGCAACAATGAATGGAACATGCAGAAGTATCACAAAGAAAACCATTCAAAACTAAACTGAACTGAACAAAAACTTCCTCGATAATTGTTTCGGTTGCAAAGGACAAAAACTGATTTTCATAGGTAGGGTTTCTATTACTGTGATAAAAAGCAGCTTGGAGAGGAAAGGGCTTTCTTTGAACAGTTCTATTCCCCAGTTCATCATCAAAAGAAGTCAAGGTAGAAATACAAGGTAGGAAAATGGAGGCCTGAACCATGGCAGAAGCCATAGATGAGTTCTGACTGCTAGCCTGTTTATCACTCTCTTTCTTTTTTCTTTCTTTCTTTCCTTCTTTCTTTCTTTTTTGGTGTCACATGGAGGAATGATTCGTTAGAACAAATTCCATGACAAATCATATAAAATAACCATTTTCTGAAAGGCATCCACAAGACTGCCTGAGAACATTGTACAAAGACATCTTCAGAAGACAGGCAGGTACAGTATCAATGCCAGTTTGAAGGCTAAAGTGACTGAGGAACTATATATGGAGAGGAACAGTGTAGGTTGATGTCATTATGCAGGTGAAGGCAGACAAGATAAAACATGCCTGTCATTGGACAAGAACGAAAGGAGGCAGGAACAGAGGTTTTAGAAGGAAAGTTAGCAGGACAGGAGCTGGGAGAATCAAGAGGGAGACAGAGAAGGATGAGCTAGATCTCGGCATTCTTAAATCTAGGTGTGAGGTTTATATCCTTATCAATTGGTTGTAAGTTTATTGTGTGGGTATATTGGGGACTGAGAATTTAGCATATAAATCTGATTATTGGGTTGTAGTTTATTGAGTCATGATTTCACTGTGTTGTTGGGTGTGTGAGCAGAGTCTGTGGCAGGGAGCTGTGATAGGCCAGCCCATGCTGGACCTCTAGAGACCGATTTTATCAGGTAGCTGGAACCTGAGAGTTCACAGCTAGCAGAGAGCCACCAGGAGACATATTAATTAGAGATAAATTATGATTAGTTCCATTTGGCCCCATAGGTGCAGGAACTAACTCTAGAGGCCAGAGTAGCAAGGTACCACACTGGAATGGCCCATGGACTGCCTAGGTCAGAGACTACTTGGGAGCAGCATGGAGCCTCTGAGATAAATTAGAGCTAGTTCCTATGGCCCAAGGGAGCCGGAACTGGCGAGAGAGCTACCACCTGGGTCTGAGAGAGCCCTGAGGAAGCAAGGAGCAGTATGTGTGGAATCACACACTTTTGAGTTTTTTTGTTTGTTTGTTTGCTTGTTTGCTTGTTTTTTTGTTGTTGTTGGGTTTTTTGTTTTGTTTTTTGTTTGTTTGTTTTTGTTTGTTTTGTTAACTGCAACAGACAACCGATTTATGTATTTAAAAAAAGTACACAGTGATGACCAGGGGTGAGAGGCATGGACTCTGTAAGACAGCTGTTTACTTATGGGGAACAGGCTGTGGTCAATGTGTGGGACCTACAGGGGAAGCAGCCAAGAGGCTGGGCTCTACCTCCTCCAGACAAATAGCAACACACACACACACACACACACACACACACACACACACACATGCAAGTATGTAAATATGAGGTGGGCTGGGCAGAGGCACACATGACTCATGCATGACTCTATCAGCAAAGTATAAATAGGAAACCTAGCAGGCCCCAACTGAACAAATCCTGAGAATGCATAAGCAGTAGTGCGCCTGTCCCTGCCAGGCCTCCACAATGTCTAGGGCCATAGGAGCCTGCTGCAATTACCACTTCCTGCCCGCACCATCTGGTAGAGCTGTGGCAGGTATATGGTTTAGATCACAAAGCCAGGAACGTCTAAATCTCTTTTTCTGACACTTTGTTAAAGCATTCACCACAACCAATGAGGTTACTGGCCCACACAGCTACACTCAGTCGCACTGTTTTTCCTAGTTCGGATGATTCCATTCTAGAGACCTTGCTGGGATGGTACCCAAACTCTGTGGGCTTGGCAGTTGTATTAGCACCCAGGGCTAAGTTATGGATTTCTTCCCCCAATTACCTCCAAGAACCACTCCTCAGTCCAGGTTGGTAGACTCTGCAGCAGCTCTTGACTGTGAACACAGTAGGAGCCATAAAGCAAGTAGCCTGCTTCCTGGACAATTTAGGGACATGGCAAGTTCACCTGGCTTCTGTGTTTGGCAGAGGTGACCTCAGGGTCCATCTCTTTTCTCTGTTCTGGCTTCAGGTCAGCACACAGAAATGAGACAGGGCCTCCCAGGCTTGAGCTGCACCTAAACTTGGCCTAGGAGTTCCTGCAGGGGAACAAAGTACCCTTTCCTTCAAAGCTACTGAAAAAAACAACAGTGATTGAAAAGAGGTGAATATGGGACCTCATGGGCTGGCCCTTGGCAGTGAACACCCCAGGGGCTAAGCTAGGAGGCCTGTGGAGATGGGGTAGCCATGAGCTGGATAAAGTGGTTTGGGTGCTGGCTGAGGAGGGGGCCTGGGAATGGGAGGCACCCATCCATGGGATTATGGCAAATATGGGTTTTCACAGAGAACTGCCTGCATCCACGCTGGTGAGCCATGGGATGAATGCACAGGACACAAGTGCACAAGAACGCTAGCCTTGCCTTCCTCATAGCTTAGACACCTTTCAGCATCAAGAATAAAGGTAGGCTGTGGGTGGCCAGGGACATGTTTCCATTGTGGGAAGCTCCTAAGAGTCAGGGCTGGCAGCAAGGTGTCTACCAAGGCAGGTGAAGTTGAGCTCTGAGCTGCTGGCTGGCCTTTCTTTAGTTCTGGCTGAACGGACCCTTGAATGAGCCCTGTTTCCATCAGTAGGTAGAGGTTCATGCTGGGGACCACAATGGCATTGATGACTTCTGCTTCGAACGAAGTTCCTTTAGGATGGAGCTGAATTCCTTGTTGGATGACTTCAGGATGGGCACTTCATTTTCAGAGTTGTTTCTGGCCTCTATGCCCTCCCATGCCTGGCCTATATTCTCTGTGTTTTCATCAATGGCATATGATAGCTGGGACATTGGGTTTAGATTATCAAAGATCACCTCCTCACCGTTCTGAGACTTTCTGTTGTTGTTGTTGTTGTTGTTGTTGTTGTTGTTGTTGTTGTTGTTGTGTTGGCCAGAGCATCCTTGCGGCTGTCATACATGTTCTGATCCAAGTTGTGTGAGTTCATGGAGTCAGGTGGCACCGTTCAGAATTTGAGGCTGGCCTCTGGAATGCGCTCTACCAGTTCTTCCCAGGCTGAGATGGTTGAGACAGAGGTGTCAGGCACATTCCTGAGAAATGGGCTGTGAGTAGGTCCTGGGAAGTCCAGTGAGTCCCCATGTCCGGCCACATCATGGATCTCCCTGTCCAGAATGGCCATAACTTTCCCTAGTGTCAGGTTTAGTCTAGCAATCTCTGCAATCTCTGGTGTCTGCACTTTGTAGATCTAACAATAGGGAGTATGTCTCTTACTCATCATTGTCTGTGTTTTCTGGGGGTGAGGAAGGGGGTTGGAAAGAGCCTGGACAGAAGTGCTGCCCCCTAGGTGTCTGTGTGACTGTTGAGACATGGAAGCATGTGTTTAGGGGCGTGGTGGTGGGAGCCATTCTCCTCTTCAGAGGATGATGTGTAATCTGAACCCTGCCACCAACACAGCAACACAGCACATTGAAAGAATATCTGGCATTTCTGGGGTGGAGGTGGGGCCCACTGATATGCTGGCTGGGGCAGTGCTGGCAGCAGTAACAGCATCAGCATATTCTCTAAATACACTCCAAGATTACATGTTAAGGGGCGGCAACATTCACATTGTGCTGGGACCACTTTCATTAGGCACTAAAAGAAAATGCTGCACAGGAGAGAGGGTTTTTTGTCAACTATGGTCTGATCTTTTTTACACAAAGCTAGCCTGTGTTTAGGTAAAAATAAAACAAGACAGTTGACTCCAGTCAACTTGACATGCAATCACATCCCTCTTCAACAACAGACTTTCCTTTTTTCATCTCTAAACTCTTGTATCAAGTAAACTATATCAATACAAAATATACTCCAAATTTTAAAAATCCCAGACTTTAAAATTTAGTCTCTCTAGAATATCCAAAATCTCTTTTAAAGGTCAAAGTCTTTATAAAATATACAAATTTCTCTAAAATATACAGTCTTTTAAAAATACCAAGCATCTGTAAAATGTCTAAAATGTAGACCTCAGGAAGTTAAGCAATAAGTTATATAACCTCTATTTTATAAAGGAGGGGCCAAGTCCCAATAACAATCAGATCTTTAATCATGTAAAATAAAGTCAGTGTAGAACACTGGGATTTACTCTGTGGTATCTGACCTCCTCTAATGGGTTCCATTTCTTTAGCTCTGCCCCTGGCAGCATATAGAGTTTGCCTCTTAGGCTCAGGGAAGCTTCCCTCTACTGCTACTGTTATCTTTACCAGGCATCACATGGTACTGGCATCTCTAATATTCTATGTTTTCTGTTGCAACTGGGCTGTACCTTGACAGAGGCTCTCTGCACATTCACATAGATTTCTTCAGGGATTAGGAACCCTACCACACCAGTTCTGAGCTTCAGCTCTTCACCACTGCAACATTAATGATGGGGCTTTTTATGCAACTGACTTCATCTTAATCATTGTTTTCTCATGCCCTTTATGACCCTTTCATGTCTCTGAAGCAAGTATAATCTGGGAAACCTATACATTACTCAGACCACCAGCACAAGGAACATCTTTGGAGCTCTCTGTGTCTCGGCTTTTGTATACTCATCCTAGAAAATCTTTCTCAGGTTTTGCCTCAATTGGACTTGTCTCTCCATAGTCAATTTCTGTCTTAAGATTTCTATTGCTATGAAAAAACACCATAATGGAAGGCAACTTGTGGAGTAAATATATGTCAGATTAGAGGGCAATATCATAAATCAGGGAAGACAAGGCAAGGAATCAAGGCAGGAAGTAGGATGTACATATTAAAGCAGAGGACACATAAGAATCATGATGCTTACTGACTTGCTCCCCATAGCATTCTTAGCCTGCTTGCTTACGAGGTAAGTACAGTGTCAGTTGCCCTGGGATGGCACCACTCATAATGGGCTGGCCCCTCCGAGATCAATCAGTAATTTAAAAAAGGTCACGTAGGCTTGGCCACAGACACATCATATGGAGACATTTTGCCAAATGGTATTTATTCATTCTTCTCAGTTAACTTTAGTTTGTGTCAATTAGATAATGAGAAAACAACAACAGCAACAAAGTAACAAACACAACCAGGAAACTAATTTTCCTATAAATGTATTTTAAAATGCAGGTTCAGTTTCCTATTGTTGGATTGTGGAATCTGTGAAGGTTACTGAAAAAAATTAAAGCATGATTATTTTATGGTATGTCAATGCTACAAATGACTAAACAACCCAAAGAAATTAAATCAGCATATCAGGTACAAAACTCCCACATATTTTCATAATATTGATACACATTGCAAAGAAATGTGAACAATGTAACCACCTATCAATTGATTGGTAGATAAAGAAAATTAATGAACATGTTTTAAGTAGAATAATATGCAAATGTCAAAACCATAAGTTCTCTTATTGGAGAACATATTGAAATAAATCTGAAAATAATCATGTCAAGAATAAAAGACCAAGCATACAAAGAAAACTGCTACATAATCTATATGTAAAAAGAAAGAAAGAATGAAAGAAAGAAAGAAAGAAAATGAGATAGAGAAAGAAAGAGAAAAAGGTCACATATAAATAGTGGCTGAATAGGTTAGGAGGAAAGAAGAGAAGCAAAGAATCTTTGTTGAATACATCAGCACAGGAAAAATTTTTCTAAACAGAACAGCAAGGGCTCAGGCTCTAATATCAACAGTTGACAAATGGGACCTCATGAAACTGATAAGTTTCTTGGAGGAAAAGGAGACAGTCAATAGGACAAAACAGCAACCTAGAGAATGAGAAAAGATCTTTACCAATCCTGTATCAGATAGCTGGCTAATATCCAAAATATACAAAGAACTCAAGAAGGTAGAATCCAGAGAATCAAATAACCCAATCAAAAAATTGATACAGATGCTTTTCGGCCATTCAATATTCCTCAGTTGAGAATTCTTTGTTTAGCCATGTACCACATGTACCACATGTACCACTTCTTGAGTTCTTTGTATATATTAGACATTAGCTCTCTATCAGATATAGGATTGGTAAAGACTTTTCCCAATCTGTTGCTTGCCACTTTGTCCTATTGACAGTCTTCATTGCCTCACAGAAGCTTTGGAATTTTATGAGGTTCCATTTTCTGATTGTTGATCTTAGAGCATAAACCACTGTTGCTCTGTTCAGGAAAAATTCCCCTATGCCCATGTGCTCAGGTTCTGAACCACTTTCTCCTCCATTAGGTTCAGTGTATCTGGTTTTATGTGGAGATCCTTGATCCACTTTGACTTGAGCTTTGTACAAGGAGATATAAATGGATCAATTTGCATTCTTCTATCTGCCGAACTTTAGTGGAACCAGCACCACTTGTCAAAATGCTGTCTTTTTTCCACTGGACAGTTTTAGCTCATTTGTCGAAGATCAAGTGACCTAAAGTGTGTGGGTCCATTTCTGGATCATGATTGTTCTGTAATACAGCTTGAGTTCAGAGATGGTGATTCCCGCCCCCCCCCCCCAGAAGTTCTTTATTGTTAAGCATAGTTTTCTCTATCTTGGGTTTTTTGTTATTCTAAATGAATTTGCAAATTGCTTTATCTAATTCTATGAAGAATTGAGTTGGAATTTTGATGGGGATTGCATTGAATCTGTAGATTACTTTTGGCAAAAAGGCCATTTTTACTATATTAATCCTGCCCATCCATGAGCATTGGGAATGTTGAACATTCTTAGTAATCAGGAAAATACAAATCAAAACTACCCTGAGTTTCTACCTCATACCAGTCAGAATGGCTAAGATAAAAAACGCAGGTGACAGTAGATGCTGGTGTGGATGTGAAGAAAGAGGAACACTCTGCCATTGTTGGTGGAATTGCAAGCTGGTACAACTACTCTGGAAATTAGTCTTGAGGTTCCAAAGAAAACTGGATATAGTACTACCTGAATGGCCAGCTATACCACTCCTGAGCATTTTCCCAAAAGATGCTCCAATATATAACAAGGACACATGCTTCACTATGCTCATAGCAGCCTTATTTATAATTGCCAGAAGCTAGAAAACATCTAAGTGTCCCTCAACAGTATAATGGATACAGAAAATGTGGCACATTTATACAATAGAATACTACTTAACTATTAAAAAACAATGACTTCATGAAATTCTAAGGCAAATGGATGGAATTAGAAAATATTATCCTGAGTGAGGTAACCCAGTCACAAAAGAAGACACATGGTGTGTACTCACTGATAAGGTCAAAAGATAGGAACACCCAAAATACAATTGATAACCACAGGAAGCTCAATAAAAAGGAAGACCAAAATGTGAGTGCTTTATTCCTTCTTAGAAGTGGGAACAAAATATTCACTAGAGGAAATATGGAGACAAAGACTGGAGCAGAGACTGAAGGAAAGGTTATCTAGAGACTGTCCTACCTTGGGATCCATCACATATTCAGACACCAAACCAAGACACTATTATGAATGCCAAGAAGTACTTGCTGATGGGAGCCTGATAAAACTCTCTCCTGAGAGGACCTGCCAGAACCTAACTAATACAGAGTTGAAAGCTTCCAGCAAACCATTGGACTGAGCACAGGGTTCCCAATGGAGGAATTAGAGAAAGGAATGAAGGAGCTAAAGGGGTTTGCAACCACAGAGGAAGAACAACAATATCAACCAACCAGACCCTCTAGACCTTCCAGAAACTAAATCATCAACGAAAGAATACACATGGAGTAAACCATTGATCCAGCCACATATATGGCAGAGGATGACCTTGTCTGTCATCAATAGAAAGAGAGGCCCTTGGTTCTGTGAAGGCTTTTGGTTTTCCAGAGGGCAAACCAGGAAAGGCGGTAACATTTGAAATATAAATAAATAAAATATCAAATAAAAATGGGGTACAATGTTAAACAATTCTCAAATAAGAAATCTCCAATAGCTGGGAAATACCTAAAGAAATATTCAAAGTCCTTAGTCATCAGGGAAATGCAAAGCAAAACCACCCTGAGATCTCATGTTACACTAATCATAATGGCTAAGATAAAAAACTCAGGCAACAAGAAATGTTGGAGAGGATGGTGGGGGGAATTCTCCATCGTTGATGGGATTGAAAGCTGGAACAACCACTTGGAAATCAATCCAGTAGTTTCTCAGAAAACTGGAATTAACTACCTGAAGACACACTATACAACCCCTAATCATATACCCAAAAATGCTCCAACACATAACAAATGTACATGTTCCACTATGTTCATAGCAGTCTTATTTATAACAACCAGAAGCTAGAAAAACCAAATGTCCCTCAATGGAAGAAGAGATACAGAAAAGGTGTTCCATTTACACAATGGAACACTACTCAGTTATTAAAAATAATGACTTTATGAACTTTGTAGGCAAATAAATGGAAGGAGAAAATATCCAGAGTGAGTTAAGCAGACCCAAAAAGACATACATGGTATGTACTCACTGATAAGTGGATATTAGTCCAAAAGCTCAGAATATCCATGATAATACTCAAAAGATCATATGAAGCTTAACAAGGAGAAAGGCCAAAGTATGGATATTTGAAACACACTTACGAGTGGGCCTAGACACCAGGGATACAAGATGCTTCCAGGATCCAATACTGATGACCTTAGCTGAAATAACTAAGAGCAGGGGGATGGATCTTAAGAGACAATATCTAGTAGATAGTTATGGCCTCTAGTGGAGGAATGGGTTCACCCACCCATTTAAAAACATTCAGTGCAGACTTGTGCCTGTCTTAAGAAATGCAGTGACAAAAATGGAGCAGAAGCTTAAGGAAAGGCCACCCAAAAACCACATTACAATGAGATCCATTTTGTAAGCAAACACCAAACTCAGATGATATTGTTGATGTCACAATGTGCTTACAGAGAGGAACCTGGTATGGCTGTTCTCTGAGAGTCTCTGCCAGCACCTGACCAATACATATGCAGATACTCACACCCAACCATTGGACTGAGCCTTGGGACCCCAGTGGAGGAGCTAGGGGAAGGGTTGAATGAGCTGATGGGATTACAACCCCCACGGGAAGAACAACAATATCAATGAACCAAATCCTACAGAGTTCCCAAGGACTAAACAATCAACCAAAGAGTATACAGAAGTCAGTCCTTGGCTCCTGCAACATATGTAGCAGAGGACCCCCTCATCTCACATCAGTGGGAGGGGAGGCGCTTGATCTTTTGGAGACTGGATGCCCGAGAGAAGGAGGATGCTAGAGGGGTGAGGCTGGAATGAGTGGATGGTTGAGGGAGCACCCTTTTAGAGGCAAAGGGGAGGGAATGGGCTGGGTGATATATGGAGGGGAGCTTAGGAAGGTGAGTAACATTTGAGATGTATAAAAATGAAATGATTATTAAATAAAAAAGGAAAATCAAAGAAAAAAGATATAAGTTCTAGAATTCTTCTGAACCATATGGCGATTTTAGTTGAATGAAATTTACTTTTCTAATGTGTAGAAGAAAGAAATGTAAACATTTTGATCACAAAACTCTAAATATCTGAGGAAATAGTTACTTTATGTTCATTTAAATATTGTACAAAATATCACAATATCAAAAATTGCATGTACAGATATACAATCTTGGGTCTACCCAGTCACTTATTCTTTTAGCTATGCAAATGAATTCATATATACACACATCTATTTTCTAGGTTCTATTTCAGTAGATAACTTACTAACACATTACCTTTTCTTTTACTGAAAAGATATATCTAAATGAATTTAAGATAGCATGTACATGAAAATGGGATTTAGCAGAGACTTCTCATTGACTTTACATAAGCATTTTAAAAAGAGGACACCACACAAAACCTCAAAATTAGTGAATCCATTGATTAAATAGTTCAGTTTACTAGAAAGTTTTCTTACAACAAGAGGAGGAAAGATGTATGATGTTAAGTGATAGATTAATTGTGTAAAACAATAGCGACTATTTTATGAAACATATCCTTAGTAGAACTTAAAGACTAAAAGTCGACATGGAGTGGGAGAGAGAAGGAAGCTCTACTATTAATCACGAGGCAGGAGCACACTCAGACAAAGCCTGCTGCAAATTAATTCTGTTTGCCCCAATGCTAAAAAACAGCTGCAAAGTGTCCCTCTCTTTAATGATTATTGCTTTTTTTGTCAGTGACACCCTAGAGACACGTTACCCATTCATCTATTACTAGTGATGCCTAATCAGTAAGCTGTCTTTGCCTGGGGACAGAGCCTAGTTTCTGGTTAACCTCTCTTTTAAACCTACTTCCGAGATAACTACTAATCAGAATTGACTCTAAAGTCCCTCATCATCATCTAGGAATTATGTCATCAGATGCTAAACTTTAGTGAAGATGTTTCTCTAATCATTTTATGGAGTTGTATGTTTTATTACCCAGGAATTCCTTCTCTTGCCTTAATAATTTAATAAAATTGCCCTTGCCCATCTATGTTCTTTTATCTAGTAGCCTTTGATTCATTAGGTTCTTGCAAATGATAATCACTAAAGATTGATAATAAAGTATATTTGCAGCAAAAGTATATTCACTAAATAAGTGTAACTATATTGAATAATCAATCACAATGTTCATCCCTGAGAAAGATGGATTCTTCTTCACTTGGCAGTCATTATTGGTCTGTAATTCTTCATCAAGATATAGAACCCTAATAAGATATTTCCATATCTATGTTGGCATATCAATTGTTATTGTCATTGTAAAGGTATTATTTAAAAATTTTATTGCTCATATTTTCATATTTATTCTGATATATAAATATATGAATTCCACTGAGTCCATTTGGTGTTGCTCACTCAAATTAAAATAAATAAATATTAGAGAACAGAAAAAGTAGAAGTATTCACAATAGAATATAGATATGTATACAATCCCTGAATGACTAAATCCAAATAGATCTGTGAAAATGTGTAGAACAAGTTTGCTTCTGTATAAGCAGAGGAACTCTGAATGTTTGCAACCATATTTTCATAAAATCATTTAGCAGTACATTCACAACACTTTTGGTTGGTCATGTAAACCTCACTTTACAAGATCTATTATGGGTGCCCCTAAAATTTTACAATGACATTGCCGAACCGCAAATACAGATAGCATGTGGAATAACCTTGGCCATGTCTAGGTGGCTCTTTGGAGCATGATTCAGTTAAAATCATGCTTTTGCTTTTTCTTAATCCTGCATGGATAATGGTGTACTCAATATATTTCTTCAGGCACTTTGAGACCACCAGTTGATTTTATGTACATTAGCAGAGAGAAAATTCAGACTCCTGCATCCATTTCTTGTACAGAGCATCCAGGGCAAGAATGTATTCAAGAGTAATATGATTGAATTCTATTAGAATATTGACAATGCATATTAGAAAAATAAAATAAAATCTAAATTTTAATGACCTCACAACTAGATTAGTGTACTTTCTCCAAATACTTCTTTATTCTTTCATTTTAGGTTGCATCTGACAACGTAAATGAGGTGATAGAAAAGTTACTAAAATACATCATTAGGCGGTTTGAATGTAATATGTTTCCACACACTATTTGATTTTGCTTGTTTTCAGATGTGTTATGATCCATTTTTGAATAAAAAGTCACAAAGAAAATTTGACAAACTTCCATTCTCAAAGGCACACGGTGGTAGAATAAAAGACACTATACTGTAGCGTTGTATTAATTGGACTCTCCTTTGCTATAGGCTCTACCTCAACAATAAAATCGCCAGTTCCCCATTGGAGAAATATGGATAAACCCTAACGAGAAAGCCAAGGAGCAGAGATAATGCATGTGATTTAGCTGCTGGGAGCTGCTCAGATCATGGTGAATACATGCTAACTGGACTGAGTGACTGTTATTGTAAATATAGTATTATTAAGTGAATATATTGGTGTAAATTAGAGGAAGGATTAGAATCCCAAGGAGTATATATTTCAAAGAAAAAGAGCTTGTAAAATAGAGGAGAACATTTGATTTCTTGCTTTCTCATGCAATTCCATGTGCAAATTTTCTTCTCGAGTAAATCAATTATAACACATTTATTTTAATTTCAAATACTATTAAAAATAATCAATTGGAAGATCATTAAATTATTGTGATTTAACACTGGGTGCTAACTCTATTCACAATGCATCTTGCATCTGTGACCAATAAATATATTTCTTATCTTAGGTATTTTGTTTTGAATTAGTAATCATAATTGGCAGTATTATCCTCCCAAGCATATAAGTTGGGTTGGATAGTATTACACTTTTCCTGTTGTGGAATTATTAAGGCCTTTATCATTCTTCAAGTTAAAAAAAAACTACCATTGGTGCTACACACACACACACACACACACACACACACACACACTCGCACGCACTCCACCCGCACTCATGCACACATACACACACATGAAACACTTGGAAATATTTCTTATTTAGTTTCCTTGCCATTTTAAAGACATCAGTAGGTTTGGAGGAAAGAATTGGTGTTCAAAGGCACTTGTTCTTGCACTGTACCGAAGTTCAGTACCAGTTCCCGGTGATTCAACATCTTCCCCTGACATCCTCGGGAACCAGGCATGCATTATCTCAGTATAATGAGTTGTAAACTGTCAAGACACCATTCAGAAATGGAGTTTAATGAGACAAATTCTTGAGAACACTCCACAAAATCAAGAATCTTGTGACTCCAGTTTCTTCAAGACGTGTTTTGGGAACATGTCCTTGTGCTCCTACCAGGTTCAGCAGAAAGGAATGTTTACTTCAGGTTACTCATTACTGCTTACTTTTGATATTATCTTATATGTTTAAACTGTTCTTTATCTGTCTTTATGGAAAAACGTGGTTTTGTTCACATCGAGATTTTCCTTGTTGCTGTAGCTTGAACTCATGAAAACTTTACTCATGTGACCTTTTATAAAACATAGAAAATAAAATGTCTGGGGCAAAAAATAAAGTTGGGTAGTGCATGAGACTTTAGTCTATCTCACATATTAACTCTATTCTCCAAGGTCCCTCTGCATCTTGAGCAGAGTCAATAAACTTCAAATTCTACAAATCTCAAAACTTAATATTATTTAATACAGGAAATTCTTCCATATATGGTTCAAATCATCTAGGTTGTAAAACAAGGCAACTGACATAAAATACGGTCAGAGGCTAGGTCTGAAAATGTATTCTGCCAACCAAGGAGTGGATGTAGGTTAAACAATGATGTAAAGCAAACACATACTCACACACTTGATGAATGAATCAAGCTGCAACCACTTATAATAATTTTGTACTTTTTCTCTTAGCCTTTTTATAACACCTGAGGAAAAAAAATCTAGTTGTAAATAACAAGATTATTTCATAGCTCCAAGTTATTCTGGAAAAGCAAAATCATATTCTTCAAAAACAGATTAAAATCATTACCAAAAGAAAATTACAACAAGATTATTGATTAAATATTCTTCTTTTGAAATTCCTACCTAACTGAAAATTCCAGATCTATTTTTCTGTCCACTAATTCATTGTAGCCTCAAAGCAATAATTATCTTTTCATCGGTTTACAAAGTTTAAGCAAGCCAAGTCTATAGTAGCAAGTTTTCTTTTATTTTCTGTGCTTAGCTGACAACAATCTATATTTACCAAGAAATAGATCATATAATTTGTGTCATATTTTTGAAGTCCTGTTCAGCTGTACTGGCTAATCATCTATTCTCTATTATAATACCTTCATAGAATTTTTCATAACCCCATCTTTTCATTTTGCACACTGAAACCTACTACTATATGCCTAGGTATAGTTCCCTATGATCAAGGATCTCAGATTCAACCTAGAATGAATATTTTCTTTGATCATTAAAATCTCCTAAGCAGTATTTTCTCCTCTAAGTACAATTAGGTGCACTTATAACTCATGAAAGTTCATTATGCTTCTTTTCTAAACTATGCTACCCTCTCTCTACAAGGGGGGGGCACCTTTTCTTATTAGGTTCATCTTTGTTTTATTTGCCAGGCAAAACAACATAATCATCTCATTATTCAAATAAAATAATGAATAAGTAAAACAATTGATTCATCTAAACAACATTATTTTATAAATTTTCACCTTGTATTGATCTGCAAAAAAATTTTTTTGCTCAATAGAGTGTGCTGTCTCTCTAGAAACCATGATGTGACATTGTAGTCCATGAGGGTCTCCCCATGCTCATTCACAGCATGATATATACATGAAGAATATAGCAAAAACAAACAGAAGGCACAACAGCTGCAAAAAACAATCCAGAGATGAACTCATTGGGGATGTATCTCTTCAAGTTGGAGTGGAAAATGGTGCGCCTTCTCCAGGAAGCTTACTTGGCCACTGAAGTTCTTTCTGAATGGTGTCCACTAGAATAGTTTGTTGTCTATGTTATTGATATACTAAAAGGGATTAACAAATTGAAAGTATTTATGCTAGTTTAAAAATATATGTAATTTGGTATTAAAATGAAAGTATGCTAGTTTAAAAACATATAATTTTGGTATTAAAAGAACATTATTTATTTAAATTCTTTATTACATACTTTAAAGAACATATGTGAGGGGAATAAATATTCACCTTTTCTATTTTAATTTCTTTGATATCTTGTGTAGTTATTTATTGGTTTATTTAGTTTACCCTTATTTACTTGTAAAACATTTTTATTCTACCACACAGTATAACCCAACCACCTTGCATTTTTCATTTTTAATCATCTGTATATCAATATATGCTGCCCAGAACATGGATTGCAAGCATATACCACTCCTGTTATTTTTGTAGGGTTCTTCTGCTTGGAAGGCAAGATTCTTGCTGATTGAGGTAAATACAGCTACTCCAGATTGATATACTTTTTATCAATCTATTATTTTTGACAATTTTAAAGACACTTGCTATTGAAATAGTAAAGTAAGACCTCCATTACATGACATATTAGAGAATGTAATATTACATAATAAACTGACACGGAAGACACAGTGTTTGCCATCCTCCACTTTTCTTTAAACTTATCTTCTGATTTCTCTGGGAACGACAAAGTGCTTCTCCATTTCTACACTTGCTGTTTCAAAGACATTTGTAGAGGAATTTTAATCTAGCAATATTGCTGCTCTCACAAGAGAGCACGTGGAAAACCTCCTAGATTTGTGTGATCCAAGTAGAATGTAGATATGCCTTTAGTACACACATTTATTTCCAAGCAATGTAGGTAAGCTTAGTTGTAGAAGGAGAAGCCATCCTTGAAAGTGACAGTTCAGTGGGAGGACAGTTCAGTGATTAAAGTTCCGTCAGTTCTGTTTAGTCAGTTGAGTTCTGGGTAGTGGAGCAGTTTGTTCATGGGTTCATTCAGTTCAGTGCACGTCAGCAGAGGCAGTTGAAGCCAGGGTATAAAAAAGGAGTCAAAGTTTAGAACAAATTCCCAGAGTTAGGTTGATGCCAAGCAGAGCAACTCACTGAGAAGCCAAGCTAAGCCAGATTGAATCAGTCAACTTGAAGAGGAGTTTGAGCCAGAAGAGCTGAGTTGAACCAACCAGCCCAAGTTCAGAAAGTTTAGAAAGGTTGAGCTTATTCAGCAGTAAGCAGCTGAGATGATAGTTATATGTGGTGAATAAAAATTACTGTAAAAAAATATTGATAGTGGTATTACTTAATCTTTGAGGATTGACCTTTTTATTTTTATTTAATTTTTATTGGCTATTCCTTGTATTTACACTTCATATGTTATACCATTTCCTGGTTTCCTCTCAGGTTCCACCATATCCCATCTCCCTGCCCCTACTTCTATGAGGGTGTTCCCCACTCCCACCCATTCACTCCCACCTCACTGCCCTGATTTTACACTACACTGGAGAATCAAGCTTTCATAGGACCAAGAGCCTCTCCTCCTATTGATGCCAGGCAATGCCATCCTCTAGTAAATATGTAATTGGAGCCATGCGTCCCTCCATGTGTACTCTTTGCTTGGTGGTTTACTTCCTGTGAACCCTTGGGTGTCCGGTTTGTTGATACTGTTGTTCTTACTATGGGATAGCAAACCTCTTCAGGTTCTTCTGTCTTTTCTCTTACTCCTCCATTGGGATCCTCATGCTCAGTCCAATGGTTTGCTGCAAGCATCTGCTTTTGTATTTGTCAGGCTCTGGCAGAGCTCTCAGGAGATAGCTGTAAACTTATCCATATCCAGAAGTTAAGCAAGGCACCCAGTTGGGGGATGGGGTCACCCATTCATCTCCAAATTTTTAATCCAGAATGGCTCCTGTAAAAAGAAAATATGGAGACAAAATGTGGATCAGAGACTGAGGAAAAGGCCATCCAGAGACTGCCCCATCTATGGGTCCATCTCATATACAGACGCCAAACCCAGACACCATTGCAGATGCCAAGAAGTGCTTGCTGACAGAATCGACCTTTTTTATGTACTATAATTCTGTGACAGTTCATGCAGATATACCTGTATTAGTAGCTTTAGGGTGTAATCTATGATGACAAAGTTACAAAACTACACTCTGCTTAGTCACAAATCCACTGGAAGACATTTTAATATTTTCAGATTTGGATTGTTATACCTAAATTTATTTTAATATTTCTACACACATATTTGTGTTTAATTCTTTATTTCTCCAGAATGTATCTTCAGTGTGTATTTTTTTAATTTTAAAAGTGAAAAAACTTTCCCATTACTATATTGTATTTTAGTTCATTATAAATTGTAACTAACCTCATTTACCAGGACAAAGAGGTCACCAGATATGGCTGAAGGGAATTAAATCAGGTCATTTGGAGCAGGCACAGCAAGCCTGAGATTGTAACAATTTTATTAGGAGCAAACACACTTTTTATACCTTTATCAGAAACAGAATATAATAACAATTGCCAGAATCAATACAGTTGTAGTTGCCAAGATACAAAGAGATTTTCAAGCTTTACAGGGTAAACACTATTAATGCCCAAGACCAATTGTCCTGTCAAGCATCCATGATTGCTTGGTTACTAAGGGAACATACAGAGGAACATAAAGCAGTGTGAACACTTCACTGTCTGAGGGAGTACATCAGTCTCTCAGGAACTGGAAGACACATTGTGCTCCAGGAGCCATAGATTCTAAGCTGAAAAGCCACTGATTCACGACTCTCAAGCAACTAGGTCAACTTGATGTTTCCCTGAAATTAATATTACTTTGGAAAAGGAATCTAACATCTTTATTTTGTTCATTGGCATCTATCATCATATTAGTTAATACGTTTTAATCATTTATTACCAATCTTCTAAGCTGCAATGAGGTTGGTTATATCCAAAGAAATACAGGAAGGATACAGAGATGATTCTAGGGCAAAAGCACTCACTTGATGAAAAAAAGATAATAAATGTCACAAATCATGTAGCTCTATGAGTTTTTAAATAATATGTAATACAATAATTTATACATTTTATTCACACATAATTATAGGGTGAAATAAAAGGGTCAACAATAAGCTAGTAAGCAGTGACTGAAAGGTTTTATTAGATTCAATTCTTAAATTCTAAGTTATTTGAATTTACAAAATATGTCTACAAAGTGTAAAAATTAGGCACAACTTTTTTGCATAAAATGAGATGGTTCCCAATAAAAACTACTTTGTTAATTAATTTTACATTACAGAAATATAACTGATCACTAACATTACAAATGTGTTGTAACCTAAATTTTTTCCTCTGTATGCTACCTTTATTTTGATTATATAATTTGGATAGAATGAATACAGATCTTATGAAAGCAGAATTTTTGTTAGATGCATTAAAAAGATGTGTCAAGTTCAATACAAACAATAATAATTACATTAAATACAAGTTTTATTAAAAAGAATGCTTGCCGATGCTTGTACCTTATAAGATAGATGAATAAATATATTAATAAAATCTTCATAGTTCAGAACTGTTTTTCAAACTCCTAACTGACAATTTCACTGTGTGACTTAAATAACAAAAAAAAATGGAGATACTAAAAGGAATCATTTATATTTATAATGCACTCGGTATTATTTTCTTTTATAAAAGTTTGCTTGACTGATCCGGCTTTCTGAAACTTAGGCTTTATATGGAGTTGCCTCCAGTGTTGGATCCTCTGTCATCTGACCTTTATCTCTAATAACAGAGAGAAACTTCCTAGAACAGTGGGAAATAAAACCACCTTTCACTCAGATAAACATTACTTTCAAACATGTCTCATGATAAAATATGGGGCAGCAGTAAACTGCAAGAAGTGAGTAGGAGACTTCTTTGCTCCCAGAATGCTTTATTAAGGAGCAGTTTGAGGCTAAAAGCCTTCTAGGTACATTTGCATTCCACTGTGGTAATCCCAAGCTTCTTTTATAACAAATATTTCTGTAAGTAATATAGTATTTATCTCACAGATACCTTTTCGGCATAACAAACAAAATTTCAAAGTAATAATTGATGACCTAAATTTAATGACAAAATAATTTATTAAGTTTATTGTCCAGATACTAACAGACCAATAAAAATTTTAATAAACATATCCACAGGTAATGTAAAGTCTCCAAAGTTTCTAAGCAAAAACTTATTTCTGTCCTAGAAGAAATTATTTTTTTACAACTACAATTATAATAGATCTTTAACTGAGTAAATTTCCCTTTAAAATTAAAGTTTGAACTTCTCAGTTTGGCCACTGAAGTTTCTTTCTGCAGTGATATGTTGTTGATATGAAAAATCTATAATTGTTCAGAGTTCTGAGAATGAGCCAGCATGAAATTGTGACTCTAAATGGACCATGTTATCACCTCTACTACACATCATGAGCTCAGGTAACATCTTAGAAGTAACAGAAAGAATGGAAGAATTGAAGGCTGGGAAAGAATGCTCAGAAATGTCTTTTGCGCATGACACTGTTGTCCCCTTCATGAAGTCATTGCATATGTAGTTATCTGTACAAGATCTACACGAGTTTATGCTGGAAATATTCCATCAGACAGCATTGATTTGGACTCAGCAGTTATTAAAATGACAAAAAGAACCCACAGAAGCCTTGTGGATCTGTTATATAGTCTATAAAGACAATGGGAAGGGTAAACTGGAGGACTGTGTGTTAATAAATAAGCAAAAACTTGTCTGATGAAATAAAAAATAAAGCTAAAATGTATAACATAGCCTTTTATGATTTGAAATGAAGCAATGGAGTAAGGTTACAATGCAGAAGGCTTGAAAACTTCAGTTTTAATTTTCTGTGTTCTGTTCACTTAGTGCTCCAGAAAAGAATGTCTGACAGATGAGGTATTTTCATCCTGTGTCTGGTTTCCTGCACAACAGCTACAATGGGGTAGGGCTGTGCTGTGATCCTTAGATGAACCACTAATGGGAAACATGCCAGGGGCCTTGCTGCACAGAGAAGAGCAATGAAATGTATCAGCACCTGCACCATGCATCTGCAGATCACATTGCATTTTTCCCAAGTGCCCTCCTGGAGAAGAGCTCTGGAGTTTACATATGCTGGCCTGTCTGACCACTACAGCTTCACTGTTGTATTTTTAGGGCTGTCCACACTGGTACACAGACAATGCTAAGCATTTGTATATGTTCTGCATATTGATTCTGCATCTTTTTATTTTTTGAAACAGAAATGTGGTCATAATTGCTTGGATTCCAAAACTAATTTTGTGTCAAAAAAAAATCTCAGCAAGATAATGTTTCAGTAGAGGAAAGGTTTATGTACTTTTAAATAAAAGTTGAACCTTTGTTCATATGTGACGAAAAACATTTGAAATTCTGTGAACAAAATGTAACAGAGGTAAATGCTTGCCCCAATAGCTCTGAAGCTTCACAGCTTTGCTGCTCACAGGAAATAGCCATCTGAGGCTGAGAATGACCTTGCATCGAAGCCTGCCATCTTTTAGGAAATTTCTGGATTGCAATTACCAATTAAACATTACAAGAGTTTAATCTTTCAAACACAAGTTTAAAATAGTGTGAAGATCTGCTCAAGCTTCCAAGTGCCCTGGAAGACAGAATCTTGAGATAATCCAGACTACAAGTTAGATCTCTTTACTCAATTTGGCTTTCTTCATTTGCTTTGATTATTTTTTTCTGCAATGACTCACTAATGAAACCTGAGGAAAATTTCCAAGTCACTGGATACATTTAATTATTTAATTATTTAGGTCAGGATGGTATCTATTTGTTCATTAGTATAAAAATTTAAACTGCTCATTATTAAAGGAGGAATAACCTAGATCAAAAGAGCATGTGTACCTTACTGTGGCACGCATTCACCTTAAGAGACTTGACAGATGTCAAAGTGACAACAGGCTAGTACAATGGTAGTGTGTGTTCAGGTTTTACCACGACGCTAGTCTTATTTAATTACCAGCACACTTCCTCTAAAAAAGTTATGCTTCCACACACATCCCGTTGCTAAGTAAATTGACAAAGACTTGGTTCACCTGTACTTGAGTTCAAGTTAGAAGTAAGCTATGGATAGACCAGAAGGTTTACTTTAAAATCTGTTCTTTGATAGAACTGAAAATAGATAATGCACCACTATATTATTATGTTGCCTAGCAGAGTTTAAAACCAGGCTACATCATCACTTATTTGTAACAATCAAATTATTATAACTTAATTGTGTGCCTGCATCTTTATTTCTCAGAAAGTTTCTCTCATTCTTTTCAATAAACTGTTCATTTTTTAATAACAAGACATTCTCCTGTTACTTAAATTTTGAATTTATCTATAGATTTGCTTTTAACAAATACCATATACATGATAATATTAACTGTTTTACTACTAGCAATAAGGCAGTTTTTCACAGTGTCAATGTAATGTAACGTCCTATGTATAAATTGTTTTTCTGACAAAGGTATAGTATTTTCCTGGAACAGTATCATAATTTTAAGCACTGCTATAATATTAAAAACTTTGAATAAATTATATATAATTAGCCTATAAAAGCTACAACTCTATATTCTTATATTTTTGGTTGTGAGCCTAGCCTTTAACGGCTGGGCCATCTCTCCAGCCCACAACTCTATATTCTTTTGGTATTTAAATTTCTCCAAATATTTAATAGTGTATAGACAAGAAATATAACTAGGAATGCGATGAAGCAGTATTCTTTGTTGACTATCTGTTAGTATATGAAGAGCCTGAGATATATAACCTATTCATTACAGTTTTATTATAAAAATATTCTAGATTATATTTCACAATATTTCCTTTAATCATATTATGGATTTTATGAAAAGACAAATCTTGTTCTTAGACCAAAGGTCAAAAATAAACACAAATGTACTAATAACCACAAAATAGTTACCCATTGCTTTATTTAAGCATTGAATCAATCAGCATCTGTTGTGTATGGAGCAATATGTAGTCATTTGCAGCTTTGCATAGAAAAGAGTTGATAAGATATCTTATAGATGTTTTAAGGAGATCAGCGGCTAATGAAGATGCATAGAAAAAGAAGGTGCATGGAATAAGTGACTGCAGAATTTGCAATTCTGAAGGGAACACCTCATCCACTCTTCCTCCCAAAACTCAAGCATCACTGGGGTAGAGGGAGCAGAAAGATCAGATTCATAGGTAATGAATAAATGGACAAACACAAGGAAACAGTGATTTCTGGACACAATTTGATAATTATACATATGAAAACCTTACATTGGATATAAAAGCATGTACACGACCTACCTAAGCTCCAGCAAGACAAAAGTGTCTACATAAACGAGTGAGGTGGACATTGAGTACTATCCCTAACTACAGAGACTTTAGCAATAAATTCTTAGCTGCAAGGAGAGGGAGAATTTTTTTCTTTAAAGATGTTGTTCTTTGTAGGTTTAACATGTACTAGTGGGTAGCAACACACTCAAGTCTATATAGGCAGCACTAATGACACTCCTGCTTTGAAAAACAATTGATAGTACAATGTTGAAGGGTTATGTGGTTCTGTGATGCAATAGAGGAGGAGATGAATATGGTTGGAATATAGTGCATGATATTCTCAAATAGTTAATAAAATGATTTAAATTTGAATATGCTGTCTATGTAATCATTTGTTAATTTTGCTTGTTTTTTCTAAGTTTCTCAGTACCATCTTCTTTGAAGTATTCCAACATCCAACAGATGTTTTTGAACAGTTAGATTTAGATATTATTTCTTTCTCTGAGATCTATAGTCTATTCTATCGAATTTGTGTATATTTTTATGACAATAACACAACAGGCCATCATTAACAATGATGAAAATTGAAAGTATTAAGATTTGAAATAAGAGTCTTCCCCAGCTATACCACTCTTGGGCATATACTCAAAAGATGCTCCCCCTATGCCACGGGGCCACATACTCCAGTATATTCTTCATCTTATTTGTGATAGTCAGAAGCTGGAAACAACCCCGATGTCCCACAGTAGAAGAATGAATACAGAAAATGTGGTTCATTTACACAATGGTATACTATTCAGCTATTAAGAATGAGTACATAAAGAAGGGGAGGGGGAGGGATTAGGGGGATGTTTGCCCAGAAACCGGGAAAGGGAATAACATTCGAAATGTAAATAAGAAATACTCAAGTTAATAAAAAAAATAATAAAAAGGAATGAGTACATTATGAGCCTTGCAGGCAAATAGATTAAAATAGAAAATATCATCCTAAGTGAGATTATGAAGAAACTAAAGTACATGCATGACGTGTACTCACTAATAAGTGTATATTAGCAAAAAAAGGAGTACAGAATACCTAGGTTACAATCCACAGAAATCAAGAAGGTTAACAAGCCAGTAAGCATGTCTCAATCCCACTTGGAAGGGAGAAAAAAGCAATCAAATGGGGGGTGGGGGAAGAGGGAGGGAGGGATCTGGGTGGGAAAGGGACAGAGAAGGGAAGATGGAAACATGATCATGTATTGGAGGGAGAGGAACAGATGTGATGCCGTGCGGGCCAGCAGAAAGAATGGAAATAGGCAACATACAGAAGCTGATGGTGAGGGGGACTCTGGAATTCACCAGAGATCTGGGATATAAGAGGACTCAAAGGGAGGGACCTTATATGAAGTGTCCTACAGTTGGAAGGGGGAATTTGTAGAATTCATCTCCAATAGAAAAACAGGGCATCAAGTGAAAAGATGGGGTTGTCATCCAGTAGTCAAAAACTCTGTCTAAAAGAGTTCTGTCTAAAAGAACTGCAGGGAAAATAATGGAGATGAGACTGAAGGAAAGAAGGTTTAGTGACCAGCCCAAATTGGAACCCAGCTCAAAGGGAGGCTCTAAGACCTGAAACTATTATTCATGCAATGGTGTGCTTGCAGACAGGAGCCTAGCATGACTGTCCTCCGAGAGACCCAACAACCAGCTGACTAAGACAGATGTATATAATTACACCCAACCACTGGACTGAAGGTGGCAATGCCAGTCGTTAAATTAGAAAAGGCTGGAGGAAGCTGAGAAAGAGGGCTACACAATAGGAAGACCAGCAGTCTCAAGTAACCAGCACCCCTGAGATCTCTCAAACACTGAGCCACTAACCAGGTAGTTCACAAGAGGTGGTCTGAGGTCCCTAACACAAATATAGAATAATATTCCTGGGTCTGGTCAAAAGCACCTAATTCTGAGAGACTTCAGGCCCCAAGGAGTGAGGAGGCCTGATGCGGGAAGGCAGTGTAGACATTGGAGATGAGGGCGAGGAGAAATGGAATAAGGAACTGTAGGAGAGGAACTGTGAGAGGAGCAAAGACTGGACTGTAAAAAACGTAAAAGTAGTAGTAGTAGTAATAGTAGTAGTAGTAGTAGTAGTAGTAGTAGTAGTAATAACTTTAAATATGACATGTCAAGAATACATGTGTCATTTGTTAAATAAGAGTGACAAAATAATATGTTAATATAAATATTGTTAATTAGAGTATGTATACATAAGTAAATAGTTTAGATAATAGTAAAATAGAATGCTTAAATAACAGAAATAATTTTTGTGAATTCTAGCTTATCAAACTCTTAAGAAGTAGCTTGAGAAAAACTCAGTGGTTAAGATTACGTTCTCATACCTCAACAACCCTATAGCAAATAAGTCATTTCTGTAAATGATTATAAGTTCAGGTCTGGAGCAGGTATACTCAAGCAGTAATCTGGAGCATGATAGCTTCTAGGCAAGTTGTAATTTGAGTGTCAAATTTAAGATAAAATAAAACATATCTAAGAAGAATTTGGGACCCCCCATAAACATAAACATAAACATATATAAATATGCTAGCAAAACATTGACTTCCAGGCAGCTAGCCTAAGGTTATTAAAACCCACACCCACAGTGACACACCAATTCAAATAAGGCCATACCTACTCCAACGGGGCCACACCTTGTAATGGTGCCACTCCCTGTGTGAAACATATACAAACCCTCACAATTGCTGTAGATAAAGCAAAATGACTTGGCAAATTGAACTTAATTAGACTTCTGTTGCAACCACTCCAAACAATGCAAGTCAGCTCTTTTTTGAGAAGGTCCACATATCTGGAAAAATACAAAATTTCTAGTGTAAATAAGAAAATGATAAATGATATAAAATATTAAAATGATAAACAATTTTCTCACAAAGCCAATGAATCTTTATCACTAAATCATAAAATAGTAAATGATGAATTATATTCTGATACCATAAAACATTCTTTTTAAGAGTTAATATTTTGGGGTTGAGAACATGGCTCAGTTGACAGCTGGCAGCAAGCTTTCTTAGGATGCCCAAAGCCCTGGATATGATTTCCAGCAACACACAAATACAGCATGGTTCCTGTTGTGAAAAGTTAAGTAATCCATGTGAAAATTGAAACCAGTTGAATAGGCTGATTTTACTTGTTTTTAGGAACAGAGTCAAGTAATGAATATGGATTGAAACAATATGAAAAAATAAAAAAATGTTGCATACGATTCCTTCAGTAGACACAGGTGGAAATAAGCAGTCATGTTTTAAATATTATTAGCCTGAGTCTTATTCATCTGTTCAGTTTCACAGCACGTCCAAAAATAATGTGTTATTTTTCTTTCTTTCTTTCTTTTTTTTCTGTATCCTTAACATTCTAAGCTTCATCCTACTCCCTTCACTTTTTCAGGGTCTGAATATAATTTTTACCTTTACTCTTTAAAGTTAATCTCTCAAAACCTTAAGTTTTTCTCTGTTTCATTACATTAATTAATTAATTTTGCTTAATTTGTAAGCAGCACTTGATACCTAGCTATAGCGTATGCTCTTTTGAGGGGTGAGGTTCTTTTGTTTATTCAGTTTTTTATGTAGTTTTTTTCATTTACATCAATTTTAGTTAATGTTTTCTGAGCTTTTTAAAAGTGTAGTTTTATGTCTGGTGCCAATTTGGAGAAGTTAGTAGTCACCATGGTTTCTAATATTGCTCTTCTCTGTTCTTTTCTTGTGATACTGATACAGGCAGATCATATTTTATGTAGTTGAAATATAGAGCGGTATTATTTTTGAATTTTACTATAACTATGTATTTCTTAAGAGTATGATCTTCCATCTAAAGTATTACATGTGATGGGAGCCTTGGGAGTTGGGGCCACACTAAGGTTATTGAAGAGTGTAAGTAAGTAAGGTTATTGGAAGGTATAACATGAAGATGATATTAGGGTTCCAACAGTATAATACTATACTGTATACAGCACAATATATAATACAATACTATGATACAACATAAAACTTTTATTTTTAAGAATTAATATTTTGGACCTGTGAACATGGCTCAACTGGAAGTCTGCTTGTCTAGAATGCACAGAGACCCACATTGGATTCCCAGTATCACACAAATTTAGCATGATTGCTTTCTTGTTTCCCATGTCCCATTAAGGATGCTGTTACCGTCCATCAGGACTGCATGTCAGGAATGCCATCAACTCATTACGGAAAAAATGCTAATAGACTTTATTACACGCAATCTGGTAGAGACATTTTCTCAGAATCCCTCTTCTGAGAAAACTGTTGCTTGTGTCAGGTTGACATTAATCAAGAAAACCTGTTTCAAAAAATGTTGACTTTTCTCAGTCACATTGTCACAACATTATAATGTTTGACTATTACAGAGGAATTATATGCTCCAAGGGCTGGGGTACTATGGAACATAAGTATGTATATGCATGTTTGTCAATGCATTTCTTTGCTTTTAGCTTATGTAATTTTCTATTGAAATGTTCTGATGACTAGTTTTATGCCAATTTGACACATGATAAAGTCATTTATAAACCAACACTTATATCAGGAAGATATGCCTAGCAGAGTGACCTGGGAACAAACTGTGGTACACTTTCTTTCCCTTCCTTTCCTTTCCCTTCCTTTCCTTTCCTCTCCTCTCCTTTCCTTTTCTTTCCTTTCCTTTCCTTTCTTTTCCTCTCCTTTCCTTTCCTTTCCTTCCCTTTCCTTCCCTTCACTTCCCTTCCCTTTCTCTTTCTTCCTTCCTTCCTTTCTTCCTTTCTTTCTTTCTTTCTTTCTTTCTTTCTTTTTCTTTCTTTCTTTCTTTCTCTCTTTCTTTCTTTCTTCCTCATATTATGTTTTAATTATACTTTTACCTAAAAATATTTTATAATATATATTGATCATTTCCCCTCCCCCACATCCTTCTCAGAAAACATTCAAAAGGTGGGGAAGAGAGAAGACCGCCCAGGAGTGCAGACATCCTGAGACCACAGGACAGCTGCCACCTCTGCACACCACAGCTCACATCCCTGGTCCAAGGGGAAACTGCACAGTGCCTCTGGACACAGGTATACAGGAACAGACAGTCACCAGAACCCGAGATTCTGGTCTGTACACAAGACAGAACTGAATTGGCCAGACACCTACCTGCACCCAAACTCTGTGGGGTAGAGAGCTGGACCCTCAGAAGGGTGGATACTCTTGAGAAGTCAAAGGAGATTATCCTCTGCCCACAGTCCAGACCCAAAAGGGAATCACATACTGACAACTGTGCCACTGGGTGCAAGGACCTACACGAGCAATCAGGGGCAGGACCCTTTCATTCCTGCCCATGCCTAGAGCTGGAAGACAGTCTCCAGGAGCGCCGACACACCTGAAATCAGAACTCCTGTTCTCAGGAAAGGCTGAAAGAAAATAGAAAAACAGTTCTACAGGAGTGCTGACCTACAGCGGGTCATGTCACTCTCAGAAACAGGAAGACAAGCAAACGCCAGAGACAACCTAAGGGCTAGAGGCAAGCGCAGGAACCTAAGCAACAGAAATTAAGACGACTTGGCATCATCAGAGGCCAGTTCTCCCACCAAAGAATATACTGTATATCCAAACACACCAGAAAAGCAAGATTTAGATTTGAAATCACATTGTTTGATAATGATTGAGGAGTTTAAGGAAGGCATAAAGAACTCCCTTAGAAAAACGCAGGAAAACATAAATAAACAAGTAGAAGCCTATAGAGAAGAATCACAAAAATCCCTGAAAGAATTCCAGGAAAACACAAACAGGTGAAGGAATTAAAAATGGAAATAGAAGCAATAAAGAAAGTACAAAGGGGGGCTGGGGATTTAGCTCCGTGGTAGAGCGCTTACCTAGGAAGCACAAGGCCCTGGGTTCGGTCCCCAGCTCCGAAAAAAAAGACCCCCCCAAAAAAAAGCACAAAGGGAGACAACCCTGGATATAGAAAACCAAGGAAGAGACAAGGAGCCGTGGATACAAGCATCACCCTCAGAATACAAGAGATAGAAGAGAGAATCTCAGGGGCAGAAGATACCACAGGAAACATCAACACGGGTTGGGGATTTAGCTCAGTGGTAGAGCGCTTGCCTAGGAAGCACAAGGCCCTGGGTTCGGTCCCCAGCTCCGAAAAAAAGAACCAAAAAAAAAAAGAAAAGAAAAGAAAACATCAACACAACTGTCAAAGATACCATAAATGCAAAAAGCTCCTAACCCAAAACATACAGGAAATGCAGGACTCAATGAGAAAACCAAACCTAAGAATAATAAGTATAGAAGAAAGTGAAGACTCCCAACTTAAAGGGCCAGTAAATATCAACAAGATTATAGAAGAAAACTTCCCTAACCTAAAGAAAGAGATGCCCATAAACATACAAAAGCCTACAGAACTCCAAATAGATTGGACCAGAAGAGAAACTCCTTCCGTCACATAAAACTTAAAACACCAAATGCACAAAACAAAGAAAGAATATTAAAAGCAGTAAGGGAAAAAGGTCAAGTGGCATATAAAGACAGACCTATCATAATTACACCAGACTTATCACCAGAGTCTATGAAAGCCAGAAGGTCCTGAACAGATGTCATATGGACCCTATGAGAACACAAATGCCAGCTCAAATTACTGAGTCCAGCAAAACTCTCAATTAACGTAGATGGAGAAACCAAGATATTACATGACTAAAACAAATTTACACAATATCTTTCTACAGATCCAGGCCTACAAAAGATAATAGACGGAAAACTCCAACAAAGGGAGAGAAAATACATCGTGCAGAAAGCAAGAATATCATTTCCTTGCAACGAAACCAAAAGAGAGACATATTAACAATTCCCCCTCTAACAACGGAAATAACAGGAAATGACAATCACTATTCCTTAATATCTCTCAACATCAGTGGACTCAATTCCACAATAGAAAGAAATAGACTAACATAATGGATATGTAAAGAGGACCCAGCATTTTGCTGCATGCAGGAAACATACCTCAGACACAAAGACAGACACTACCTCAGAATAAATGACTGGAAAACAACTTTCCAAGCAAATGGCCCAAAGAAACCAGCTGGAGTTGCCATTATAATATCAAATAAAATTGACTTTCAAACAAAATTCATTAAAAAAGATAAGGAAGGACACTTTATATTCATTTAAGGAAAAATACACCAAGATGAACTCTTAATCCTAAATATCTATGCTCCAAATGCAAGACCACCTACATTCATAAAAGAAACCTTACTAAAGCTCAAAGCACATTTTGTATCTCATATGATAAAAGTAGGAGATTTCACCACCCCACTCTCAGCAATGGACAGATCCTGGAAAGAGAAATTAAACATCAACATAGAGAAACTAACAGAAGTTATTGACCGACTGGATTTAACAGATATTTATAGTACATTTCACACTAAATCAAAAGTGTGATTCTTCAGATTCTGTTGTTATGTCTCACTTTTCATTTCTGATTTTATTAATTTGGATATACTTTCTGTGACCTCTGTTTAGTGTGGCTAAGGGTTTGTCTATCTTATTGATTTACTCAAAGAACCAGCCCCTGGTTTTGTTGATTCTTTGTACCTTTTTCTCAGAACCTCGTGGAACCTTCTCCAAAATTGACCATATAATCAGTCACAAAACAGGCCTCAACAGATACAGGAAGATAGAAATAATCCCATGCATCCTATCAGATCGCCACACACTAAGACTGGTTTTCAATAACAACATTAATGACAGAAAGTCCACATATACATGGAAGTTGAACAATGCTCTCTCAATGACAACTTGGTCAAGGAAGAAATAAAGAAATTAAAGACTTCTTAGAATTTAATGAAAATGAAGATAAAACATTCCCAAACTTCTGGGACACAATGAAAGCAGTACTAAGAGGAAAACACATAGCTCCGAGTGCCTGAAAAAAGAAACATGAGATAGCATACGTAAACAGTTTGACAGCACACCTAAAAGCTCTAGAACAAAAAAGAAATAAATAAACCCAAGAGGAGTAGAAGGCAGGAAACAATCAAACTCTGATCTGAAAACAACCAAATAGAAATGAAGAGGACGGTACAAAGAATCAACAAAACCAGGGGCTGGTTCTATGAGAAAATCAATAAGATAGATAAACCCTTAGCCACACTAAATAGAGGTCACAGAAAGTATATCCAAATTAACAAAATCAGAAATGAAAAGTGAGACATAACAACAGAATCTGAAGAAATTAAAAGAAAATCATCAGACCCTACTACAAAAGCCTATATTCAACAAAACAGGAAAATCTGGAGGAAATGGACAATTTTCTAGACAGATACCACGTACCAAATTTATATCAGTAACAAATAAACCATCTAAAGAACCCCATAACTCCTAAAGAAATAAAAGAAGTTATTAAAAGTCTCCCAACTAAAAAGAGCCCAGGTCCAGATGGATTCAGTCCAGAATTCTATCAGATCTTCAAAGAAAACCTCATAACAATACTGTCCAAATTATTCCACAAAATTGAAACAGACAGAGCACTACCAAATTCCTTCTATGAAGCCACAATTACTCTTACACTGAAACCACACAAAGACCCAACAAAGAAAGAGAACTACAGACCACTTTCCCTTATGAATATTGATGCAAAAATACTCAATAAAATTCTTGCAAACAGAATTCAAGAACACATCAAAATGATCATCCATCATGATAAAGTAGGCTTTATCCCAGGTATGCAGGGATGACTTAATATATGAAAATCCATCAATGTAATCCACTATATAAACAAACCCAAAGATAAGAACCATATGATCATTCCATTAGATGCTGATAAAGCATTTGATAAAATTCAACACCCCTTCATGATAAAAGTCATGGAAAGATCAGGAATTCAGGGACCATATCTACACATAGTAAAAGAAATATACAGCAAACTAGGAGCTAACATCAAACTAAATGGAGAGAAACTTGAAGCAATCCAAGTAAAATCAGTGACTAGACAAGGCTGCCCACTCTCTCCCTACTTATTCAATATAGTACTCGAAATCTTAGCCAGATCAATCAGATACCAAGGAGGTAAAAAAAAGATACAAATTGGAAGGAAAGAAACCAAAATATCACTATTTGCAGATGATACGATAGTGTAATTAAGTGACCCCAAAAGTTCCAGCAGAGAAGTACTTAACCTTCAGCAAAGTGTCTGGGTATAAAATTAACTCAAACAAATCAGTAGCCTTCCTGAGAAACAGGCTGAGAAAGAAATTAAGGAAATGACACACTTCACAATAGTCCCAAATAATATAAAATATCTTGGTGTGACTTTAACCAAGCAAGTGAAATTCTGTATGACAAGAACTTCAAGTCTCTGAAGAAAAAATTGAGGAATATCTCAGAAGATGGGAATATATTTCATGCTCATGGATTTGCAGGATTAATATAGTAAAGATAGCCATTTTGCAAAAGAAATCTACTGATTCAATGCAATCCCCATCAAAATTCCTACTCAATTCTTTAAAGAGATGGAAAGAGCAATTTGCAGATTCTTTTGGAATAACAAAAAAACCCAGGATAGCAAAAACTGTATCCAACAATTAAAGAAATTCTGGAGGAATCACCATTCCTGAATTCAAGCAGTATTACAGAGGAATAGACATAAAAGCTGTATGGTATAAGTGCAGAGAAATGCAGATAGATCAGTGGAACAGAACTGAAGACCCAGAAATGAACCCACACATCTATAGTCACTTGACCTTTGACAAAGGAACTAGAACCATCGAATGGAAGAAAGATAGCAGTTTCAAGAAATGGTGCTTATTCAACTGGAGGTCAGCATGTAGAAGAATGCAAATCAATCCATTCTTATCACCATGTACAAAACTTAAGTCCAAGTGGATCAAGGACCTCCACATCAAACCAGATACACTCAAATTAATAGAAGTAAAAGTGGGGGAAAGTCTGAGACACATTGGCACTGGAGAAATTTCCTGAACAAAACACCAATGGCTCATGCTCTAAGATCAAGATTCGACAAATGGGAACTCATAAAACAGCAAAGCTTCTGTAAGGCAAAAGACACTGTCATTAGGACAAAACGGCAACCAATAGATTGGGAAAAGATCTTTACCAATCCTACATCTGATAGAGGGCTAATCCAAAATATACAAGGAACTCAAGAAGTTAGACTCCAGAGAGTCAAATATCCCTATTAAAAATGGGGTACAGAGCTAAACAAGACATTCTCAACTGAGGATTATCGAATGGCCAAAAAGCACCTAAAGAAATGTTCAACATCTTCAGTCATCAGGGAAGTGCAAATCAAAACAACCCTGAGATTCCACCTCACACCAGTCAGAATGGCTAAGATCAAAAACTCAGGGGACAGCAGATGCTGGTGAGGATGTGGAGAAAGAGGAACACTCCTCCATTGTTGGTGGGATTGCAAACTGGTACAGCCACTCAGGAAATCAGTCTGGAGGTTCCTCAGAAAATTGGACATCCCACTACCTCAAGACCCAACTCTCTTGGGCATCTACCCAAAAGATGCTCCAACATACAACAAAGACGCATGCTCCACTATGTTCATAGCAGCCTTATAATAGCCAGAAGCTGGAAATATCCCAGATGCCCTTCAACAGAGGAATGGATACAGAAATAGTGCTACATTTACATAATGGAGTACTACTCAACTATCAAAAACAATGACTTCATGAAGTCCATAGGCAAATGAAATGAATTAGAAAATATCATCCTGAGTGAGGTAACTCAATCACAGAAAAATACACATGGTATTCACTCATTCATAAGTATATATTAGCCAAAAAGCTCAAATTACCCAAGATGCAATCCACAGACCACAGGAAATTCAAGAAGTATGACCAAAATGCAGATGTTTCCATTTCTTCTTAAATGAGGGAAATATCCATAAGAAGGGATGAGGAATCAAAGTTTGGAGCAGCGACTCAAGAAATGGCCACTCAGAGCCTGTCCCACATGTGGTCCATAAATACAGCCAGCCAAACTAGATAAGATTGATGAAGCTAAAAAACCCATGCTAAAGAGACCGTATATAGATCTCTTCTGAGAGACTAATCCAGAGGGTGTCCAATACAGAGGTCAATGCTAGCAGCAAACCACCGAACTGAGACTAGGACCCCTTTGGGGGGAATTAGAGGAAGTATGGAAATTGTTGAAGGAGCTGGAAACCCCATAAAAACAACAATGCCAGCAACCAGAGCTACCAGGAACTAAACCACTACTGAAAGACTATACATGGACTGACCCAGGGCTCCAACTGCATATGTAGCAGAGAATAGCCTTGTTGGGGCACCAGTGGAAGGGGAAGCCGTTGGTCCTGCCAAGGTTGGACCCCCAATACAGGGGAATATGATGGGAATAGTATAGGGGAAATACCCCTATGGGGGAGGGGGAGGGGAGGCAATGGTGGCTTAGGATCAGGAAGGGGAATAACATTTGAAATATAAGTAAAGAACTATATCTAATAAAAAAATTTTAAAAAACCAGATGAACATGCAATAAAACAATAAACATCAGTAAACACAAAGAACAACGATATCAAAACAAAAACAAAAACAAAAACAAGAAACAAAAAACAAAAAAAAAAAAAACACCCAAAAGAAATACAACCAAACACAAGCCACCAAACTGTAACAATGTAAAAGGATTCAACAAAGTGGAGTAGTCTACAATATGTTGCTCGACTACTCCTAAAACAAGGCCTTCCTTGAACCATGATGTGGAATATTAATCCAAGTA
Source organism: Rattus norvegicus (assembly GCF_021556685.1). Taxonomy (NCBI): domain Eukaryota; kingdom Metazoa; phylum Chordata; class Mammalia; order Rodentia; family Muridae; genus Rattus; species Rattus norvegicus. Next base: position 60,380,469 of record NC_141546.1, on the reverse strand, counting down.
AACCACCCAAGTTGCTTCTGAATATGGTATTTTTTCTCAACAACAGTAACCATTAGAAAAAAGATGTAAATTCAAAACTATGGATTTTTATTTTATTTTTTCCAATCTACCAAGTCAATTAGAATCATTCTTACCCAGTGTTAGGTTTAATGTACATTTTTTTTTCATCAATTTCATACTCATGATGAGACCATTCAACTGACCTTACAAAATTCATACTTTTTTCATTCCTTCCATTCACATGTTTGTCATATTTTTTTTAAAAATCATTTTCCAGTTTTACAATTGGTAACAGTTCTGAGTTTGTTTCTCATTCTAATCTGTGATCTTCCATGTGTCTCTTTTTAGTTTGTGTAGTGTGGTTTCTTTTTTCCTTCCTTCCTTTCTTTCTTTCTCTCTCTCTTTCTTTCTTTTTTGTTAGCAAGCCATGATTTCCTGAGTAAAAGAAACTCCCATGCTGAAGCTTTGAATGAAGTAGGATAGCATGGCAGAAGAGGAATATTCTATAGTCCTATTATTCTTAGAAATTTAAAAAACCTAAATTCTTGGAACTTAAACTTTATAAACTCTTTTCAGTTTCAGTCTTTATTCCCAGCAAAGTGAAACACAATTGGATAAAGTAAGATCTTCTCTCAATCTAGTTAGTGAAGTTTAATAGAAGCACATCAAAGTAGGCTGGCTTAAAACATGTTTCCTAATTGGAGCATTTTTTTAAAGGAAACAACACATAACTTAATGTATTTTAAAATGATTGCAATTTTCTATCCTCTTGATTGAAGTTAGGGATTGTATTTCCACAGATATTTTTATGATAACAATCACCTTATTGTGAAATTTAGAAAAGTGTGGGACCAGCTTAAACAACTCTCCTACTTAAGATTCTACTTCTCAGACACATTTCTAATGAACGTCTGGGGAGTAAGAATTTATTAAGTTTTCTCTAATGCAACTTCTCAGTACAGAAATGTTAACTGAGTATAGTATTGTTCTCCATATTCACTTGTTTATTTCTATTGCAGTTATATTTTCTTCCATGACCTCACTTTTCTCATATATGTAAGTGTTATTAGCTTTCCATTATTTTCAGCTTTGTCTTCATCCTTGGGATACAGTGGGAGTCATAGCTTCTGAGCAAATCCAAATCCAAGTAGAAAATAAGAAATATGTTAGAACTTGGAATGAACAACCTAAATGAACGTACCAAAGCACAACAAAAATACGTAAATCAGCATCTTCATTGTTGTCAAAAAAAAAATATCTCTACTCTTGTTGGTTTAATTTCCTCGAAGAACAATTCATGAACCTGTGAGTCTAGATTTGGGTAGTAAATTAATTTTTACCTCTGTTTAATCCCTTGTGATTAAAACACAATAAAAATTAAATCTAAAACATGAAATTAATGTTGGTTTTTAAGCTCTGAAGAGATATTCAATTACATGGAAGTAGGCATCGTTATCTAATAATTAATGTAGCTTTTCTAATAGAAAAATTGATAAAGTCAGTTCTTGTGTAAATATATTTTCATTTCCTTGATATTTTCTTTATAGTCCTATCAAATATTTTATACATGAAAACATGATAAAATCCAGATATAATTTGACAGACTTAGTAAAAATAGTTTCTCCTTAGTATGTAACATTTATATATTTTAATATTTTATATTCTAAGGAAATAGCAAAAAACAAGACACACATAGTTTAGTCTTTCTACTTTTTGTGAAAGTAAAAGTTTGTGGGTGGTATGTAAAAGATAGCACTGTAATTATTTAATGACAGTGACAGTAATGACTATATACCATATTAGTTAGCAGAATATGAAAGAACTGGGTAGAATAATAAAGAATATGGAGATATGAAATTCGGAGGAGCAGTTTTAAAAGTATATACCAGAATAGAGAAATGGCTTGGGAAATACATGCAAAAAGATAACTACAATTTCAATGATATTCAGTTACTATGCTAAGAATTATTAAAGAGCATAAATTCAAAGGAGACTATTTCAGATTGAATGTTTATATTGCATTAAAATGCATTCTATTCAAGACCATCATTATCAAGGCATTGTCCATTTTAATTTCTGTATAAATAATCACAAGGACATAATTTCAGAAGTTTAAGGAATGTATTTTTTTTATTAACTTGAGTATTTCTTATTTACATTTCGAATGTTATTCCCTTTCCCGGTTTCAGGGCAAATGTCCCCCTAACCCCTCCCCCTCCCACTCTATATGGGTGTTCCCCTCCCCATCCCCTCCCCATTTCCGCCCTCCCCCCAACAATTACATTCACTCGGTGTTCAGTCTTGGCAGGACCCAGGGCTTCCCCTTCCACTGGTGCTCTTACTAGGATATTCATTGCTACCTATGGGGTCAGAGTCCAGGGTCAGTCCATGTATAGTCTTTAGGTAGTGGCTTAGTCCCTGGAAGCTCTGTTTGCTTGGCATTGTTGTTCATAAGGGGTCTCGAGCCTCTTCAAGCTCTTCCAGTTCTTTCTCTGATTCCTTCAACGGGGGACCTATTCTCAGTTCAGTGGTTTGCTGCTGGCATTCGTCTCTGTATTTGCTGTATTCTGGCTGTGTCTCTCAGGAGCGATCTACATCCGGCTCCTGTCGGTCTGCACTTCTTTGCTTCATCCATCTTGTCTAATTGGGTGGCTGTATATGTATGGGCCACCTGTGGGACAGGTCCTGAATGGGTGTTCCTTCAGTCTCTGTTTTAATCCTTGTCTCCCTATTCCCTGCCAATGGTATTATTGTTTAAGGAATGTATTTTTAACAATGGCTTCGGTATAGATTTATTGCTGTGAAGAAACACCATGATCATGAAAACTCTTACAAAGGAAAACATTTTTGCTTATAGTTCAGAAGTTTTAGTTCATTACTGTCCTGACCTAAAGCATAGTGGCAAGAAGGCAGACATGGTTCTAGAGAAGGAACGTTGGACCTGCATGAAACAGGAATAAAATGCACATGGGTCCTGGTTTGGACATTTTAGACATCAAACCCACAACTAGTGACACATGTCCTCCAACGAAGCCACAGCTACTCCAAGTCCATATCGCCTAATAGTTCTACTTTCTGTGAGCCTATGAGTTATTTCCCTTCAAATTACTACACAGAATGCCTCATTTTAAGAATTAATGTCATTCCAATTATTCCTCAAAAGTAAACAATGGGCGTTACAACGTGTTTTCACTCTAATTTTATATAAGCCATAAAAAAAGTTATAAGAATTTACTCTATAAATTTCGTATGTTAGATGTACATCTAAATTTTTTCTATAAAACTAATTATAATATGCTGAAAACTCTAATAAAAATTCATCAGAAAGCAGTATCTGTGCATGGATTTTAATGAAAATAGGTGCTGCTGAATTTTTACTCTTATTTCCATGCAAATGTATTCTAATTCATACTTGTGCTGAGAATATAAAATATTATTCAAGTACATGCAGCAGCAGCAAGCATAGAGTACAGGCGAGAGAATTCTTGAAATGCAAATGAATACTGTGCTTCTTAGGTCTCACAGAGAAACGGAGAGCTACAAAATTTGATGCAGCTTCTTCCTGTAATCTAAGTACTCCATAATAAAGATGAGATGGAATGAAATAGATGATTGAAACACTAAAGGGAAGCAATACTATGATATAACATGAAAATTTCTTACTGATAAAGCTAGACTAGCATAAACATTTTTAACCAACTATGATACCTCTCTGCCAAAAGAAATTCATGTGTGACAGTCAGAAGTCCGACCGGAAACAACATGGTTTATGATGCAATAGTCTCTTGCTTGCCAATCTCTGCCAATCTTCCAACCTACTTGCCTGCTTACCTTTCTTTTTCTTTCATTCTCAAGTTTTTTAATTGGATATTTTCTTTATTTACATTTCAATCTTATCCTTTTTCATAGTTTTCCTCTCCGAAAACCCCATATCCTATCCCCCTCCCCCTGCTTCTATGAGGTTGCTCCTCCAACAACCCACTCATCCACTCTGGCCACTGCCTCCCTGTCTCGCCATTACCCTACACTGGGGCATCAACCTTTACAAGACTAGGGTCTCTCCTCTCATATTGATGCCAGACAAGACCATCTTCTGCTACTTATGTGGATGGAGTCATGGGTCCTTACATGTGTACTCTTTGGTTGGTGACTTTGTCTCTGGGAGCTCTGGAGGGTCTGATTGGTTGGTATTGTTCTTCTTATGAGGTGGCAATCCCATTAAGTTCCTTCAGTCCTTTTACAAACTCCTCCATTGGGGACCCCTTTCTCAGTGCAGTGGCTGTGAGCATCTGCCTCTATATTTGTCAAGCTCTGGCAGAGCCTCTCAGGAAACTGTTATATCAGGGTTCTGTCAGCAAGAACTTCTTGACATCCACAATAGTGTCAGTGTTTGATGACTATATGTGGGATGGTTCCCGAGGTGAGGGCAGTCTCTGGAGGGCCTTTCCTTCACTTTCCTTCAGTCTCTGTACCCTTTGTCTCTGCATTTCCTCCCTTGAATATTTGGTTCTCCCTTTTGAGAAGGAATGAAACATTCATCCTCTGGTCTTCCAACTTCATGAGTTTCATGTGGTCTGTGAATTGTATCTTGGGTATTCTAAGCGTTGGGGCTAATATTCACTTCTCAGTGAGTGCATACCGTGTGTGTGTGTGTGTGTGTGTGTGTGTGTGTGTGTGTGTGTATGTGTGTGTGTATGTGTGTGTGTGTCTGTGTGTCTGTGGAGGTGTATGTGCATACGTGTGCATGTGTGATGGATAACATGATGGATTTTCAGGTTTCAGGTTTTATTTGTTCCTGTTGACTATATTCTGTCTTCTTTGATACATTTTGGAAGAGAGTAGAGTTGTTAACATCAAGCTCGTGCTTTATGTTGGATAACATTTAATAAGAAATATTTGGTTTCAAGTACATTTGAGTCCCATGACTGTCATAACAAATACACCACACTTTTTGGAACAAATTGGTGCAAATATAATGTACAACCTCAGTGTTTTAGAGGTAAAAGGTCACAACTCATTATCATTGTGATAATACTCTGGAGTGCAAGAATTCTTTTCAAGGCTGTTGAGGTATAGTTGTTCTAGGTTCTGTTAGTTTCTAGTAATCCTTAGCTTTTGGGTGACTCAAATTACTTATTTCTGTTCTCTCTGTTTAATCACTCTCTTCCTCTTTTATATATAACAAGAAATATAATAATGGCCTATACATAGAAATGAAGATAAGTTCTTAATTGAAAAGCTTAACTAGTATATATTTTCCTTAATAAGCAACATTTAGTTGGCTCCAGAATTAGAATGCAACATCATTGAAGTCTTCCACAGCTCAAAAGAAAAATATAAAATAGTAAAATAAGACAAAATAACTAAAATTTTAACCTTCACCCAAATTACACATTCATTTGTCGTACCTGACAAATTGTTTGCCAGCATTGTACTAATGCAGTCAAGGCACCATTATAAACCAAAAGTTTTCTAGCTTGGTTGATGTTTGTTCTTCTCTTTTGGTAGCATGCTGAGTGCACACTTGGTTTAAGATGCTAGCATGTAAGGGTGAGATAGCTGTCACTATCTCAACTTCTCCATGTGAGGCTTGGTATTAACTTCAGCCATAAGTGTCTTTTATGCCACTTTGTGGAGAATAACCTACAGACCTTGTAAGAGATTGTGTTCTTGGAGAATTCCCTTCAGTCTTTTTCGCCAATAACTCAACTTGATGTCATTCATTCTGTGAAATGAAAGCTTCCTTTGGTAAAAAGAGATGTCCACTTGGGCTAGGGACCTGCCACTGTCTTCAGAATGAATGATAGACAGGATACAGCGAAGGACAGAGGTCAAAGACTAATAACCTCTGACCTTGTACCTCTCTTTTACTATTTTGTGCTAATAAGCACCAGTTTCTTTTCTTTTACTATATTGTGCTAATAAGTGCTAACTTTACACTATTCTGTGACTAAATGCTCTTGGTTTCTGGTAATAAACTCCTAATGACAGTAACAGGAGACTAATAAGAACAAAAGGCTTAATTGCTAGGGCACTCTTCTCTCTGTCTCAAGGACCTCTGCTAGTCAGATTAGAGGCTGGGAAGTCTTTGTGAACCAGAAAACAAAGCAAGGAATAATAAAGAAAAATAATTTACACAGATAATGCACACACACACAATCACACACACACAGACAGACACACACAGACACACACAGAAAAAAACAATTGGTCTGGTCCAGCCACCTCACTCATCAACTCCACAAGAGCTCATGCATACTAACTTACATATAAATATACCTACCCACATATGTGTGTGTGTGTGTATAATCTATGTATATATATATATGTATATGTATACAGACATAAATATATATATATATATATACATTTGGATAATGGGGCTTAGCCTTAAATGTTAAACTTTATTTCTCTGGTCTTCTTATACATTATTTTGCAAAAGTTCTTTAGAAAATTACCTGATAAAATGTTTCACAAAAGGGGAATTACAGAAGGATGTCAATAGTAAGTTCAAAGCAGTGTTTAATACTATATGCTCAGTATAAGTTCAAAGCAACAATTTCATGTAGCCTAGCTTTATCATAGTGCATACCTGTTGCTTTGTCCTTGGTAGTGACCTAGAACTAATGTTTTTCTTTGATCATAAATTTGTCCCAAGACTACTACTCCTTTTAGTGCAAGTGTGAAAGTTCACTGTATTCCTTATTAGGCAGACTTTACTTACTACTATATAAGAAGTGGGTACATTCTAGTATTCAATCTAACTTTATTTTTCTAAGAACAAAACTAAAAACATCTAAAACATTCTTCCAAAAATTATTTGAATCAAATCACAAAGTCAATAAAATCATTAATTTATCTAAACAACATTAATTCAGAAGAGTTTATCTTCATGTTGATTTGTAGGAATTTGCTTACTAGAGTGGACTGATGGCCAGGAATTATTAGGCTATGTAACAGAGAAGTATCTAAGGACCTTGAATTCTAGAACTCACCTATTATAAGCCAAGCAAATGGTAAGCCATCTCCAGAAAATTTACTTGCATGTTTTACTCTTTCCTAGATGGCTTCTCACATACTTGGGATTCTTCCTCTCATATCCTTGGGTATGTCGTTTATAGCACCTCTAGATATTTATCTATTTTAAGAATCTTCTACTATAATATGTTTTCATACTACCCATCAAATATCCCTTATCTTAAACTCCCTTGATCCTCTTGTTTCCTCACTCTGTCCATTTGATCTTTCCATTCCGGTCCCCAACTCCTTTCACACATAGGTATGTATTCTATTTCCCTTTCCTATAGATTGCTATCTCTCTCCTACCCTGTTCCTTATTCTATTTCTAATCTCTGTGGTTCTATGGATTGTAGATTCACTATCATTGACTTAAAAACTAATATTCATATATAAGAAAGTTTGTACCATATTTGTCTTTCTGCACCTGGTTTACCTCACTCAGGATGATTTTTCTAGTTCTATCCACTTAGCTGTGAATTTCATGAGTTCATTATTTTTTAATGGCTAGGTAATATTACATTTCATAAATATACCATAGTTTTCTTATGAGTTAATCTGTTGAGCTACATCTAGGTTGCTTCTTTTTTTATGAATATTATGAATAGAGCTTAATTAATATGGTTGACCAAGTGTCTGTGTTTGTAGGATATATCCTTATGGCATGTGCCCAAGTATGATATAGCTGAATCTTGAGTTAGATCTCTTACTACCTACCTACATAATTTACACACTGATTTCCAAACCCATTTTAGTTAAGAATCAATAATATAAGTAACATATAAGGATACATGTGGGAAGATACAGGTAGGTTGGTGAGAACTAAAGCAAAGGCCCTTAACTATGACCGCTGGGGCATATTTATGTAAAATGAACAATAAAGTTTTATTCTATAAGAAATGCTTATATATTATGTTGCTCTGAATTCCCAGTATATAAGAGGTCATCCATCTTTAGACTACTTATAGTCCTGTATCAAACATCCTTGGTTCATCCCAGATATCTATATGTGTGCCATGCTCTTCATGACTCTATTTTCATTAAACCTTTCTGATTTTATGGTTTTTGTCTACAAAAACTATAAGAAAGACAGTTTTACTTGAAGATGACCCATGATCCAGTGCAGGGCAGAAACCTTGGGAATACTCAGGTTTATTCTTTTTATGCATGAATTAAAATGATCACCTGTATTTTTGAGATTTTTATTATTTATAAATTTATGGGACAGTAAGTCTCTTTTATTCTTTAATCTTTTAAAGTCAAGTCTTTATCCTCCTCTTGGTCTGCCCTCTGACTGTTCCATATCCAATACCTTTTCCTTGCCCCCAGTCTTCACGAGGATGTACCCACACTCACACACATCCCACCAGACCACTCAATTCCTGAGGCCTCAAGTTTCTTGAGGGTTAGGTGTATCCTCTCTCACTGAGTCAAGACCTGACAGTCCTCTGTTGTATATGTGTTGGAGGCCTCATATAAACTGATGTATTCTATCTGATTGGAGTCTTAGTGTCTGAGCAATCTTGGGGATCCAGGTTAGTCGAGACTGCTAATCTTCCTTTAGGGTTGCCGTCCTCCTCAGCTTCTTCTAGCTTTTCCATAATTTAACCGCAGGAGTCACCAGCTTCTGGACAGTAAGTCTTTAAGAGATATTGCCTTTGTTGTATGATTAAAATTACTTTGAAGTCATTACTGTTCTGGTACTAAAACCATATGAAGACAAACAAAATTATTATGTGAGTGCATGTGTACATGTATGTGTGTGCATGCATGGGTATGTGTTTATGTGTGTGTATGTGTTCAAGTGTCAAGGTACACGTGGGCAAATAAAATAACCATTTGCTGAAGTCTGTTCTTTCCTTCCAGCACCTGGGTCTATGGGATTAAATGCAGTATGTCAGGCTTGGAGGAATGCACCTGGGAATGAACCATTTTGTCACCCTCTTTGCTTTGAACAATGGAACAGCATTAATCAATTTGAGCAGAGTCTATGAAAAGCACTTGTAAATACGAATTGATCCCCTTGCTTTAAGCTGGCCTACTAGAGATATATGAAAAACTGTTGGAAACAATAAATTTTCCTCTTTGAGACCCTTCTAGATCAGCTAGTCTCTCATTCATGCTTTAAATGATAGAAGAGAAGTAATCATCTCCAGAAGAGACAGGCCCAACTTTGTGGTCAGAAGGTACAAAGGGCTAATGAATATGCTAATCTATTTGCAAACAATGGATGTGGGTATACAAAAACCTGCACAATGAAACATTTAAGGTGTTTAAGAAAATAGTTGATGAAGATATTGGAAGGTGTAAATCCCTTCAAAACCTTGACTCAGAAGAACTAAAACTATAAAAAAGGACCATTCTAAAAAGATCAGTCATAGTTTCTAAGTGACCCTAATAAAATTCCAGGGCTTCTTTTTGTAGATATTATTTAAAATAGTAAAATTTATATAAAGGTGTTGTATGAAAGATGAGAGCCAGCCAAACATACATGAACAAAAAGAATATGGTGGGAAGTATCATATCATATTTATAGTTGTTCTATATAGACATAGTCATAAAAATGGTGTGGTCCAGAATATAGACAGACACATCCATTAATAAAATAGAATAGTGGACTCAGATATATTTCCACACAACTTCAGCTATCTGACTTTTGACAAAGACACTGAAAATATACATTGGGAATAAAAGGCAGCATCTTCAGCAAATAGTGCTGTGAAATTCATTTGAATTAAGTTTTAATGAAGGGGGAAATGAGGTGTCATTTTAAATCCAGAAAGCCTGTAGCTATATAGCAATCTTATTATTTTTAGGGCAGTTCAAAATGTCATGTCTCCACCCAGGGTCAGAGACATCATTCAAATCCCATTCTTTTCACCAATAATCAGCTCTTAAATTCTTGGTTCTTATAAGCTTTCTAGCACAAGAAAGGGGTCCACCCTAAATGACCTTTCTCTGTCTACTGCTAATAGCTAACTCTCTCCCTAACAATTTGATACAGACAGTAGACACTGCTGATGTCCAGACAAGGTTGTGAACTCCATTTAATGTAAAATCCCTGTTATATTACTGAGGAAATACTATTCTAAAAACCTAAAAGAGAATAACCCAAGGCTAAATGTGGGAAGAAATGGAACATGTCTAAAGATAAAAGGATGTTGGAGTGATAGCTTCTTCCAATGTAGTTGCAGGTATCTATGCACCTTAAGCCCCATCCTCTGAAAAGCTGAATTCAACAAGTCATTTGGCTGCTTCCTTTATGAAATGTTTCTCTTTTTAATAGCCATCGTATATTTGTCTTTTTTCACTGAATCTGTGGAGAAATTTTGATGTCCTAATGCCTTCAAGTCTCCTTCTCTCTTTCCATCTATGGCTCTATTTACCCTTCATTCACCCATGAATCTAATGCATAATCCCTCCACTTGCACATGTGTCTGTTTTAAAATTGCTACATCTATGAGGTTGAAACCATTATAGACCTCTATAATTCTCTAAACAAATAGAGTCCTATATAGATATAGATACTTTTTATGAACCTCGTTTATAATTATCCCATCATGTTTTGCTGTATTACATTTCTGAGGAAATTCCAGCATCTGCTAGTAGCTTAACCCTCAAGTCAATCCTGTGTTTTAAAATTCTACCACCATTTTGAAATGAAAGACATTGAGTGAGAAGTGCACCTGCCATATGCATCTTTCAGGAACCTCTTCCCATGTTTATATTAAAAATCAGAATGGAGAAATGGGAGAGCCAAAGATGCAATTCCTTATTTGAAGTCTAAGGTAGAAAAAGTGGCCCTCATGTTCAAAGACAAGAGAAAATATATGCCTTAGGGACACTGAAAAAATTAACCTTTTATGTTTTTAAATCCAGGGCTTTAATAGATTGCACAATATATAACCCTATTGGTGAAATCTAAAGTTATCCTTTTTACTATTTCAAATGCTAAAATATTAAGATATACTCTCATAGATGCAGTTAAAAATAATATCTTATCTATTATTTGGATGTCCAAAAATTTGATCAAATATAAACCTAGAATTAAACAATATATTATTAATATATTGATTATATAATCAATATACATACAATGTATAAATATTAAAAAATAAAATTATTTACATTTTATAGCCCAGAGCTGCATACTACACTTTGGGTAAGTTAGACTCAATTCCTCTTTGACGTGTGTGCTTTGTTTAGCTTTTTGGAAACAAATTTCTTCTCAGAGTATATATTTTCATTATGTTCCTCCCTACCTCCTCATTTTGTATTGATTAGCTCTGTAGCAATGTGTTTACCCTTCCAATGTATTTTGGTCAAATTCAACGCTCTTTTCACTTCTTTCTAGATCCAAAGGCTTTTCTCTACCAACCTAAATTTGTGTGCTTTTATGTTTTTCTCACAATGTACAATTTATGCTGCTTATCAATTTCTGGATGATGTGATTTTCTATGGGACCATGCTCTAAAATCAGAGGAAAGTTGCATTCACTATCCCAGCAAAGATTAATTAATAATAATCATCAGTTAAAGTTAGAACTCCATACACAGCTATTCACTTGATTTGAGGGCTTTTTATTGGTCTTGAGTTTACAGACTTTTTTCCTCTGGGGGAATCAATAGCACACACCAGCACTACATAGACTAATCAGTAGAAATAGAGCTTTCAGGTAAATATAAGTTTTATTTTCCCATGTACTATGATCTAAATATGTGATGCCTTCTGAAATACAGTCTTACTGTAAATTTTTGGTAGGTAACAAATAGTCTTGGCTATATCCTGTAATATTCTGAGTTATGGGACTTTTCTACTCCAAATAGTAGTAATCTTTCCCTAGAACAATACTTTACATTGGTTATCCTGTTAGGTCTAGTAATAGCCTTGGTAACGCTGGAACACTGTTTTAACTTTTTCTGTTTCTCTCTCTATCTCTCTCTCTCTCTCTCCCTCTCTCCCCTCTCTCCCCTCTCCCCCCTCCCCTCCTTTCCCCCTCTCCCTCCTCTTCCCTCTCCCTCTCCCTCTCTCCATCTCTCTCTATCTGTCTCTGTTTTGTCTATCTCTATGTTGGTCTCTCTCTATCTTTCTGTGTGTGTGTGTGTGTGTGTGTGTGTGTGTGTGTGTGTGTGTGTGCAGATGAGAGAGAGAGAGAGAGGGAGAGAGAGAGAGAGAGAGAGAGAGAGAGAGAGAGAGAAGTATTTTAGGAAGATTTCACAATAGTTAATTTAAATATTTTTTCAAAATGTCAATAGTGTTTTATCTTTGTCCATAATCTATCACCTATACTACATTCTCTTCAACTATCATCATTTACTTCCTCCTGTTCCATTATGGTCCGATAAAACACTTATACCTCTGCATTTTCTTTCCTCCCTTAAAATGTACTTCACATACTTTTTTACTAATACCTTAACTTTTATGGGTATTTCAAACAAAATATACTTATATGAAGATTCATATTAGACTCAAGAGACTTCCATACAGATACAGTCCTTCAGTTTCCTATGTCTTGTAGTCTGCCTGTCAACTTAAAGGGGAATGTTTCAATTTGGTGGAAATAACAATAAAACATTCCATTATTCTCTTTTTTACATTTTTCTTCTTCAGATTTTACAGTGTTCTCTGAGCCATGAAAATGTTATTTGATGTATAACTGAGCCACTATGCAACAGCTACAATTCAACTACTCTCAGCACCTTAACTAGTTATGAATCTTTTCAATAACTACTGTCTACTGCTGAAAAGATTTTCCTCTACGACTATGAGTATAAACATTGAAATTTTACTCAACAACCTTATGATTTATAAGAATGCTTTATTTCTCAAATATACTGGATACTTCCTTTTAAATTCACTAACTTAAATATTCTGTCTTCACAGATGACTTTATAAATTTGTCAGATACTCAGGAATGGAATTATACCTCCATAAGTGGAGGTATACCAGCTGTCTACTTCAGAACCAGCTGATTTTAATATTCAGCAACTAAAATGTTAAGAATGACAAATAGGGGTTGGAGATTTAGCTCAGTGGTAGAGCGCTTGCCTAGCAAGTACAAGGCCCTGGGTTCGGTCCCCAGCTCTGAAAAATAAAGGAAAAAAAAAGAATAACAAATAAAATAAAAATATCATTTGTACCTATTACTTATAAAAGAGTGATAGTGCATACAACAACATGAATAGGAGCTACAAGTCATTTACTGTTCTGCAGTCCTGTCATTGTCCTCAACTGCTCCATTTCCTCATACTTGGGAAGTACTACAGCCTTTTTGTATACATCCTCTTGATTGCATTGACCATTATAGAAAATAATAAGAAATGACAGCCAGTCCCACAATTCTCTAGAATAGCCACCATTATTTTAACAGAGTTTCGGCTAGTACCATAGCTTCCTTCCTCAAAGGGCTGCTAAAAGGGCCCTGTGTAAGTCAAACTACCTGTAGTTAGAGCAAACTTTCTTAGAGTATAGAAATAGACACAGCTAACTCGTGGAAAAAATGACTACCTCTGAAGAAGGAAATTAAAGAAGACCTCAGAAGATGGAAAGATCTCCCATGCTCATGGATTGGCAGGATTAATATAGTAAAAATGGCCATTTTACCAAAAGCGATCTACAGACACAATGCAATCCCCATCAAAATACCAATCCAATTCTTCAAAGAGTTAGACAGAACAATTTGCAAATTCATCTGGAATAACAAAAAACCCAGGATAGCTAAAGCTATCCTCAACAATAAAAGGACTTCAGGGGGAATCACTATCCCTGAACTCAAGCAGTATTACAGAGCAATAGTGATAAAAACTGCATGGTATTGGTACAGAGATAGACAGATAGACCAATGGAACAGAATTGAAGACCCAGAAATGAACTCACACACATATGGGCACTTGATTTTTGACAAAGGAGCCAAAACCATCCAATGGAAAAAAGATAGCATTTTCAGCAAATGGTGCTGGTTCAACTGGAGGTCAACATGTAGAAGAATGCAGATCGATCCATGCTTATCACCCTGTACAAAGCTTAAGTCCAAGTGGATCAAGGACCTCCACGTCAAACCAGACACACTCAAACTAATAGAAGAAAAACTAGGGAAGCATGTGGAACACATGGGCACTGAAAAAAATTTCCTGAACAAAACACCAATGGCTTATGCTCTAAGATCAAGAATCAACAAATGGGATCTCATAAAACTGTAAAGCTTCTGTAAGGCAAAGGACACTGTGTTAGGACAAAACGGCAACCAACAGATTGGGAAAAGATCTTTACCAATCCTACAACAGATAGAGGCCTTATATCCAAAATATACAAAGAACTCAAGAAGTTAGACTGCAGGGAGACAAATAACCCCATTAAAAAATGGGGTTCAGAGCTAAACAAAGAATTCACAGCTGAGGGGCTGGGGATTTAGCTCAGTGGTAGAGCGCTTACCTAGGAAGTGCAAGGCCCTGGGTTCGGTCCCCAGCTCCGGAAAAAAAAAAAAAAAAAAAGAATTCACAGCTGAGGAATGCCGAATGGCTGAGAAACACCTAAAGAAATGTTCAACATCTTTAGTCTTAAGAGAAATGCAAATCAAAAGAACCCTGAGATTTCACCTCACACCAGTCAGAATGGCTAAGATCAAAAACTCAGGTGACAGCAGGTGCTGGCGAGGATGTGGAGAAAGAGGAACACTCCTCCATTGTTGGTGGGACTGCAGACTGGTACAACCATTCTGGAAATCAGTCTGGAGGTTCCTCAGATAATTGGACATTGAACTGCCTGAGGATCCAGCTCTACCTCTCTTGGGCATATACCCAAAAGATGCCCCAACATATAAAAAAAAACACGTGCTCCACTATGTTCATCGCAGCCTTTTTTATAATAGCCAGAAGCTGGAAAGAACCAAGATGCCCTTCAACAGAGGAATGGATACAGAAAATGTGGTACATCTACACAATGGAATATTACTCAGCTATCAAAAACAATGACTTTATGAAATTCATAGGCAAATGGTTGGAACTGGAAAATATCATCCTGAGTGAGCTAACCCAATCACAGAAAAACACACATGGTATGGACTCATTGATAAGTGGCTATTAGACCAAATGCTTGAATTACCCTAGATGCCTAGAACAAATGAAACTCAAGATGGATGATCACAATGTGAAAGCTTCACTCCTTCTTTAAAAGCGAACAAGAGAGAGACCCAACCGCCTGGTCAGGTGGGCACTCCTGAGGCTGCAGAGCGGAAGAGGCCACCAACACTGCTCACCCCTGCCCACATCCCTGGCCCAAGAGGAAACTGTATAAGGCCTCTGGGCTCCCGTGGGGGAGGGCCCAGGAGCGGCAGGACCCCTGCCTGAGACACCGCAGGAACCTGAAGGAAACAGACAGGATAAACAGTTCTCTGCACCAAATCCCGTGGGAGGGAGAGCTAAACCTTCAGAGAGGCAGACAAGCCTGGGAAACCAGAAGAGACTGCTCTCTGCACACACATCTCGGACGCCAGAGGAAAACACCAAAGGCCATCTGAAACCCTGATGCACTGAAGCTCCCTGAAGGGGCGGCGCAGATCTTCCTGGTTGCTGGCGCCACAGAGAGCCCGAGGGCAGCACCCCGCAAGCAAACTTGAGCCTCAGGACCACAGGGAAGACCAACTTTTCTGCTGCTAGTGACCTGCCTGGTGAACTCAAGACACAGGCCCACAGGAGCAGCTGAAGACCTGTAGAGACGAAAAACTACACGCCCGAAAGCAGAACACTCTGTCCCCATAACTGACTGAAAGAGAGTGAAACAGGTCTACAGCACTCCTGACACACAGGCTTATAGGACAGTCTAGCCACTGTCAGAAATAGCAGAACAAAGTAACACTAGAGATAATCTGATGGCGAGAGGCAAGCGCAGGAACCCAAGCAACAGACACCAAGACTACATGGCATCATCTTTCTTCAAATCCAGTACTACAAAGGATAATAAATGGTAAAGCCCAACATAAGGAGGCAAGCTATACCCTAGAAGAAGCAAGAAACTAATCGTCGTGGCAACAAAACAAAGAGAATGAAAGCACAAACATAACCTCATATCCAAATATGAATATAACGGGAAGCAATAATCACTATTCCTTAATATCTCTCAACATCAATGGCCTCAACTCCCCAATAAAGAGACATAGATTAACAAACTGGATATGCAACGAGGACCCTGCATTCTGCTGCCTACAGGAAACACACCTCAGAGACAAAGACAGACACTACCTCAGAGTGAAAGGCTGGAAAACAACTTTCCAAGCAAATGGTCAGAAGAAGCAATCTGGAGTAGCCATTCTAATATCAAATAAAATCAATTTTCAACTAAAAGTCATCAAAAAAGATAAGGAAGGACACTTCATATTCATCAAAGGAAAAATCCACCAAGATGAACTCTCAATCCTAAATATCTATGCCCCAAATACAAGGGCACCTACATACATAAAAGAAACCTTACTAAAGCTCAAAACACACATTGCACCTCACACAATAATAGTGGGAGATTTCAACACCCCACTCTCATCAATGGACAGATCATGGAAACAGAAATTAAACAGAGATGTAGACAGACTAAGAGAAGTCATGAGCCAAATGGACTTAACGGATATTTATAGAACATTCTATCCTAAAGCAAAAGGATATACCTTCTTCTCAGCTCCTCATGGTACTTTCTCCAAAATTGACCATATAATTGGTCAAAAAACGGGCCTCAACAGGTACAGAAAGATAGAAATAATCCCATGCGTGCTATCGGACCACCACGGCCTAAAACTGGTCTTCAATAACAATAAGGGAAGAATGCCCACATATACGTGGAAATTGAACAATGCTCTACTCAATGATAACCTGGTCAAGGAAGAAATAAAGAAAGAAATTAAAAACTTTTTAGAATTTAATGAAAATGAAGGTACAACATACCCAAACTTATGGGACACAATGAAAGCTGTGCTAAGAGGAAAACTCATAGCACTGATTGCCTGCAGAAAGAAACAGGAAAGAGCATATGTCAGCAGCTTGACAGCACACCCAAAAGCTCTAGAACAAAAAGAAGCAAATACACCCAGGAGGAGTAGAAGGCAGGAAATAATCAAACTCAGAGCTGAAATCAACCAAGTAGAAACAAAAAGGACCATAGAAAGAATCAACAGAACCAAAAGTTGGTACTTTGAGAAAATCAACAAGATAGATAAACCCTTAGCCAGACTAACGAGAGGACACAGAGAGTGCATCCAAATTAACAAATCAGAAATGAAAAGGGAGACATAACTACAGATTCAGAGGAAATTCAAAAAATCATCAGATCTTACTATAAAAACCTATATTCAACAAAACTTGAAAATCTTCAGGAAATGGACAATTTCCTAGACAGATACCAGGTATCGAAGTTAAATCAGGAACAGATAACACAGTTAAACAACCCCATAACTCCTAAGGAAATAGAAGCAGTCATTAAAGGTCTCCCAACCAAAAAGTGCCCAGGTCCAGACGGGTTTAGTGCAGAATTCTATCAAACCTTCATAGAAGACCTCATACCAATATTATCCAAACTATTCCACAAAATTGAAACAGATGGAGCACTACCGAATACCTTCTACGAAGCCACAATTACTCTTATACCTAAACCACACAAAGACACAACAAAGAAAGAGAACTTCAGACCAATTTCCCTTATGAATATCGACGCAAAAATACTCAATAAAATTCTGGCAAACCGATTTCAAGAGCACATCAAAACAATCATCCACCATGATCTAGTAGGCTTCATCCCAGTCATTCAGGGATGGTTTAATATACGGAAAACCATCAACGTGATCCATTATATAAACAAACTGAAAGAACAGAACCACATGATCATTTCATTATATGCTGAGAAAGCATTTGACAAAATTCAACACCCCTTCAGGATAAAAGTCCTGGAAAGAATAGGAATTCAAGGCCCATACCTAAACATAGTAAAAGCCATATACAGCAAACCAGTTGCTAACATTAAACTAAATGGAGAGAAACTTGAAGCAATCCCACTAAAATCAGGGACTAGACAAGGCTGCCCACTCTCTCCCTACTTATTCAATATAGTTCTTGAATTTCTAGCCAGAGCAATCAGACAACAAAAGGAGATCAAGGGGATAAAGATCGGAAAAGAAGATGTCAAAATATCACTATTTTCAGATGATATGATAGTATATTTAAGTGATCCCAAAAGTTCCACCAGAGAACTACTAAAGCTGATAAACAACTTCAGCAAAGTGGCTGGGTAAAAATTAACTCAAATAAATCAGTTGCCTTCCTCTGTACAAAAGAAAAACAAGCCGAGAAAGAAATTAGGGAAACGACACCCTTCATAATAGACCCAAATAATTTAAAGTACCTCGGTGTGACTTTAACCTAGCAAGTAAATGATCTGTACAATAAGAACTTCAAGACACTGTGGAAAGAAATTGTAGAAGACCTCAGAAGATGGAAAGATCTCCCATGCTCATGGATTGGCAGGATTAATATAGTAAAAATGGCCATTTTACCAAAAGCAATCTACAGATTCAATGCAATCCCCATCAAAATACCAATCCAATTCTTCAAAGAGTTAGACAGAACAACTTGCAAATTCATCTGGAATAACAAAAAACCCAGGATAGCTAAAGCTATCCTCAACAATAAAAGGACTTCAGGGGGAATCACTATGCCTGAACTCAAGCAGTATTACAGAGCAATAGTGATAAAAACTGCATGGTATTGGTACAGAGACAGACAGATAGACCAATGGAATAGAATTGAAGACCCAGAAATGAACACACACACCTATATGGTCACTTGATTTTTGACAAAGGAGCCAAAACCATCCAATGGAAAAAAGATGGCATTTTCAGCAAATGGTGCTCGTTCAACTGGAGGGCAACATGTAGAAGAATGCAGATCGATCCATGCTTATCACCCTGTACAAAGCTTAAGTCCAACTGGATCAAGGACCTCCACATCAAACCAGACACACTCAAACTAATAGAAGAAAAACTAGGGAAGCATCTGGAACACATGGGCACTGGAAAAAATTTCCTGAACGCCAATGGCTTACGCTCTAAGATCAAGAATCGACAAATGGGATCTCATAAAACTGCAAAGCTTCTGTAAGGCAAAGGACACTGTGTTAGAACAAAACGGCAACCAACAGATTGGGAAAAGATCTTTACCAATCCTACAACAGATAGAGGCCTTATATCCAAAATATACAAAGAACTCAATAAGTTAGACCGCAGGGAAACAAATAACCCTATTAAAAAATGGGGTTCAGAGCTAAACAAAGAATTCACAGCTGAGGAATGCCGAATGGCTGAGAAACACCTAAAGAAATGTTCAACATCTTTAGTCATAAGGGAAATGCAAATCAAAACAACCCTGAGATTTCACCTCACACCAGTCAGAATGGCTAAGATCAAAAACTCAGGTGACAGCAGATGCTGGCGAGGATGTGGAGAAAGAGGAACACTCCTCCATTGCTGGTGGGATTGCAGACTTGTACAACCATTCTGGAAATCAATCTGGATGTTCCTCAGAAAATTGGACATTGACCTGCCTGAGGATCCAGCTATACCTCTCTTGGGCATATACCCAAAGATGCGTCAACATATAAAAGAGACACGTGCTCCACTATGTTCATCGCAGCCTCATTTATAATAGCCAGAACCTGGAAAGAACCCAAATGCCCTTCCACTGAGGAATGGATACAGAAAATATGGTACATCTACACAATGGAATATTACTCAGCTATCAAAAACAACGAGTTTATGAAATTCGTAGGCAAATGGTTGGAACTGGAAAATATCATCCTGAGTGAGCTAACCCAATCACAGAAAGACATACATGGTATGCACTCATTGATAAGTGGCTATTAGCCCAAATGCTTGAATTACCCTAGATCCCTAGAACAAACGAAACTCAAGATGGATGATCAAAATGTGAACGCTTCACTCCTTCTTTAAATGAGGAAAAAGAATACCCTTGGCAGGGAAGGGAGAGGCAAAGATTAAAACAGAGACTGAAGGAACACCCATTCAGAGCCTGCCCCACATGTGGCCCATACATATACAGCCACCCAATTAGACAAGATGGATGAAGCAAAGAAGTGCAGACTGACAGGAGCCAGATGTAGATCGCTCCTGAGAGACACAGCCAGAATACAGCAAATACAGAGGCGAGTGCCAGCAGCAAACCACTGAACTGAGAATAGAACCCCCATTGAAGGAATCAGAGAAAGAACCGGAAGAGCTTGAAGGGGCTCGAGACCCCAAAAGTACAACAATGCCAAGCAACCAGAGCTTCCAGGGACTAAGCCACTACCTAAAGACTATACATGGACTGACCCTGGACTCTGACCTCGTAGGTAGCAATGAATATCCTAGTAAGAGCACCAGTGGAAGGGGAAGCCCTAGGTCCTGCTAAGACTGAACCCCCAGTGAACTAGACTGTGGGGGGGAGTTCGGCAATGGGGGGAGGGTTGGGAGGGGAACACCCATAAGGAAGGGGAGGGGGGAGGGGGGAGGGGGATGTTTGCCCGGAATCCAGGAAAGGGAATATCTTTCGAAATTTATATAAGAAATACTCAAGTTAATAAAAAAAAAGAATGAAAAGGAAAAAAAAAAGAAAAAAAAGAAAAAAAAAGAAAAAAAAGGGGGAACAAGAATACCCTTGGCAGGGAATAGAGAGGCAAAGATTAAAAGAGACACAGAAGGAACACCCATTCAGAGCCTTCCCCACATGTGGCCCATACATATACAGCCACCCAATTAGACAAGATGGATGAAGCAAAGAAATGCAGGCTGACAGGAGCCGGATGTAGATCGCTCCTGAGAGACACAGCCAGAATACAGCAAACACAGAGGCGAATGCCAGCAGCAAACCACTGAACTGAGAATAGGACCCCCGTTGAAGGAATCAGAGAAAGAACTGGAAGAGCTTGAAGGGGCTCGAGACCCCATATGTACAACAATGCCAAGCAACCAGAGCTTCCAGGGACTAAGCCACTACCTAAAGACTATACATGAACTGACCCTGGACTCTGACCCCATAGGTAGCAATGAATATCCTAGTAAGAGCACCAGTGGAAGGGGAAGCCCTGGGTCCTGCTATGACTGAACCCCCAGTGAACTAGATTGTTGGGGGGAGGGCGGCAAAGGGGGGAGGATGGGGAGGAGAACACTCATAAGGAAGGGGAGGGGGAAGGGGGATGTTTGCCCGGAAACCCGGAATGGGAATAACACTCGAATTGTATATAAGAAATACTCAAGTTAATAAAAAAATGTTACTTACAGTTATGAATTGTATTAGTCTGGCTTGTCTACATTCACAGAACATATAAAATATCTCTCTATATTGAGGAATGCATTGTGATTACTTACAGCCTGTTATCCACCTAATCCAACAATAAGCAACTGTGGATGGGAAGTCCAAGTATCTAATAGTGGTTTAGCTAGAAATGGCTACTTGTTTCAGCTTCTCTTCTGTATAAGCTGGAATCCTGAAGAAGTAAATTCTAACAAATGTGCAGTCAAGTAAGTGCAAGCAGTCGAAGAAGAGTGAATCTTCCTTCTTCCAATGTTCTTATGTAGGCCTCCCAGAAAAGGTGTGGCCCATACTATAGATGTGCTTCAGCATGCCTAGATCTGGGACTTGCTTTGTCCCAGGCTCACCCTGAACTCAGAGATCTCTTTTGCTGTGCCAGCTCCAGTGGAGTCTCTGACATGGAACAATCGTGGTCAGCAGGCCTGAGATGTGTATTCCTCAGAACATGGTTTCCTGGAGACACTTGGCCACCTCCTCCTCAACTTTCTGCCAAGCTGATTGGAATCTGAAGGATTGGGAGTTACACACTGGCTCTTTTTTTTTCTTTTTCTACTAAAAGGAACATTGAGACCTGATTTGGTCTTTATGGATCTTGCCTCTTTTGAAAGCACTAGCAAAAATTAAGTAGAATCAGAATGAAACTCTAAGAGATGTGATCAATAACTTACAACAGGAAGAATTAACTGTGGAAAATCCAGACCTCCTGGATAGTGAAAGAATTAAGGTGCTAGCTATTAGAGGGGAATATCCCATCAATTATAAAAAATCCAAACATTTAGGAATTCCTATTAAGTAGTTACATGGAAGAAAATAATTATTTAATTAGAAGAAGGCGGTGGGCCCCTCCTTTAGGTAAAAACAGCACGAGTAGATACAAGACTACTGCAGAGCCATTGCCCTACACAGGGACATATGATGAAGAAGGTAAAAAATGGGTTAATATTGACGGAAAGAGAGTATTATATTATTCTTTAAATTTTATAGAATGTTTGGCCAGATCACATCCCCGTGCTTGCCTATTATCAAAAGGAACTAACATACCCTTAAAAAGACAATTACATGAATTTTGGCTAAGAGAGAATAAAAGACTGAAGATTTCTTACAGCTGGCTGTCCTGTTGTTATTCGAGTGATGATATTTAGAGAGGAGGTAAATGAGGTTTATGACCACCGCCTGGCACCAGTCTGATTCTCAGGAAAACTTATTTTCTGTCTTGCTTTCTGCTCTGAACTTCATGTAAACTGTGAAACTTTTTCTTTTTGTTTTTTTTTTTTTTTTTTTTTTTCGGTTCACAGACTGGTTCAACAATGCACAGTAAAGAAAACATTAACTATCACTCCAGGGGTGTCATGTAGACGTGAATGTCACCCTTTGTAAGCAAACTTTTTCGTGGTTATTGTTTGAGTGTACCCTGGTAAGGGGTCAAAAATTAGCTCCTTCCTGTTCAAGCATTGTATATAAAAACAAAGCAGATTTCAGTAAAATCTCAGCAGATTCAAACTACCCTGAGTGTGTCCTGTCTGTCTGTCAATGCGCTGAACCTGTGCCTTCCTGAGTACCAGAGCCCTGCTTCTCCCGCGGTGTCCTCCGTCTGAGGGGTCCTTGGCACTATTTCCCTCATCTCCTGGGATTAAAGGTATATAAAACCTGGCCTGGGCTTAAGAGTTTCAGGACCACAATGCCTCAAGATCACTCTGCCAATATCTAGGTCTGAAACTTGTATCTTTAAGCCTCAAGATCTGGATCACAGGTCTGCCTTCCAATTCTGCATTGTAGTTCATTCCAGATATAGTCAAGATGACAACCAGAAATAGTCACTACATTAAATTTACTTTTAATAATAAAAAAGTGAAGGTACTGTTAAGGTTTAATCAGCTTATCTTTTATTGAATTAAAATATTGTTCCACAAGACGTTTGGTTGTTCATAACTTAAACTGTAATTCCGGGTAAAATCAGTGGCTTAGGACATCACGAGCCAAAGGAATATATTTGGTACAGTTGCCTAGTTAAATTGACAGAGCTAAGCTGTTTTCTAAATGTTTTTTCTATGCTCATAGATCAATGTAGTTCCAAGCTTTAATAAAAGACATTTGCTTTTTTCAAGGATTGGTAGTGAATACAGAGACTCAGGAATCCTCATAAGAAAAAAGTAGAAAAAAGAATAAGATATGGATGATAAAGTGAACGACTGTGAAATTTTAGTTTCTGGACATTTGAGATCCAGTCATAACCTCACAACATTGACTGCATCCACAAATAGTATAACATATATTTTGGAAAGGTGCAAGGGTTCCTATTCCTCCATTATGAAGTATTTATTATTGTACAGTTTGTGGCAAGAAGTCACTGTATATCCATAGAGGTTACCATCAGCTCCAAATGGATAGTTTCAAACACAAGATCACAGAAATAATATTGTATAAATTAAGAAAACAAAAACAAACAAAGTAAAACCAAGACAAAAAGCAAACAATCCTGAAAGCGGACATAAATGTTTGAAAGGGAACTGGAGGTGATTAATAAATGTATAGGGAAGACTAAATAGGTTAGAGGGTTACAGTAATCAGAATACATGAGAAATTTATTTCAAATTCACAGAACTCACATTAAAATATCATAACCCAGCACATACTTATAACTTTAGCTATAGGAAGGTCTTAATGTACTTCTGGAACTCACTAAGCATACATCCTACCAAGTTATTTTAGCTCCTTATCTAGTAAAGAGCCTATCTTAAAATAAGGTGAAAAGATACTTAAGAATTAACTTAAAACAGATTCTTGGTCCACACTTGTACCTGCATGAGTGTGTGCATGCACATGAATTGGGTATACACACAACACACATATGGCTTCCAATGTGCACATGCCTGTGTGTACCAGCATAAAACACACACACACACACACACACACACACACTCACGCACGCACACACGCGCACACACACACACATGCATACACGCACACACGCACACAGTTGAAATGCTATAAATTTCCAAACTCAACAACTAAAATCAGTAACCATAATTAATTATATACTGGTCTTTTAAAACTAATTTGGCTTAGTTGGACACATGATTAAGTGATTATTGAAGATGCAAGAAACCCTCGGTTCTATGCCCAATATTGTGAAAGAAAGAAAAGAGTAAGAAAGAAAGAAATATAGTAAGAGTAAAAACTTAATGTTTGCGTGTGTGGGGGAGTTCAAAAGAGAGCAACGGAGAGCAACGAACATAACTTTTTTTCTACATTTCTACAGTTTTAGACGATAACATCATCCACTGAGACATTCACTCTGTAACACCATACTCATAAGTGAGACTTCATTTATTCCATCTGCAATACACAGACAATACTATTTGAACTATTAGTGATCTGGTGCCATGTTTAATCTGTTTGGAATATAGTTAATTTTCCTTCAAAATGTATGCATAACTGACAGATTACCTCATCAAGCACTCTTCGATTATTTAAGCCTCTGCCTTTCCTTTCTATGCTGCTAATGTAGTTATGTGTTTCTTATTCATATTCAATTGGCATCCAATGTTATTTATATTATAGTGGCAAAATCATATCTTCAGCCCATATAGCATGTTTTGTGTGTTTCATTTTCCTTACTTTGTGCAGTAGACAACATTAGAAGTTAATATATTATAATCTTGTAAAATTGTAAATAAAAACAGAAACCTATACATTTTTATTAAAAGCTCTATTTTATATCAATATTCATGTTTACATATATGAATCCAAATACAATTGAGTGCTTCCTAAATATGTAATATCATATCAATATGACTAGATATTTTATGCATTGATGTTGCAATATCAATGACAAATTCACATTCCCAATTTATATGTTTTGTGGTATGCCTTCACAGTTATCTAATCACCATAATGTTTCACGTGAGGCAATTAAACCATTTTGGATTATGAAAAACAATTTGAAAGTATACTTACTTAAACTGCAGCTAATATACATAATAATTGATAAATGTATTTAGCATGTGATAAACTATTTGAACTATCAAACTCTCAGAATGGTAATATCTCTGATGCTGATACAGATCCCAAAGACAATCAATGTCATATATGACATACATGTTATCAAAGTGTATAAGAAAAAGTTAGGTAAAAAATTTAAAATTGTTTCACATATTTAATTTATCTGTTATCTATCTATATATTTACCTATTTATTTATATGTCTATTTTATTAAAGCTAGGTATTTAATCAAGTTTTTTACTTATGCTAGGCTATGCAATATTTTTCCCAGTCTTATTTTTACATTTTAACCAAAAATTTTTATTGTTTCTCTTGGAAATTCACATCATGCTTCCCAATCACACTCATTTCTATGTCCTTCTATATCATCCCACAACCCTTGTGACCTTAGTCCCAAGGGAAAAACAATAAAGTCTACTATCCATGTTCTTTCCCTCACAGGAGTGGCATCAGCATCTCATTGAATGGTTCCTCAAATAGAACTTAATTCTTTTTTTTTTTCTTTTCTTTTTTTTTTTTTTTCCGGAGCTGGGGACTGAACCCAGGGCCTTGCACTTGCTAAGCAAGCGCTCTACCACTGAGCTAAATCCCCAACCCCAACTTAATTCTTTCCTTCTCACTTTCTCTTCCTTTTTTAATTTGTGTGAAGATCTTTTTCTTAAGTTTCCAGGCTACCCTTGATCTCATTCTGCAACTTAGGCCGATTTTGAACATGTGGCTCTCCTGCTTCAGCATTCACATGTTTATTCTAACATCTCCATAAATACATTAGATGGACATGGTGAGTCCGAGATATGCAAAGAACACATTCTTGACTGTTATCATTTTAAGTAAGCCAATGGACTTTTATATTTTTAAGATAAAAAGGATTTGTGGAACACTTTAAGAATTGCCCTTTTACAGCCATTTTCACAACTTTTTTGAGACACACTCTTCTTAGGTTGAAAGTGGTACCATGTAACAAGGGTAGGGACATGCCTGAGTTAGCCCTGTGGTGACAGTTCTCTGATCATTTGATAAAACTTGGCCCAGGGAGTTACAATTTAACAAGTGAAGTAGTAAATATAGAATATTCCTTTGAAATATGAAATCCCTGTAGAGCAGAATTTGTAAGAAATCTGAAGGAAATTTACATTTCAACACATTGTTCATTTCTATTTCCCACCGTGGACTCACACAGAACAATTGCCCTTTTGAGAGTTCTTTGCTGTAGTAAGAATCAGTGGCAAAATCCCTGCTGCTAAGCCACATTACCAGAGCGGGTTGAAAGGACAGTTGTACAGACCAAAGTCACTTTGTTAAATAACACTCTCTAAAATTTGATGCTGTGGGGAAAAAATAGAAGCTTTAAGTTTAGTAAATCATAGGTCAGCACCTTCATGGATTTCACTTTCTATTTATATAATTCGGAGGGTCATTTGAGAACATCCTTTACTCCTTCTTAATATGAAGCACAAGTAAAATATTCCTACATAAAACTATTAGACGTTATAAGGTAAAGAAAAGAATTGCATACAATCAAATAGTATGAATGTCTTAAAATGTGTACATCAAAGTCAAAAGTAGATGACATCATTTAAGGGGTGGAATACCTCTTTTCAAAAAGTAAATATTTGATATTTTGTTCAATTATGATATGCAGATCCAATCTACCCCTTATCATATTTTGTATTCTTTTCAATTCTGTTTTTGTAGTTCTCTCACCAACCACGTTTCCCTTCCATCCTCATCTTCTCTTCTTCCTTTGTCTCTCTTTGTCTGTCTCTGTCTCTTTCTCTCTCCCTGTCTCTCTCTTTAGGTGTATGTGTATATGTCTCTCTCTCTCTCTCTCTCTCTCTCTCTCTCTCTCTCTCTCTCTCTGTGTGTGTGTTATTAATATCCACTATTTAGTGTGCCTGAAAGTTCATGGGTGTGTGGACATCTACTAGAGTGCTATGGTTGCCTGTCAGGGACCTGCATCCCTAAAGATCTGTGGTGATACTTCATGGCCTAGTGGCCATCAGTGGATAGAATCCCGTAAGCAGAGGCTGACTTTATGATCACATCCCTTCAGCTATTCCAGGAATTTGACTGGCTTGAACTTATACAAGTGGTAGGTATTATTTATTGATGTGAAGTATCTTTCAGTATTTTTAAAAAATCATTTCCTCACAAAAATACCTTTGTAATTTGTCAAATGTATTCTTCACACAAAAATTGTGTAAATTCATTTAAACACACAATTGCTATTTTCTCTCAAACTGAGTAATAGAAGTTTGATATTTCTCTCAGTATGAGTAACTTTCAACTTATATACTTTACTACCTTAAAATCTTAAATTACATGCCTATAAAACATGTTATTTGCATTAGAGAAATAACTTGTTTTAAAAGATCAAGAAAATGTTTCTAAGTGCACTATATAAATCTTCCCATTTATAAATTACAGCTTAAAGAATAACAGAGGTAACTAGCCTATTTTTATACACACATAAATGCTTTCTAATTCTTCAGTTACTTTTCAGTTTCCATTTGAAACTTTTAATGAATGTGGAAATAACTGGGCAGTATCTTATTACATTATAAAAAATTACTACTTTCCTTTCAAAGTCTTTCTGATTGCTCTGAGAATGTGCCTCTCTACATATCTCATCTCTTATACTTAATTATAAAGGACTATGTCACTATCAGATATAGAAGTGTTTATCTATAGAATTAATTGTGCATTGTTTTTCACCAGTGAGTTTGTTCATAACTACATAAATCCTAAAACTAACCTATAGGTTTACAAAAAAGGGAAAAACATTTGAGCATTCTAATTTAATTTGCATCCCACCAGAACACAGGAAACTTCACATACATAGGTAGTATACCTAATTGCCATTGCAGCATAGTTTTCATAATAGGCACAAAGACCTCATCACTCAATGTTAGTGTATATTTTTTATTTACATTTTCTGTTTACTTGTAAAATCTTATAAGTTGAAGTGAGTGGAAAAGAAGAGGGGATAATAGCAAAGAGAGATAATGTTCCATGAACATACATAGAAGGATAGAAGGAAAAGTTGCTCAAGATTTTTTTAGTTGTCTAGTTATTTACTGTACAAATTGATCAAAGGCTTAGAACATTGACTTATATATTAATTATGTCTGTTTACAAAATGTTTTCCTTAACAAACTGCAAATGTAATCTCCCTTAATTGATGTATTTCACATATAAGGCTATTGAAATAATTTAAGATTGTCTTTATAGTTTTTGTTTGTTTAATTATTTCTTTTTTGAGGATTAATCAAGGCAAGTGAGAGGCCTTGAATTGAAGCTCATGCTCTCTGCAGCTCTTTCTTAAGTTTTAAATGTTAAGAAGATATGATATAGTATTGCAAAGCAGGCAAAAAGACTTTTTTTAAAAGAAATTGACTTGTACGTTTGTTTTTTTTCTTGTATTTTTTTTATTAACTTGAGTATTTCTTATTTACATTTTGAATGTTATTCCCTTTCCCGGTTTCCGGGCCATCATCCCCCAACCCCTCCCCCTCCCCTTCTTTATGGGTGTTCCTCTCCCCATCCTCCCCCCATTGCTGCCCTCCCCCCAACAATCATGTTCACTGGGGGTTCAGTCTCAGCAGGACCCAGGGCTTCCCCTTACACTGATGATCTTACTAGGATATTCATTGCTACCTATGAGGTCAGAGTCCAGGGTCAGTCCATGTATAGTCTTTAGGTAGTGGCTTAGTCCCTGGAAGCTCTAGTTGCTTGGCATTGTTGTTCATATGGGGTCTCAAGCTGCTTCAAGCTCTTCCAGTTCTTTCTCTGATTCCTTCAACGGGGGTCCTGTTCTCAGTTCAGTGGTTTGCTGCTGGCATTCGCCTCTGTATTTGCTGTATTCTGGCTGTGTCTCTCAGGAGAGATCTACACCGGCTCCTGTCTGCCTTGTACATGTCTTTCTAAGTCAGCCATTTTGGTATGACTAGTGATTACTTTCACCTCAAATAGCACGCATAGAACCTTCATCAGTATGAAAGCAAGTCTGTAGAAATAAGGATTATAGTACTGCACTTATTTTGCAAGGTTCTATGATCACATATGCCCAGTATTCAGTAATAGGATCTTATTGTCAAGTCCTAAAGTAAGGAATAGCAATGGCAATAGTTGTTAATGTTTGGGTGAACTGTCTATGGTACTGCATTGACCAACAACTCAAACTTCTATTCAGAGCAATTAGGCAGCAAAAACAAGTCAAAGGAATACCAACTGGAAAGGAAGAAGTCAAAATGTCACTATTTGCAGATGATACAATAGTATACTTAAGTGACCCCAAAAATTCCACGACAGAACTCTTAAACCTGATAAACAAGTTCTGCAAAGTGGCTGGATATAAATTAACTCAAACAAAGTGTGAATGCTTCAGACCTTCTAAGAAGGGGAAACAAAATATTTACAGGAGGTAAAGGGTGGGATGGACTTTAGAAAAAGAGAAGAGGTGCAGGGGGAAAAGGGGGCAGGATCAGGTATGGGGGGAGATGGGGATGATATCCAGATGGTCAAGTATTTGAACAGAAGTGTGTAGCAATGGGGGATGTGACACAGGAGGTAGCCACTGGAAAATCCCAGATGTCAGGAAAGCAAAAGACCTCCAGAACCCAAAGGGGATGACATTAGGTGAATTGCCCAACAGATTGGAGGGATAACCTATAGAATCCTTATACAGAGGTTAGGCACAGTCCCCACTTGAGGGATGGAGCCACTCAAACATCCCAAATTTTAACTCAGAATTGCTCCTGTACAAAGAAAATACATGGACAATGTGTGTGTGTGTGTGTGTGTGTGTGTGTGTGCGCGCGCGCGCGCGTGTGTGTGTGTGTGTGTGTGTGTGTGTGTGTGTGTGTGTAAAATTCTATTGAGTATAGCAGTTTTAGAGGTAACATTCTTTTGTGCAACATCTTGTGGTTGCAAGAAATTTACACTAGTTCGAAGCTCTAAATTTAATAAGATACTATTTTTTTTTTTGAGAGAAAAATGCAACCTTTACTTTTCTGGTTCTGTGTTATCTCACTCAGAATAAGCCATTTCAAGTTTCATCCATTTACCTGAATTTTAATTTATTTTATTTTTTTAAACCATTAATAAATTTATTGGTATTGAAATAACTGAATTTTAGATTAAATAATGTTTATCCTGAAACATTATTTTTAGATTTTTTTTAATTTATTTAATACTTAATAATAATTCTTTGGTTTCTGGGCAAACATCCTCCTCCCCCTTCCCCTTCCTTATGGGTGTTCCCCTCCCAACCCTCCCCCCATTGCCGCCCTCCCCCTAACAGTCTAGTTCACTGGGGGTTCAGTCTTAGCAGGACCCAGGGCTTCCCCTTCCACTGGTGCTCTTACTAGGATATTCATTGCTACCTATGAGGTCAGAGTCCAGGGTCAGTCCATGTATAGTCTTTAGGTAGTGGCTTAGTCCCTGGAAGCTCTGGTTGTTTGGCATTGTTGTACATATGGGGTCTCGAGCCCCTTCAAGCTCTTCCAGTTCTTTCTCTGATTCCTTCAACGGGGGTCCTATTCTCAGTTCAGTGGTTTGCTGCTGGCACTCGCCTCTGTATTTGCTGTATTCTGGCTGTGTCTCTCAGGAGCGATCGACATCCGGCTCCTGTCAGTCTGCACTTCTTTGCTTCATCCATCTTGTCTAATTGGATGGTTGTATATGTATGGGCCACATGTGGGGCAGGCTCTGAATGGGAGTTCCTTCAGTCTCGTTTTAATCTTGGCCTCTCTCTTCCCTGCCAAGGGTATTCTTGTTCCCCTTTTAGAGAAGGAGTGAAGCATTCACATTTTGATCATCCGTCTTGAGTTTCATTTGTTCTAGGCTTCTAGGGTAATTCAAATTTTAAATCATGATCCCCGTTCATGCCAATGATTCTATTTTAGTGTGACCATTTCAATTTGATATAAACACACTAGTCTACTTTTGTTTTCTTTCTCTCTGTTTTGCTACCATAACATGGACATGCCTATGATAACATTAAGAAATGTAATGTTTGTGTTTTCTCTTTCTTCCACTGAGCATTTTAATTTCAGCTATTGCAGTAAGTCTACATTATATAATTAATTTTGTATGGTTTGAAAGAGAGTATACTTTCAGACTTTAGCATGGAACTATATATCATTTGATCTCAAGACTATCATTACCATTCTGAGTACTACCATGCTAGTTGACTAGTTATGGATGGATTTTTCCTGGGGACTATTCTCATTAAATGTTCTATATGCTTGCAATGATAAAATTGACACACACTTCTAATTACATTAATTATGTATCCTAAATTCTTTTAACTGAGGAGCAAAAAAGTAATTAAGCATAATTTATAATAACTCCAATTAAAAACACAGAACTGGAAATTGAAACACTATTCAGGCAGTATGCATATGAATATTTGTGACAAATACTCAGTATCACCAATAATTAAGAAAATCAAAAGCGTAATGAAAAACTTCACCAAGTTTGCTAGTGTGATATTGTAGTGGTTATCACTAACACAAGATGGAGATATTGTGTAGATACTGTTTAGAAGTAACTACAGGAAAGAAATGTTGTGTAAAAAGGATGAAAGACTACAACATGTCAAGGCAGAGATATTTTGAAATTTCATGTTGCATAGAATAAGTCACATAAACTTAAGCATATATGTTTACTTAAGTAAAGCACTAAAGTGATTATATAAAGCTGAGTTAGTTGGTATGTGTTGCAGTTCAGTTAAGAAAGACGCATGTGAAAATGCCTTGGGAGAAAGAGATGAACACCCTGAAGTGCAGACAACCCTGAGACTGCAGGACAGACTAACATTTCTGCCCACCTTTGCCTATATCACTAGCCCAAGAGGAAACCGCATAGTGCATCTGGACACAGAAATATAGAAGCAGTCAGCTGCCAGTAGCTCTGGTTCAGGTCTGTGCCCAGAACTGGACTGAACTAAACTGAACAAGTCAAAGAGTTCCCTGCACCCAAATCCTGTGTGAGTAGAAGGGGGGACTAGACCCTCAGAAGTGCGGACACTCCTGAGAAATCAGAGGAGACTACTCTCTGCCCACATTCCCAACTCAAGAGAAAAACGACTAGTGCCATCTGTGCCCCCTGTGCACAGGGACCAAGGAGCAGTAGGGGCAGGGCCCTTCCAGTTGCTGCCCTCGCTGAGAGCTGAAAGTCAGCTGGCACGAACAACTAAACGCCTGAGAGCAGAACACTCTGTTACCATAATTGGCTGAAATAAATGAGGAAAACAGATCTACAGTAATGCTGACACACAGGCCTACAGGAGGGTCAAACCACCATCAGAAACAGCAAGATAAAATAACACTAGAGGCAACCTGATGGCAAGAGGCAAACACAGGAACTCAAGCAACAGAAACCAAGATTACTTGGCAACATCAGAGACCAGTTCTCCCACCAAAACAAATACTGGATATCCAAACACACTGGAAAAGCAAGATTTAGATTTAAAATCACATTTTATCATGATGATGGAGGATTTTAAGAAGACCAGAAATAACTCCCTTAAGGAAATACAGGACACCATAAGTAAACAAGTAGAAGCCCTTAAGAGGAAACACAAAAATCTCTTTAAAAATTACAGGAAAACACAACCAAACGGGAGAAGTAATTGAGCAAAACCATGCAGGAGTTAAAAATTAAAATAGAAGCAATACAGAAAGCACAAAGTGAGACAACCTGGAGATAGAAAACCTAGGGAAGAGATCAAAAGTCAAAGATATGAGCATCATCAACAGAATATAAGAGATAGAAGAGAGAATCTCAGGAGCAGAAGATACCATAGAAAACATTGACACAACCATCAAAGATAATGTAAAACAAAACAAAACAAAACAAAAGGTCCTAGCCCAAAACATACAGGAAATCAAGGACACAATGAGAAGATCAAACCCTAAGGATAATAGAAATGGAAGATAATGAAGACTCCCAACTTAAATGGCCAGTAAATATCTTCAACAAAATTATAGAAGAAAACTTCCCTAACCTAAAGAAAGAGATGACCAAAAACATACAAGAAGCCTACAGAATTCCAAATAGATTTGACCAGAAGAGAAATCCCTCCCATCACATAATAGTCAAAACATCAAATGCACAAAACAAAGGAGAATATTAAAAGCAGTAAGGGTGAAAGGTCAAAAGACATATAATTGCAGTCTTATCAGAATTACACCAGACTTCTCACCAGAGACTATGAAGGCCAGGAGATCCTAGACAGATGTCCTACAGACCCTAAGAGAACACAAATGCCAGCCTAGGCTAATATATCCACCAAACTCACAATTGTCATAGATGGAAAAGCCAAGATATTCCATGACAAAACCAAATTTGCACAATACCTTTGTACAAATCCCACCCTACAATGGATAATAAATGGAAAAGACCAACACAAGAAGGGAAACTATACCCTAGAAAAAGCAAGAAAGTAGTCTATTTGCAACAAAACCAAAAGATGAGAAACACACAAACATAATCCAACCATTAAGTACCAAAGGAACAGGAAGCAACAATCACTGTTACTTAACATCTCTCAACATCAATGACCTCAATTCTCCAATAAAAAAGACATAGATTAACAGACTGGATACGGAAAGAGGACCCAGAATTTTGCTGTATATAGGAAACACACCTCAGAGATAAAGACAGACACTACCTTAGAGTAAACACATGGAAAAAAATTTTCCAATCAAACGGTACAAAGAAGCAAGCCGGAGTAGCCATTCTAATATCGAATAAAATTGACTTTCAACCAAAAGTCATAAAAAATGATAAGGAAGTATACTTCTGACTCATAAAAGAAAACAGCCACCAAGATGAACACTCAATCCTAAATATCTATCTTCCAAATATAAGAGATTACCAAAAAACTTACCAAAGCTCAAAGCTCACATTGAACTTAATACAATAATAGTAGGGGTTTTCAGCACCCACTCTCACCAATGGATAGATCATGGAAATGGAAATTAAACAGATACATAGACTAACAGAAGTTATGAACCAAATGGATTTAATGGATATTTATAGAACATTCCATCCTAAAACAAAAGGATATATCTTCTTCTCAGCAACTCATGGAAACTTCTCCAAAGTCGACCATATAATTGGTCACAAAGCAGGCATCAACAGATGCAGGAAGACAAAAATAATCCCATGCATCCTATCAGATCACCACGGACTAAGGCTGGTCTTCAATAACAACAATAATGGGGTTGGGGATTTAGCTCAGTGGTAGAGCGCTTGCCTAGGAAGCGCAAGGTCCTGGGTTCGGTCCCCAGCTCCGAAAAAAAGAACCAAAAAAAAAAAAAAGATAAAAAAAAAATAACAACAATAATGACAGAAAGCCCAAATATACATTGAAGTTGAACAACTATCTACACAATAATAAATTGGTCAAGGAAGAAATTAAAGACTTCTTAGAATTTAATGTAAATGAATGTGTAACATGCCCAAATTTATGGAACACAATGAACTCTGTCCTGAGGGGGGGAAAAAAAAACTAGTAGCTCTGAGTGCCTGCAGAAAGAAACAGGAAAGATAATACATCAGCAGCTTGACAGCACACCTAAAACCTATAGGAATAAAAAAGCAAATACACCCACAAGCAGTAGAAGGCAGGAAATAATCAATCTCAGGGTTGAAATCAACAAAGTAGAAACAAAAAGGACTAGACAAAGAACCAACAAAACAAGGAGCTGGTTCTTTGAGAAAGTCAACAAGATAGATAAACCCTTAATTAGACTAACCAGACGGCACAGAGACAGTATCCAAATTACCAAAATCAGACATGAAAAGGGAGACATAACAACAGAATCTGAGGAAATTAAAAAAACAATCAGATCCTAATCCAAAAGACAATATTCAACAAAACTGGAAAATCTGGAGGAAATGAACAACTGTCTAGACAAATACCAGGTATCAAAGTGAATAAGGAACAGATAAACCATATAAACAACCCCATAACTCCCAAAGAAATAGACACAGTTTTTAAAAGTCTCTCAAACAAAAAGGGTCCAGGACCAGGTGGGTTTAGTGCAGAATTCTATCAAACCTTCACAGAAGACCTCATACCAATACTATCCAAACTATTCCACCAAATATAAACAGACAGAGCACTACCAAATTACTACTATGAAGCTATAATTACACTTATAAATAAACAACACAAAGATCCAACAAAGAAAGAGAACTTCAGACCAATTTCCCTTATGAATATTGACAAAAATACTCAAAAAATTGTGCAGACTGAATTAATGGACACATCAAAATGATCATCCATTATGATCAAGTAGGCTTCATCCCAGGGATGCAGGAATGGTTTAATATTTGGAAATCCATCAACATAATCCAGTATATAAAAAAAGCTCAAAGATAAGAATCACAAGACCATTTCATTAGATGCTGTGAAAGCATTTGACAAAATTCAACATCCCTTCATGATAAAAATCCTGGAAATAAAAAGGAATTCAGGGCCCACACCTAAACATAGGTAAGGCCATATAGAGCAAACCAGTAGCTAACATTATACTAAGTGGGGAGAAACTTGAAGCAATCCACTAAAATCAGGCACTAGACAAGCCTGCCCACTCTCTCCTTACTTATTCAATATAATTCTAGAACCCTAGTCAGAGCAATCAGAGAATAAGAGGATGCTAAAGGGATACAAATTGGAAAGGAAGAAGTCAAAATATCACTATTTGCAGATGATATGATAGTATAATTAAGTTACCACAAAATTTTCAAAAGAGAACTACTAAGTCTGATAAACAACTTCAGCAAAGTGGCTGGGTATAAAATTACTTCAAACAAATCATTAACCTTCCTGTACTCAAAGGATAAACAGGCAGAGAAAGAAACTAGGGAAATGACACCCTTCATAATCGTCCAAAAATATAAAATACTCAGTCTGCCTTTAGCCAAGCAAGTGAAAGATCTGTATGATAAAAACTTCAAGTCTCTGAAGAAAGAAATTCATGATCTCAGAAAGACCCCCATGCTCATGGATTGGCAGGATTAACATAGTAAAAGTGGCCATTTTACCAAAAGCAAACTACAGATTCAATGCAATCCCAATCAAAATTCCAATTCAATTCTTCATAGATTTAGAAAGAAAATATTTGCAAATTCATTTGGAATAAAAAGAAACAGGAAGTCTAAAACTATCCTCAATGATAAAAGAACTTCTGGGGGAATAACCATCCCTTACCTCAAGCAGTATTAGAGAGAAATACTGTTAAAAACCTTATGATATTGGTACAGAGACAGGCAGATAGATCAGTGGAATAGAACTGAAGCCCAGAAATTAACCCGTATGGTCACTTGATCTTTGACAAAGTTGCCAAAACAATCCAATGGAAAAAAGATAGCATTTTCAACAAATGGTCCTGGTTCAACTGGAGTTCAGCATGTAGAAGAATGCAAATTGATCCATTCTTATCACCCTGTAGAAAGTTTAAGACCAAGTGAATCAAGGACGTCCACATCAAAGCAGATACAAAAATGAAAAAAAAACTAGTAGAAGAAAAGGCAGAGAAGAGTGTCAATCACATGTGCACTGGGGAAGATTTTTCTGAAGAGAACACCAATGGCTTATGCTCTAAGATCAAGAATCAACAAATGGGACCTAATAAAACTGGAAAGTTTCTGTAAGGCAAAGGGCACTGACATCAGGGCAAAACAGCAACCAACAGATTGGGGAAAGATCTTTACCAATCCTACATACAATAGAGGGCTAATATCCAATATACACAAAGAATTCAATAAGTTAGACTCCAGAAAACCAAATAACCCTATTAAAAATTGGGTACCGGGCTAAACAAAGAATTCACAGCTGAGGAACATCAAGAGGCTGAGAAGCACCTAAAGAAATATTCAACATCCTTAGTCATCAGGAAAATGCAAATCAAAACATCTCTGAGAATCTACCTCACACCAGTCAGAATGACTAAGATCAAAAACTCAGGTGACAGCAGATGCTGGAGAGGATGTGGAGAAAGAGGAGCACTCCTCCATTGTAGGTGGGATTGCAGACTGTTACAACCATTCTGGAAATCAGTCTGGGCCTTCTTCAGAAAATTGAACATTGCACTACCTGAGGACCCAGCTATACCTTTCTTAGGCATATACCCAAAAGATGTTCCAATATACAACAAAGACACATGTTCCATTATGTTCATAGCACTCTTATTTTTATTAGCCAGAGGCTACAACGATCCCAGATGCCCTTCAACAGAGGAATAGATACAGAAAATGTGGTACATCTACACAATGGAGTACTACTCAGCTATCAAAAACAATGACTTTATGAAATTCATAGGCAAATGGATAGAACTAGAAACTCTCACCCCGAGTTTGTTAACCCAATCACAGAAAAACACACATAGTATGCATACACTGATAAGTGCATATTAGCCCAAAAGCAATACACGGACCACATAAACTCAAGAAGGATGACCAAAATGTGTTTTTTCCCTGCTTCTTAAAAAGGGGAACAAAAATATCCATAGGAGGGGATACAGCAGAAAAGTTTAGAGCAGAGTCTGAAGGAATGGCCAACCAGAGCCTACTCCACATGAGGCCCATTTATATACAGCAACCAAAACTAGATAAGATGGATGAAGCGAAAAAGTACTTTCTGAGAGGAACCGGATATAATATCTGCTGAGAGACAAGGCCAGAACATATCAAATATAGTGGTGAATGCTATCAGCAAACCACTGATCTGAGAACGGGACCCCTGTTAGAGGAATTAGAGAAAGGACTGAAAGAGATGAAGGGGCTTGCAACCCCATAAGAACAATAATGCCAACCAACCAGAGCTTCCAGAGACTAAATCACTACAAAACATGGGCTGGCCCATGGCTCCAACAGCATATGTAGCAAAGGATTGCCTTGCTGGGCACCAAAGTAAGGAAAATCCCTTGGTCCTGCCAAAGTTGGAACGCGCAGTGTAGGGGATTGTAACAGCGGGGTATAAGGTTGGGTGGATGGGGAGGGGAATACCTTAGAGAATGAGGAGTTGGAGGGGTTGGAGGCTGATGAACAGGAAACTGGGAAAGGAAATACTGTTTAAAATGTAAATAAGAAATATCCAATTTAAAAAACATGAAAGAAAAGAAAAAGACACATGAGGTAGAGAGCTGGTCTCACAGCAGTGCAAACAATCCTGACAGCTCAGAGGAGAAAATTACTTCTCCCCAAATTTCTGACCCAAGAAGAACCTGCATAGTACCCTCTGTGCCCCCTGGGCACAGGAACATAAGAGCAGTCAGTTGCAGGACCTTTCAGATTTCTGCTGGACCCAAGAGATGAAAGACAGTCCCCTGGAATACTGACATACTTGAGAGCAGAGGTAAGACCAACTCTTTTGTTCCAAGCAACCAACCTGGAGGCTTCGGGACAGAAAAACCCAGGGGTAGTTCTCTGTTTCCAGATCCTGCTAAAAGAAAACAGGTCTACAAAAGTGCTGCCTCACAGGCTTGCAGGAAGGTCAAGCTACTGTCAGACAGCAAGACAAGGTAACACCAGAGACAACCTGATGGCAAGAGTCACAGCAGGAACCTAAGCAACAGAAAACAAGACTACTTGGCATCATCAGAGCCTAGTTCTCCCATAAAAGCAAATACTGTATATGAAACACACCAGAAAAGCAAGATTTGGATTTAAAATCATATTTCATGATGATGATAGAGGACTTTAAGAAGGACATATATAACTCCATGAAGAAATACAGGACAGTACAGGTAAACAAGTAGAAGTCCTTACAGAGGAAACACAAAAATCCCTTGAATAATTGCAGGAAAACAAGCAAACAGATGATGGAATTGAACAAAACTTTACAGGAATTAAAAATGGAAATAGAAAAAATAAAAAAATGCACAGAGGGAAACAACCCAAAAAATAGAAAACCTAGGAAAGATATCAACAGTCATAGATGCAAGCATCACCAACAGAATACAAGGGATAGAAGAGAGAATATCAGAGGTAAAAGACACCATGGAAAACATTGACACAACCATCAAAGATAATTTAAAATATAAAAAGCTCTTAAAACAAAACATCCAGGAGATCAAGGACACAATTATAATATCAAACACAAGGATAATAGGTATAGAGGACAGTGAAGAATTCCAACTAAAAGGGACAGTAAATATCTTCAACGAAATTATAGAAGGAAGCTTCCCTAACTTAAAGAAATAAATGCCCATAAAAATATAAGAAGCCTACAGAACTCCAAACAGATTGGACCGGAAACGAAATTCCTCCTAATACATAATAGTCAAAACACCAAATGCACAAAACAAAGAATGAATATTAAAAACAGTAGGGGGAAATGTCAAGTAACATATAAAGGCAGACCTATCAGAATTAAACCAGACTTCTCACCAGAGATTAAGAAAGCCAGAAGATCCTGGGCAGATGTCACACAGACACTAAGAGAAAACACATGACAGTCCAGGCTACCATATCCAGCAAAAACTCAATAAACAAAGAGGAAAACACCAAGATACTCCATGACAAAACAAAATTTATACAATACCTTTCTAAAAGCTAAGCACTATGAAGGATAATAGATGGAAAGCTCCAACAGAAGAAGGGAAACTAAACCCTAGAAAAAGAAAAAGTAAACTCCTTGCAATGAAATCGAAAGAAGAGAGACACACAAACATAATGCTACCTCTAACATTAACAATAACAGGAAACAACAATCACAAATTTTTAAAGTCTCTTAACATCAATGGTCTCAATTCCCCAACAAAAAGACCTACACTAACAGGCTAGATACATAAATAGGATCCAGCATTTTGCTACATATAGGAAACATGCCTCAGAGACAAAGACAGACACTACCTCAGTGTAAAAAGAGAAAGCCCACATATACATGGATGTTGAACAATGCTCTACTCAATGATAATGTGGTCATGGAATGAGCTTGAAGGGGCTCAAGACCCCATATGTACAACAATGCCAAGCAACCAGAGCTTCCAGGGACTAAGCCACTACCTAAAGACTATACATGGACTGACTCTGGACTCTGACATCATAGGTAGCAATGAATATCCTAGTAAGAGCACCAGTGGAAGGGGAAGCCCTGGGTCCTGCTAAGACTGAACCCCCAGTGAACTAGACTGTTGGGGGGAGGGCGGCAATGGGGGGAGGATGGGGCGGAGAACACCCATGAGGAAGGGGAGGGGGGAGGGATTAGGGGGATGTTTGCCCGGAAACTGGGAAAGGGAATAAAAAAAAAAGAAAAAAAAAGAATTTAAAGACTTTTTATAATTTAATGAAAATGGAGGCACGACACACCCAAACTTATGGGAGACAATGAAAGTGTGCTAAGAGGAAAACTCATAGATCTGAGTGACTGCACATAGAAGAGCTATATACAGAATCAATAAAACTAGGAGCTGGTTCTTTGAGAAAATCAAGAAGATACACCTTAAGCAAACTAACGAGAGGATACAGAGAATGTATCCAATATTAACAAAATCAGAAATGAAAACAGAGACACAACAAGAGAATCTGAGGCAATTTAAAAAAAAATCATCAGATCCTACGACAAAAGCCTATACCCAAAAAACAAGAAAATCTGGAGGAAATGGACAATTTTCTGGGCATATACAAGGTACCAAAGTTAAATCAGGATTAGATAAACCATCTAAACAATACCATAACTACTAAATAAATAGAAGTAGTTATTAAAAGTCTCCCAACAAGCAAGCACAAGGCCCTGGGTTCAGTTCCCAGCTCCGAAAAAAAAAAATAAATAAAAAGTCTCCCAACAACTAAGCCACTACCAAAGACTATATACATGGACTGACCCTGGACTCTGACCTCATAGGTAGCAATGAATAGCCGAGTAAGAGCACCAGTGGAAGGGGAAGCCCTTGGTCCTGCCAAGATTGAACCCCCAGTGAACGTGATTGTTGGGGGGAGGGCGGTAATGGGGGGAGGAAACACCCATAGAGAAGGGGAGGGGGAGGGGTTAGGGGGATGTTGGCCTGGAAACCGGGACAGGTAATAACAATCGAAATGTAAATAAGAAATACCCAATTTTATAAAGATGAAAAAAATTTAAAAAAATACTGATGATTATTAAATATTATTGCAAATTAAAAAAAAGTCTCCCCACCCAAACAAAAGGACCAGATGGGCTTAGTGAAGAATTCTATCAGACCTTAATAGAAGGCCTCATTCCTATACTATCCAAATTATTCCACAAAATAGAAACAAAAGGAACACTACCCAGTGCCTTCCATGCAGTTACAATTATGCTTGTACATAGACCACACAAAGATCCAAAAAGAAAGAGAATTACAGACCAATTTCCATTATGAATATCGATGCAAGATTACTCAATGAAATTCTTGCAAACCCAGTCCTAGAACACAACAAAATCACCATCCATCATGATAAAATAGGCTTCAGCCGAGGGATTAAAGTATGGTTCAATATACAGAAAGTCATCAAAGTAATCTGTTGTGTAAACAAACTCAAAGAAAAATACCAAATGATCACTTCATTAGATGCTGAGGATGCATTCAACAAAATCCAACATTGCTTCATGTTAACAGACTTGGAAAGACAAGGAATTTAAGACCCATATCTGAACATAATTAGAACAATATACAGCAAACGAGTAGCCAACAATAAAATAAAGAGAGAGAAACTTGAAGGAATCCCTAAATCAGGGACTAGACAAGGTTGCCTGCTTTCTCCCTACTAATTCAATAGAGTACTCAAAGTCCCACCCAGTGCAATCAATCAGACAAGGAAAAATAGGTCAATCAATAGGTTGATTTCTTCTTTTTAAAATAATACATAATTGTTCTATTGTGGCAAACATTGCTTTACATACTATAAACCATTCTTACAATATGGAGATGTAAAGTTTGTCACTTCAGAAACTAGGTCGTACAGTAGATCCCTAACAATTATTCACAGAATAACAAAATCTAGAGTCTAAACATAAATACCTCACTCTTTTCCCTATCTCATGCCTTAGAAATCATTATCGTACTTATTGATTTAAAACTGTGATCATTAAATGGACATATAAAATGGAATTAGGAAATATTTGTATTTATAAAAGCATATTATTACCACAATGTCTTTGAAACTCATCTGAGTTGTCAAAAATGGCACAATATCTTTTTCTTAAATGTCTGAATATCATTGTGTTAGGCATTTTCATTGAATCCAAGCATCATGTTTCCTATATTTGTCTTTCCCTAAATGAATGTTTTTCCAATGTACTGACTGTTGCGTGCATTCTTCCAAGGAATATAAAGTTTCAAATATATTTTCAACATATAGATTTCACTTTTTAAACATACACAAAGAAGTATTTTGACAACATTTATTAGTTTACATGGAATTTGGAAGGATCTTTATGATTCCAATCGTGGCTATATCATTGTGCCTTTTTAATAACAAATCATATATTTTTCTTGTATTCACACATACACTCAGACATACATACACATAAAAACACAAGAGTGTGAACATATGTGCATTCATACATATAGACACACATAATCTTGATTTTTTTAAAAAAATTCACCCCAATTGGTGTAAGATATTATTATATTACAGTCTAAATTTTCATTTCACTGGTAATTTATGATATTGTCTATTTTTATACAACAATTAGGATCTTATGTGTTTTCCATAGGTAAAACAATTGTTCAAAGCAGAAGGTTCCCTCTTATTTTGCCATTGTTATGATTACTGAGCTGTAGATGTTCTTCACATGATTTCAAATGAACACTTTACCATTTATGAGATTAAAAAATAGTTTCTCCTCTATAGTTTACCTTTTGGTTGCTGTTGAGACTTTTCCTGAGGATCAGACTTATTTATGCAACCTTGATAATTTTGCTATATTGCCTGAGGTTTTGATGTGACAAATCCAAAACACTATTACACAGTCAAATAGCTAGAAACTGCTCTAGAAATGCAGCCAATCACTGCATTTATTTCATTAACTTACTTTGAATTGATTTTTAATATGGTATAAGCTAGGTCTAGAATTGATGCCTTCTATTTCATTTGCATATTCATGTCTACTCTTCATATATTGTTTATTAACAGAACATTTTTTCCATTGTTTATTCTACAAATTCTTATAAGAACATTGAATCTTTTATACTTGAAATTATTTGTAGCATTTTGATTCTGATTCACTCTTCTATGCACTAGCCACTGTTCTGAGGATAAAATCTACTAAAAATAATATTTCTACTTACCTATGTAGGCTTTTCACATCTATTGCTGGCTGAGTTTTCTTTGCTTTCCATTCTAACTTTTATTCATATAGTATAGAAATGAGGATTTGCAACAAGTATAACCTATAACCCAACTAAATTTTAAACTCTTTGGCTTATATCTATTTGAAGAGTGAGAGTGACATACTCAGTTAACATTTGCAAGCTTGCCTTGTCAATCCTTCTTAATTAGTATGACTTTCATAAGCAACAGAAAACTCACAATAGAAATGTTGTCAGATGTG
Source organism: Rattus norvegicus (assembly GCF_021556685.1). Classification (NCBI taxonomy): domain Eukaryota; kingdom Metazoa; phylum Chordata; class Mammalia; order Rodentia; family Muridae; genus Rattus; species Rattus norvegicus. Next base: position 60,336,579 of record NC_141546.1, on the reverse strand, counting down.
AATCATAGAGAAAAGTATATACATTCACCTTCTAAATATGACTAAGCAAAAGGGCCTACGACTGAATATTCAGTGCTCTCTTGTATATAATATTGTATTGTGGAGATGAGCATAGCATGAATAAACTTGAAAAGATTCAGTATTCAAATATTGTAATGATCTCATATTCATCAAACGACCTTTGCTTTATTTGACTTCTTGCAGTTTCAGACTTTAAAAGAATATGCTAATCATACTGCTTAGTTTTCTGGTCCATTAGAATAATTATATTTCTCAAGACAAAAAAGGAAGTTGATATGATCCTTTTCTACATCAGTATTCTGAGCTTGCATAAAATAAGAGCACTTGTTCGAAACAGGTCCCCTCTAGTGCTAAATCATATTGAATGTTAAGAGTAGTCTAATGATAGAAAACCTGCAATAATGATACTGCTGCATGACTCTTTAGAAATGGGCAATTTAGCCTTTTCTGCATTAATAACTACCTTGTGTAGTATCTCATTGGTAAGTCTATTATCGAGATATAGAAATCTCTTTAATTCCTTTTACTATGATTTTGTAATGATTCGTGAAATATTAATATTTATTAAAAATTTACAATATATGGTATATGGAACAGTGATAAAATATATACCATCATTACAAACAAGAAACACTGAGAAAAATTCTTAAATGTTACAAAATCAGGAATAGTGTAACAAATTAAGAAAGACACAAAAAAGAGTCCCTAGAGATGGCTAAGAAAAATACAGATAAGAATGAATGCTAATAGATAAATATATAGAAAGAAAGATATATGGTTTAATATTTGCAGATTAGCAGAGACAGGTGGCTCTCTGTGAGTTTGAGGTCAGCCTGCTCTACTGAGCTTGTTTTGAGTCAGTCATGGCTACACAGAGAAATCCAATCTTGAAAAATAACAGAAGAAAATGCAAGAAATCAATTAATTGATCAATCAATAAACAAACAAACAAACAACAAAATTCATTTGAAGCCAAACACGGTAGTGCATGGCTTTTATTCCCGCATTTGTGAAGCAAAGACAGGCAGATTTCTAAGGAATAGAGCAAGAATGAGACAGAGAGAGAAAGAGAGAGAGAGAGAGAGAGAGAGAGAGAGAGAGAGAGAGAGAGAGAGAGAAAACAGATTATATGTGACTTTGACTTTTGAGATTTTGAGCTTCATCACTGTAGCATTATTACCCAACTAATTCTACTCAAATAGACCTGAGTAGTGGTGTAGCAGCAGTGTTCTTTGCTACTCAACCAAATATTCTGGGTTCTCCAATGAAAAACACATAAGCCTGACGCCTTATATTTTAATTTGCCTTGAACATCTGAATGGCTCAGCTACTTTCAAATCTCTATGTGGCTAACACAGTCCTCTCCGATATTCCTGAGTTATTACTCACTACAGCTTATATTTATCTTCATTGACCTGGACTCAGACCTGCAGTACTATCAGGCTGAGTTACCCAGTACCTAGAAGACTGCTATGTTTCCTGTCCAGCACCTCTCAGGTATTGCATCTATTCCTTTCCTATCCTGGCTGCTCTCTTTTTTTGCCCTTCCTTAGTCCCTTGCCAGGGATTTCAAAAACCCCACTTCTGTCTCTCTGTCTAGTCATTGGTCAATGACAACTTTACTTACCAATCAAAAACAATTATGGGGCATGGTCCCTCAAAGTCTTAACATGCCATCATGTAGATTCATGTTTAATTTTGGGCACCAAATCCATAATACTTTAAGCCTTTTTGTCCATTAAAAAGGAGTTTTCTTTCACACACACACACACACACACACACAGACACACATGTATATATATATATATATATATATATATATATATATATATATATATATATATATAAAACAAAATTTATATAAACACTAAGGTATGATATACACTAATGATGTCTAGTCCATAATTTCTGTCAATTCATGTACATCCCTTTAACATTCATCCTAACTTAAAGAGCTTACAATTCTGCACCTAAATTATGTTTTGATTTTAACTTGCATTACCATTCTTTTACATCTAGATCATCTGCCTTAATGGTTAACAACTTTAGTTTGATTTATGAGACTATAAGTAGATTTCAAAATAGTCAGAGATTTGAGAATGAATTAAATATTTCTTGAATATATAGGAGGAAACATAACTTTCAAAACTTAAACAATTTGTAGAGACAACTGACTTCCTTGATAGTGCCCTATATTCCTCATAATATTGGCACATCTGTCTTCATCCTTCTGATCCAGAGACAATTGACAGACCTTAAGTGAAGCAGGGATTTTGAAGGACTATCTTACTCTGTCTTGGCAGAGCAAGAGTTGGTGACTATCCTGAATCCAGTAACATACATTTATTTATTTATTTATTTATTTATTTATTTATTTATTTATTTATTTATTCATTCATTCATTCATTCATTCATTCGTCTTCAGATGAATTAGGGCAATTCTTGAGCAATGGCTACCTTGCGAAAATTGGAGCAGCTCTACATGGAGGTTATGATTCTCAATATCTTCTCTTAACCATGAAGGTGGTCTGTCAGGATCAGAGATGTCTCTGAGTTAAAAGATTTCTTAATAATGAAATGATTTTAAATGCCATGTCTTGTGGACTTCTTGTGCATTTGAAATATATATATATATATATATATATATATATATATATATATATATATATGTGTGTGTGTGTGTGTGTGTGTGTGTATCATATGAGCTGCTAAACCTTGACTATACTTAGATATTTCTATTTGAATAATAATGAAAACACTAAATTATAATTAAATCAGAATCACTATCTCATCTGTAATTTTCATTACTTAGACATCCTCAACAGTTTATAATGGGAGTTGTTGGAAGGATTGGGTCTAAGCTTTGTGTTCTAAATTGAGTTGCCTATATACAATGCCTAAGAGTAGCAAAATTATTATTATTATTATTATTATTATTATTATTATTATTATTATTAAATAATAATAATAATCTTTAACCATATTTACAGTCCAAGAGTCCAGTCCTTATCCCTCTCCTGGTCCACCACCCCCACAGTTCCTCATCCCATTTGCCTTTCCTCTGTTTCCAAGGGGAAGTCCCCAACCCCTTATCCTCCCTACACTCAACCCTGCCAGGCCTCCCCACACCCTGCGTCAAGTCTCTCAAGGTTTAGGTGAATCTTCTCTCATAGAGTCCAAACAAGGCAGGTAAATATGTTTGGGGCCTCGTACCAGCTAGCTTATACTGCCTGGTTGGTGTCTCAGAGTTTTACAGATTTCATGGGTCCTGGTTATATGAGTCTACTTTTCTTCCTATGGGGCTAACCACCTCTTCAAGTTCTTCCAGTCTTTCTCTAATTCAACCACAGGGACCCCTGATTTCAGTCCATTTGTTTGATGTAAGTATCTAGGTCTGTCTCAAGTCAGCTGCTTGTTGGGACTGTCTAAAGACAGACATGCTAGGCTCCTGTCTGTAAGCACACCATAGCACCAGTAATGGTGTCAGGCCTTGGAGTCTCCCTTGAGATGGATCCCAAGTTAGGACTGTCACTGGACTTCCTTTCTTTAGAGAGTAACAATTACTGTTGGACATTTCATATAAGGTCCCTTTGAACCCTGATATTATCCCATCTACCAGGTCTTTGGTGCATTCTAGAGGGTCCCCCCACCTGCCTTTCCTTGAAGTTGAATATTTTCATTAATTCTTCTGGCCTTCAGGGCTTCTCTACTGCCCTACCCACCTCAAGCCCAATATATGAACATATTCCTCTTTCCTCCCTCCCCTCCCACACCTAAATCCCTCCCTCACTTTGCCTCCAGTTATTGCTTTCTTCTCCCTCCCAAGTGGGATTGAAGTATGCTCACTTGGCCCCTTCTGCTTGTGAATTTTCTACAGATTTTATCCAGGTTATTCTACACTTTTTGGCTATTATCCATTTATTAGTGAGAACACACCATACATGTCCTTTTGGTTGTGAGTTATCTCATTAAGGATGATATTTTCTAGTTTCATGCATTTGCCTCCAAAACTTATGATGTCCTTGTTCCTAATAGCCAAATAGTATTCCAATGTGTAAATGAACAACATTTTCTGTATCCATTCTTCCATTTTGGGATATCTCAGTTGTTTCCACTTTCTGGCTATCACAGATAAGGCTGGTATGAACATAGTATAGAACACATGTCCTGTGGCTTGGTAGAGAATCTTTTAGGTATATGCTCAAGAGCGGTGTAGGTGGGTCTTCAGGTAGATATAATTCTAATTTTCTGAGGAAGCTCCAGACTGATTTCCAGAATGGCTGTACCTATTTGCTCTGCCACCAGCAATGGAAGAGTGTTCCTCTTTCTCCCCAACTGGCCAAAACGTGCTGTCACCTGAGTTTTTGATATTAGCCATTCTAATTGTTATAAGATGGAATCTTGGGGTCATTTTGATTTGTATTTCTCTGATCTCTAAGGACTTTGAACATTTCTTTAAGTGCTTCTAGGACATTTGAGATTACTCTGCTATGAATATTAAGATCCATATCCCATTCATCAATTCTTCATCTTTGATCCTGAGCTTTAGAGTTTTGTTTAGGAAATTTCCCCCGGTGCCTATGAGTTTGAGCCACTTTCATAATTTCTCTTCTATTAGATTGAGTGTATCTGGTTTTATTTTTTTAAAAAAATTGATATTATAAATACAAGGCATCATTTCTCCTTTCCCTTTCTTCCTTCCAAACAAAACGATATTCCTGTCCCTTCTTACATTCAAACTTATAAACCTTTCTTCACCACTAATTTTTATTGTATGCATATAAATTTGTGTGTATATGTATATGTTGCTGATATAACATGTTTAGTCCATATAATGTTGCATTCATGCATGTTCTTGGGGTTGGCAATTTGGTACTGAAAAATGAACTGTTGTGGTTTCCTTTGGGGATGCCTGCTTCTTCCATTCCCAGTTTCCCCTGCTGCTTGTGATGCTTTCTGTAAAATGGAGGCCTGTTGGATTTTCTCTATCAAACTTGTCACACCCTTGTTAACCTCACATTTGGGCTGAGATGTTCATGAAACTTTATGAGTGTAAACTGTGATGTTATAATGAAATGCACGAAATCTTTAGAACATCAAATCTCCACACATAATGTCAGAGCAATTTTTCTGATCATCTGGCTCTGAGCATTTTTCTTCTCTTCCTCCTTATTTTTCCATGAAGCTTACTTGCAGGAGTATTTTATAGCTTTATACGGTGAATAATTCTTTTAATAACTAATTGTAAGCATCTGGCTTCTCAATATTTTTCCTTTCATTTAAAAAAACTTTTTCTCATATAACATATTCTGAATATGGATTCTTCTTTTAATCTTCCCTGTTCCTTTTTAACTTCCATACAGTTAGGGTCCAACACATTTATGTCTCTCCTTTGAAAACAAACATGGATACTAAAATAAAATAAAAGAGAAAAAAACCCAACATATAGGAATAGGACAAAAGAAGTAAGTAAGCAAGCAAGCAAACACAGAGAAAGAAAAGAGCCCAAATAATGGATATATGTATATGTATGTACATATATATATATGTATATATATGCAGATATACAGAGATCTACTTGTTTTGTTTTCACACTCAAAAATCTCATAAAACACTAATATATAAATAATATATACATGTAAGTACCTCTAGGGTAAGAAGAGAATATATATATATTCTCCTCATATATGTATATATATACATATACACACACGTTTGTGTGTGTGTGTGTGTGTAATAAAAGCTAAAGAACCAATATCCTAGTGTTATTCCCTTTCAGAATGCAAATACTTCAATACATCCTGTGTACAAAACATTTTGAAAGTGTTCATTTGAACTCTTATTTTAAAATATATGGTCCCTCAAAATTATAAGATAATCTTAGGACTTAGAAGTAGTTTTCAGCTTTATGATTTTGAATTACATCAAAATTGTTAAGATTTCAGGTATTTGTACAAATTAAGTAAATATGAGTTACATTATGATGTTGGCATAAGTCTTTGAGTAATTGTGATGGAACATTAAATGAATTAAAGTTGGTATGTTGAATAGGGTTGGAATATTAAATGAATTAAAGGTGATGTATTTATGCATCTGGAGAAATTGTTCAGTAGTTAAGAGTACTTGTTGATTTTGTCACTGTGCCTGATTTATTTCTAAGATCTACATGGTAGCTCAAAAATATTTGTAACTTAAACTCCAGAATATCTACCATTGTCTTCTGGCTTCTGCAGACATCAAGGATGCAGGAGGTGAATGTACATACATGTAGGCAAAGCTCTCATAATGTACACATAAATACATCCCTTAAAAATGCCATGAGTAGTTGTTGTGTTGAGAAATGATTAGTTTATGATGGTTAACCTTTTATGATCAATTGCGTGGATTTGAACTCCCTAGGAGATACACCTCAGTAGAAAACTTTGAATAATTTTCTAATAAGGTTTAACTGAAGATGGAAGACCCAGTCTGAATATGATGGCAATGCTGCACAGAGGGTATAAGACTGGCAAACAAAATAGAAGCGTATACAATTCACACTAGTGCTAGGTTTACAATGTTTTTCTTTATTTACAAGTATACTGACACAATTGCTGTAGTTTACCTACTCAATACTGTACTTAAAGTCCTAGCCAGAGCAATTAGACAACAAAAGGAGGTCAAAGAATGCAAATTGGAAAGGAAGAAGTCAAAATATCACTATTGGCAGATGATATGATAGTATTCTTAAGTTACACCAAAAATTTCACAAGAGAATTCCTACATCTTCTATATCAAGTTTCACTACTTTCCTGTGGACTGTTAACCAAAATAAATGTTTTCTTTAAGTTGCTTTGACACTATTGGTGACAGTTATGAAACAAAAGGATAGTCATATAAGTCATATTAAGTAGAAAATATCTGCAAGGAAGAGTAGCTTTGTTTATAGGGATAGCAAAAATATAATGACAAAATCTGCAACTAAGCAAATATTTTCTTGATAAAACTAAGATAAGGCTCCATGTGGTCCTATGGTGCCAGAACTAGTGTGGAATAAAAGAAACTTTTATTTATTTATTTATTTATTTATTTATTTATTTATTTAGTTTTACTGCAACACATACCTTGCACCATTACTGGGGCTAAGAATCTCTGGCTAGACACCATACACCCTGGGGCCTATTACTATTATTCTACTAAGCAGTTATATTATTAAACAAACTCTAAATCACTTATCATTGTAACCATAGATTCATGCATATCTCAACCTTCAATAGAGGATCTTCTTTTTTCTGTACATGGTAATTAACTCAGAGATACACAATTGGTCATGGTGTTAGTTAAACTGGCAATTAATATGTAGAAAATGAAAATAGAACCATATTTGTCACCTTGCACAAAGGTCAAATCCAGGTGAAACAAGGACTTCAACGTCAAACCAGATACACTGAATCTAATAGAAGAGAAGGTGGGAAAGAGTCTTGAACTCATTGGCATAAGGCTCTAAACAGAACTAAACTCCTAAATGGGACTTGGGCTCTAAGATCAATAATTGATAAATGTAATCTCATGAAACTGGAGAGCTTCTGTAAGGCAAATGTTGTAGTCAATAAGACAAACCAGCAACCTATAGATTGGGAAAAAAATATCTTCACTAACTCCACATCTCATAGAGGGTTAATATAATATATATATATATATATATATATATATATATATATATATACATATTTTTCCTATTTCTTTTTTATTGAATATTTTTTATTTATATTTCAAATGTTATTCCCTTTTTTGGTTTCCTATCCCAACCTCTCTCCTCCCTTCTTTTATGAGGATGTTCCCCCTCCCATCTATCGACCCCTTCCAACTACTCCACTCTGACTTCCCCTACTCTAGGAGGTACAGCCTTAGCAGGACCAAGGGCTTCTCCTCCCATTGGTTCCCAACAAGGCCATCCTCTTCTACATATGCAGCTGGAGCCATGGGTCTGCCCATGTGTACTCTTTGGATTGTGGTTTCCTCCCTTGGAGTGCTGGTTGATTGGTTTTGTTGTTCTTATGGGGTTAGAAACCCCTTCAGCAACTTCAATCCTTTCTCTAACTCTTCCAGTGGGGATCCTGTTCTCAGTTCAATGGTTTGCTGTGAGTATCTGGCTCTGTATTTGTCATGCTATGGCAGAACCTCTCAGGAGACAGCTATATCAGGCTTCTGTTAGCATGCATTTCTTGGCATCAGCAATATTGTCTAGGTTTGGTGGCTGTATGTGTTTAGGGTGGATCACCAGGTGAAGCAGTCTCTGAATGGCCTTTCCTTCAATCATTGCTCCAAAAATTGTCTGTTTCCTCCTATTAATATTTTTGTCCCCTACTTTCTTTTTTTAAGATTTATTTATTTATTTATTTATTTATTTATTTATTTATTATATATAAGTACACTATAGGTGTCCTCAGACACACCAGAAGAGGGCATCAGATCTCATTACAGATGGTTGTGAGCCACCATGTGGTTGCTGGGGTTTGAACTCAGGACCTCTGGAAGTGCAGTCAGTGGTTAAGAGCCATCTCTCCAGCCCTGTCCCTCACTTTCTAAGACAGACTGAAGACTCCGCACTTTGGCCATCCTTCTCTTGAGCTTCATGCGTTCTGTCGACTGTATCACTGAGTAATCCGAGCTTTTGGCCTAATATCCACTTATCAGTGAGTGCATACCACTTGTGATTTGTTTACCTCACTCGGGATATTTTCTAGTTCCATCCACTTGCCTATGAATTTCATGAAGTCATTGTTTTTGATAGCTGCGTAGTCTTCCACTGTGTAAATGTACCACATTTTCTGCATCCATTCCTCTGTTGAGGGACATCTGAGTCCTTTTCAGCTTCTTTCTAAAGCAACTTTGCTGGATAATGATTTGAAAATAAATGTTTTTGTGCACAAAGAAGTCATTCTCATAATCTCTCCCCTCCAAAACTGAGGAATAACCAGTGAGTTATGCAATCTAATATAAAATCTAGTCCTGCTTGAGCTGCAGAGCACACTCTTACAAGCACAAATAAAAACCCGATGCATCTGATCTTACGTTTACCTTAAAGCAGTTTTATCAGCTAGATACATCAACACTGACCTATAACTCCAGTATATACACATGTACCAAAACAGACACACATACCTACATATATACACTACATATATAGATAGAATATACTATTTAAAATATATTTCCAATTGGAAAGTCATGTTAATTTACTGCTTTACAACTAATGGAGTTCTTTTTGTGTACAGTAATTCCATTTCTTTTATTGCCTCTAACGTGATAGTTAAAAGGGAGGTAATATGATTTTTCCCCTATCAATAACAGAATCACATTTTAGGCTTAAATGGCAAATGTGAGTAATAATGTGGAACTCAATTTGCTCTACTAGTTGATGGGACAGCTGATTAATAAATGACTTAGTTAAGTATAATCACCTTATCTAACTTATAATGCCTTATTTTTGACAAGCTCATGCAGTTTTCTCCTATCTCATGTATTCCTCTAGGTGATCATTAAGCTCCTTCAATTCCAATAGACACATTTTGATTAATAACGATTTCAAAATGACACTGCCATTTCCTATGTACACAAAGGCTTCCTAAACTGTAGCGGTAAATGTTCTATACTCTCATCTTATTATTCATGAAAAAAAAAACATTCAATGCAGTTTTGAAGTGTTTTCTTCAGCATGATCATGCAAACAACATTCTTCTCTTCAAACTGTTGATTAAGTTACATTGCTACACCCGCGGATCCCGGCCCGCAGCAGCTCTCTGCTCCCAGACCCGGTGAGAGAGAGACCCAACCGCCTGGTCAGGTGGGCACTCCTGAGGCTGCAGAGCGGAAGAGACCACCAACTCTGCTCACCCCTGCCCACATCCCTGGCCCAAGAGGAAACTGTATAAGGCCTCTGGGCTCCCGTGGGGAAGGGCCCAGGAGCGGCAGGACCCCTGTGCCTGAGACACCGCAGGAACCTGAAAGAAACAGACCGGATAAACAGTTCTCTGCACCCAAATCCCCTGGGAGGGAGAGCTAAACCTTCAGAGAGGCAGACAAGCCTGGGAAACCAGAAGTGACTGCTCCCTGCACACACATCTCGGACGCCAGAGGAAAAAGCCAAAGACCATCTGGAACCCTGGTGCACTGAAGTTCCCGGAAGGGGCGGCACAGGTCTTCCTGGTTGCTGCCGCTGCAGAGAGCCCGTGGGCAGCACCCCACGAGCGAACCTGAGCCTCGGGACCACAGGTAAGACCAAATTTTCTGCTGCAAGAAAGCTGCCTGGTGAACTCAAGACACAGGCCCACAGGAACAGCTGAAGACCTGTAGAGAGGGAAAACTACACGCCAGAAAGCAGAACACTCTGTTCCCATAACTGACTGAAAGAGAGGAAAACAGGTCTACAGCACTCCTGTCACACAGGCTTATAGGACAGTCTAGCCACTGTCAGAAATAGCAGAACAAAGTAACACTAGAGATAATCTGATGGCGAGAGGCAAGCGCAGGAACCCAAGCAACAGAAACCAAGACTACATGCCATCATCGGAGCCCAATTCTCCCACCAAAACAAACATGGAATATCCAAACACACCATAAAAGCAAGATCTAGTTTCAAAATCATATTTGATCATGATGCTGGAGGACTTCAAGAAAGACATGAACACACTTAGGGAAACACAGGAAAACATTAATAAACAAGTAGAAGCCTACAGAGAGGAATCGCAAAAATCCCTGAAAGAATTCCAGGAAAACACAATCAAACAGTTGAAGGAATTAAAAATGGAAATAGAAGCAATCAAGAAAGAACACATGGAAACAACCCTGGATATAGAAAACCAAAAGAAGAGACAAGGAGCTGTAGATACAAGCTTCACCAACAGAATACAAGAGATGGAAGAGAGAATCTCAGGAGCAGAAGATTCCATAGAAATCATTGACTCAACTGTCAAAGATAATGTAAAGCGGAAAAAGCTACTGGTCCAAAACATACAGGAAATCCAGGACTCAATGAGAAGATCAAACCTAAGGATAATAGGTATAGAAGAGAGTGAAGACTCCCAGCTCAAAGGACCAGTAAATATCTTCAACAAAATCATAGAAGAAAACTTCCCTAACCTAAAAAAAGAGATACCCATAGACATACAAGAAGCCTACAGAACTCCAAATAGATTGGACCAGAAAAGAAACACCTCCCGTCACATAATTGTCAAAACACCAAACGCACAAAATAAAGAAAGAATATTAAAAGCAGTAAGGGAAAAAGGTCAAGTAACATATAAAGGGAGACCTATCAGAATCACCGCCAGACTTCTCGCCAGAAACTATGAAGGCCAGAAGATCCTGGACTGATGTCATACAGACCCTAAGAGAACACAAATGCCAGCCCAGGTTACTGTATCCTGCAAAACTCTCAATTAACATTGATGGAGAGACCAAGATATTCCATGACAAAACCAAATTTACACAATATGTTTCTACAAATCCAGCACTACAAAGGATAATAAATGGTAAAGCCCAACATAAGGAGGCAAGCTATACCCTAGAAGAAGCAAGAAACTAATCGTCTTGGCAACAAAACAAAGAGAATGAAAGCACACAAACATAACCTCACATCCAAATATGAATATAACGGGAAGCAATAATCACTATTCCTTAATATCTCTCAATATCAATGGCCTCAACTCCCCAATAAAAAGACATAGATTAACAAACTGGATACGCAATGAGGACCCTGCATTCTGCTGCCTACAGGAAACACACCTCAGAGACAAAGACAGACACTACCTCAGAGTGAAAGGCTGGAAAACAACTTTCCAAGCAAATGGTCAGAAGAAGCAAGCTGGAGTAGCCATTCTAATATCAAATAAAATTAATTTGCAACTAAAAGTCATCAAAAAAGATAAGGAAGGACACTTCATATTCATCAAAGGAAAAATCCACCAAGATGAACTCTCAATCCTAAATATCTATGCCCCAAATACAAGGGCACCTACATACGTAAAAGAAACCTTACTAAAGCTCAAAACACACATTGCACCTCACACAATAATAGTGGGAGACTTCAACACCCCACTCTCATCAATGGACAGATCATGGAAACAGAAATTAAACAGTGATGTCGACAGACTAAGAGAAGTCATGAGCGAAATGGACTTAACGGATATTTATAGAACATTCTATCCTAAAGCAAAAGGATATACCTTCTTCTCAGCTCCTCATGGTACTTTCTCCAAAATTGACCATATAATTGGTCAAAAAACGGGCCTCAACAGGTACAGAAAGATAGAGATAATCCCATGCATGCTATCGGACCACCACGGCCTAAAACTGGTCTTCAATAACAATAAGGGAAGAATGCCCACATATACGTGGAAATTGAACAATGCTCTACTCAATGATAACCTGGTCAAGGAAGAAATAAAGAAAGAAATTAAAAACTTTTTAGAATTTAATGAAAATGAAGATACAACATACCCAAACTTATGGGACACAATGAAAGCTGTGCTAAGAGGAAAACTCATAGCGCTGAGTGCCTGCAGAAAGAAACAGGAAAGCGCATATGTCAGCAGCTTGACAGCACACCTAAAAGCTCTAGAACAAAAAGAAGCAAATACACCCAGGAGGAGTAGAAGGCAGGAAATAATCAAACTCAGAGCTGAAATCAACCAAGTAGAAACAAAAAGGACCATAGAAAGAATCAACAGAACCAAAAGTTGGTTCTTTGAGAAAATCAACAAGATAGATAAACCCTTAGCCAGACTAACGAGAGGACACAGAGAGTGCGTCCAAATTAACAAAATTAGAAATGAAAAGGGAGACATAACTACAGATTCAGAGGAAATTCAAAAAATCATCAGATCTTACTATAAAAACCTATATTCAACAAAACTTGAAAATCTTCAGGAAATGGACAATTTCCTAGACAGATACCAGGTATCGAAGTTAAATCAGGAACAGATAAACCAGTTAAACAACCCCATAACTCCTAAGGAAATAGAAGCAGTCATTAAAGGTCTTCCAACCAAAAAGAGCCCAGGTCCAGACGGGTTTAGTGCAGAATTCTATCAAACCTTCATAGAAGACCTCATACCAATATTATCCAAAATATTCCACGAAATTGAAACAGATGGAGCACTACCGAATTCCTTCTACGAAGCCACAATTACTCTTATACCTAAACCACACAAAGACCCAACAAAGAAAGAGAACTTCAGACCAATTTCCCTTATGAATATCGACGCAAAAATACTCAATAAAATTCTGGCAAACCGAATTCAAGAGCACATCAAAACAATCATCCATCATGATCAAGTAGGCTTCATCCCAGGCATGCAGGGATGGTTTAATATACGGAAAACCATCAACGTGATCCATCATATAAACAAACTGAAAGAACAAAACCACATGATCATTTCATTAGATGCTGAGAAAGCATTTGACAAAATTCAACACCCCTTCATGATAAAAGTCCTGGAAAGAATAGGAATTCAAGGCCCATACCTAAACATAGTAAAAGCCATATACAGCAAACCAGTTGCTAACATTAAACTAAATGGAGAGAAACTCGAAGCAATCCCACTAAAATCAGGGACTAGACAAGGCTGCCCACTCTCTCCCTACTTATTCAATATAGTTCTTGAAGTTCTAGCCAGAGCAATCAGACAACAAAAGGAGATCAAGGGGATACAGATCGGAAAAGAAGAAGTCAAAATATCACTATTTGCAGATGACATGATAGTATATTTAAGTGATCCCAAAAGTTCCACCAGAGAACTACTAAAGCTGATAAACAACTTCAGCAAAGTGGCTGGGTATAAAATTAACTCAAATAAATCAGTTGCCTTCCTCTATACAAAAGAGAAACAAGCCGAGAAAGAAATTAGGGAAACGACACCCTTCATAATAGACCCAAATAATATAAAGTACCTCGGTGTGACTTTAACCAAGCAAGTAAAAGATCTGTACAATAAGAACTTCAAGACACTGAGGAAAGAAATTGAAGAAGACCTCAGAAGATGGAAAGATCTCCCATGCTCATGGATTGGCAGGATTAATATAGTAAAAATGGCCATTTTACCAAAAGCAATCTACAGATTCAATGCAATCCCCATCAAAATACCAATCCAATTCTTCAAAGAGTTAGACAGAACAATTTGCAAATTCTTCTGGAATAACAAAAAACCCAGGATAGCTAAAGCTATCCTCAACAATAAAAGGACTTCAGGGGGAATCACTATCCCTGAACTCAAGCAGTATTACAGAGCAATAGTGATAAAAACTGCATGGTATTGGTACAGAGACAGACAGATAGACCAATGGAATAGAATTGAAGACCCAGAAATGAACCCACACACCTATGGTCACTTGATTTTTGACAAAGGAGCCAAAACCATCCAATGGAAAAAAGATAGCATTTTCAGCAAATGGTGCTGGTTCAACTGGAGGTCAACATGTAGAAGAATGCAGATCGATCCATGCTTATCACCCTGTACAAAGCTTAAGTCCAAGTGGATCAAGGACCTCCACATCAAACCAGACACACTCAAACTAATAGAAGAAAAACTAGGGAAGCATCTGGAACACATGGGCACTGGAAAAAATTTCCTGAACAAAACACCAATGGCTTATGCTCTAAGATCAATAATCGACAAATGGGATCTCATAAAACTGCAAAGCTTCTGTAAGGCAAAGGACACGGTGGTTAGGACAAAACGGCAACCAACAGATTGGGAAAAGATCTTTACCAATCCTACAACAGATAGAGGCCTTATATCCAAAATATACAAAGAACTCAAGAAGTTAGACCGCAGGGAAACAAATAACCCTATTAAAAATGGGGTTCAGAGCTAAACAAAGAATTCACAGCTGAGGAATGCCGAATGGCTGAGAAACACCTAAAGAAATGTTCAACATCTTTAGTCATAAGGGAAATGCAAATCAAAACAACCCTGAGATTTCACCTCACACCAGTGAGAATGGCTAAGATCAAAAACTCAGGTGACAGCAGTTGCTGGTGAGGATGTGGAGAAAGAGGAACACTCCTCCATTGTTGGTGGGATTGCAGACTGGTAAAACCATTCTGGAAATCAGTCTGGAGGTTCCTCAGAAAATTGGACATTGAACTGCCTGAGGATCCAGCTATACCTCTCTTGGGCATATACCCAAAAGATGCCTCAACATATAAAAGAGACACGTGCTCCACTATGTTCATCGCAGCCTTATTTATAATAGCCAGAAGCTGGAAAGAACCCAGATGCCCTTCAACAGAGGGATGGATACAGAAAATGTGGTACATCTACACAATGGAATATTACTCAGCTATCAAAAACAACGAGTCTATGAAATTCGTAGGCAAATGGTTGGAACTGGAAAATATCATCCTGAGTGAGCTAACCCAATCACAGAAAGACATACATGGTATGCACTCATTGATAAGTGGCTATTAGCCCAAATGCTTGAATTACCCTAGATCCCTAGAACAAACGAAACTCAAGACGGATGATCAAAATGTGAATGCTTCACTCCTTCTTTAAATGAGGAAAAAGAATTACCTTGGCTGGGAAGGGAGAGGCAAAGATTAAAACAGAGACTTAAAGAACACCCATTCAGAGCCTGCCCCACAGGTGGCCCATACATATACAGCCACCCAATTGGACAAGATGGATGAAGCAAAGAAGTGCAGACCGACAGGAGCCGGATGTAGATCGCTCCTGAGAGACACAGCCAGAATACAGCAAATACAGAGGCGAATGCCAGCAGCAAACCACTGAGCTGAGAATAGGTCCCCCGTTGTAGGAATCAGAGAAAGAACTGGAAGAGCTTGAAGGGGCTCGAGACCCCAAAAGTACAACAATGTCAAGCAACCAGAGCTTCCAGGGACTAAGGCACTACCTAAAGACTATATATGGACTGACCCTGGACTCTGACCCCATAGGTAGCAATGAATATCCTAGTAAGAGCACCAGTGAAAGGGGAAGCCCTGGGTCCTGCTAAGACTGAACCCCCAGTGAACTAGACTATGGGGGGAGGGCGGCAATGGGGGGAAGGTTGGGAGGGGAACACCCATAAGGAAGGGGAGGGGGTAGGGGGATTTTGCCCGGAAACTGGGAAAGGGAATAACACTTGAAATGTATATAAGAAATACTCAAGTTAATAAAAAAAAAAAAGTTACATTGCTACTTCTTAACTCATGCCTAGGCAATTACATGCTACATACACATTACTGCTATTATATAATTACTATTAAACATGAATTTAAAATCTATTTCTTTTACAACATTCATTTCCTTGTTTAGCATTTGAGGTTTAATTTGCAGATTTAATTCTACCTTCTAAAACAATGAAAAGTTCTGTCTTTTAAATGTTCTGATATAAATGAGCTAGTAGGGAAACTGTATCAAGCAGGTTGACTTTTTACAGATGTAACATTTTCTATTCTGCTAAAGTTCAGCTGACTTTGACTTCCCTGAACTGGCTGTTGTGAAATTGCCCTCGGAGCTTTATTGGAAATGCTGCCGTCTTAGTAATGAAATGTTGTGTTGCAAAAGTCATGCTCAGAGTGTTGGTTCTGCTTCTAAGTGACATTGTTGGAGCATAACACATATTTAGTTACCTACCTGACAACTTGTCTCTTTAACACAGAAAAAAATGATCTGACTATGATTGATGGCCCAGCTACCCCTTCTCAGTGATGGGGAAAATAAGCTGAGTCAAAACAGATCTGACTGCACAAGGGAGAGTCTGTCTGCAGTGGATTCCCTCATTTCTCTTCATTTAGAAAGGCTTTCCTTTGAGCATATATTCCCACAGTCTCCAATCTACCAACCACTGTGATTATTGCTTTCTTCTTTTCACTTTGAAATTACTTTAGAAGCATTATTCTGCCCTGGTCTGCATTAGAGAAAAGCTTTTCATACATTTTTAGCTACATGCTATTTGGGTCAAGGACAACAATACTGAAAATTAGAGTCCTTACTAAGTACTACTAACTGAATCATTTACTTCTGGATACAAGTTTCTTTTATCTGTTGACTTGAACTGTTTTGTTTGTTTGCTTGCTTTTTATGTACATAAAAGTGAATGTTCTTCACATATAGTTGTATAATTATAACCATTATGAGGTACCTTAAGACTGTAATTCATAGAATATTAGAACTTGTTGCCATTTTAATTTGAAGCTCCATACACTAATGTGATATCTGTGTGGTGATGTCCAAATATGCGTTACAAATGTTTAGTTGAGTGAATGAGAAGATATTTAAGTGACAGATTTGAAGGTAAAAAAATATCTACAGAAAGAGAAATGGTTAAGAGTCATTGGTGTGGTCCCATTTGGGCCAGTTCAGAAAGGAATTAGGAATAGATAATTAAGGGCATAAACTACTAAACACGAAATTGTATAAGTAGGGTTTGAGTGTGCAGAAAGGGTAAATTAACTAAAAATATTGACAGCTCTAAGAATGCATGAAAAGGCAATGTATCATTTAACTCTTATCCAAAGTAAACACGAATTTTGGGTGTATATAATAGTAATACTATGAATAAAAGAAACTTGAACCAGAAACCTTCTTTATGGGTTGATAATATTGATTCTAGAAGTTAGAGGATTTTAAATAAATATACCAGTAGCAGAATTAGAATGCTTCTGTATTAGTTGTAAGACAGTGATGTTTCAAAAGTACCCAAAAAAGTACAGATTTTGATATTTTGCCTGGTTTACCACCAAACCATAATAGTAAAACACTATTCCTAATGACACTACAGTGATAGGATCTGGTGTGTCTGAAGACAGCTATGCTATACTTGTGTGCATAAAATAATTAAATAAATCTTTAAAAAATGTAATAACAAACTGCTTTAAAAGTTTTTTTTTAAGTTTAGAAAAACGAGACAAAAAAAAACTGTTGAAAACACTGTCTATTTGCTTTTGACCTGGACACATGGATTACTTTCCCTACCAATTCCACCACACATACCACAGAGGCCTTTGTTGTAACTAATACAGTTCTATCAGTAAATTTCCAGTGAAGCCCATAGTTCACACTGCTATTAATCTTTGGTATACATTGTAAGAAGCTGCTGAAATGTAATATTCTGTGTGTGTGTGTGTGTGTGTGTGTGTGTGTGCATACGCACCATTATAAAACTCTACAGAATAATTGTATTGCCATACAAATTCTAGAAATAACATTGAAAATATATTAGCATGAGGCTGTATCTCACTAGAAGAAACCCATGATTCATTTTTATTTAGAAGAATGTAGACTACACTAGCTTTTCCACACTTTGCTATTATGCAAACAGAGCTGTTTTGTAATAACCATGGATTATGTAAGAAATACATGTAATATGTGATTATTCCAAAGAGGTATTCTTTTGCCCAATTGGAAATAATCAAATCAAAGCCTAATTATATGCAGATTACATGACCATCTATTTAAATAAAAGTTTTTACCTTAGACTACTAGAAGTAATGGGAAGAATACAGCAAAGTTATAAGATAAAACACAATGAACATAATAAGTAAGATTGCCATAAGCCGATTACATTTATTTGAAACATAACAGTGAAATTCAACGACACTTAAAATAGCTATAATTCTGTTTAGAAATGGCTACAGAAAATTAAAGAACATATTTAATCAAGATGAAAGACAACTACCATTTAAATGATGAGACATTGAAGAAATATAAGATGATATGAAGATGAAAAGATACTTCATGTTTCTAAATTGTAACTATCATTACTACAAAAACATCAACACTAGATGATCCACAGATCTACTTGTAGCATTCAAAACTGATCGCCACTAAAGTATTAGAAGTAATGACTTCAATAAAACACAAAGGGACTTTGGTTATAGTAAGTTTAATAGGAAATAAGAAAAAGTGCTTAAAACCACAAAAAACAAAGGATATTAAATATACCACAAAATGTAAAGCAATGATGTAATTTGGATTCTTCTTCTATCACTCAAGGAAACTTCAGAAAACAATCATCCTGTTCTCACATCAGAAAATTTTTCTGAGCCTACGCTTCAATGCTGTTCTATAGATGCTTCAGTTATGATCTTTGTAATATTTTCCATTAGTTACAAAATATACTTCTTTGATGAGGGGGTGATATATGTACATGTTGGTGGATATACAGTTAAACATTTAGAATACAGTTTTTATTCATATAGATTCTAAGAAAATGTCAGATGTAGGTTTCCCTTTAGGGACTGTGACATTACTAGCCATAAGTAGTTGGTTATCTTTAGAGTAGCAGATGTGAATTTCCTTCTCCTGAGGAGGCCATGTATCCAAGCACACAGCTGTTGGCTGCCTCCAAGATAACATTTCTGCTGTAGACACATTAGAGACGTCTTGCTGGGCTGGTTCCTAATCATCGGCTTTTATAGCCTTTATGACTGGCTGGGATTATTGATTAATTTTCTCCATTGGCAGCACTATAACACCTTCAGATACTTAAGAGTAAGACCTCGGGGAGAAGGCTTAAGGACCAGTTACAGCTCCATTCTTCAAAGCCCTATATCTAAAGAATATATAGTGTTCAGTAAAAGGCCTTATCCTCAAGTTCTGAGGAGCAAACAAGCACAATAATAATAGCCTATATTGTTTGGGGCATTTGGGACCAACTGAAAAACAGCTGTAAGGCAGTAGGCTGCTGATTGTCTGCAGCTCATTATTATACTTTATTGAGAATATTCCCTGAATATATTCTGATTACAGCATTCCCTCTCTTTACTATACCCAGTTAATCCCTACCTTCTGTTTCCTCTGAATCTACATTTTTCTGTCTTTCCTTAGAAAGCAAGCAGGTACCTAATGAATAATTATACACCAAAACAGGATATTTTTTTAAGAAAATCAGAATATGACAAAAAAAACAAACAATAAAGAATACCTCAAAAGTGAAGTAAAAAAAACACATATAAATGCAGAGGCACACATGTCACACACTCCCATAAATTGACCAATCCAGAAGCCATAATGTACAGACAAGGGACCTGTAAGGTAAAGAAAAAAAATGCCCTGTCTTAACATTGTAACACAACAACAAAAATGAAAAAGTAGAACAAAACAAACGAAAATCTCCTAAAACAGGAAACAAACAAAAACGAAAACGAAAAAGAAACCTGCAAAGTCAAAGATTCCATTATTAAGTTTATTTTGAGTTTGCCCATTTACTAATTTCTCATTCACAAGTAGAGATAAATTTGGTGGAGACTCATGCAGGCCTGATACATTTGGACACAGTCTGAGTTATATGTGTGGCAGACATGTTGTGTCTAGAAGGCAACAGTGTGGGTTGTTTAGGGGGGTCCATGAGACCCCTTTGGCCAAGAACTTGATTAGATGTAAACAAATTCAGGGATGTGAAGGTCATTTGGTGAAGTGAAATGTACAGTTGGGGCCCTGCCTCCTCTCATATTTGGCAATTTCATTTAGATAACCCCTCATATATACAGTTTTTCTACTATATGAAGATTCCATATGACAAATGGCTCTTAGTTGTAGCTGTTCCCTTTGTCATTCCTACTTCATCTTCCTTTTTTGTGCTCTCCTTGTTTGATCTTACTATTCCAGTTTCCCTCGTCAAGTCCATCTGTAAATATATTTCTGATTTCCCCTTCCTAGGGAGATCCATCTATACCTGATAGTTCCTTGCTCTATACAACCTCTATAATTATATTCACTGTAGTTTGTCCAATAACTTCACGTCTCATATCTATATATGAGCAAAATCATGTCTTATTTGTGTATCTGGACCAAGGTTATCTGACTCAGGATGATGTTATTTCTGGTCATATCATTTAGCTGTAAGATTCATGATTCAGTTTTTAAATGTCTGAGTAATATTTTACAGTGTAAGAGTGCTATATTTTCTTATTCATTGATCTGTTGAAGGACATTTAGATTGTTCCAAGCACTGGCTATGAAAATGTAAGAAGAAATGAATGTAGTTGAAAAAGTGTTTCTATGGTAGGCTGAAGTGTCTTTGGGTATTACCCAAGAGTAGCACAGCTACATCTTGAGGGATATAATTCCTCTCTTTCTGAGGAGCAGTCACACTGATTTACATACTGAATACAGTTCGTACCCATACTAGAAATGGGTAAATGTTCCCCTCATTCCACATCCTTACCAGAATTTTGTTTCACTGACCTTAGTCTTACTGAATTCTGTAAGAAGAAAATTTGAAATAGTTTTGATTTCCATTTTCATGATGACTAAAAATGCTGAGGTTATCTTTCGGTGCTTCTCAGATATTTGAATTTCCTCTTTTGAGAATTCTCTGTTTAGATCTGTGCCCTCATTTTCTAATCAGGTTATTTGTTTTCCTTATGTCCAATTTTTAAATATTTGTTTATAATTTTAGGTAATAGTTCTCTATAGGAGGTGGAATTAGTGAAAATCTTTTCCTGTGCTACAAATTCTTGCTTTATCCAAATGATGGTATTATTTGAAGTAGAGAGGCCTTTCATAATGTCCCATTTATTAATTGCTGTTCATAATACCTGAGATTACTTTACACTCTTCTGTTCAGAAAGTGAATCTCTGTGAAAATGATTTCAATTTTATTCACTGCTTTGTCAATATCAGATTCAGCACAGCCATTTGATCCATTTGTAGTTGAGTTTTATGCAGGGTGATAAGTATAAATTTATTGGATTCTTCTACAAGCAAATATACACTTTGACCAGATGTTGTTCTAGATGTTGTCTTCTTGTAAAACATGTAATTTTGCCTTCTTTATCAAAAAAAGCAGGTATGGAAATGCATGTCCTTGTCTTCAATTTGATCACCCTGATTAAGCTGCCTGTTTTGGTGACACGAATATGTTGTATATATTAATATATCTCAATTGTAAAATTTAGATTGAGGATGATGATGCCCCCATCAGTTCCTTTATAATTCAGGAGTGTTTTTACTATGCTGGGATTTTTGTTTTGTGTGTTTGTGTGTGTGTGTGTGTGTGTGTGTGTGTGTGTTTCCATATGACTTAAAAATTGTGTGTGTGTTTCCATATGACTTAAAAATTATCATTTTAAATTCTGTAAAAATTTGTGATGAAATTTTGATGGGGACTTCATTGAGTCTCTAGAATATTTTTCATAGGAGAACCATTTTTACTATTTTAATTCTACCAATCCACAAGCATGGGGGATCTTTTCATTTTCTGACATCCTCTTTAATTTTTTATTTAAAGTATGAAGACTTTTAGTTGCAAACATTCTTACTTGTTTAGTTAGAGTTACCTCAAGATACTTTATATTTCTGAGGTCATTGTGAAAGATGATGCCTCCATGATTTCTTTTGTAGTCTCTTAGTCATTTATATATAGGAATTCTACTGAATTTTTGTGTTTATTTTGTGTTGTGCTACTATACTGAAATTACTTACCATATGTAGGAGTTTCCTTATAAAATGTTTAGAATCATTTATGTAAGTATATGTAATACATATCTTATGTTCTGCAAATAATGACATTTTTACTTTTTCCTCTTTCTATCTTGTATCCATTTGACTTTGTTTAGTGGACTTATTCCTCTAGCTAAGACTTCTAGCACTATTTTGAATACATAGGGAGAGATTAGAGAACTTCGACTACTTCCAGATTTTAGTGGAAATGCTTTTGCAGTCTTCATCCATTTACATTTATGGCTATGGGATTGCTGTTAATTGCCATTATAAGTTGAGATATGACCTTTGTATCCATAATCCTCCTAGAACTTTTATCATGAATTTGGATTTTGTGTTATCATGTTTTGGTTATTGACAAATGACTTTTTAATACTTATGGAGACTACCTGTCTTTCACTTTTTTGAATGATGCATTAATTTTATTGATTTACATCATCCCTGAATTTCTGCTTGAAACTTATTTGATCATGATGAATGATATTTCTGATGTTTTTTGGATTTGATTTAGGAATATGTTAATGAGAATTTTAGCAGCTATGTTCATATGTCTGCAATTCTCTTTAATTGTTGTGTATTTATTTGACTTAAGTGTCATGGTAAATGTAGTCATATAAAAGAATTGGGCAAATTTCCTTCCAGTTATATCTTGTGGAAAATTTTTAAGGAGTATTAGCAATAACTGTTTTTTGGCTCTGGTGGAATTCTGCACTAAAACCTTTTGGTTTTGCCCATTTTGTTGTTGTGTGATTTATGAGGACTGTATCTATGTATCTATTCACCTACTGGTCATATGTCTTTGCAAGCTGCTTAGTTGATCTTGATTTTAGTAAGAGGCACCTATCAGGGTAATTATTATTTCATTTCAATTTGGTGGAATACATGTTTTAAAGTACTTCTTTAGGATTCTCCAGGTTTCCTTGGATTCTTTTTATATTCTTCCCCCTTCCCCCTCCAATTTTATTAACTTAAATATTCTTTCTCTGAATTTTAGTTAATGTGGATGAAGTTTGTCAATCTTGATTCTCGAAGAACAAACTCTTTGTCTCACTGACTATTTGTATGTTTTATTATTTTAAATATTTTAGTGCTGACTTTGATTATTTCTTGCTATTTATTCTTTTCAATTATAGAGCTTTCAAATGTGATGTTAAGGTATCAGAATCATATCTCTCTACTTGTTTATGTAGGTACTTTGTGCTATGAACTTGCCTGTTTACTGTGTCTCAAGAGTTGTGATACATTTTCTATTCATTTTCATTCAACTTTGTGTTTTTGCTGGAGTTTTATGAGTTTATCGAGGCATTTGAGTTTGGAAAGTATGTAATTCTAGGTGTCGATAGCTGCCATTTAAGGATGGGTGTTTTCCCCTTGTTTTCTATTATTATTTCTCATTCTTTGAAAAAGGTGGTTGCTGTATAGTGCCTAGTAAAATATTCTTCAGGGATACTGATATGGCCACTACTAGTTCCAGGTAAAATGTATTTCTCGATATTGGGAACTGTGGGAATTGACAGGATATAAGGGGAACTAAGGAGGTACACAGGAAGGGAAAAAAATAAACAACAGTGTTTCACTATGATCTGTCCAGTTCCTTGGGAATGATGGCCGAAAGTGAGGATAAGCCAAGATTGGTGGCCTGGAATTACAGAGCTTGAAATAACACTGAGGGATTTGAGAAGGGAGCGATAGAGAAGATCTGCAGTTAGAATGCCTGCTTTGCTGGCTTGGAGCTGGGGACCTCAATAAAGCAATAAAGAGGAAGATGGACATGCGGAGTATAAAATCTGTTTCATCCACTGAAGAAGGCCTAGAAGCTGGAAGGAACATGTAGCAGGTAGTCTACTATAGAACTGAGGATAAGATGGGAACTTGGTTTATAAGTAGCTGGGGAAGAGGTGAAAATCTAGTTTGCCCAACTGCTTCCCTGGCCAGAGTTGTCTGTGGGTTTCCAGGGAGTGCCTGCTGGAGTTCTGGACTGATTTAAAGCAATGAGTCATTTTGAGAGAAATAATTAGTAGGGAAGATCTATATGATAAACATGAGATGGGTCTTGGAGGGCAGGGAGACCTTAGCAGGTAGTTTGCTGTTTATTTATGAATGAGACTGGGTCATTGAATCTGGAGAAGAGAAGTGAGAGGTGCAGATTTGCAGTTAACCAAAGCGTTTCACTGGCCAATGTGCTATGTAGGATTTTTGTACCTTGATAGGCATCTTCTTTTCTGGATGAGGCAATATTCTTCTACAATTATATTGAGCATATTTTCTGTGAATTTGATCTTATTTTCTTGTTATTCTTCAATTTCTAATATTCATGGATTTGGCCATTTCATAGAATCACAGGTTTCCTGCAGGTTTGTGCCAAGAATTGTTGATTTTTGTTTGTTTTTGTTTCGTTGTTTGTTTCACTGGTTGTTTTTGTTGATGTTTTGTTTTTGTGATTTACATTTTCCCTTAGCAAAGTATCTATTTCTTCTAAGAGGCCTTCATACCAGAGACTCTCTCATCTTCCATCACTGTTGATAAGGTTTCCCTCTGGTTCTTGATTAATGTCCTGAATTTTTCAGCTCCTGATTTCCCTTAGTTTGGGTTTCCTTTATTGATTCTACTGCAAATTGCATGTCCTGAACAGTTTCCTTCATTTCATTCTACTGTATGTTTGTGCTTTCATAGATCTCTTTGATACATTGATTGATTTCTTCTTCAAGAACTTTAACAAATATGTAAAGGGTATTTCAAAATCCTTGGTTTGGGCTTCAAGTATACTGCCTTTCTTGAGGATTACAATAATGAAATTGTTGGGATTTAGAGGACACATTTGTCCTAGCTGTTTCTCAGTTGGTTTTTATGCTGATACATACACATCTGACTTTGTATGTTTGCAAGTCCAGGTGCTGATAAATGGTTTTGTCTGTGATGGTTGAGTGTTCTATCCCTTGTTCACTGTTGTACTTTCTCATTCTTATGGACGTGTGGTGCTTTTAGGTTCCCGGGTAAGTAATTATACTGTGTGTCCTGCCTTGTGCTATTGTTGGCACTTTGCATTAGAATGCTTTTCTTTGTATTGGGAACTGATACTTGGGGATTGAGATTGGATAAAAAATGTGGGGTATTTGAGGGAATCCACAGGAGGATAGGAAAGCAGGGTGTGCCACCAGAGTCTGCCCAGTGTCTTGGAAATGGGACCAGAGAGGAAGAAGCTACATCCAGTAGCATACTGTAGTGCTGGGAATGAGACTTGGCCGTTAAGTTTGGAACAGAGAGGAGACTAAAAGGTCTGAGATGACTTATCTGGTTCCCTGGCTACTCTAGCTGCCAGGGAATGTCATGGGACTTGTAGACTGATTCAAAGGGAGGCTATAATAGAAGATCAGAGTTATCTGTTGGAAGTGAGAACAGAAAGGAAGCTAGTCTGCACTGCTTCAGGGAAGCACTATCACCCTTTGCAGCATAACTCAATTTAAACTCTCTGTCTGTCTCTGAGTCTCTCTGTGTCTCTCTCTGTCTCACTTCCCCTCTCCTTCCCTCCCACTCCCTTCTCTCTCTTTCTGTATATATCTTGCAGAAATACATTTAAGTTTGTTTGTATGCATATGTGGGTAACGTTGACCATTTATGCTTGAATACTTATTTTATCAGGGAATTTGTCTATGGTAAGACTGATTCTCCTCTCCCTCAGTAAACACTGATTACCTGCAACTCTTTACATGATGGTGGGGCCTTGTGGAATTTCTATAATTCCATAAGGAAAGCCAGAGGTGTTTTCATTATATAGGTCTTATTTGGCAGCCATGTTGTCAATGTGGCTTCTCTATCAAATCTAGAAGACACTGTTTAAGAGCAGGTAATAAAATGTTCTGTTTTTCTTTTGCTCATCTAAATCTTCATATTTATTTATACGTGTGTGTGTGTGTGTGTGCGTGTGTAATTTTAAAATTTAAAATTCTTTGAATATCACTATACTGTTATTTAAATGTGTGTATATGCATAGGTAATAATAATTACTATAAAAATAAGAGGTCATGGATTTGAAAGGAAGTAGTAGAAATATTGGGGGCATTATGAAGAAGAGAGGAAAAAGTGAAATTATGTAAATATAGTACTCATATATTCTTAAAATAAATGCTTAAATAAAAATCATAAAATAGTGGTATAAGGGTTACTGGTATAAAAGACAAAATAATATACATTTGTTATTAATAAGTTTGTGGAGATAAATCTTTTTTATTTAGTTCTATGGTGTCATGTAAACAAAACTGCCAGATATATTTCATGAAATGGTCTGTTGGAATTAGAATGTTAGTCACTAACAATTTCAATGTAAATGTGTTAAAAATCACAGCAGGCTTTGAAGCCATTGTGTTTTAAACTCAGGTTAGCCCAGCAGGATATCTCGGAACCTAAAAAGAGATTAGAGCAATTATGTGTGCCAACTACATAAATGTCAACAATAATTTAGAACAAGAATAGATTGTGAAAATGTTTCCAGTTCAATATTTTTTTCTGAAGGCAAATAATCAGTATGAGGCTTTTGCAACAGCAAGTTAGTAGGAAATATATTGACAAATAAAACAAGCAGCATACTTAAGGAAGAAGTTTTATAAAAACACAGTGTCATTGGGTACTAAATATATTGGTAATTCCCATTGGGTTTTCTAAATTTTTTATTTTCTTCGTATGTCACATGTTTGGTAGAACCTTCTTCTGTGTCCTTAACAGGGTATTTAGTGATGAGGGTTTCTGTTGAGTGATTTGTTTTTTCTATAAGCACTTCATTTTTGAAGCATAAAGCCTTCACTAGTGTTATTGTACTATTATGTCCAGTTAAAGAATATTTAAACTGAGTATGACATGCAAATTCACTGTGAGGTTTCTTTTAGAAGGGGCTATATTTTGTAATCTCAAAACCAATGATAATATTTATTGAAGATGTTCCTTTATGAATATTTAGTTAATATTCAATGAGAACTACTTGGCAATAGATGGTTAGGTTTTAGAGGTATTCTTTCAGCCCTTTCAAATATATCTAGAAGAGAACAACTGAAAATTATGCTCTTATGCAACTGTATTATCACAAAAATGGGTAATGCAGGTAATTGCATTTATAGATAAAATAGTTTCACCTGTTACAAAATATCCTGTTAGTCATCTTTGACTAATGAACATATCATTGGTCAATTGATCCATTGATATGTCAGTTGATCATCTATCATCACACAACTTGAATAATAAATGCAGCTATATTTACAAATAATATAGATATAACCCTTAAATTTTATTGTATTATAAGATATCTTTCTATTAAACTCCAGTATGCTATACTAGAATTTTTTAAAGTTAATATAACCTATTTATTATCTTATAAATATTAGAATTCCTTCTTTCAATGGTCACAAATTAAAAACTACACAAGAGGTCTCTTGCCATATGTAGTGTATTATAATTGCAGCATAGTTGATCTTTGGGGGGCTTTCAATAATCATAAATAATTTTGTTATAGCCTCTTGACTGGATTGAGTCTATTTGGAGAACAACTCATAGTTCTAACAAAGCCAACACTTACAGGGTAGACTTAGTTTTAAAGAAAATGACCCACAGACCTTATTGGTTTTCTTAGGTTGATAGAAAGGACAGTCTTCATCTTAATTGAAGAATTCTAGATGCAGAAAATCTAGAAGGGGAAAAGAAGAAGAATCACAAGTGGTCAATCTACTCAGCAGCAATAAGCAACAGATTCAAAAATTCATTTGTCCTTGGTTTCTCCATTGTAGCTTCTCTGTATCTCACATAGAAATATTACATATTATTTTTTGGGAAGGAAGAATTGATTTCGCCTTGAAGTTCCAAAGCACAATCTATTGAAGGAAGTCAGGGCAGGAAGTCAAGGCACGACCCTGGACACAGGCACTGTAGCAGAGACCATTGAGGATCACTGCTTACAGGTTGCACCCTGTGGCCTGCTCAACCTGATTTTATACGACCCAGGATCACTTGCCCATGGGTGGCATTGCCCAAAATTGGATGGGCCCTTCTCCTCAATCAATAAAATTGTCCCACAGGTTTGCCACTTCAGATATTTTCACCTCTCGGTACACTCTTCCGACAGTTCCACATCCCATGCCTTCTCCCCGCCCCCACTCTCTGTGTCTCCACAAGGAAGTTCCCACTCCACCAACCCCACCAGACATCTAAACTTCCTGGGGCCTCCAGTCTCTTGAGATATATCTTTTCTGACTGAATCCAGACCTAGAAGTCCTCTGATATATATATATATATATATATATATATATATATATATATATATATATGTGTGTGTGTGTTTGTGTGTGTGTGTGTGTGTGTGTGTGTGGGTGTGGGTGTGGGTGTGGGTGTGGGTGTGGGTGTGGGTGTGGGTGTGGGTGTGGGTGTGGGTGTGGGTGTTGGAGGCCTCTGCTCAGGTGGTGTATACTGCCTAGTTGGTAATTCATTGCCTGAAATATCTCAGTAACATATCCATGTTACTTGAGATTTCTGGTCCTTCTATAGGGTTGCCCTCCTCCTCAGCTTCTTCCAACTTTTCCCTAATTCAACCAGAATGGTCAGCAGCTTCTGTTCATTGGTTCAGTGCACATATCTGCATCTGATTCTTTCAGCTGTTTGTTGGGTCTTTTGGAGGCAGTCATGATAGGTCCCTTTTGTGAGTGCTCCATAGCCTCAGTAAAGGTGTCCGGTCTTGGGACATACCCTTGAGATGGATTCTACTTTAGGCCTGTCACTAGACCTCCTTTTCCTCAGGCTTTTCTCCATTTCCATCCCTGAATTTCTTTTAAATAGGAAGAATTATGCGTCTGAGCTTTGATTATGGGATAGCAACCCCATCCCTCACTTGATGTCCTTCTGTTGGAGGTGAATTCAATAAGTTCCCTCTCCCCACTGTAGAGCATTTCATCTGGTGCCTGCCTTCCATTCGAGTCTTGAGAGTCTCTGGTACATTCTAGATGGTTCTCCTAACCTCTTTCCTCCAGAGGTCGCCTCTTTCCATTTTTTTCTTCTGACCCTTATGTTCCATTTTCCCCTACCCGATACCATATCATGTTCTCCTCTCCCCCATTGCTTTTCCCTCCCTCCTTCCTCCCTCCCTACCCCCTTGTGGTTCTTTTTTTCTCCCTCCCAAATGGAACTGAGGTGTCCTCACTTGGGCCCTTCAGTGTGTTGAACTTTTTTAATTCTATGGACTGTATCTAGGGTATTTTGTACCATTTGTGGCTGATTTCCACTTATTAGTAAGAACATATCATGCATGCAAGTTTGGGTCTGAGTTACCTCACTCAGGATGATATTTTCTAGTTTCATCCATTTTTCTGCAAAACCCAGGATGTCCTAGTTCTTTATAGCTGAGTAGTATTCCACTGTGTAAGTGATCCACATTTTCTGTATCCATTCTTCTGTTGTGGGACATCTGGGTTGTTGCCAGCTTCTGGCTATCACAAATAAGGCCTCTATTTTTTTTAAGAAACTGTGTTAGATTCCATAATAAACTAGACTGTGCATTCCATAGGCCCATATCATTAAACTCAGCTTGATCTAGTTTTACGTTCATTTAATCATTATACCATACCTTTAAACGCAATTTACCCAGATTTATGTTTGAAGGAATTAGAAAACACATTAAGCTCTATTGTGATTGGAGCATTCCTCATTGACTCTACTTTCTACATCCTCCTAGCAGCCTGATAATTCTTATGCCTGATTATATGTGTCTATGCAACTTTGTTTGCCTGGTCATTCCTTTAAGAGGAGTCTGTTCTGTTTTAGAAAATATAAAGGATTAAATTTCTTAGACAAACCTGGAAAATGTAATATTTTGAGGTATTAGGGGTGGGATACATCTTCTGCTAAGGAGGTGACAATCTGATAAACCTTTGAGAATTAGAGTGTTTAAGGTTCACATCATCAGATCTTCTTTCCATACATTTTCATACTAAGATACAGAATACCTTATTTCCTAATGAATGTCTTTTATTAGGATGGTATTAAAAGGAATGGCTTGGGGTTAGGGATTTAGCTCAGTGGTAGAGCACTTGCCTAGCACAAGGCCCTGGGTCTGGTCCCCAGCTCCGAAAAAAAGAAAAGAAAAAAAAAGTATGGCTCACATTTAATGTAGACCTTCTTTCCTCAAAAGATCTAGATTTGATGTCTCTTCATTTCAATTAATATAACCAAGTATACTCCATCCCTCAGAAATATATCCAGTTACTTGGGTTTTAATTAATTCCAGATGTGGTCAAGCTGACAACCAAGAATTGTCATGATGGACAAATCATGAGATTATATGCTATGTGTTGTCTACTGAAAGAGAAATCTTTAATGATGGTTGAGCAATTCACCAATCTATGGGCATGGTCATCTGTCATTAAGAGTAATTTAATTTGTATGTTTCTTTAGCAGAACAAAGTATTAGATTTACCCCTCAAGTTTTTGTCTCAAATGACAATGTAAGGTATTTCATGGGGGCACTCCTTAAATTCATTAAAGTCTGTTGGTTACTACAGTAATGTTTTTGACAAGATTTAATGAATGGACATACCTTGTAAAGCAGGCCATCATTGCAGGTTTAAGGTTATACATGGGTATAATTGATGTTTTTTTTTTCAGAATATGCTCTTACTATCAAGTCCTGGAACAGAAGCAACAGCTCTGGCAATTGCGTGTAATGCTTAGGGGACTAGGGCAACTAACTCACTGGCCACCGGCTCAACAAAACAGTAACACATTCCAGGTACTGGGAGTATTGTTTACTAGTACATAATATATTCTTGGAACACTGACCCCCAAATATAGGGTATCTGAATTGTAGCTACTTTATAGTATGTATATATTTAGGAAGATTCTACAATGTGGCTGCTTCAAAAAGGTTTGAGTGTTATTCATCCCCCTTTAGAGATTTTAATTACTTTATTTTTATTGTGAATTTGTTAGACCAGGAATTAATTTCTTGAAACAGTATGCTTTCTTTAGTCAATATTAGATGATCATTTAGCACTTGCTTTATTTTAAACTTCAGTTAGAATTCCAGTGTCGATATTGTTGCATAGTAATGTGACATTCTCAATACATTGGGGTGGTTTCTATTAGTTTTCTTTTGTTTTCTGCCTTTGTTTAATAAAGTAAAAGTACAAATATCTGTGTTTTTACTATTTGATAGGTTCGACTTATTTTGTAGCTGCTTTTCAATGTCAACCATGCCTTTAAGGATACCAATTATTTTAAAGCTATTGGCAAAAACTATGCAGTGAAGGACAAACTACAACAATTTAAATTGAACTTCTCTTCTTTGCTGTTCTTTTTCATTGTTGTCTGTTAACTTCAACCGTTTATTGTGAGCCAAGCTTAACTACGAATGTAAAAGTAGTGCTTGCTACTGAAGCCTATACTTTCTGAAAGTTAAAGAAATAGCTTTATTTCATTCGTGATAAAAGTGATTGATAAATCATAATGCTGAGACAAGTTGTTAAGGGATTTATTGAAAATATTGAATTCCAAAGGCATTAATTTATACGTTATAATTAGGTACATCAAATATAATCACATTTTTAGTGAAACATCTTATACTTTACTTATATGATAAAATATATGATAAATTTTATGTTATATATCTATGGTTAAGGCAAAACATATTTAGGTTCCAGTGTTAATAACAAGTTTCTAAAAAATATGTTTCGATATGTGAATTACTAAAGAGAAATAAATAATGATTCTTTTGCCAATTTTCACTAAGTAAGTCAGTGAAGTTTGGAAATCACATTTTCTCATTAAAATATGAATTAAACATCTTTATTTAGTCACTGTTAAGGGAAAAGAACATGTACATACATTTGCAATAAGTAGCAGAAAATCTGGATACTGTGTAAAACTTTTGGTCTTGTTTTCTAAAGATGAGGATGAGTTCAATCAGTGAAAAAGGCCTTAAAGTTTTTATACTGGAGAAATCAGGCTGTAGTCAGTGAATGAAATAAAATGAGTGGAAATAACTAATTGAATGTGCCTATATTTTCATTGCCTGAGCATGTTTATATAAATTCTTCCTGTTTTCAATTTTTCTAAAGATCATTAGAATTTGGCACCTAAAATTTAGTAGCTAAAATGTGTATGCACATATACATTACATGTATGTACATTTATTATGTATATATTAATGAGTAATATATTAATAGATGAATATATATTAACAGAGTAATATTGTGTCAGATTAGTATATTAACATATTAATATATATTAGAATAGATTAATATATATTTTAATATTAAATTCAATAGAGTCTTATAACTTTATGACAACAAAGAACAAAACCCTTCAAAAGATGTATATCTAAGTATAAAGGCAACACAAAGCAGAGTGAATATTCCGATTTACCTTAGATGTACTAAATGCTCAGTCTTAACTTGTTTCAATAAAGAGTATTACTTAAAGTCTGTTTTTAAAGAACACAGGGAGCAACATCAATTTTAAGTAGTCTGACTCAAAAGTGATTTTTGATCGTGGTCAAGCATTTATTAAATATGAATATTCAGTGTAAGAATGAGGAATACATGCCAGCATACACACACACGCGCACACACACACACACACACACACACACACACACACATATTAATCTGGCTCTATGAATCATGAAAATTTGCCTACACAAAGCTGCAATCCTGAAATTGTTCTGAAATGTGGCAGATGCTACAATTATCTTACTGTCCACTTGCAACTAAGTCAGTGGAAAAGCTGAATAGGGGCATTCTATCTCAGATTTGCTCTTATTGAAGAAAGGGAAGCAGAAACATTTCTAAACACATTTAATTTAATGCCAAAGCAGAAATATTGACTCTTCCTTAGTTTTCATGTTCATATGAAAGGGAAGTAAGGCAAAATTTATATAAAGATTCTTTAAAGAGATATTAAGTTTCTCTGGTGGGAGAAGTAGACATGTTCCATAAAAGGTTAAAGAATAAACTTTTAAAGGCACAATTGTAAGCTTCCTGTTCTTCTATAATCTGTAGCAAAACACAAAGAAAAAAAATCATCCTTCAAATCTTTGAAGTAGCAATGAGTTTACTTGGTAAAATATGGTGGTTTCCCTGTCAGTTGCAATCACTGTTAACATTTGCTGATTTAGAGGGTAAAATACATTTGAAAATACTTCCCTTTAATAAGCATGTAAATGTGAGCATGAACATAAACAAGAACTCAAAACCAGATGTTCTCTCTTCATCATGGAACTTTAATTTTTCTTTGTAAATATATCTCTAGCTCTATGTGCACGTGCGTGGGTGTGCACACACACACACACACACACACACAGAGAGAGAGAGAGAGAGAGAGAGAGAGAGAGAGAGAGAGAGACTATAGTTCAGCTTGTATTTTATACACCTATAATGTTTAACATAATGTATATTCACTGATTTGTTTAGTCCTTAAAAGAAATTTGATATTTTTTTTAATTCTTGTTCATTAAAATCCATGAATAGAATTTTCTTGCTGACAGGTTCCATTATTAAAGCATTTGACTTTGAACATAACCTGAACATAAGGGATGAAAAAATTAGATGCTTATATTCCAAATATGCATTGTGCTTAAACAGCCATCCTTTAATATAAATATGAATCATACATAATGTATACTGAAATAGAAAGCAAAAGTAAAGTATTTATCACAAAACAGACAGTAAATATAAAGTTCAGTCTCCCTGAAATAATTCATGAGGAATGTGCACAAGCATACTGTGTAATGAAGTATTATTGATTGCAATTATAAGATTGAATGGCTCTGTTCTTATTTCTTTCACTTATTCTTGCCTTTCTTTCATTCATTTTTTCTTTCTTTTTTCTTTCTTTTTGTTGGCTATGCTTAATTTGCTTTACAGAATTATAATGGTATAGGGCTAACAAACTTCATACACTTGTAACTAGGTTTTATATTAGCACTTTTGAACATTATTTATAAAGTTATAAAGGCAGTTGTGCTTGTCAAATATAACATGAAAATTCATGAAGTGCTGGCTTAGAAAACTTGAGAAATACACAGACCAAGATGCCAATCCATGATCTATTTTGAAAAGTACATTTTAATGAATTTAAAATCCACTCACAGCTTGACAAGGTAAGTTAATTCAGCTAATACTCAACATATAAGACTGACAATAATGGTCTTTGTCACCTCAGTGTAGAAAAACGTGTTATTGCTTCAGACCTGGTCCCACTGGTGTGTGCTTTCTTTCTCTTATATATTAAAATATCAGTGTCAGAATGGTGTTAAACAAATAAGAGCATTATTTCACTGTCTGGGACACACAGTTTTCAGTTCCCGAAAGTTTACAAACAAAATATGAAAATACAGTGATATGCATATGTCTAATGTGACATAAAAGTCTATATATCCTAGGAACTAGATGTCTACATTGGCTTTCTTGTCCCTTCAAGCTGACATCTCCACTGTTCCCTGAATACCTATTTTTACCTAACAACATATACATCTTTATAATGCTTGGTATACAAAAACATGCCATTATTTCTTTTTAAAATTTTACCAACACTCAAATTTAGAAAAGTAGCAAAATCTATTATAATTACCACAATAATGCTTATTCAAGTTCAGTCTATGTGGTCTGCCTTTGGCTTCCACATTTATACCACCTTCCAAAATACGTCGAGTCGGGAAAAGAATCTAGCCCAAATCCTTTACTGCATTAATCTATATTCCTCTTTGGGCACAATGTGGACAACAGAATGTCTACTTGTATTGTGTAATTTTCCTCAGTCTTTTATTATTAAATATATGCACTTTGTATGGACATAAATTGTAAATACACACATGAAAATATGCTTAGATACGTGTCATGATGCAAAGCTGCAATCCCAAAACTGAGGTGATTTCTAGCCTTGCCTGGTAACAATTTCTATGCCAGATATCCAGGACTACCTAAGGAGACCTTGTTTCAAAAGAATAAAAATTATAATATTTATACACTATCTGCTTAGAAAGGCTTATCACCCATTTTAACACTATTAAAGTGATTTTTACCTTATTAATATTTAACATTTATTTTATCTCCAGTGCTACATTTTTCTTGTCATTGAAATACTACTTGTTTTTTATAAATATAATACTTTAACCTAGCATGTGAACATCCTAAGTGATCTACAAGTAGCATGCAAAAATAGGAGCCTCTTTTGTTTTCCTTTATTTTGTTACAAAAGGAAGTGGCAATATTTTTTTGTTAAATATATTTTTGTTTACATCAAAAGACACCTTTGCCATTTGGCCTTGTTTATTCAAACCTTAACTCTTTCAATGCATCCATTTTTGCATTATTTGTACCCCATAAATACCTTACTATTTTATAGATATTGGTGATTCAATTATAAAATTGCTTAATGTTTTGAGGGCCTGGGTAGAGTTAACATTATTGATGTCATTTGAGAGAGTAGCAATCCCTAAGCAACCCTCCTTCTTCTAGGTGTCAGGATGGAAATTGGACGGGAGGTGCACAGTATGTTGGAGACTGAATTTTGGCAGAGACTTGTCATGTCTGAAGGTTTTTTGCTGAGTTGAATGGTCAGGGACTTTTAGTCCTTTGGAGATCACATGGAATGCAAGACTCGCTACTCTATTGCTGTAACAAATTTTATTGTTATACTCATAAATGGGCTTCTAAAAAAGATTAGCAGGAGGAATGTCAGCCCACTCAATAAAGATACTATTTTTAAAATAACAAGAAGCAATTTGGCCCCCAGTACAGTCAAAGATGGCCTTTAGATGCCGGCATCAACATGTTGTTTATACCACCATACTTCACAGCTTTCTCAAGGCAGCAATTTAGATCCAAAATGAACACATTGTGTGCAGAAATAGAGAAAATCTGCCAGTGAGCATTCCATTTAACTCTAGGAGGACCTTGTTCATTGCCTTGTCACCACCAGTAGATAGATCATATTCTTAGTATTCAAATGGACACCATGCCAGAAGAGCTGCCCACCAAATTCTGGATTATGATGATGGAAAGGGATGTGCTCATGAATTCCTCTATGATGCCAATGTGTCCATGGTTATCAGAGCCAAGAGACTAGGCAATTGGTAGTTCAAAAGGAATTTCTAACACTTGTGAGTGAATTCGCAAACCTCTTTTGGTATTTCCATAACAAACAGAGGGTATCAACAAAAGGTAAAGAAATGATGACCTTTTGGGGTCTACCTTGAAGTGGGTCTTGGTATTTTCCATTGTAGTATGTTCCAGTAGACTACACAGCATACATAACATCAGGATTAACAAATTGAATGTTAGCAGTATCTCATTCTTTGAAAATAGAAATAGTCTTCCCAATGATGACAAGGTTCTATTTCCCAGTCTTGACTGTGATGGAATATGGATGGAGTCTTAATAGACTATGGACACTCTGTGATTGAGAACAATGAGGCAGTCACTGAGGGCAACAATATACAGTTTACCAGTGTTGAAGTCAGTTCAGTTAACCAGATGCCTTAAGCCACAAAATGGGTTGACTACTTATCCGCACAATCATAGCTTAAGTAGGAGACTGGTACTACATAGGGTGTAAATGTCTCTTTACTTGGAGAAAAAGAGAACCCTTTTTAAGCTAAATGTATTTCATTTGAATAATTTGTAACTAATTTTAGAGAGGAATTCTAATCCAGCAACATGGTTGAGTTGGCAAGGGACTACATACAAAAATCTTCTAGGACTGGGTAATCTGACTGGAATGTAGGCATGCCCTTAATGTACATCATTAATCCCAAAGAATTTAAGTATGGTTACTGTATAGAAGTAAGCAAACAAAGCAACGGATCAAGCTTTGACATGAGTAGATAGAATGCATGTAACTTTCAAGTGAACAAACAGGAAAGAGAGATAACAAGGGAAGGGGAGAGAGAGAGAGAGAGAGAGAGAGAGAGAGAGAGAGAGAGAGAGAGAGAGAGAAGACAGAATGAAACAGAGAATGAGAAAGCCAGAAGATTAAAACATATAGCCAAAATTAGCTTGAGGGCAAGCCAAGAGAGAAGTGTGGGCCAGAAGAACTGATTTGAACCTTTGAACCTCTGTTTGGCACTTCCATAATAATTCAGCCAACGTTCAGAAAAACCTGGAAAGGATAAACGTATTCTAGCAGTAAGCCTATGACACGACATTTACTTTTATAAAGTTTTCATTACAAAATACTCATAGTGTAAAATAAGCAGTGTATGGAATGAGGTAACACGAGGTCAAGTTGACTGCCCATCCTTACCCACTTGCATTGTTTGCAACTTGGAGAGTAATCTTGCAAGGAGAGTGTCTAGTCCATTCTTTCCTGATCTTTGTGATTTCTCGTCAAAACTTTTATTAAACTTTGAACAGTTTTCTTTCTCTTTTTCTCAGAATTGTTTTGATTGTCCAACTGGCAATGTCTTTTGCCTAACAGACGTTTATCAACTTCATGAGCTCTTATTTATCATCAATTGTTGATCTTAGAGCCTGAGTCATTAGTATTTTGTTCAGGAAATTTTCTCCTTTTGCCAATGAGTTTGAGGCTCTTTCCTACTTTCTCTTGTATTAGATTCAGTGTGTGTGGTTTTATTTTAAGGTCCTTGATGCACTTAGATCTGAGCTTTGTTTAGGGTGATAAATATGGATCTATTTTCATTCTCCTACATACAGATTGCTAGTTACACCAATAAATGATAATTTAT
Organism: Rattus norvegicus; assembly: GCF_021556685.1. Classification (NCBI taxonomy): domain Eukaryota; kingdom Metazoa; phylum Chordata; class Mammalia; order Rodentia; family Muridae; genus Rattus; species Rattus norvegicus. The sequence continues at coordinate 60,298,413 of NC_141546.1, read as the reverse complement.
TGAAGATGTTTTCTTTTTTCCATGTTTTTTGGCTTTTTTTGTCAAAGATCAAGTGTTCATAGGTATTTGGGTTTATTATTAGTTCTTTGATTCTTTTTCGTTTATCAACTTGTCTGTTTCTTTATTAATTCCATGAGGTTTTTAATCACTTTTGCTTTGTAGTACAGCTTGAAGTCAAGGATGTTGATCCCCCTGAAAGTTCTTTTATTGTTGATAATGGTTTTGGCTATCCAGGGTTTTCTAGTTGTCCATATAAAGTTGCTAATTGCTCATTCCATATCTGTGAAGAATTGTGTTGGAGATTTGATGGGGATTGCATTGAATCTGTAGATTGCTTTGTTAGATGGTCATTTTCACTATGTTAATCCTACCAATCCATGACCATGGGACATCTTTCCATCTTCTGAGGTCTTTGATTTCTTTTTCCAGGGATTTATAGTTGTTGTCATACAGATCTTTCATTTGTTTGGTAAGAGTTACACCAAGATATTTTATACCATTATGACTATTGTGAAGGGTGTTGTTTCCCTAATTTCTATGTCAGCTTGTTTATCATTTGCGTAAAGGAACACAACTGATTGTTTGAGCTAATTTTATATCCTGCCACTTTGCTGAAGTTGTTTTCAGCTGTAAGAGTTCTCTGGTGGAATTTTGGGGGATGTTTATGTATATTATCTTATCATCTGCAAACAGTGGCACTTTCACTTCTTCCTCTCCAATACGTATCCCCTTGATCTCCGACCATTCCATACCTTATTTCAGAATTTCTGTTTATGAATTAAGCAACTTTTACCTACTTTTAAAATCATTCATTTTTAAAAAGGTGTCCAATATCTTAGTTAGGGTTTCCATTGCTATAAAGAGAGACTACGCCCAAAACAGCTCTTATAAAGGACATTTAATTGGGGTTGGCTTATAGTTTCAGAGGCTCAGTCCATTATAATCAGAGCAGGAAACATTGTAGCATGCAGGAAGACATGGCTCTAAAGGATCTCAGTTTTACATCTTGTTCTGAAGAAAACCAGAAGAATGGCTTCTAGGCAGCTTGCAAACAAGGCCATACCTCCTAATTGTCCAACTCACTGGGCCTAGTATATTCAAACTACCACATACAATCTAAGTAGAATATGAGTTTCATTTAAAAATATGCTCATTTTCAAATTATTTATACGTTATTCAATCTTACCATGGATGAGATAACATAATATCTTCTCGGTAATTTCTTTTTAATTTTTGCTGATTTTGAGCCAATTTCTATCATGTTTTATGATAACAAATTTTTGTAGAGTTAAAATGCTTATTTTTATTGCTTTCCAAACTCTGAGATCAAGAGATTTATTCAAAAATTATATTTAGAAAAAATACTTCTATAAATTGGTAACACAGCAAATAAATAAATTGGTATTTTATAAATATTTTCAGAAACTTTCAATATTCGTTTCTTGCTTTTTTTTCTTGATTTCTGGTATTGTTTTTCTTCTTGTAATTATGCTTTGTTTTTAACTCCTCATGTAGTTTCTAGTCACATTTCATTTACTTTCCCAAGGGATATAGTTCTGTTCTTCATGATTCTCATCCCTCTATCTGACTTTACCTTTCTCTCCCTCATCTTCCCTCTCTGTTCTTATGTAACCTCTAAATTTACTCCTCCTAAACATTCTATCCCCAAGCTACCCATCACCCTCAGCTCTTTCTATTGACAATCCAGTGGAGTGTCACTTCTTCCACAATCATCAGTCGAATAAATCTATAGACTTCTATATATAAAAAAATTTCGATATATTGTGATTCTAGGTAGACGTGCTAGATTAAATTGTATATGAGGTCATTTGCTGTTTTACATAAAATTCAATGATACGACTTTCATTTATTAATATTTGTTAGCCCATTGGAATACATTCCAATTCTCCTCTTACTTAGTTAAGCATTAATTTGTAATTAAATAAGTTTTCCTTTCAATGAAAACCATAATTGATGAATCTACTTTGGTGTGATTTCTGAGTACAGCTGAAAATTTAGTTTCCTACTTCTACATGTTCTCCTTATTATCTATAATATGTGTTATTTGCAACAAAAACTATAAATCATTTGTATTTCCCCTTTTAAAATCAACCCTTCCCACATATAAACTAGTCTAATTTATTCAGGATTCACTTGAATTGTTGTGATAAACACAAAGGTAAATATCATTTTGAGAATGGAAGGGCTTATTTCATTTTATGTCTTACAGTCCTTCTCATGGGAAGTACAGCAGGATGTAAAGTAGATACCTAAAGGCAGGAACTGAATCAGAGACCACAGTGGAGTGTTGCTTAGTCACTTGTCCCTCAGGGTTTACTCAATTGGTTTTCTATAAACCCAAACTGACTGCTTCATATCAAAGGCTGGGTCTTCCCACATCAATCATTAGTCAAGCAAATGTTCCATAGATGTGTCTACTTGCCGGTCTGATGAAGGTACTTTCACAAATAAGGTTCTTTTTTTTTACAGATGACTCTAGCTCTTGTCAGGTTGTTAAAAAAAGTATTACATGTTGACTTTAAGAATATGTTCAGCTAAGCTCACAGTGGATTTCTTTTCAATTGATTAATCTAGCAAAATATTAGCCTCAGATGCCATGTTATAAAGTATCTCTCCATATTTAATTTGATGTTATGACAGTACTATTTTGCTCTTCTTTAATTAATTCTCAGATATTAATTTATTTTAACAAATAGAAAGTGGTATGATCTTACGTACTTAAACTTTAATAGCAAGTATGATTTCTAGGAGAGTTCCAATGCTTTGTGAATATAAATATGTACTATGTGCATATGAGTTATGGTGCTCAGAGAAACTTTAATTTGGGCTGGCATCCAAATTTTTATACTACAATAATCATTAATATCAACTTACATGATCAGCATAAAATCATAGAGAATCTTACCTAGATTAATTCTCTTAGGTGGCTTACAAATTATTTACATATGGCACAAATTGAATTTGCATACCATTGTAAAACACCTAGTAACCCTTAATGAATATTTAAGAAAGATTTAACAATCTTTATTAACACTAGAGGTAGTGACATCTAAAGCAGATAACCATTGATTTTTAAGTTGATTACACATTACTTTGTTTTGTTGACAGGATGTATTGAGCTCTATTAAGTAGTTTACTAAACTCAAACATATTTATTTATTTCATATATTTTAAGGATTGATGGTAATAGTAATAAACAAAACAGATTACATTGATTTATAATTAATTCAATTACTTTAATGATTCAACCTGAGTGCTATAATGTTTGCTTTTAGGTATTTTTATTTTGTATTAGATTACCTCATATCAAGTTGCATTTTCAATAATGCAATATTATTATGCATTATTATGCTAATTATTTAGTATTTGATTTAACAGTAATAAACAAAAATAGAACAGAATGTAATGTTTATTTAGGAAAACTAGAAGAAAAATTTTATATATTTTTGATATAAGTAAATGTTCAGTGATATTTAAAATGCTTAAGAATCTATAGGTTTTTTGCCATTCTGTTAATATTAGCAAAATGTATATGTTATTTTTGCATCAATCAAAAATTAGAGTAGTCATGTACTTATAATAAGTAGCTATAACCTAGCCACTCAAGTAAATAAGGGGATGAGGATAGGAATTTAAGACAGCCAAATCTATAGAGTACATTGTATCAAAATAACATGAACAAGTACTGAGATCATTTGTTTCTATCTCATAATTGTAGTGGCAAAGCCATTTTCAATATATAGATTACCATATATTCTATAATATTTGAAAATATTTTTATTTTGATATATATCACACATATTCAGGCCAAATGCAAAACAACTTATAAAGACAATTATTTCAAAGAATTTAGCTTTTTATACTGTGTGTGTGTGTGTGTGTGTGTGTGTGTGTGTGTGTGAGTTTATCTATGCATTCCTGAATGAATGAAGGTGTACCTGCAACCAGTGCATTAATGGAGACTTGAGCAAAGACAATTCAAGCCACCGTTCCCCGTTTGTTATTTTCTTCTGTGAACACCAGGATCCTTAGAGCTTGCAGAGAGGCTTCTCTCTTTCTTTCCATCTTAAGAGTGTTGCGATGAAACCCTGACACTCTTCCTGATGCTATATTGTATTTGCAGACTGGAGCCTACCATGGCTGTCTTCTGAGAGGTTCTACCAACGCTGACTGAAACAAATGCTGATACAGCCAAGCATTGAACTGAGCTCTAGAACCCCTACAGAAGGGTTAAGGGAAGGACTGGAGGAGCTGAAGGGGATGGTAACCACAACAGTTGGATGGAAGACCAACTAACTTAGAATTCTGGGAGCTCCAAGAGGTTAAGCCAGTAAGCAAAGGGCATAATAAAGGGCTTCTCTGAGCACCTCCTCCATCCCATCAACTAGCCATATATGTAGTAGAGGACTCCTTGATTGGCCTCAGTGGGAGAGGATATGTCTAATCCTGTAGACACTCGATGCCCTAGGGAAGGAGTATGTGGGGGTAGGGGGAGGGGAGGACAACCTCTCAGAGGTGAATGGGCCGAAGAACTCCAGGAGAGAAGAATGGAATTGAGGCAATATCTGGGATGTAAATAAATAGAATAATTAACAAAGGTTTCAAAAATTATTTTGGCTTACCTTAAAAAAGGAGTTTTGGGATTACAGACCTGTGTTATATCATATGACTTTTTGTGTGTTCTTTGGACTAGAACTTGGGTCCTCACGGTTCTGATGCAAGTAGTTTATTCACTGAGCCATTTTTCCTGCCCTCTGATCAACTCCTTAGAGCTTTTATGAATGTTGATGTAAAAACACTTAACTTTGTTACTTCATATGTAGAAAAAATGAAAATATTAACCTGCGTGTTCTGTAAAAGCAAATGTGAATATCACACATTCAAAGTAGATGTCTGAAAATTGAAAAATACAACTATTAAGTATTGAGGTAAACGGTGTCAATGGATAGCAATTGCTAACAGATAATGGAAAGTGAGACTAACATTCATGAAAAAGGATGGCTGAATCTCCAGCATAATCTGTTTTACTGTATCTTGGGAAGTTTGTCAAACTTTCTATTAGTCTATTGAACCACTTTGTGTCATTTTGGGCTATTAAGAACAATACAAATATAAATATTTATATGAACTTTGCATGTGATTTTATGTCTCCTGTGCCTTTATAAATAAACCTAGTAGGTCATATCAAGCAATTTATTCAACATCTGAAGAAAACGTCAAGTATTTTTCTATTTAAAAATAAAATCAACCATATCTTAGTTTTAATTTTTACTTATTCTAACCAGGTATTGTTATTCTTTTATTTTGTCTACCCTATTGTACATAAATACAGGTCTTATTTTGACTTTATTTCAGTTTCCCTAGTAACTGCTTATTGATTATCTTTTTTTATAAAGATAATTCATATATATCATATATTTGTCAAAATGTGTGGGGCCAAGGACCATGGGATTGGTCCTTGGTCAAGCTAAAGGTTTGAAGCCCAGAGACCCAGGTTTGAAACCCTGGAGATCCTGAAGGAAGAGTAGGAGCTTTGTTTGTTCCAGGGCACCAGCTCCCTAGAGATTATGGCTATCAGTCATGTAAGCAAATCCTTCAAGCCCTTCTACATGTAGTTGAGGCATCCCTATCAGCTCAGACCCAGACAATAGGAAAAGAGACATGACCTCTTGTCCTGTAGGCTCAAGGCAGAGATTTTTTGCTAATGAGATACCTAGAGGCCTGGTGGTATTGCCAAGAAGATTCCCTTCCCAGACATTCCTCCCTGCAAAAGGTATTTAATCTCAGGCCCATTCTAAGAAGTGCAGTTTTGTTTCTTGCATGCACTTTCCACCATGACAATAAATGATTTGGAACCACAGACTGTCTCTTTTCATCGGATTCTGCCACAGGGAGCCATGAAAAAAATCTTAACCTACAGAGCTACAGTCTAGTCTCTGAGAAGGCTTCACTGCACTCCCAGTCACAAACACCACCAAGCTCGCTGCCAGTCAAGTCAAGGACTCTCCCCATTGGAATAGCCAGAGCTCTCAGTGGCCCCGGGCTAAATCCAGCCCTTGGAACCCTACTCTGTTCTCAGGTCTTTCTCAACTCCCACCAGCATCTGAATGTCCAAGAGCCTGAGAACCACACAACTCTGACCTCAGAGCTGTCCCAGGAATTCCCAAGCTAGCTCTGGCCATGTCTCAGACTGCAGTTTCTCACCCTGCAGTGAGGTGTCTTGGTGCAGTAGCCATGCTTTGTGGCAGAGCAGACACAGGCCTACAACCCTACAAAAAATGAATTGTCTTTTTTTTTAAGATTAGATGTATTTGCCATTTCTAAATTATTGTTATCAGACATATGAGTTAAAATAGTTTTCTACTTGTATGGTATGCTATGCTTTATTTTCTCTTATTTATTTGTCTGCTGAAGTAGACTGATAAAGTTTGTATTAATTACTCTTTCAACGTTACAGCAAAATGCCTGGCAAGAAGCTACTTTAAAAGGGAAGTATTTATTTTGGCTTTAGGTTAGCCAGGTGCCAGAAACAAGAAGCAGCTGGTTACATTCATAGTGAGTAAGTAAGGAAAGAGCAGAAAGTTGTACTGGACTATTAAATATCCAAGGTCCTCCACCAGTGAATCAGTTCCATAAATGGTGTGCTATCTCCTTCAGATTCCATTGCTACCATCCTTAGAGCAAATGTTCAAAAACATGATCCTATGGGGACTAGTTATATTCACTCTACGCAAAGGGCCTAATCCAAGGTAATTTACTACTCTTTATTTTAATGCCATAGCTTTTATCTGTTTCTTAAGTACCATTTAAACATATTGAGGTAGTCTCTTTTGTTGTTGTTGTTGTTGTTGTTGTTGTTTTTGTTGTGTTGTTGGTGTGCATGGTGGTGGTGGTCGTGGTGTGTGTGTGTGTGTGTGTGTGTGTGTGTGTGTGTGTGTGTGTGTGTGTATTATAAGTTAATGGTCCAACCTATTTTTTTTTCAAACCATTATTTTTTGGATATTTTCTATATTTACATTTGCTTTTCCCTCCAGAAATCCCCTATCCCATCCCCTCTATCCAACCTACTATAAGGGTGCTCCCCCACCCACCCATGAACTCCCTACTGCCTCCCTGCCCTGGCAAACTCCTACACTGGGGCATGGAGTCTTGACGAAACCAAGGGCCTCTCCTCCCACTGATGCTCGATAAGGCCATCCTCTGCTACATATGCAGCTGTAGCTGTGGGTCTCACAGTGTGTACTCTTTGGTTGGTGGTTAAGTCCCTGGGAGCTCTTGGGGGTCTGGTTGGTTGATATTGTTGTTCTTTCTATGGGGTTGCAAAGCCCTTTAGCACCTTCACTCATTACTCTAACTTCTCCATTGGGGACCCCCAAATCCTCTTCCATCCGCCCTTTCTTCTCTAGATACCCAACATTCTGCTTATCTAAACATTTTAACTACCAATCAACACTATCATATTTAATTTGTGCTCCTTATATTCTCTTAGCTATATGACCACTCTCTGGAGTGTTCAACCTAGCAGGAGCTACATCTTTAAAGACAATAGAATCCTCTGTTACAGCAGACATCAATTGTGAATATATTGATCTTGAGTTCTAAAACAACTGTGTCTTATTTTGGGTTTGGCTGCTGTGAAGAGACACTATGACCATGGCACTGTGACACAGGGAACATAGATTGAGCAGATATGACCTCAAGTCCCACCTTCACATTAACATACTTCCTCTAACAAGGGCATACCTACACTAGTAATGTTATGCCTCCTAATAGTAGCTTTTTCTATGACCAAGTATTCAAACACATGAATCTGTGATAGACGATACCTATTCAAATCACCACATTCTACTCTCTGGCACCCACAATAAAAAGCAGAAATGCATTTTTCAGTCCAACTTCAAAATTTCCAGAGTCTATGAAAGTCCCAAGCTTGCTTAAAAATATGAAGTTCAAAGTCTCCCCTGAGACTCACATATTTCTTAGTTGTAATCCCCTGTAAAATCAAAATTAAAAGATGTATCATATGCTTCCAACATACAATGGCATAGGATATGCATGCCTTTCAAGTCTCCAACTCCTTTCACATTTGTTGAATGCAACACAATTCTTTCTCTTGGGCTTACTCCTTGTTAACAGCTATATGACCATCTGCATGTATGTCATGGCTTTGGCATTTCTAACCTCTTAAGGGTCTCCAAAGAAATCCAAGCTTCACCAACAGAGCTTCATACAATAACCTTTCTAAATTTCACAGTGTGTCATCTCTGGAACTCAAAATAGGAATACCACTGCCACAGACCTGGCCTCTGTGACATTTACTAATTGCAGAATAATATTTCATAATCCCTTTCTATCTAGACCTCCATGCAAACACATCCATGCCACACAACTGGCCTCAGAGATTTTCCTACTAACAATTTTCTCCTTCTAAATCTCGAGAAACATGATTTTTTCCATGTTTCAAATTATTCTCAGTAACACTACCATGGTTCTACTAAAATGGTGCACTTAAGCAGCACTTAAAGAATTCTGCTGCTCTCCTAACCCATGGTCCCAAAATCTGCACTTTCAAACAAAAGCATGGGCTGGCCTTTATGAGGAATACCACAGTCCTTGTACTAACTTCTATCTTAGTTTGGGTTTCATTGCTCTGAAGAGACACTATAATCACAGTCTCTATTATAAAGGAAAACATTTACCGTTTCAGAGGTTTAGTCCATTATCATCATGGTAAGAAGCATGGAGGCAATCAGGAAGATATGGTGATGGAGAAGGAGATTAGAGTTTTACATCTTGATCTACAGGCTTAAAGGAGGAGACTGTGTTATACTGGGCATAGCTTGAGCATATACAAATCAAATTCCTGCCTCTATCTTGAAACACTTCCTCTCACAAGGTCACACATTCTCCAATAATACTACCCTTCCTAATAGTACTATTCCCTGTGGCCAAGCATTCAAACACATGAGTCTATAGTACATACATATTCAAACCACCACCGGCATTTAATTTTTTAAATTGTTTCCCGATATTTTAAAATAAATAGTAAAAGATAGTGTTAACTGTGAGATGAACACAAAGATATATTTGAAGTATGAAAGCAGAGTGAAGCCTTCTAGAAATTTCTTACTAAGTACCTAGTACTACAGCATACAGGATATTGAGAGCACTTTAAAATTTCATGGCCATTGATTTCAAGTACAGCACTTGTGTTTCTTGGAAGGCAAAGAAAATATCTGTGTCTAGCCATCGTTTAGTCAGAGTTATTCAGGTGACACTTTTGTCAAGAAAAGGTGTGAGCATTTGCTTTCTAAAGGAATAAATAAAACCACACACTCTTGCGTATATACATGTCAAACAAAAATGTAGACAGGTAAAGGATGGAATTGACTTCTGTCCTTTCTCTGTATACTCTAGAGTCACAGTGGAAGAAAATGTTTCCTGTATTTATCTCTATAATTGTATAGCAGAATTCCCTTACAAATTTTTAAAGAATGTAAAAATCTATGAATAACTCTAGTGTAGTTTCCAGTCTATGTTGCACTAACAATGAGTAAAAAACAATGCCACCATAGTAGTCGGCAGCCTTATTTTCAGCAGTAAATAAGATGAGGCAGAGGAAGGTTTCAAGTTCAAGGCCATTTTAGTTTATTTAGTGCGATTTGCCTAAAGTAACAAAAGGTTGAAAACAAAACAAAAGAAAAATGTTAAAGATAGGAAAGATTCCATAATACTCACATCAAAGGTAGGCACCTCATGTCCAGCTTCCCACCTGTGATTTGTACCTCTTGATATGCTGAAAAGTTATGTAGATGCCATTTTTCTGCTCTTACCAGGAAAAGGTTTGTCCTTCATTCTCCTGTTCCCAGAGGAAAGCACTCAGGCCAGAGACACAGACAACTTAATCAGAAGTTCATTTAGTAAGCCAGAGCCAAGACAAACAATGTACTCCAGAGATACATTGAAACAGGCTTGTTTATGAGTGTTTTATCCATCAGGGTCCCTACTGTCAAGATACAGCTATATTTTTTTTAGTCTCAATACATCTAACTTCCTGCTTACCTGGTCAGGATGTTTTAGAAGAATACTCTTCTCCCGCTCATGCCTGCCTAGGTGCCGATCTAACATTGCCTGTTTGTTTTGCAGAGCCTTTCATCATTGCATTTGGAGATGAAAATGAACAAACAAACCAGAAAAAAGGAGAGTCCAGGAAAATACGCCATGTGTCAGGATAAATGGAAAACAAAGAGAAGGGTCAAGAATAGTTTTCTTTATAGTTGAAGTAAACCATTGAAATAAAATAGTAACTATGCACGGGGAGTCAGGAGAGATTTTGTTTATACTTGGAATAGGATACAGCATTGTGCTCAGTGTAGGGGATCCATAAGTGATTGGAACATTAATGAGTTTCTAAGACATGGTTAGGTAGAAAAAAAATTGAAAGTAAAACTTTCATTGATGAAATTGATACAAAGTAAAACAAAATACACAAACAAGTAAACTAAACAAATAAACAAAATTTTTACAAGAAAAGTAGTTTCACTAGTCAGAAGAAATGAGCTGCAAAATACTACTAAATTATATATACTGGAAAGGTCAGAGTAGGAACTTTGAACATATTAATGATACTGAATTTGTTTAGTATAACAACATAGATTCAGGCTTGGTATAAAGATAAATTTAAGAGGTCTTACTTAGATCACACAAATCACTCATGTTGATCCCCAGTAGCTATTACAAAGCCATTGTACAAATGAACTCATGGACTCACTGCCATCTGATGATACAAAATTGGGCCCCTTATCACTTCATCATAGTTGGAGCAAGATGCATGAGGCCCCACTTCTCTCTGAAAGACAATTAGTAGTTTCTGTCAGATGAAATGCCACTTTTTAAAAATGATGTAAGCACTGATATAATTTCACTTACTCCAGAAAATAATCTACCACTTAAGTACAAGCAAGGAATCTAGTTAAACTAAAACAAGCATACACAAACTAAAGATGTGAGAATGAAAGAGGAGATTTCAGAGGAGACAGGTTCCAGCAAGAGAGAGAGAGAGAGAGAGAGAGAGAGAGAGAGAGAGAGAGAGAGAGAGAGAGAGAGAGAGCGCCATGAGAGTGAGGAAATCAAATCAGAGAAAAGAAAAGGGAACAAAATTTAAATTAAACCACTCTAAGGTCTTTGCACTTTGCAGTGTTATAAAATGTCGTATATGAAAATACAATCTAATTGAAAACATTTTTTAAACAACCAAGCTAAAACAAATATAAAATAGTTCTTATCTTAAGATTATTATAAAATAAAGGTAAAAATCTTTTTGACTTTCAGAACTATTCAGCTTTTATATAGAAATCACTGAAATGAGCTGCATGCCTAAATTTTTTTTCTAGAAATTTTAAGAACACACTTGCATTTTGCTTATTTGTTCTTTGTATTTACTCTCGGGGAAGAAGGCCATGCGATTTTAACCCTTCAGGATAATATGACTGCAAATAATGAAATTTCTTTCACAATATTAGACTGTCTTACAAGACGTTTGATATATTATTGTTTTTATCTGTATATTAAGTTAAAAAACAACAGATGGATATTTCATAGTAATTACACAAATAATGTATGAGATTTTTTAAAAGCTCTTTGTTGCCTGAGTACTTCTTTCCCACAGAATATTTATCAATTTTAATGTGTCTTAAACTGAGGTAATAATTTATTTTTCTCAGTATAATTTAACTATAAAGGAGGTTTAATTAACTCTAGTTACTTTTATTTATTTGTTTATACAAGAAGAGTCTTTTAACATGAAAAAAGTTTAAGACTGATTACCTGAAGTCAAATAATTAATGAAATTTTCCTAAGTTTGGAGTATAGTTTAAGATTTTGAGACAGCTTTTTCTGTCTTAAATGAGGCCAACTATACTTTAATTTTTATTTTAAACTAAAAACAAGCACTGTAAGTTTTAAAATATAAGAACTGCACAATGGAAAAGAATAAGTCAGAAAGTGTTTAGCTGTCCAGCATGGGAAAGGTGCTGTCCTTTGTAAATGCACCCTAGTTTTGCTATGGCTAATGACTTTAATTTAGACCTTCCAGGACTAATAATCCTATCTTTAATCATTTATTCTGCAAGCCTCTGTCTTATGTGCTCTATTTTCTCAATTGACCCATTCTCTAGCTAGTTCACATCCTATATTACACTTCCCATTCAACCCAGTACACCATCAGCTCACCCAGGCATTAAGACATTTCACTGCTTAAAGAAAAGAAGACCATGTACATAAGCACCCAAAGACATCATTATCATGTTTAATGTTGATGTTAATGCATCTCTGAGTTTTGGTAGAAATGCATAATAACATTTCTGACGTGTTGGATAACTTCAGACCTTATAAAAAAGTATAAGAAAGTGATATTGACTGCCACTAAACCACTTACCACTTCCACATTTATTATCCAGAATAGTTAAGAAATAAATAATTAAACACACCTTAAATATGAAATATACGTTGATTTAAACCTACTGAATTTAACAAGCAAACATTTTAGAACATTTCAAAATCTTGGAAGATTGTCAGGTTAAAAATAAAAATTATAGGCTATATGGGAAAGTATGTCTTTACCATTATAGGAATTTCCTTATTTAAAGACATAGTAATCAAATAAAACCAACCTCTAGCCCACAGCCTGTTATTTATAAAAATAAAAATAAAATACTTTTCTCATGACTTGCAATAAAAAAAGGAAAAATCTGGCTGACTGATTACAAGTAAATATTTCCTCAGAACATAACAAATTTATTAAAATAGTAGCTTATGTAAATTAATGTGTGCAAATTTACATATACATATATGTAGTTTGCACGAACACTAATTTATTTCTCTTAAATACTTTAAGCTAAATTCTGAAATATGATAGAATATCAACATAATAGTTTTTGCTGGTTATATTAATATTTTTAGATATGGATACAATTCTCCAGAAGTAGACGCTTTTAAGTAAACATTTTAAATAAAAATGCAAATAGCTCAGTAGTTAAGTGTCAGTTCAATTCTCAGCACCCATATGGCAGCTCAGAATTGTCTGTAACTTCAATTTTAGGGACTCATGCTCTTTCCAAAGACATCCATGCAGACAAAATTTCAACGTATATACAATAAAAATAAACCATTCATTTGAAATGAATGCAAAACCAATTGGTCTCTCTCTCTCTCTCTCTCTCTCTCTCTCTCTCTCTCTGTGTGTGTGTGTGTGTGTGTGTGTGTGTGTGTGTGTTTGTGTGTGTGTGTCTCGCGCGCACGCACGCATGCTTGCAGAGATTTTTTCAAAGGACCTGAGAATTTTGAAAGAGATTATTATTTGGCAGCACGATGAACAAACTCCCATTTTCCATCTTTACAACAGAAGAAAAAGAGCTGGGCGTACGAACATTTGCAGCCAGAGTCAGACTGATTCAAAGCTACGTTGTCACACATAATGTATGTCTGTTTCTCCTTTCAAATAAATGAAAACAGAAGTTTGGGAATGGTCACCATAAATGATCAAATGATTAAATGTTAAAATATTACTTACATAAGCCAGAAATAATTCTAGTAACAAGATTTTTTAATAAGTGTAAAGATGTAGACAAATTTTGAGAAGGGACTTAAATTTCAGTGAAAGCCCTTCCTTTTTGAAAACTAATTTTAATTTTATTTTTTTTTTTACTTAGTCACTTTAGATTCTGCTCACTACTCCCTCCCAGTCACCCCTCCCATAATCCTTCCTCTCCCCTTTTTCCTCCCCTTCCCCCCCCCCTTTCCTTTGAGCGGGTGGGGACTCTCCTGTATATGCTTTCAACACTGAAATATCAAGTCCTTTGTAGGTACATCCTCTCCCATTGAGGCTAGACAAGGCAGCCCGGCTAGAAAAATATATCCCACAAACAGGCATCAGTTTTTCAGATAGCTCCTGCTCCAGTTGTTCAGCACCAACATGAACAGCAAGCTGCATATCTGCTACATGTCTGCGGGGAGACCCAGGTTCAGCCCAATATGCTTCTTGATTGGTGGTTCAGTCCCCAAGAGCACCAACTGTCCAGGTTAGTTGACTTTGTTGGTCTTCCTGTGGAGTTCCTATCCCCTTCAGGATCCATAATCCCCCTATTCTTCAATGGGAGTCCTCAAGCTCCTTTCATTGTTCCCTATGGGTGTCTGCATCTGTCTGAGTCAGCTGCTTGGTGAAGCCTCTCAGAAGACAGCCATGCTAGACTCCTATCTCCAAGTATAACTGAGGATCACTAACAGTGTCAAGGATTGGTGCTTGCCCATTGCATAGGTCTCATGCTGGGCAGGTTATTGGTTGGCCATTCCCTCAGGTTCTGCTGTACACTTTGTCCCTGCATTTTTTTGTAGAGAGGGTACATTTTGGGTCGAAAATTTTGTGAGTGGGTTGGTGTCCTAACGGCTCCACTAAGGTACTTGTCTGGCTTTGGGAAGTAGAAAGCTCTTTCTTTTGGCACTAGACATGAATCTCTATCCCAAAATAATGAATGAGAAGAAGTTATTTGATTTAATAGTAATGCAGTTTATTAAAAAGTTGCTACTAGAATTGACTATAAGAGTTCACATTGTGAAAAATCAAATATGTCAGAAGACAGACGCATTAATAATTATGAAATGGTCATTTAATTATGTGTACATAGAATAAAGATCCATGTATGAGTAAGTTATTTTTTGTCAACTGTATCTTTATTATATTTTCTATTTACTTAAATCAATTTTAAAATTTGAATATATTTTAATCATATTCTTTCTTTCCTTCAAATCCCTCAGGAACCTCTTGCCTTTCCTACCCATACAACTTTAAGTTCAAATCCCAATCTAAATCCCACTACAACAAAAAAAAATGATTTTCCCTGTCAAAGAAGGTATGACAGTTCAATCATAAACCATTACTACAGTGGCTAGGTTTTCATCAATATATCCATCTATTAATCCATGCATATATCCATAAATCTATTCATTTATTTTAATATAAAATATATGAAAGTATAAAAGTATGTAAAGTAAAGTATAAGAAAACAAAACCTATCATATCCAAATTGGACAAGACAAGCCAACAAAAGAGCCCAGCAAGACTCAGAGATCCACTCATGCCATGCTTAGCAATGCCTTAAAAACAATAAGCTTTCTGTAATGTCTGGCTGTGGGTCAATGTTTTTGTTCCCATTAGATATAAAAGGAAGTTCCTCTGAATGATGGATGAGGCAATTACATCTTAATAAATCAAAAAATAAACAATGACCTTAGAATGTTGGAAAATAAGTCAATGGCAACTACCCATTAAACTCTGTAGGTTTGTTTCAAACAAGTCAGTCAAGTAATTTTTGGTGTATGTCCCATGTATACCCCACCTTGCAGGGCATTTTACAAAGACATACTTTGAATATTAGTGGATTCTTGGAAATAAGAATATCTTATGAGGACAATCTAGACTATTACAGTTCACCAAAAGGTATTACCCTTTCAGCTGTGGTCAGGTGTGCATTTGAAACGGATCTAGATTAAGAGATTGCCCCTTGCTTCTCCTGTAGCTCTCATTCTCTCACTTTAACCATTATCCAGGTTTGTTAAATATGTTTACGTCTACATGAGAAACTATCAAAATGCTAACTGAAATAATTGAATAGTTTTCTTTACTCCATGTCATGAATGATGTTTTCAGCTGCTGCATATTATATATCCATATATCCTGTTGTGTTCCCAATACTTCCCATCAGTTCTAGTTATCTAGTTATCTTTTACTCATTGCCAGACAAGGTTGAACAAATTCCCCTAAAGGATTGTTGGCCTTTTGTAAGTCATATATATATATATATATATATATATATATATATATATATATATATGTATATATATATATATCCTTTCCTTATGATATTCAAATATTCTCATCATTTTGAGATGGATAGTTCACTAATACACTAATATTAATTATAGTCATTCTATTTTTGTACAAAGTACACAGATACCACAAATATACATATACATCTATGCTCATAATTTTATAACATTTAAGCTTGATACAAACATTTCTGGAGTACTTTTGTGAACTAAACATGTTTCTTGACCTCTAATATTTAAAGATATTCTCCTGTGCTCAACATATCAAGTTGAGTAATAAAGCCATTAGAAGGGAAAATAAAACCATCCCCATTGGACATAAGTGAGTTATAGAATCCTAATGTTCAAAAGCATCAAGTTTGTTATATGATTTGTTTTACTTTTGGGTTTTATGAATGTTAAGGGAATGAGTGTTTGTTACTGTGTTGTAAATAAACTATAAATGAGAATAAAATATGTTTTCTTGAATGCTCTCGTGATACAGACTGAGCTATAGAAATTACTTCATATCTGACAGGTAACTGAAGGTCCCATCATTGAAGCTTATATTGCTACCAAGAATTTAATTTCTTCTATTCTTAACATTTTAAAAATACACTTATAGAATGATGATCCTATACAAAGTTTTGATTCACACTTTCCTATGTAAGTGAAATAAAGAATATCACATTCATTTTAATGAAATAATTGACTTATAATACATTTATGAAAATTGTTTAATGTAAAAAGTCTCTGAAATATGCCTCTGGGGAAAATGAAATGTTTATGGTTTGATGAACTCCAATGTAGCTGTCATTCCCAACACAGACCTTTGCAGGAGTACAAAAGGAAACATTTGTCATTAAAATATGATATGAACAAATACAATGAGTCCTCTTCATGGGATCAGATTGTCAATAGTATACAATAGTGTATCATCACTCTCAATAGAAAATTGATAGATGTGCAACACCATATTTCATCAAATGTCCAGAAGATGTCTAAGATCAATTCTATTTTTAGAAGCAAAGGAGAAGGTCTTTCTTATTTTCTGTTAAGAGTTGGTACAAGTTCATATACCAATTTCCATATGAAAATTATGTTAGTTCTTGAAGCACAAAGACAATAATGATAGAATAGTTTAATTTAAATAATAATTTTATAGAATTATTTGTAGTGGATTTTAGAATTATACGTAATAACATTCTGTCCTGTTTGTCAATATTTTTCAGCATTTTCCTAGGCAGATTTAAACAGTCACGAAGGCTAAAAAAATTTTAACTTCACAAAAGTTCATACTTTTATACAACTTCTGCTGTAAATAGAATTCTATGTATTAAGAGTATAATATGAGTGTATGCTAGATCCAGAAGAAAGACCAAAGCATAGTGGATGCTCTCCTAAAATTTTTTTTACTGGATCCTCATTAGTAGGGACTCTCATTTTTTTAAAATAAAATGGAGCTAAACCCATTACTCACTTCAGCAATCATGAGAGAAAATACTCTGGGATTGTATTAGATAATTTAGAATGTTCAAGAGAGTTCCTGGAACTGGGCAACTGAAACAACATAAATTAATTCTCAATCTAGTTTGAGCAAGATAGGGCCTCATATGTTCATTTCTTCAAAAAACTCTTTCTGTACTTTTTGATGGCTGTCTTCTCCTAAATCTTCACATGTTATTCCTCTATTTGTACATATCTGCTATAAAAACACAGGTCATATTTTACTAGAGTGTATTTCCTATCTTATTAAGTGTAAAATTTCCTTCAAGTTCCTCTATTCCCAGAAAACACTATGAGCTAAGTCTTTATCATTTGAATTGGGCAGATAAAAAGGAGTCAATTGCACAGTTGAAAATCTCCTATACATTTTTTATAGATAGAGCTAATGAATTAATGAAAACCAGGGGTTTCAACTGAATGAGACAGCATGTCACTTCAGTCATACTGTTCTTGTAAGAACATTTGTCTCAAAATTCACTGTCCTCTGTCTAAGGTGTCACAACCCATGGTCATGATGTGGCACTAAGGAAGAAAGCTCAGCATATTAGGACTTTTGCCCCAAGATGAGCAGTGGCTTTATCCAGGCTCCTCCTAACATTGAGCATGAGAGAAGAGCATATAAAATGGTTCTTCTGTATCACTCTAGAAGTGCCTGTCAGGAGACACCCATATCTGGCTCCTGTCAGTCCAGTGGAGGAGTTAGAGAAAAGACTGGAGGAGCTAAAGGGGGTTATAACACTATAGGAAAAACAACAATATCAACCAACCAGACATCGCCGAAGCTCACAGTTAAACCATCAATCAGTGAGTATGCATGGAGAAACCATGACTTCAGTCACATATATAGCAGAGGATAGCATTGTCCAGCATCAATAATAAGAAAAGCCCTTGGTTGTATGAAGGCTCATATCCTCAGTGTAGGGTAATGACAGGGTGTTGAGGTTGGAGTGGGTGGGAATGGGGTCATCCTCATAGAGGCAGGGGAGGGGAGGAAGTTTTGGAGAGTGGTAAAAGGAGATACCATTTGAAATGTAAATACGTAACACATCCAAAAATATAAATGTTAAAACAAGAAAATAGTTCTTATTAAAGTGCAATTTATTTCTTTAATTAGTGTTCTGAAGAGGTAGAATGTATTCAAACTACTTAAATCTAGATCTCAAGGTACATCTCCACAGGATAGAAAACATTACTTACAAAAATATATCAGAATTTATGGAGAGCAATATTCTTTTGTGATAATGGACATGTGCACCTTATATGGAATTCTGTTAACACCATATTATTAAAGAACAGTGATCACAATTCTATATGTCCCTTAAGATTTTATCTTTATGGGCTGGAGAGATGGCTCAGAGGTTAAGAGCACTGTCTGCTCTTCCAGAGGTCCTGAGTTCAATTCCCAGCAACCACATGGTGGCTCACAACCACCTATAATCAGGTCTGGTGCCCTCTTCTGGCCTGTAGTTGCATACATGCAGGCAGAAAGCTGTATGATGTATACATAATAAATAATAAAAAAAAAAGATTTTATCTTTATAATAATAGAAGATGAAATGTTTCCTACTTTGAGATGAGACATTTGTTATAGCATCTACCAAAGCACTTTCTATTTCTAAGAAAATGAATCAGTTGCTTTAAAATACTTCTTTGGCCATTTACCAGTAACTAGACTCAACTTCTTTTCTCTCTCACTCACATTAGCACCAATCAATTTAGTGCTCATCTCCCATGTAACTCTTTAGATATACTCTATTTTTAATCATTTATTTCCTATGACGTGTGTTAGTCACTTCAAAAACTGCTGACAACCCAATTTTCTTTGTTGCTATGACTGTTCTAAAGTAACCACCAAAACAATTATAAAAGCATTTTACTTAAAAACTAGTTTTTCACATTGAGCTTCTAAAACTATTCCAGTTTCTATTCATTGCATTTTCTTCTATATTTCAGTTGTGTTCATTCCTCTAACAAGGAAACGAAGAAACAAGGATGCCAGCTTCACTTTACCACTGGAAAATTAGAAAAAGGTAGCAGCAATCCCTGTAGAATGAATAAGAATGAAACTGATTTCACCTGACATAGATGAAGAACCTATTAATGTCACAGAATTTTTAGGTAACGCAATGTTGAACAATGATAGTACTTGACATGCCAGATGGCAAGGAAGGTTACTCTGCTCAGTGAAAATTGTTACATCTCATATTTGATATGCCTTCTTTGTAAACAGTAATTCTTTCATTAATATTAACATAATTTTTTGTGTTTTAAAGCAAAATAAAACATGATGTTTAATGAATAATTATTTTGACTCATTAATATTCTTTCTAGGTCAATTTTCTATTGAAATCACAGAAAGTAATTTTATTTGTACATATACAAAGGTATTAATTATTCTTTAGTATTTTTATAATTTTGGACAGTTTGTGGATCTTTAAGAGAATGACTGTGACTACTATTATCAATTTCATCCATTATCAGCACGTTTAATCTAAGCAAGGCTATCTGTCTCAAGTCTTTGTTCTTTTAATTTTAAATCTTGTAATTAGACACATAATGGTTTTTGTGTACAATGAATCAGCATGCTGAAAATGTCCCTTGTGAAATTTGTCTAATTGATAACTCACATTAAACTTATGGAAGAATTGCTTATAATTTTATTAAATGTAAGATTTGTTCACAGATTTTTACAGTCTATGTTCATATAATTTAGTATTTAAATTCTTTCCTCTCAGTAAATAGTTCCAACTGTGGCTGTTGATTTTTTGGTGTTAATTATGTTTGAAAACTGTGCTCTTAAGAAAATTTCCTGTTATGGCAAAATCTAAAAGTAATTTTGATTAAAAGCAGTAGGAATAATAGAAATCATATCAGAGTGAAATGTGTTAGTTTCAGGGTCTATCTAATATTGTCTTCTGGACTCCATGTATATGTGAACTCATGTGCAGAAAACCCTGCATATGTATACATATAATGAAAAATAAAGCACAATATTAAATTTTATAGTTGCTGGCACTTGATTTCATATACTTATTCATCAGTCGATTTGCTACTTCTTGTTTCCTTTCCTCCTCCTCCTTCTTTCTCCTTTCTTTTGCAACGAATTCTTCTATGTAGCTTAATCTGCTCTGAAATTCATAATATTCCTACACATACACTCAGGGTACTGTTGTTATAGTGTTTTTCTAAAATCACATATTGAACAATAAATTTTAAGTGTATAGAGATAAAGTTTTTAATTATAAAAACTGATGTAATGAATGTGAGATTGAAATTACATGCTTTGTAGAAAGATCAGAGAATTTGGTTGTGCAAATTTACATGTTTATATCCACTTACACAACACCCCTTTATGTCACTGATACAAGGTTTGATTATTTTTTACTACACATTCAAATTTCTCAGTTGTTTAGCTTTAAAATGGATATAAGTAATTTTATATAAACTACTTAGAGATTGAGGATCTAGGTACTTTCGTCATAATCTTATTTTTTTAATTATGTCTTTAGCTGTTTAGATGCACACACACAAATAGAAATATATTTATACCTAAGTATATAAAAACAATGTGCTTAATTTTTAATTTAATTTAATTTAATTTTAATGTACTTCTATGTCCGTGTGTTTAGGGCAAATGATTTGTTATTGAGTAATTTAGGATCTCTTCCCTGGAGAACTCATTTCTCTCATTCTCAGAACTCCTTACATGTCTTTAGTTCTTTGTCTAGGATTGAGAGTCTATGAGATTTCTTCCTTCCAAGGAAATATATATACTGAAGTCATCCTCATTTAGGTCCTGATTGGCAGCTATGTTGTTGAGACTTCATGAGTATAGCTTTTCCGGGATTATACTGGGATGAAAGTAATATGGCAAAGTGAAAGTAGTTTTCATCTGCTTCTCACCACATTTCCACCTCTTCTTCTGCAATTCTCATTGACATAAAACTGTATGCTGTGCTGTTCATGGATCAGTTTGGGCTGGGCACCAGAACAGTCAGTTGTTCTCTGCATTTTATGGTTTTCTATGATGCCCTCTTTTCTACTGCAAGAAATATTTATTTCATGAGTGGTGACACTTATCTGTAGGTATGTATAACTATTCAGAATATAATTAGGCCACAACTTTGAGAGAGGTTAAGGTGGAGTACATGGCAAGTATTGGAGAGATAAAAGGAGGAGAGAGAAATATGCAACTAGATATTATTCTCAAAATATTTCATAATATCCTGGATTATATAGCAGGATTAAAACTATTCTCAACCTGATGGGGCCACCCATAAAACTCATAAATATTAATCCAGAATTTCTCCTGTTAGAAAGAAATGCAGGGACAAAGAGTGGAGCAGAGATTGAAGGAAGGGTCATCCAGGGACTGTGCCACCTAGGGATCCATCCCATCTGCAGACACCATACTCAGACACTATTGCTGATGCCAAGAAGCACTTACTGACAGGAGCCCTGTATGGCTGTCTCCTGAGAGGTTCTGCCAGAGCCTGACCAATACAAATGTGAACGCATGCAGTCAAGTATTGGACTGAGTAGGAGGACCCCCAATGGAGAAGTTAGGGCAAGGACTGAAGGAGCTGAAAGGGTTTGCAACGTTACAGGAAGAATGAAAATTTTAACTAATCAGATGCCCCCAAACTCCCTGGGACTAAACCACCAACCAAAGAGTACATATAGGGGAACCGAGGGCTCCAGCTACATGAGTAGCAGAGGATGGCCTTATTCTGGCATCCCTGGGAGGGGAGCCCCTTGGTCCTGTGGAGTCTTGGTGACCCAGGGTAGGGGAATATGCTGAGGAGTGGTAGGCAGGTGGGGGAATACCCTCCTAGAGGCAGGGGGATGGGATAAGGGGTTTGTGGAGAGGAAACTGGGAAGGGGGATACCATTTGAAATGTCAATAAATAAAATAACCAATTGAAAAAAATCCATCCTCATCCAAAATTGCTCAGTGTGAAAATGATTCGACTTGAAAGCTTAATGGCTTGTGCTGAATCACCAAACTTATGAGAAAATAGAAGGAAAGAGCGTCATGTGAAAAGTTTTCATG
Organism: Rattus norvegicus; assembly: GCF_021556685.1. Classification (NCBI taxonomy): domain Eukaryota; kingdom Metazoa; phylum Chordata; class Mammalia; order Rodentia; family Muridae; genus Rattus; species Rattus norvegicus. Next base: position 60,275,972 of record NC_141546.1, on the reverse strand, counting down.
TGCACCATGGCATGTATGGTGACATTCAAATATTCTATCCCCACAACAAACATATAAATAAATAAATGTTAAGTACTGAATGTTTCTCCTATTCATGCATTTCCTATTATTAAATGAGCAGCAGCTGAACATTAGTCACGTGTCAACATTTGCTTTCCATGCTAGTATAGATTTGAATCCATCAGTAATTCCTTTTATTTCCAAGTTATTCGGATATATTTCTTGGATTTTGAAACTTCTGTTTAGCCACCATGCTCTTTCCTCTCACTTTTTAATGTGTGTGAAAGCAATCTTCTACAGTTTTAAATTTTACATGTTTGGGAATGCCTTAATTCTTTTCTGTATTCATAAAAATGTAAAATCCACAGCACAGTACTTTGTTTTCAGAAATCTTCTAAAATTATCACCCAGTGTTCTGTGCTGGGTGGACACATTTGACCTTCTGTTTCATTTCCTTTATTTTGTTGAATTTCGCTTAAAAAAAAAAAGCAATGCAATGCATATTTTGTTTTGTTGCTTTTTAGTTTTTGTTTTGTTTTGTTTATTTTTGCTTTGTTTTCCTTTTATGTTGTCATCTTTGTCAATGTATATGTTCTTTTTTGGCAATTGAGTAACACCCTTCTTTCTCTGGTATACTACACCATCATACGTCATTTCATCAAAGGATTAGCTAGCAAACACTTTACCTTCTGGTTTGTTTAGCAGTCTCAGTAGATGTGAGAGAATCCGGCCTGAATTGTTCCTTTCTTCCTCTTGGTTTAATTATTTTTGTTTTGATTATTGAGTTTTGGTAAGTGAAAGTGAATGTGCCTGGGCACTAAATAACTGCACCACTCTCTGGTCCATTCTAGGAAGATTCAAATTCAGTTCATTCTCTTTTCAATATGCTTCATCAAAAAATAGTGATACAAATTATTTTAACCTAATGAGTAAGGCACAAACAAATGCTTGTAATTTTAAGACTGAACTGTACTTTGTACCCTCTTATGTTACATTTTTCCTAATGTCTTTATAACATACCATTGTTTTTAAAGTTTTAACTTACTTTTGTCTTGGACTCCATTTCCAAATCATTGGTTTGTTCTCTTCTCTGTTGTATTAGTTTAATTAAGAATTGCTAAAAATTTATTGTCTTTGGTGAATATATTAGCCTGTCTTGGTGACACCTGATGATAATCCCGGTAATTTGAAGGCAGAGGGAGGTTAGTGGGCATTTAATGCTGAGCCTGGGCTTCATTTTCCTCTACTCTGTTTCAGAATAACATAAGTGGGAGCATGAAGTAACGGACATCGACTATTCCAGAGATTATTGAGAGCCCAGTGCGTCTGATTGAGTTTTCTGCTATAGTTATCTACAGGCTTATTAGAACAAGGCATGACCTATGTCATATTCTAGTTGGCCAAGTAGGAAAATATCTGCTCACAAGCTCCTTTAGCTTCTGACAAATTTAATTTCCTTGTAGCTTGTGTTAAACTCACTTGGTTTTCTGTTATTTAGATTTTATTTACTTTTTTTGTTGGTTTATGCAGACTAGTGCTGATTCTTGGATCCTCTCGCTTATTGTCACAAGACCTTTACCTACTTAGGACATTCTCTTTCTTCAATGCATCAGGGAACTCTCTTTATCTGTATGTCTCTCACTAGGAAGGTGCAGTCCCAACAATATTGATACTTTTCAATAAGGTATGCCTAGGATGACTTCAGCTTTGGTTACTATGTAGTCAATTAATTTGAGACATACTTTTTTTTCTTGGTTTTTGTGTTCTGTTGTTATTGTTGGTAGTGGTGGTGGTGGTGATGGTGGTATTTCTTGTTTTGATGTGTTTTGCTTTTGCTTTTTGTTGGTTTGATTTTTTTCCTACCTTAGGTAAGTGTAATAAAATATGTACTCAAAACAGTGAGGGAAAGACAACCGGAATGTATTCATGTATGTACGTGTGAATGTATGAATGTACCTGATCATACCAGACAGTAACAAGAAGAAACATGGTTGTTTCAGAGAACAGCATTATTGACCTAGAGAAAAATCCACTGTACTATTTTAAAACTTTAAGTGAGGGTCAGCCAAGCTTCAGGTTAGACTAGGAATTATTCATTTAGATTACATTCAGTTTATATTTTGGACATAAAGAATTTTTATATCTCCTACACTTGTATTTTTTCTATATACACTAATATTGTTGGTAGATAGCAACCTGTAAAGACCATTGAGAATATCTCTATTATTGAGGAAATAAATATCTCTGGATGCTAGTAATACAAACCATAGATACTGCTGCATGTGTTTGACCTATTTGTCTATTGTTCTCATCCCATTTGTAAATATAGACCAGATTAATGTTAAAAATGGCTCAATGTTTTCATGACACATTTAAATTCTCACTTTATTTTTGTACTTTTAAAAACTTCTTTTCACATTTATCATCCAGGCTATGGTTATCAAACCATGACAAATTATTTTGATTAAGGCTTATAGAATATTTTCTATATTTAGGTATATTTTTAATCCTTAGTAATAGCAAATATATTTTTAGAAGTCAGAAAAAATACATTTTTTATTTACAATGAACCCTTTTCTCTAAACTATGCATGTTGGCTACTTTGCAGTTAATCTCATAATGCAAACCTCTAGAAAAGACATTAAGAGATAAAGATCTTTCAATGATATAAACTTTCACTAACTGTGTAATAATAAGAGATACTTCCTGAGTTAAATTCTTCAATAAGGATTTTTACTAATGGCTCTTTCCCTAAAACCCAGTATTACTTTAGGTTCAAGTATGACAAAATTTTAAACAGTTGCTTTTGAAACCAAATTTTCATCCAGGTTAAAAAATTACATTCAGTATGAATCCTTCCTAAATACAAGAAGCTCTTTAGCAGTGCACTGTCAAATGACAAAACATGTTGATGAAAATATGGAGAAAGGGGGAGACTCCTGCATTGCTAGTAGGATTGCAAACTGGTACAACCAATTCTGGAAATCAATCTGGAATTTCCTTATGAATTTTGAAATAGATGCCTCAAGTCCCAGGGCTGGGCATGTACCTAAATAATGCCCTACAATACTACAAATGCTCTACTACGTTCATAGAAGCCTTGTTTGTAATAGCCAAAAGTTGGAAACACAGCAGATATTCCACAAATGAAAAATGCATATAGAAAATGTGGTTTATTTACACAATGGAACACTAGGCAGCTATTAAGAACAAGGACATCATGAGTTTTGTACCCAAACGGATGGAACTAGAAAATATCATCTTGAGTGAGGTAACTCAGAGCCAAAAGGATGTGCATGGTATGTTCTCACTAATAAGGGGATAGTAGCTAATAAAAGTACAGAATACTAGGATACAATCCACAGAACTCATGAAACTGAGCAAACAGATGGGCTGATGTAAGGATGCTTTAACCCCATGTGGGAGGGAGAAGAGAGCTATCAAGGGAGGCAGAGAGAGGGATGGATCTCAGCGGGAGAAGTTTGGAAGAGCAGAAAAAGGGACAATGGTCAGGTGTGGGAGTAGGGACAGGAGAGAAGCCCTGTGGGCCAGCAGAATAAATGGAAATATGCCACCTCAGGGGACAGGGTGAGAGGTGTGTGAGGGACCCTCTAGAAAGTTATAGAGACCTGGGAGGCAAGAGACTCTCAGAACACAAAGGGAAGGACCTTAGATGAAATGCCTATCAATGGGAGAGGGAACTCAGTGTCTACCTTCAGTAGAAAGACAGGGTACCAAGAGGAGGGAGGGGATTACCATCCCACACTCAAAAAATCTGACCCGGAATTGTCTCTGTCTAAAAGAATTGCAGGGGGAAAAATAGAGAAAGGACTGAGGGAAAGGATGTCTAGTGACCAGCCCAACTTGGGATCTATCTCAGCTGGAGTCCTGAAGGCTTGACACTATTGCTAAGGTGTGCTTAGCAAGGCTGTCCTCTGAGAGGCTTAGAAAGCAACTGACTGACATAGATGCAGATGCTTACATCCAACCGTTGGACTGAAGTCAGGAACCCATGAGTTCAATTAGATCAAGGTAGAGAAGCTAAGGAGGAGGTCAACCCAATAGGAAGACCTACAGTCTCAACTAACCAGAATCCGTAAGAGTTCTGACACTGAGCCATCAGCCAGGCAGCATATACAAGCTGATCTGAGGCCTCTGACACACAAATAGCAGAAGACTTCCTTGTCTGGCCTAAGTGGGAGAAGATGTGCCTAACCATGAAGAGTTTTGAGACCCAAGGGAGTAGGGAGGTTTGGTGTGGGAGAACATCCTCTTGGTGATTGGGGGAGGGGATAAAAAAATAACTGTGGGAAGGGGGTGGAACCATTGCTTGAAAACTTGCGTAGATCCCAGAAAGACAACTTTCTCCAAAAGATCTTTGAAAAAAAATAACCGAAATGTTTCTGTCAAGGAAGAACAGGGACAAAAAAAAATGGAGCAGACATGAATGAAGAAAGGGCCATCTGGGGATCCATCCTGTCTATAGACACCTAACTAGACACTATTGCCCTGGTCAAGAAGCTCTCGCTGACAGGAACAAGATGTGGCTGTTACTTGGGAGCCTGACCAGCAACTGACCAATGCAGATGTGATTGATTGGTGCCATCCTTCAGACTGAGCTTAGGGTCCCTGGTGGGGCAGCTGACAGAAGAACTGGAGCAGAAGAGGGAATTGAAACACCATACGAAAAATAACAGTGGCTGGCTGAATGATCCCGTGTTCCCAGAGACTAGACCACCAGCCAAAGAGTGCACCTGGCAGGATCCTTGGCTCCAAATGCATGTGTAGCAGAGGATGGCCTAGCCTGACAGAAATGGGAGAGGAGGCCTGTGTTCCTGTGGAAGTTTGATGCCCCAGCATAAGGGGATGCTGGAGCAGTACGGGTGGGAGTCGGTGGGTGGGTGGGGGAGAATTCTCATAGAGGCAAAGAGGGGAGATAGGGCAGATGTGGGATGAGGGGTTTGTGGGTAACTTGGAAGTGAGATATCATTTGAGATGTAAACGAATAAAATGATTAATAAAATAAAATAAAAAGAATGTGGATACTTCCTACCTTCAAATATAGAACCATGCAGGAGTAACTACAAATGGCTAATGCTGGGGGAATGACAAATGGCTTCAGAACACATGGTATATGACCCACCCTTTACCATAGCCACACTGATGAGACACAGTGTGCCAGGACCCCAAGGACCACATGACTTGAGGATATCACGCTTTTATGCAGTCCTGCTCTGCTTGCTGCCCTCACATTCCTTTTCATCTAAGAATTACATGTAAACTTTTACGTGGACCTCCAGTCCCTCACTGGACAGCATCTCTGGTGCTCACAGTGATAAAACTTGACCTCGTTCAGGACTCGAAGCTGGAGCAGATTAATGATTCTATCACCACCCTAGGAAAGAACTCAGAGACGAGGATTGTCAGCAATGACCCCCACCCTTAGGAAATATTAGGAAAAATAAAATTGCTAGGGAAGTTAGGTTGTGATGTTTTTACTCATGGCTCTGATGTAGAGCATCTGAGGAAACAATTCAAAGTTCCGAAAGGCATACTCTTGTTAGTTAAGCTACAGATCCTTAAGGGAACAAGAACTATGGTAACACTGGCTGACATGACTCTCACTGAGGCTGGACTGGTGATGATTAATATTGTACACTGATTTTTGCTCTTGACTTCCTGATATGATTTGTAAAAATTGCTGATGAGTACCTACACAATCTGAGGATTTATGTTAGATATAACTGATTATTATATAAAAGTTTAGATATGTGATTGATTCTTTTAAGATCCTTACAAATTTTTTTAAAGTTAAGTAATAATTACTCCTTATTCTGTAAACACAAATTACTTCCTGTCAGTAAGAGAAACTAGCTGAGAAAATTGCCTTGTTTTCTTATACATTCTTCATCTACAGCAAGTTTTTTTAGTTATAAATGTATGTGGGTTCTTATGAACAACTTATTTTCTTTATCTATACTACCTAAAGTTATTTTTTGCAAAGGTATTGGGGAATATATTGATTTTCATAATCATTCACTAGAGGAAAATTAAAACATATTCACATTGTAATTTTATACAACTTGAAAGGGTTTGCTGGGATATTTAAACTATTGAAGGAAAAAATAAAATATGAGGGTTGGAACATGGTTCCTTCCATGGGTTAACTATGTGGATGATGTGTATGGTTTGTGTGAATCTGCTTTTGGAAAACTGATCCATCCATCGACTAAGCATATGTATGAACATATATAAAGATTGTCTGGTAATGTATTAGAACTTGCTCCACCCACCAATTGTGTGTATATATGTATGAGTGTGCATGTGTAAAATGCTTGGAGCATAACTGCTGGAATTTTTCTCTCACCATTTTATTTTTGAATGTGTCTATATCTGTCTATAGGTCTGTATGCATGTATTATGAATATTTGAACATATATATGTAGGTATATATATGATGAAGTTATTGGTCTCTGTTTTTTGTTTCATCCATTCAATGTGTGTGTGTGTGTGTGTGTGTGTGTGTGTGTGTGTGTGTTTGTACGTGTGTATGTGTGAATTTTCTTTCTTTTTCTTCTCAAACTGTTGGCTGCCATAGGATGCAGTCCCTATAGTTATCTGGAATCACCGTCATCCACTGTTCTCAAGCACTGACCAACAATATCTGTCTGCCTAATTTTACCCATCACTTGGATGCCAAAGCTAGTCTTGGTCAATAGACCAGACAGCATAGAATAGTAATTAATATGAAGCCAAGTTCAAGTACAGAAAATTTTAGCTCAACTTTGTTACGCAACTGATTCAATTTACAAAGTATATTTATATTCATTCTTTTGAGAATCTCTGAGTGAGAGTAACAGTGCATAACTGTTTAAGTTTAGGTAACAAATTAAAATTGACCATTACTAAATGGACTAAAAGTCAGAAAACTGGGCCTATTACCAGAATCAAAAGGAGAATTGCTGTGGAATGTACAGTACAAACATTTCTCTATTGATTACACTGTATTTGAAGATTTCCTACATACCTTGATCTCTTTTCCTTTAATAATTATTATATAATTCTATTCATAGGAAAGAAATTCAGATAATTTAATATGTAATATTTCTACCAAGGATTGTTCATTCATTTGTGGATGAGCATGTTGAACCTTTTCTTTAAGACAAATATCCTCTCAGAAAGAAAAAAAATTAGAGATCAGACAGAATTTATACTACCCATTTATAACCAATTGCCAAATATCTAGCTAACACTATGTAATGGTCTGACTCTGGTTTACGATGAAAGATTAGGGACAACTTCTGTTGTTCAGTGTTTTGGTGACATGACATCTCTTTAATGTTTTACAAAAATAATTCATGTAATTTTGAGTTTGATAATAAAATCGAATATCAACTGATTAGGGAAATAGCATGACTGAGGTGGGAACAACAAAATAAAATTTACACATGACCCTTCTAATCAATAAAAAAATTAAAGCTGTCTCTGCACCCAAATCCCGTGGGAGGGAGAGCTAAACCCTCAGAGAGGCAGACACGCCTGGGAAACCAGAAGAGACTGCACTCTGCATACACATCTCGGACGCCAGAGGAAAACACCAAACGCCATCTGGAACCCTGGTGCACTGAAGCTCCCGGAAACAGTGGCACAGAACTTCCTGGTTGCTGCTGCCGTGGAGAGCTCTTGGGCAGCACCCCGCGAGCAAACTTGAGCCTCGGGACCACAGGTAAGACCAACTTTTCTGCTGCAAGTGACCTGTCTGGTGAACTCAAGACACAGGCCCACAGGAACAGCTGAAGACCTGTAGAGAGGAAAAACTACACACCCGAAAGCAGAACACTCTGTCGCCATAACAGGCTGAAAGAAAACAGGAAAACAGGTCTACAGCACTCCTGACACACAGGCTTATAGGGCAGTCTAGCCACTGTCAGAAATAGCAGAACAAAGTAACACTAGAGATAATCTGATGGCGAGAGGAAAGCACAGGAACCCAAGCAACAGAAACCAAGACTACATGGCACCATCGGAGCCCAATTCTCCCACCAAAACAAATATGGAATATCCAAACACACCAGAAAAGCAAGATCTAGTTTCAAAATCATATTTGATCATGATGCTGGAGGACTTCAAGAAAGATGTGAAGAACTCCCTTAGAGAAATACAGGAAAACATTAATAAACAAGTAGAAGCCTACAGAGAGGAATCACAAAAATGCCTGAAAGAATTCCAGGAAAACATAATTAAACAAGTAGAGGCCCATAGAGAGGAGTCACAAAAATCCCTGAAAGAATTCCAGGAAATCATAAATAAACAAGTAGAAGCCCATAGAGAGGAGTCACAAAAATCCCTGAAAGAATTCCAGGAAAACACAATCAAACAGTTGAAGGAATTATAAATGGAAATAGAAGCAATCAAGAAAGAACACATGGAAACAACCCTGGATATAGAGCACCAAAAGAAGAGACAAGGAGCTGTAGATACAAGCTTCACCAACAGAATACAGGAGATGGAAGAGAGAATCTCAGGAGCAGAAGATTCCATAGAAATCATTGACTCAACTGTCAAAGATAATGTAAAGCGGAAAAAGCTACTGGTCCAAAACATACAGGAAATCCAGGACTCAATGAGAAGATCAAACCTAAGGATAATAGGTATAGAAGAGAGTGAAGACTCCCAGCTCAAAGGACCAGTAAATATCTTCAACAAAATCATAGAAGAAAACTTCCCTAACCTAAAAAAAGAGATACCCATAGGCATACAAGAAGCCTACAGAACTCCAAATAGATTGGACCAGAAAAGAAACACCTCCCGTCACATAATAGTCAAAACACCAAACGCATAAAATAAAGAAAGAATATTAAAAGCAGTAAGGGAAAAAGGTCAAGTAACATATAAAGGCAGACCTATTAGAATCACACCAGACTTTTCGCCAGAAACTATGAAGGCCAGAAGATCCTGGACAGATGTCATACAGACCCTAAGAGAACACAAATGCCAGCCCAGGTTACTGTATTCTGCAAAACTCTCAATTAACATAGATGGAGAAACCAAGATATTCCATGACAAAAACAAATTTACACAATATCTTTCTACAAATCCAGCACTACAAAGGATAATAAATGGTAAAGCCCAACATAAGGAGGCAAGCTATACCCTAGAAGAAGCAAGAAACTAATCGTCTTGGCAACAAAACAAAGAGAAGAAAAGCACACAAACATAACCTCACATCCAAGTATGAATACGACAGGAAGCAATAATCACTATTCCTTAATATCTCTCAACATCAATGGCCTCAACTCCCCAATAAAGAGACATAGATTAACAAACTGGATATGCAACGAGGACCCTGCATTCTGCTGCCTACAGGAAACACACCTCAGAGGCAAAGACAGACACTACCTCAGAGTGAAAGGCTGGAAAAAAACTTTCCAAGCAAATGGTCGGAAGAAGCAAGCTGGAGTTGCCATTCTAAAATCAGATAAAATCAATTTTCAACTAAAAGTCATCAAAAAAGATAAGGAAGGACACTTCATATTCATCAAAGGAAAAATCCACCAAGATGAACTCTCAATCCTAAATATCTATGCCCCAAGTACAAGGGCACCTACATATGTAAAAGAAACCTTACTAAAGCTGAAAACACACATTGCACCTAATACAATAATAGTGGGAGATTTCAACACACCACTCTCATCAATGGACAGATCATGGAAACAGAAATTAAACAGAGACATAGACAGACTAAGAGAAGTCATGAGCCAAATGGACTTAACGGATATTTATAGAACATTCTATCCTAAAGCAAAAGGATATACCTTCTTCTCAGCTCCTCATGGTACTTTCTCCAAAATTGACCATATAATTGGTCAAAAAACGGGTCTGAACAGGTACAGAAAGATAGAAATAATTCCATGCGTGCTATCGGACCACCACGGCCTAAAACTTGTCTTTAATAACAATAAGGGAAGAATGCCCACAAATACGTGGAAATTGAACAATGCTCTACTCAATGATAACCTGGTCAAGGAAGAAATAAAGAAAGAAATTAAAGACTTTTTAGAATTTAATGAAAATGAAGGTACAACATACCCAAACTTATGGGACACAATGAAAGCTGTGCTAAGAGGAAAATTCATAGCGCTGAGTGCCTGCAGAAAGAAACAGGAAAGAGCATATGTCAGCAGCTTGACAGGACACCTAAAAGCTCTAGAACAAAAAGAAGCAAATACACCCAGGAGGAGTAGAAGGCAGGAAATAATCAAACTCAGAGCTGAAATCAACCAAGTAGAAACAAAAAGGACCATAGAAAGAATCAACAGAACCAAAAGTTGGTTCTTTGAGAAAATCAACAAGATAGATAAACCCTTAGCCAGACGAACGAGAGGACACAGAGAGTGTGTCCAAATTAATAAAATCAGAAATGAAAAGGGAGACATAACTACAGATTCAGAGGATATTAAAAAATCATCAGATCTTACTATGAAAGCCTATATTCAACAAAACTTGAAAATCTGCAGGAAATGGACAATTTCCTAGACAGATACCAGGTACCGAAGTTAAATCAGGAATAGATAAACCAGTTAAACAACCCCATAACTCCTAAGGAAATAGAAGCAGTCATTAAAGGTCTCCCAACCAAAAAGAGCCCAGGTCCAGACGGGTTTAGTGCAGAATTCAATCAGACCTTCATAGAAGACGTCATACCAATATTTTCCAAACTATTCCACAAAATTGAAACAGATGGATCACTCCTGAATTCCTTCTATGAAGCCACAATTACTCTTATTCCTAAACCACACAAAGACCCAACAAAGAAAGAGAACTTCAGACCAATTTCCCTTATGAATATTGACGCAAAAATACTCAATAAAATTCTGGCAAACCGAATCCAAGAGCACATCAAAACAATCATCCACCATGATCAAGTAGGCTTCATCCCAGGCATGCAGGGATGGTTCAACATATGGAAAACCATTAACGTGATCCATTATATAAACAAACTGAAAGAACAAAACCACATGATCATTTCATTAGATGCTGAGAAAGCATTTGACAAAATTTAACACTCCTTCATGATAAAAGTCCTGGAAAGAATAGGAATTCAAGGCCCACACCTAAACATAGTAAAAGCCATATACAGCAAAGCAGTTGCTAACATTAAACTAAATGGAGAGAAACTTGAAGCAATCCCACTAAAATCATGGACTAGACAAGGCTGCCCACTCTCTCCCTACTTATTCAATATAGTTCTTGAAGTTCTAGCCAGAGCAATCAGACAACAAAAGGAGGTCAAGGGGATACAGATCGGAAAAGAAGAAGTCAAAATATCACTATTTGCAGATGACATGATAGTATATTTAAGTGATCCCAAAAGTTCCACCAGAGAACTACTAAAGCTGATAAACAACTTCAGCAAAGTGGCTGGGTATAAAATTAACTCAAATAAATCAGTAGCCTTCCTTTACACAAAAGAGAAACAAGCCGAGAAAGAAATTAGGGAAACGACACCCTTCATAATAGACCCAAATAATATAAAGTACCTCGGTGTGACTTTAACCAAGCAAGTAAAAGATCTGTACAATAAGAACTTCAAGACACTGAAGAAAGAAATTGAAGAAGACCTTAGAAGATGGAAAGATCTCCCATGCTCATGGATTGGCAGGATCAATATAGTAAAAATGGCCATTTTACCAAAAGCGATCTACAGATTCAATGCAATCCCCATCAAAATACCAATCCAATTCTTCAAAGAGTTAGACAGAACAATTTGCAAATTCATCTGGAATAACAAAAAAGCCAGGATAGCTAAAACTATCCTCAACAATAAAAGGACTTCAGGGGGAATCACTATCCCTGAACTCAAGCAGTATTACAGAGCAATAGCGATAAAAACTGCATGGTATTGGTACAGAGACAGACAGATAGACCAATGGAATAGAATTGAAGACCCAGAAATGAACCCACACACCTATGGTCACTTGATTTTTGACAAAGGAGCCAAAACCATCCAATGGAAAAAAGATAGCATTTTCAGCAAATGGTGATGGTTCAACTGGAGGTCAATATGTAGAAGAATGCAGATCGATCCATGCTTATCACCCTGTACAAAGCTTAAGTCCAAGTGGATCAAGGACCTCCACATCAAACCAGACACACTCAAACTAATAGAAGAAAAACTAGGGAAGCATCTGGAACACATGGGCACTGGAAAAAATTTCCTGAACAAAACACCAATGACTTACGCTCTAAGATCAAGAATCAACAAATGGGATCTCCTAAAACTGCAAAGCTTCTGTAAGGCAAAGGACACTGTGGTTAGGACAAAACGGCAACCAGCAGATTAGGAAAAGATCTTTACCAATCCTACAACAGATAGAGGCCTTATATCCAAAATATACAAAGAACTCAAGAAGTTAGACCGCAGGGAGACAAATAACCTATTAAAAAATGGTTATTCATTTTTTAAAAAATGGGGTTCAGAGCTAAACAAAGAATTCACAGCTGAGGAATGCCGAATGGCTGAGAAACACCTAAAGAAATGTTCAACATCTTTAGTCATAAGGGAAATGCAAATCAAAACAATCCTGAGATTTCACCTCACACCAGTGAGAATGGCATAGATCAAAAACTCAGGTGACAGCAGATGCTGGCGAGGATGTGGAGAAAGAGGAACACTCCTCCATTGTTGGTGGGATTGCAGACTGGTACAACCATTCTGGAAATCAGTCTGGAGGTTCCTCAGAAAATTGGACATTGAACTGCCTGAGGATCCAGCTATACCTCTTTTGGGCATATACTCAAAAGATGCCCCAACATATAAAAAAGACACGTGCTCCACTATGTTCATTGCAGCCTTATTTATAATAGCCAGAAGCTGGAGAGAACCCAGATGCCCTTCAACAGAGGAATGGATCCAGAAGATGTGGTACATCTACACAATGGAATATTACTCAGCTATCAAAAACAACGGCTTTATGAAATTCGTAGGCAAATGGTTGGAACTGGAAAATATCATTCTGAGTGAGCTAACACAATCACAGAAAGACATACATGGTATGCATTCATTGATAATTGGCTATTAGCCCAAATGCTTGAATCACCCTAGATGCCTAGAACAAATGAAACTCAAGACAGATGATCAAAATGTGAATGTTTCATGCCTTCTTTAAAAGTGGAACAAGAATACCCTTGGCAGGGAAGAAAGAGGCAAAGATTAAAACAGAGACTGACGTAAAACCCATTCAGAGCCTGCCCCACATGTTGCCCATGCATATACAGCCACCCAATTAGACAAGATGGATGAAGCAAAGAAGTGCAGACTGACAGGAGCCGGATGTAGATCGCTCCTGAGAGACACAGCCAGAATACAGCAAATACAGAGGCGAATGCCAGCAGCAAACCACTGAACTGAGAATAGGTCCCCCGTTGAAGGAATCAGAGAAAGAACTGGAAGAGCTTGAAGGGGCTCGAGACTCCATATGTACAACAATGCCAAGCAACCAGAGCTTCCAGGGACTAAGCCACTACCTAAAGACTATACATGGACTGACCCTGGACTCTGACCTCATAGGTAGCAATGAACATCTTAGTAAGAGCACCAGTGGAAGGGGTAGCCCTGGGTCCTGCTAAGACTGAACCCCCAGTGAACTAGACTGTTGGGGGGAGGGCGGCAATGGGGGGAGGGTTGGGAGGGGAGGAGGGGAGGGGGATGTTTGCCCGGAAACCGGGAAAGGGAATAACACTCGAAATGTATATAAGAAATACTCAAGTTAATAAAAGAAAAAAAAATTACAGAAGATAAAATTAAAAAAATTAAAGCTTTCGTTTTGTAAAATATGTTTTGATACAAGGAAAGCAAGAATTCCAGGTGTGCCCATGCAGTCCTGTGCATACATACACGTGTAGGAAAGCTTATGAACCACGATGTTTAGGTTATATCTCTTTGTGCAGTGACACTATGATTCAAAAAAGAAAACCAAAATATCTTAATAAATAAAATGGAGAAAGTGAGAACAAAAAACACAATTAGCAGATTCAATAATTTTATTTTGTCAATAATACAAAATTTAAATCCACAACATAAAAACAATTCACAATGTATCTTAACAAGTCATAACTTATCAGAGCATATTGATAAAGTTCACTGTTATGATTCATAAGTAGCAAAACATGAAAACAAACAATATTTTACTATATGTTACTATTTAGAGTTTCTATTGCTGTAATGAAGCATCATGATCAAAAACATTTTGGGAAGGAAAGGGTTTATTTGGCTTACACTTCCATATCTAAGTGCATCATTGAAGAGAGTTAGGACTGGAATTCTAACAGGGCAGGAATCTGTAGGCAAGAGTGGATGGTGAGACCATCCAGGGGCAATGCTTATTGGCTTGCTCAACATGACTTGCTTGGTCTACTTTTTTATAAAACGTAAGACCACTAGTTTAAGGTTTGTACCATCCACAATGGGTTGCCTCCTCTCCCATCAATCACTAATTAAAATCTGATTCAAGCTAACCAAGTCTTGTGGAAGTATTTTCTCAAATGAGGTCCTCTCTTCCCTAATGGCTTTAGCTTGTGTAAACTTTACATAAAACTAGGCAGCCCAGTTACTGAAAAAAAAATGTAGCACCTCCAGATATTAGAACACTATTCAGTTAAACATCAATGAATGAAAAAAGCATAAACAAATAAACTGAAATGCGTATTACTGATTGATGTCGCTTTTAAAACCTAGATAGTTTATCATTCTAGCAATATGACATTCTAGGAAATGTAAGGCAGTAAAATGTCATTGGTTCCCAGAGGTTACAAAAAGAATTGAAGAGTGAGTACGTTAGGCATGTAAAATCTTATAAAATGTAAAATGTTATAAAACACCTAGATTCTACTTGCATGTGACACCTGCGTTTTGAGCCATACTAATGTCAGAATTTGTGTCTTCCAAGTGACAAATGTATTCTGCTGGGGCAAGGAGTGAAAGTCAAGGCCATTAGTGAGCATATACATGTCAAAGAAGGCTCCTGACAGGAACTCTGAAAAAGTAACTTTCATTTCCCAGATGTAACTGTTTCCTCAAGATAGATTCTGCTAAGTAAACTCACCATTTATTTTAGATCTTTCTGAACTCTGGGTGGGTCTGTCAGCTCAACTGTTCTGGATCAAAATCCTCTTCAAGTTGACTGATTCAATCTGGCTTCTCTCAGCTTCACACTGAATTGTTCTGCTTGGCCTAAAACTATCCCTGGAAGTTTGTTATAATCTTCTGGCTCCTTATTCTCTAGCTCCAACTGCCTCTGCTGACTGACACTGTACGGTGTAAATTAATGAATGAAACCAATTCCCTGCATTGTACTCACTGTACTGACTCACTGCCTACAGCACTAACGTCAGCTCCACTCAGCGGAACTTAATGAATTGACTCTTCCTCCCCACTCTACTCTTCAATAGCTTTTCTCCTGCGAGTTGGGTATTTCCTATCTCTGTCTCATTCTGTCAGATATTTCTATGGTTCTTCACTTTCTCTGCCCCTCAATTAGATATCATTGTTTGGGATTAAATGTGTGTACAAAAGGATTTGAGCCAGAGAAATTAAAGATGTATACTAAGGGAATGTCTACATTCTAGCCGGAACACAGAGACCTAGAAGGTCCTTGGATGGGATCAGAGCAGACATGTTGCTGAATTAAAATTCTATAGCACTCTGTATATTTGGCCACATTTTCTTATCATTTAAGCTGCTCTAAAAATAATGTTACCCCAAGGACTCAGGGATTGATACTTTATAATAACCATCCATGCTCTACGTGATGAGTCTGAAATCACAGGTGAGACTATTAGAGCTACTTGTCTTAAGTATATTGTTTAGAAAGCTGTAGCGTTCTATCATTTTCTTATTTCAGAATAGTCTCTATTCCTTTCAGTCCCTAACTAGAAAATGTCCCCTTGCTAAATATATTCATACTCATTTACCACCCGCTCTCTTAACCATCAAAATGTATATACAGAACTAACTCTCAATAAACTACTGGAGAATATGTGTAGTCACTGATAGTCAATGTTCTAAAGTTTTATCGTAGTCTCACAAAAGCTTCAACTTTCTAAATATAAGCCAGTATTTTTCTATTATTGATACTTTCCAGTCTATAACATAAATTTTCTCTGGAAATGTTTTCACAGTAACAAATATATATTTGTATTTACTCCCATACTAAATGTTAACACTTTTTAAAAAAAATTTACAATATGCTACTGTCAGAAGTAAAACAAAAATTGTTAAGACATTAAATTTAATAATATTTTAGTTCATGAATAACCTGATAATTCCTACCATAATATAAAAGTGAAAATGACTACAGAAGTATTTATATTAATCACTTGGGCTTGATGTGAGGTAATTGGATAAATAAAATAATCAAGATTATTTGATTACATTGATATTTCATAATATAGTGTACTGGCTGGTTTTGTGTGTCACAATGTCACAAGCTGAGTTATCACAGACAAAGGAGCCTCCCTTGTGGAATTGCCTCCATGTGACCCAGCTGTAAGGCATTTTCTCAATTAGTGATGAAGCAGAGAAGGTCTAAGCCATTGTGGGTGGTGCCATCCGTGGGCTGGTAGTCTTGTGTTTTATAAGAAAGGATAGGTGAAGGCTTGATGCCCCAGTTTAGGGGAATGCCTGGTGTTGAGGTGCCAAAGGGGTGATTGGTGGGGGGTTGTAGCACCCTCATGATGCAGGGTGAGGGGTATGGAATAGGGGACTTTGGAGGGAAAACCAAGGATAACATTTGAAATGTAAGTAAATATAATATCTAATAAAAATAAAGAAAGAAAGCTGAGCAAGCCAGGGGAAGCAAGCCAGTAAGCAGCATTCCTCCAAGGCTTCTGCGTCCACTCCTGCCTCCAAGTTCCTAACCTATGTGAATTCCTATTCTGACTTCCTTTGATGGTCAACAGCAATTTGGAAGTATAAGCTAAATAAATCCTTTTTTCCCCATCTTGCTTCTTGTCATGATGTTTTGTGCAGAATGGAAACCCGGACTAAGGCATATATTTTATCTATGTTACACGAATTATTTTAAACTAGTAAGGTAATTTATTTACTCTTCCAAAATCAACACTTTACAAGTGAAGATGTTCCTACATTTTTAAAAAGATTGATCTTTAGTCCATAAACCACATAATTAATTAATTTTCTTCATTTAAATATATTTTTGTAATTAAATTTACAATAGAAGAAACCGTTCCTAACAAAAGTGGATGATAAGAGAATGAATGGCAACTATCATCCAGAAATAGATGGAATCCATTTCTTCTGGAGGAATTTGGAGTGGAGGTGTTAGAAAGATGTTTCT
This sequence comes from Rattus norvegicus, assembly GCF_021556685.1. Lineage (NCBI taxonomy): Eukaryota > Metazoa > Chordata > Mammalia > Rodentia > Muridae > Rattus > Rattus norvegicus. The sequence goes on along the minus strand of NC_141546.1, from coordinate 60,258,615 downwards.
GACCAGATGCTATGGAGCTGGACCTGGAAGCTGGGATATTCTCTGCCTGTATTAGAGTTTCATCACATTGGCTTGGAAGTAATGTAAGTCAATAATGCACACCCTGCAGGTCTACTGCGCCTCTGCAGTCCACGAGGTGTTGTTCACTAAAGCTTCTTCATTGTTATGTCTTTAAATTTGTGCTCAGGTGCATCACATCATTACTTTGGCTAAGAATGTGTTAAATACTTTGACTTAAGGGCCCCATTGTATTTTATTCTATTTTTACACTTTGAAGCAGAAAATTTATTTATACATTGTTCCATTCTTTATTCTAGGGCCCACGATAGTTCAACGATTAGTTAAAACTTATTATAGCTAGTCTTATGGGATTAAATATGTCTCAGGGGTGGTTTTCTCCAATAAAAACAAAAAAATGATTATGTATATGTTTATTCACAGGGAACATTCCGAGCATATTTAGGTGTGTGTTAGCTCATGGGACGGACACTTATGATTCAAAAGGTAAAACACATGCTATAGATGTTACTTCCTGTCACTCCCTTTATTATCCAGTTAAAACATTTGAACTTGAATTTATTATTTTTTGTGACAGCTTATAGAAAATATATAATTCCTTCCAGTGATCATCAAATGATCCTATGATGAATTTGGTAAAACATCTATTCAAATTATATTTAAAATATCATTTGGAATTTCGAATCTATCCGTAACACTGCAGTCTGGCTCCTTCATCCTACGTGTATTCTTCCTGCTTTGTCTCCCTTTCCTTCGCTTTTAACGATGTCTGAATGGAGATTCTTTTGCAGGCATGAATTATTCAGTGATCTCTGGAAGAAATTTTGCCTTCAGTCACTCTGTGTACATCTACACATCATATCCATGTAGGGGAGTGATACTAGTGAAGTTCTGCTTTTCTTGAATAAATGAATATTCCAGAAGAATACATTCACCTAATAATTTTGAGAACCAGCCATGTGCTCAGAATTTATGGTACGGCACAAGTATATGTACCTGGAATTGAAGAACTTTACAACACCTCGGCAAAGACAGAAAAGTGATGCTGCCAATTATTATTTGATATATTACACTCACAAAATACAGAGAAAAAAAATGAAAGTTACATCTGGTTATTATCCAAAACAAACTGCTGCATTTCTATGGTGAAGTTCATTTCTATGTATAAACCTGCCCATCACTCTGTTCAGGGTTTATCCATAACAGCTCAGGCTTTTAAAGTAAATCTGAAGAACTGTGTGGAAATTTCATTTCATATGTGTATGTGTGTCTGTGTATGGGTCTTTATGTTTGTATTTAATTGTACAAATTTATATAATTTCACCTCATACACATGTATATCTGATATACCTATATGTATAGTATAAATGCATTATAATATACACAAATACACACACATACACACAAATATTTTAAAAAGAAAAGTTTAGGATGAATCAAACTAGCAATAAATTTAATCACCCAAATCCACAAATCAACAATACTAATTAACTATGATATGATGAGAGATGCAGAATGTTGTATTTTATATGTTGTATGATAGTAAATTTATGTGGGAATTAAATTTTCTTTAAAAGTTGTGTAGGAAGTGCAGATAGCAAAGACCGGCTGTAAAGCTCAGAACTGAGAAATAAAATTCAATCTTACGTTTGTGTCTGACTTTTAAGCTATAAGCAATTAACAATTGCTGAGGGAGAAAGGTTAATCCTCCCAGAGATGAGGCCCCTGGTTGTCCATATAAGACTATGCAATCAGACCTAAAAACGTATATACAGAGACAACACTAAGTAGACATAGTAGGTGGCATTATGTTCATTAATTTATGTGTGTGTGTGTCTGTGTGCACACGTGTGTGTAACAATGATTGTTAAAAGAGAGGAGGTGTTGAAAATGACTGGGAGAATAGTGAAACAAGGGAGGTGGAGGTGAGGTAGATTGTTGACAGATATGGTGTGATTATATTTTAACTAAATTTTTCGAATATACATTTAAAGTACCACAGGAGTGAACTGAGCAAGATATCATGAAGTGGAAAGACTTCATGGTCATGGGTTTTCATGATTACAATCATAAAAAGAGAAATATTACCCAAAGGGACCAATAAGTTCATCAAAATCTAAATCAAAACCCAGTGAAATTTTTCACAGAACTATAAAAAGTGCACATTAAATCACAAAAGATGCAAAGTAAGTAAATAAGAAGGTATATCAAATTACCATATAAAATGAGGGCTTATTTACTAGACAGGTTTAGCAACAAGAGCTAAATGGAACTGTCATGAAAATAAAGACATTGGTTGTTAGAATAGAACACACTTTATATAAATAAACCTATCCAAGTATAGCTTTTGATATTGGAAAAGGCATCAAAGATACACATTGGAATAAAAATCTATCTCTTCAACAAACAGTGCTGGGAAAAGTGAGGTCCAAACATAGAAGGGTGAAACTAGATTCTTCTCACCCTAAGTTTAAGTTACTGAAGATCAATTGACATAGAATGTGAAAAGACAACAGTAAAGTATAGCGAAAATAGGTAAGAATGTAAAGACAAGTATGCATTTTCTCGAAAGGACTCAAATACTATGGGCTGTATTGCTGAAATTTACTAATGGGTTTGTCAGATACACAATAGAGAGGGAATAATAACTACATTATATAAAAGGTAGAAAATTTAAACACCAAATACTATATCCTGGCAGCAGAGGGAGGGAGCCCAACAGACATGGCTTACTAGCAGCAATTGTGGGGTAGCATACAAAATCTTAGGAGATCTCCAAGGCAACCTAACAATATCCAAGACACTTAGACTCCTGCCTCTCTGAATAGGCACAAACTCCTCATTCCTCAGCATATAACCTGAGTCTGCCCCTCACCATCTATTCTGGAGTGTTTGAGCAGGACAAAGCACACAGTCACTCCACACTGGCAAACTCAGAGCAAATACTCCAGCAATTACTTTCTAGCTCACAGTTGAATTTCTTACCTCTACTAAGAGATGCATGTAGGCTCAGCCCATATCACATGGAAACAGTTAGTAGGGAATCTCTCCCAAGGAGACCGCAGTGGTCTGTTTAAATACTTGATAGGCCACCTATTTGTCTGAGCGTTAGAGTGCTGAATCCTGAACACTCCAGAGTCTAGGCTGAGTTGAAATTTCTTATCAGTATATCTAATCAGAATTTACACAGTAAAATGTAGTCATAACAGGAGGGAACTGACTCAAATAAGTATGCATACAATTGTCACAATTATTAAATTGATGATGGTTTAAAATTGAACACCATTCTTTCTTATATGATATGCCTATCTTAATTCATACGAATAGGCATTGCTTCCACAGTTTCCTTGACAGGTCAGGAGAAATCAAAAGAAAATTAAATTGATATTCTGTGTATATTTTGTGAAGGCATTTTCAATACCAGAACAGAATTCTCTTTACAGTAAGTTAATTTTTTTCTTGCCATATGCTAAAAGTAATAAAGATTCATGTTAAGTAAATTAAAATGTTAACACAATACAATACTACATATATTCAGGTCAAATGTTTTGGTACTGAGAATATGGCATTTCCAATCACAGTAAGAAAGAACACTTTAAAAGAATTAATATATTATGGTCAGTGCTCCTAAATTAATTAGGCAGAAATTTTATGAATGAGACAAAACTTAGGCTGACTTGATCATATCTAGCAGTTTTGTTAACTAAGGTTCTGAACATTTGCTTTATTATCACCAATGTGGCTCATATTCTGATGAAGAGTCTTCATTTCTCTTTATGGAAGATTTATTTCGTGTGTGTGTGTGTGTGTGTGTGTGTGTGTGTGTGTGTGTGTGTGTTTGCGTGTGTGTGCGCGCGTGTTGAACAGGGGCTGCAGGAGGAGAGTAAAGGGTGTCTGATTCTCTGGAGCTTGTTTCACAGGATATTGTTAGTGCCTGTGTTTAAGGGCAGTATGTGCTCTTTAACTGCTAAGCACTCTCAGCAGACAGAAGGCATACCTTTAATTCTTAAGCACTTCAATATTTTTAATCTAACATCAGAGATCTCTCTACTTATTTGTGCCATATAAATAAATATGCATGTGTGTATGTATGTGTAGTCATGCATATATGTTTGTATGTATGTATATAATTTGTCACACGGCCCAGGACAGACTTAATTTGCAAGCAAAGATCTTTAACAACAAATTTTTAATATTTTGCATACAAATTGCATGTTAATACTAAATCAAGCTTGTCTAGCCCTTAGGTACCACATTCATCTCATCTTAGGTTAACAGAATTTTTCTCTTAGGTTAAGTTTAAATGGACTTCAGATAATGAAAAATGAGCTGTCTCCTGCGAGGCTCTGCCAGAGCCTGACAAACACAGGAGGACGCTTGCAGCCAACTATTGGATAGAGCATGGAGTCCCAAGTGAAGAAGTTAGAAAACTAACTGAAGGAGCTGAAGGGGTTTGCAACCCATAAGAACAATATCAACCAACGAGAGGTCCTCCTCTCCCAGAGCTCCCAGGAACTAAACCACCAATGAAAGAAAACACATGGAGGGACCCACGGCTCCAGTGGCATATGTAGCAGAGGATAGCCTTATCTGCCATCAGTGGGAGGAGAAGACCTTGGTCCTGCGAAGGCTTGATGCCCCAGTGTAGCGAAATGCCCAGGGTGGAGAGGCAGGAGGGAGTGGATGGGTGGTTGAGGGAGCACCCTCATAGAAGCAGTGGGAGAGGAGAGAATGGGATAGGGGGTTTCCGGAGGGGAAACCAAGAAAGGTGATAACATTTAAAATGTAAATAAAGAAAATATCCAATAAATGAAAAGAAAAATAAATAAAAGTAAATCACTGGTTTAAAAAATGAACATTTTTGAAGGCATTGTACAATTATGAACAACTTTTTCCTCTGAGGCTATAGAGCACTCCCAAAAAGGGGCCTATCATAACTGCCCTCTGAAAGACCCAACAAGCAGCTGAAACTCAGCTGCAGATATTTGCACCCAACCAATGAACAGAAGCTGCTGATCCTTGTGATTGTATTAGGGAAAAGCTGGAGGAAGCTGAGGAGGGAGATCCCGTAGGAGGACCAGCATTCTCAATTAACCCAAATTGCTGAGATCTCTCAGAGATTGTATTACGAACCAGGCACGATACACCAGCTGATATGAGGCCCCAAACACATATACTGCAGAGGACTGCCAGGTCTGGCTTCAGTCAGAGAGGATACACCTAACCCTCAAGAGACTGGAAGCCATAGGGAGTTTAGAGGTCTGGTGGGGTGGCATTATTCTCATGGATACAGGGGGAGTGGGGAGGAGATATGGGATATGAAGCAGTCGGAGGGTGGACCCAGAGGGGAATAGAGTCTGGAGTGTAAAAATTAATCAATTAATTAAATAATTTAATTGTGATATTATAGCTAATTAAATTTCTATTCACCGAAGTTTCAACTTTTATCACATCAGGAAATAAGAAGAACAGAAAGATGATTTTATATACAGATGTAAGCTGATAGCAAGGAAAAATGTGTGTGTATTAATCTGTGAGACGTTCTAGTGCTCCGAATGACGTTTAATTAGGTGCCTTACGTGTCGTGATGTCATCGTCTGCTTTCATGTTTAACTGTGGACAAATAGCTTATATTATGAATGAGCATTCATTTAATCTCATGCAGATACAAGAACTTGAAGCAAAATGAAGGTAAACAATAGAAGGCATGCGGTAGCAAAGAGCTTAGAGGTGAATTTTCCAAGTTTATGGACAGATTCAGGTACACGGGTCCAGTATAGCTTACTGTACCAATTGTTCTAATCTTTCTGTATGAAGCATCTTATGTGGTTAGAAATTGGACTCAGGAAAGTTAACTCAGTTGAATCATTAAATGTCTTTTTAGTAACAATGTGTTGATTTTGAAGATATACTGAACAGCAGTTACTTAATATTATTACAGTCATGTATTATTAGACTTTAGATTTAAACTGACTACAGTGCCCCAATAGTAATTTATTACTTAATCTTCTCATGTGCTACCACTGTGATTATTTTTTCTGGTTTATTTTAGAGTAAACTAGTTACTGAGAGTAAGCCTTGCTTATTCTGGTATGGAAATTCTCCCCTAAAATAATCTATGTACTAAATTTATACTAATTTATATTAATTTAAATTAATATAAAAATGTAGCTACCTCCTTCTCTATATTTTCCATGATATGCCCTTTAAGGTCTAGATCATGGAAGTTATCACTGTTTCAGAACTGTTTATTCTGAAAGACATCAATACGTAAAAGTATTAACAGTTACATTGATAATTGATGAAGAATGTCTGTACACTTTCATGTGGGATGGTGTATGAATTGTTAAGGGGGCAAATCAATACATAGATAAAGTATAATAATAATTAGATGTAATATACCAAAGTTAATATTTCAAGTGAAGCACAGATTTCTGAAATCCTAATGTTTATTCATATAACATACAAAATATGCAGATAAAATATAAAGATAAAAACATGTAAATCTTATAAGAAATATATCTTTGAGGCTAAAGATTATAGGTAGAAATAATTTTCAATGAATAATGTAGAAAGATATAAGGCTTGCAAAATAGATTTAGAGGGGAAAATAGTGAGTTATTATTATTATTGAAAACTCTGTTGAGTATTTGGGGTGGCTTGTCTTGTTATTTTATAACATATTATTAAAGAAATCTCATGTTATATTTTATCTCCCTCCCCAACTGCAGACATAAAATTCTCCAAGGTAAAATGTGAATGATATAGTCTCAGTTTGCATTCTCTGGGATATACACTAAGTGTCTCTGTTATCCAGATTTATGATATAAAAACATATAATGAATTTTCTCTAAGTTAGAAAATATTATCTAAATCTGTTCTTTAATCCAAAAGTTGTTTTCCAAAATATAAATTTACTGTCTCTTGAATAATTCAAGATGAAAATTTTAAGTTACATAAAACAGAAATACTTTCTAGTATAAGAGACTACTAAAATTCATAAGGATCTGTTGGTACAATGCAAATCTAATTGGTATATAACTTATATTTTAAAGGTAGTATTTTTGATGCATTCAGTTTGAAGTCTCTTCTTATATATGGTCAAGAAATGAAAGTGACTTTAATATATCTGAAAACTTAGAATAGATTTTCAGAAGAATAAATGTACAGAGAAATCTCTGAAGAATATGAGTATATCAATTCAGCAGCACAGTGGCTGAGTAGTTCATACTAAGATAACAAAACTTACAATACAATTGAATAATCTTCTGCTATAGTCTGATGGGCACTCTTTTTTTAAATATAAGATACTTGTTTATTTGCATTTCAACTGTTATCTCCTTTCCTGGTTTCACCTCTGCATCCCCCTATCCCATGCCCAACCCCCTTCGTTTATGAAGGTGCTCCCCAAACCACCCACCTACTCCCATCTTACCACTGTACACTGGGACATCAAGTCTTCACAGGATGAAGGGCCTCCTCTCCCATTTATGGCCAACAAGACCATCCTCTGCTACATATGCAGATGGAGCCATGGGTTCCTCCATGTGTACTCTTGGGTTGGTATGTTAGTCCCTGGGTGCTCTGAGGTGTCTGGTTGGTCGATATTATTGTTTTTACTATGGGGTTGCAAAGCCTTTCAGGTCCTTCAGTTATTTCCCTAAATCCTCCATTGAGGTCACCATGCTCAGTCTAATGGTTGGCTGTGAGTATCAACATCTGTATTTGTCAGGCTCTAGAAAAACCTCTTTGGTGACAACTATATCAGACTCCTGTTAGCAAGCCCTTCTTGGCATCCTTAATAATGTCTGGGTTTGGTGTCTGTATATGGGATGGATCCCTAGGTAGGGCAGTCTCTGGATGGTCATTCCATGAGTCTCTTCTCCACGATTTGTCCCCATGTTTCCTTTAGACATGAGCAATTATGGTTTAAAAATTTGGAGATGAGTGGGTAGCCCCATCCTCCAACTGAGGGTCTTGCCTAACCTCTGGATATCATCTCTATAGCTTCTCCTTCTCCTTTGTTGGGCATTTCAGCTAATCTCATTCCTGTTGTGTCCAGAGAGCATCTTGCTTTCATAACATCTGGGATTTTTGGGTGGCTACGCCCAGTTCACCATCCCCCATTGTTATATTCCTCTGTTCAATATCTTGACCCTCTGTATATCATCCCTGTCTCCTCCTATACCTTATCCTGTCCCTCGTTTAACCGTCCTCCTCCTCTCTCCCAAGTGCCTCCCACCGTCTACCTTCTATGAGTATTTTGTTCCACCTTCTAAGAACTCAAGCATCTACACTTTGGCCTTCCTTCCTCTTTAGCTTCGTATGATCTGTGGGTTGTATCAGGGGTATTCCAAAATTTTTGCCTAATATACACTTATTAGTGAGTGCCTTCCACGTGTGTTCTTTTGTGACTGTGTAACCTCACTCAGGATGATATTTATGGATATTTCAAGATCAATCAGAGCTGAAGATCAGAATGTGGCTAATTTGTACAGCAGTTTGTTACCAGATATCCATGTCCCTGTCAATAGAAGAAATACTATCTAAGAGCAAATTCATGAGTCTGTGCTGTTAATGCCTGCAGTGCATTAATGGATAGGAAAATTGACACTTCTGTTTGCACAGTATGGAAATCTGATGAAAGCTTGGCAGAGCTCTAGGTCTCCAGGAACCTCAAAATGGACACATCTGGACATGCACTTAATCTTTTTAATGGTCCAGTGATAGTATTGCTATAAGCAAACTTCTAGGCATGTGTTATTGTAGGAGTGACTTCAGGAGCCCAAACTGAGATAGAAGTCTCTCCAGGTAAAAGAAGAGATGACTGTTCCACTGAAATATTTAGGTATGTGTAAGTATGTACAATAGGGGAACTACAAATACCCTTAAAACGCAATGAGAATTTAGGCTTTAAGTTAAAAGTTACTATATTTTTCAGTCATTAAATCACTATAAAAAGTGAAAAATTGAAGTGGTATACTTTATTAAATAAATATGAGGGTGTTGATTTTATTTTGAGTTACATTGAATGTCTCTTGTTGTCTCCATTCTACAGGAAGCCAAACTGAACTTTCATTTATTCTAATATTCCTTTATCTTAGTTATAGTTATTACACTGAGCATCAAAGTCTAAAGTCAAGTCATCTCACTATCTTCTAGCTCGTGTCACTTTATATATACATTTCCCCAATGGTACTACTATGATAGCATACCACTTTTATCACTGTCATTTTCTGCCTTGAATACTTTAGACATTCTTTATGATGTTAATTAGTCCTCTGAAACTTACTTAATAAGCACATATTATTATCTATTATTTAAGAACTAAATTTTATTTCTAAACAGTGTTTGTGACTACTCTGTCTCTGAATTAGAGTAGGTAAAGTCTACAATAAGCAATCAAAAACAACCAAACACATCTCAGGTGACTGATCTGGCTTTAAATTAATAATAAGAACCTCAATTGCTTCATTCCTATTTTTCAGTTTTCCAATTCCATTATTACCTTAGCCATCTTCCTCAAACTTGCACAGTTTCCTCTTACTGAACCTAATCTCACTATGGCAGTGGTACAGCATTCCAATTGTGCTTCGAATTGTCTCTGCATTTAGAACATGGTAGTTACCTCCAGTGCTCCCAAACTATCAGTAGTCAAGAACAATAATGAGAGATCCAACTTCATGATGGAAAGTTAATACAGTAGATGTTTTCTAAAATATATATGTGTATCAAACTTATCTAAATGAATTCCTCAAATAGTAAATGTATAAAAACCCAACTGGACAGTTTTGTCAACAAATAAAGCTTTGAGTACTGGGATAGAGTTTCATTTAATGGACGTGTTGGCTAAAGTTATTCCATGGAAACCCTCAAGTAAAAGTAACTCTTATTCTCCAATGTAATTATCATCTTGGAAGCTTACTGCTAAATAAAATCACCCTTTCTAGGTTTTGTTTGTTTGTTTGTTTGTTGTTTTCTTTTGTTTATCTGAACTCTGGCTGGCACATTCAACTGGGCTCAAATTCTTCTCCAAGCTGACTGTTTCTTCTCTTAGCCTATCAATCCGTTGCTCTGCTTGTACTCAAAGTAACTCTAGCAATTTTTTTAATCGTCTGGTCCCATTTCAATCTCTGTCTCATTCTGTCTTCACCTGCAAACAGTCTCTGTAAAATTGTCCTGGTAAAATGGGATTCTTATCTCTCTGTCTCTCTGTCTCTCTGTTACTGTCTCTCTGTCTCTCTGTCTCTCTGTCTTTGTCTCTTTCTGTTTGTGTGTGTGTGTTGCTTTCTTATGTTGTCTCTTTTCTATCTTTGTAAGAGTTGTACATATCCTATCTTAGACTCTTTTCAAACATGGCTATTTCCTTCTATAAACTATCTTTACCTTCAATGTTTGAGATTAATAGTGTGAACTAATGCCATGTATTTCTTCCAGCTAGAGGGATTGGATAAGAATACCATGTCTGCATTCTAGGTAGATCACACCAACCAAGTAGGTCTTTGGATGTGATCCCTTGCCGGAGTAGCCATGTTGCTAGATTAAAATTGCTCTAGATCCCAAACACTGTTGCCCAGACTATTGATTTCTCTCCACAAACTGACAGCAGAACCTCTTTCCTAAAGACAACATCTTCACAATTCATTGAATGCAGAGAAGTTTTGCTGATATCTACACGGAGACTTAATTCCTGCATTCTGGGTTCTTTTGTACAAGAAGGAACCCTGGAATCTAGTAAAAAGAAAAAGAAAAGAAAAGAAAAAGCACATATACCACACACATGCACACACACACACACACACGCACACACACACGCACACATGCACACACACACACACACACACACACACACAGAGAGAGAGAGAGAGAGAGTTAAAACTCCTTTTATTTATAACCATGTCCTGCTTGCAAGATTTGCTAGTTTAATGGTATAAAAAGAAAAACAAAAAACAAAAACAAAAAAAAAAAACCTGGCAGGAGTAACCAACCCCCCCCCCCCAAACAAAGGCCTTCTCTGCAATATAGAATCCATACAAAGCACTGGTTGTGTGGCCAAGAACCTGATACTAGATAATCTGTGGGAAAACTAAACATCAATTGTTGTAAAATAAAATATAAAATAAGATAACCCAAAACCTATAGCAAAAAAAAGCATCCCTAGTAACATTATACGATATACATAGGTCAATGCCTTCCTCAGTCGTTATCAGAGAAGCTTTCTCCTGAAACAAGTAAGAACATGGCTATGATCCATAGCCAGATATTATGAAGACGATGAGAGAACTTGAAATACATTTCTTTAAGTGGGATGTGACTATCAAATCCCTCAACTCAGTGCTTAAGGAATGCTGGAGAACAGAAAACTGAAAGAAGAACTGAAAGGGATGAAAGATGCAGCGGCCCTCTAAGTAAACATGATCAAAACTCATATGACCTCAAAAAGATTTAGTCGCCATACCCAGGTCTTTTGCATATATAATCATTGCTTCCAGTTTACTGTTTTTATGGGATTCTTGATTGCACAAAGGAAACTTTTTCTTGTTCCATCTCTTGAGCTGTTTTTCAACTATTTGTTTGTTTTATCCATTTCTAGTCTGTCAGATTTTATTTTATTTAAGATGACTATGCTCTCCACTCATGAATCTAATGACACTTAAGCTACTACAGTTTTCCTGTATTGTACTCAAAACCTTTACCATACATATGTTGAAAACAGCAAATAGAATTGCTTGAATTATATGGCTACTTGAGCTTACTAATGCCCTTCATAAGATAAACATCTCTTTTTATAATTGAAAATGGAAAGGAGAGTGCTGAAAATTTTGACCCCAGAATTGTTCCTGTCTAAAAAATATACAGGGACAAAAATCGAGTAGGGAATGAGGAGAAGGCTATCCAGTCACTGGCCCATCTTAGGAAACAACCCATTGGTGGGCACCAAACCCTGACCCTATTAGTAATACTATGTTGTTCTTGTAGGCCTAGCATGGCTTTCCTCTGTGAGGCTGTACCAGCAGCTGACTGAGACAGATGCCGATACTTATAGACAAGTATTAGGGGCGCCTTAAGAGGAGTTAGGGGAAGGATTGAAGGATCCGAAGACCCCCAAAGCAAGACAAATAGTGTCAAATAACCTGAACTTTTGAGAGCCCCAAGAGATTAAGCCACCAACCAAAGAACAAACATGAGTTGGTCCATGACTCCAGACATGTATGTAGCAGAGTACTGCCTTGTCTTGCCTCAGTGGGAAAGAATACACCTAATCCTGTAGAGATATGATGCCCCCAGGAAAAGGAGATAGGGAGATGAAGTGACATAAGGTGGAAATGGGTGGTGAGGCTGGTGGGAGGATACATTCTCAGAGTGGATGGAGGAGGATGTGTTTCAGAACTCTGTGAGGGGAACCAAGAGGGGGAACAACTTTTGGAATTTAAATAAAATCAATTAATAAGATTTTATAGTTGTAATTCTGGAATGGATGTAGAATGCTGTAAATTTTTAAACATATCCTGTAGAAAATTTTATTTTATTTTGTTAGAAACGCCTATATTTGAGAACATAACATAGTCATAAGGACCTATAAATATCAATCTCAACCATTCTACTTTAGTAGGAGAGATGTTGACTAAGAGGGTGAAATTCTTGCCTTGGTCCTGGTCTTATGGGAAAGGCTATCAACTCTTCTTTGTGGCCTTAAATACCAGCAGTGCCCCCACCAAACACTAGGGATCATATTATTTTGAATTTTGGAATGTTTCTACAAAATTAATAAAATATATTTCAGTTGACATTATTATATACTCTTTTCTTTTTATTGGTTATTTTATTTATTTAGAGTTCCAATGTCATCCCCCTTCTCAGTTTCCCCTTCAACTACTCCTTATCCCACTTTCCCTACCCCTTCTTCTATGAGGGTGCTCTCCCACCCACCCACCCACTCACTGCTGCCTCACTGCTCTAGCATCACCATACACTGGGACATCAAGCTTTCACAGGACCAAGGGCCTCCCCTGCCATCAATACCAGATAAGGCAATCCTCTGCTAGATATGCAGCTTGAGCCATGGGTCCCTCCATTTGTACTCCTTGGTTGATGGTTTAATCCTTGGGAGCCCTGGGGGTTCTTGTTGGTTGATATGGTTGTTCTTTCTATGGGGTTGCAATTCCCTTCAGATCTTTCAGTCCTTCCTCTAATTTTTCATTAGTGTCCCTATGCACAGTCCTATGGTTGGTCCATATCTGTATTGGTCAGGCTCTGGCAAAACTTCTCAGGGGACAGCCATACCAGGCGCCTTTCAGCAAGTGCTTCTTGACATCAACAATAGTATCTGGGTTTGGTGTCTGAAGATGGGATGGATAACTAGGTGGGGGCAGTCTCTAGATGCCCTTTCCTTCAGTCTCTGTTCTACTCTTTGTCCCTGCATTTCCTTAGAGAGGAGCAATGCTGGGCTTATATTTTTGAGATGTGTGGCTGGTACCTTCCCTCAACCGGGGGCCAAGCCTAACCACTGGATATGGTCTCTATGGGTTCTCTCTCCCCTTTGTTAGTTACTTTGTCTAATGTATTCTCCTTAGGTCCTGAGAACCTCTTGCTTTCCAGGCATCTGTGACTTTCTAGTGGCTCCTCACTTCCCCATCACCCATTGCTATACTCCTTTGTTCAATTTCTTGACTCTCTGTACTTCTCTCCACACTTGTCCTGAACCCCTAACTCCCCACCCTTTTCCTCTCCCTCCCAGGATTAATTTGTTTCCCCTTCTAAGTAGGAATGGAGCATCCTATCTTCTTCAGCTTCATGTGGTCTGAGCTGTATCAAGCTTTTGGGCTAATATCCACTTATTAGTCAGTACATACCATGGATATCCTTTTGGGTGTGAGTTTCCTCACTCAGGATGATATTTTCTAGTTCCATCCATTTGCCTGTGAGTTTTATGGAATTATTGTTTTTAATACCTGAGTAGTACTTCACTGTGTAAATGTACCACATTTTCTGCATTCATTCCTCTGCTGAGGGACATCTGGGTTGTTTGCAGCATCTGGCTATTATAAATGAGGCTGCTACAAACATAGTGGATCATGTGTCCTTGCTTTATGTTGGAGCACCTTTTGTGTATCAGCTGAAGAGTGATTGAGCTGGGTCCTTCGGTAGAATTATGTCTAATTTTCTAAGGAACTGCCAGATTGATTTCCAAAGTAGTTGTATCAGTTTGCAACCCTACCAGCTACCAAGGAGTGTTCCTCTTTCTCACATCCTTGCCAGCATCTGCTGTCACCTGAGTTTTTGATCTTAGCCATTCTGACTGATGTGAGGTGGAATCTCCAGGTCATTTTAATTTGCATTTCCCTCATGATTCTGGTTGTTGAACATTTTGTAGGTACTCCTCAGCCATTCTATATTCCTTAGTTAAACATTCTTTGCTTAGCTCTGTACCCCATTTTCAATAGGATTATTTGGTTCTGTGGAGTCTAACTTCTTGAAATGTTGGTATATATTGGATATTAGTCCTCTAATGGATGTAGGGTTGGTAAAGATCTTTTCCAAATCTGTAGGTTGTAATTTGTCCTGTTGGCATTGTCCTTTGCCTTACAAAAGCTTCTCAGTTTGCTGAGATTTCATTTGTTTATAGTTGATCTTAGAGCCTGAGCCATTTATGTTCCAGGAAATTTTTTCCTTATGCTGAGGTTTTTGAGGCTTCCCACAATTTCTCTTCTATTAGGTTGAATGTATCTGGTTTTATGTGGAGGACCTTGATCCACTTGGACTTGATCTTTGCACGTTAGATAAGAATGGATCAATTTGTATTCTTCCACGTGCTGACCACCAGTTGAAACAGCACCAATTTTTTTGAAAATGGTGTCTTTTTTCCACTGGATGGTTTTGGCTTCTTTGTCATAGATCAAGTGACCATAGATATGTGGGATTATTTCTGGGTCTTCAATTCTATTCCATTGATCTACCTGCCTGTACCAATTTGCAATCCTACCAGCAATGGAGGGGTGACCTCTTTCTCCATGTTCTTCCCAATATGTGCTGTCACCTGAGATTTTGATGTTAGCCATTCTGTCTGGAGTAATGTGGAATCTTAGTGTCATTTTGATTTGGATTTCCCTGATAATTAAGGACTTCGAACAAATCTTTCAGTGTTTCACTGCCATTTGAGATTCCTCTCTTGTGACTTCTCTGTTTAGTTGTATAACCCATTTATTAATTGAATTATTTTGGGTTTTGGTGGTTAGTTTCTTGTGTTCTTTATATATTTTAGATATTAGCTCTCTATCAAATGTAGGATTAGTTAAGATTTTTCCCCAATCTATAAGCTGCTGATTTGTGCTATTGATTATGTCCTTCACCTTATAGAAGCTTTTCAGTTTCACGAGGTACCATTTATCAGTTTTTGATCTTAAAGCCTGAGTCATTAGAATTCTTTTAGGAAGTTCTCCCCTGCTACACCCAATGCCCATGAGTTCAAGACTCTTTCCCATTTTCTCTTCCGTTATATTGTTTCTGTCTAAAAGAATTTTCAGGGACAAAAATGGAGAAGAGACTCAGGGAAAAGATTTTCAGTAACTGACTCAAATTGGGATACAGCTGAAGGAGAGTTTCTAAGGCCTGACGCCATTACTGATATTGTGGTGTATTTATGGACAGGAGCGTAGCATGACTGCTCTCTGAGAGTCCCAACAAGCAACTAAAACAATCAGATAGAGATACTCATACCCAATCAAAGGATATAAGCCAGGGACTGTGGTTGAATTAGGGAACGGCTGGGAAAAGCTGAGGAAGAGTGTAACCCCATAGGGATATCAGCAATCTCAACTAACCTGGACTACTGAGATCTCTCAGACACAAACCACCAACCAGTCAGCATACACTAGCTGATATGAGGCCCCTGACAGGTATACAACAGAGTACTGTGTAAGACTTGAAGTGAGTCTTAACTAGCGGGAAGCCCCGCAACCCCCAAGTAAGGCATGAGAACAGAGTTTCATACAAATGCAAGAGGTATATTTCCAGTGCATTGGGGCAGACCTTCAATCATCCCCTCATTGTGAGTGACTAAAAGTGACCCCAAATGGCTATAAAAACAGTTTTTATACTTTTAGAGGTACAGGTTACATCAACAAGTTTACAGTTTAAACTTATATACATGCTTTCAAGCTTTATCAGGGACAAGAGGGTCAGGTGACTATAAATCAGTACATTCTGTGAATTTTCCAGAATATGCCTGCTCCTCCCAAGAACTGTGGGGGAGAATGCGACTTGGCCTAGCCTTGACCCAAGGTGGGAAGCTGGTACATAGCCTGATCTTGACCAAAGATGGTGGGTATAAACATGGTGAAAGCCCGTAGGGTCCTTCACAGGAACTCCATAACCTACCTACTTTCTACCAGGCCAAGACTCTTAATAGCTCTTATGCTTCAGTAAAGAGCCAACAAAAAAAGAGAATTTCAGACCAAATTCCCTTATGAATATCAATGCAAAAATACTCAATAAAATTCTGGAAAAAGGAATCCAAGAGCACATCAAAACAATCATCCACCGTGATCAAGTAGGCTTCATCCCAGGCATGTAGGGAGGGTTTAACATACGGAAAACCATCAACATAACCCATTATATAAACAAACTGCAAGAACAAAACCACATGAGCATTTCATTAGATGATGAGAAAGCATTTGACAAAATTCAACACCCTTTCATGATAAAAGTCCTGGAAAGAATAGGAATTCAAGGCCCATACCTAAACATAGTAAAAGCCATATACAGCAAACCAGTAGCTAACATTAAACTAAATGGAGAGAAACTTGAAGCAATCCCACTAAAATCAGGGACTAGACAAGGCTGCCCACTCTCTCCCTACTTATTCAATATAGTTCTATAAGTTCTAGCCAGAGCAATCAGACAACAAAAGGAGATTAAGGTGATACAGGTTGGAAAAGAAGAAGTCAAAATATCACTCTTTGCAGATGATAGGATAGTATATTTAAGTGATCCCAAAAATACTACCAGAGAACTACTAAACCTGATAAACAACTTCAGCAAGGTTGCTGGTTATAAAATTAACTCAAATAAATCAGTATCCTTTCTCTACACAAAGGAGAAACAAGTCGAGAAAGAAATTAGGGAAATGACACCCTTCATAATAGTCCCAAATAATATAAAATACCTCGGTGTGACTTCAACGAAGCAAGTAAAAGATCTATATGATAAGATCTTCAAGCCTCTGAAGAAAGAAATTGAAGAAGACATCAGAAGATTGAAAGATAACCCATGCTCATGAATTGACAGGATTAATATAGTAAAAAATGGCCATTTTACCAAAAGCAATCTACAGATTCAGTGCAATCCCCATCAAAATACCAATCCAATTCTTCAGAGAGTTAGACAGAACAGTTTCCAAATTCATCTGGAATAACAAAAAACCCAGGATAGCTAAAACTATCCTCAACAATAAAAGCACTTCTGGGGGAATCACTATCCCGGAACTCAAGCAGCATTACAGAGAAATAGTGATAAAAACTGAATGGTATTGGTACAGAGACAGACAGATAGATCAGTGGAATAGAATTGAAGACCCAGAAACGAACCCACACACATATTGTCACTTGATTATTGACAAAGGAGCCAAAACCATCCAATGGAAAAAAGATAGCATTTTCAGCAAGTGGTGCGGATTCAACTGGAGGTCAGTATATAGAAGAATGCATATTGAACAATGCTCATCTCCCTGTACAAAGCTTAAGTCCAAGTGGATCAAGTGACCTCCATATCAAAACAGATACACTGAAACTAATAGCTGAAAAAGTGGGGAAGCATCTCGAACACATGGGCACTGGAGAATATTTCCTGAACAAAACACCAATGGCTTATGCTCTAAGATCAAGAATCGACAAATGGGATCTCATAAAACTGCAAAGCTTCTGTAAGGCAAAGGACACTGTTCTTAGGACAAAATGGCAACCAAAAAATTGGGAAAAGATCTTTACTAATCCAACAACAGATATCCAAAATATACAAAGAACTCAAGAAGTTAAACCGCAGGGAGGCAAATAACCCTATTAAAAATGGGGTTCAGAGCTAAATAAAGAATTCACAGCTGAGGAATGTTGAATGGCTGAAAAACACCTAAAGAAATGTTCAACATCCTTAGTCATAAGGGCAATGCAAATCAAAACAACCCTGAGATTTCACCTCACACCAGTGAGAATAGCTAAGATCCAAAACTCAAGTGACAGCAAATGTTGTTGAGGATGTGGAGAAAGAGGAACACTCCTCCATTGGTGGGATTGCAGACTGGTACAACCATTCTGGAAATCAGTCTGGAGGTTCCTCAGAAAATTGGACATTGAACTACCTGAGGATCCAGCTATACCTCTCTTGGGCATATACCCAAAAGATGCCCCAACATATAACAAAGACACATGCTCCACTATGTTCATAGCAGCCTTATTTATAATAGCTAGAAGCTGGAAAGAACCCAGATGCCCTTCAACAGAGGAATGGATACAGAAAATTTGGTACATCTTCACAATGGAATATTACTCAGCTATCAAAAACAATGGCTTTATGAAATTCATAGGCAAATGGATGGAACTGGAAAATATCATCCTGAGTGAGGTAACCCAATCACAGAAAAACACACATCGTATGCGCTCATTGATAAGTGGCTATTAGCCCAAGTGCTTGACTTGCCCTAGATGCATAGAACACATGAAACTCAAGAAGGATGACCAAAATGTGAATGCTTCTCTACTTCTTTAAAGGGGAATAAGAATACCCTTGGCAGGGAATAGGGAGGCAAAGTTTAGAGCAGAGGCAGAAGGAACACCCATTCAGAACCTGGTCCACAAATGGCCCATACATATACAGCCACCCAATTAGATAAGATTGATGAAGCAAAGAAATGCAGGCCAACAGCAACCAGATGTAGATCTCTCTTGAGAGACACAGCCAGAATTTGGCAAATACATAGGTGAATGCCAGCAGCAAACCACTGAACTGAGAACGGGACCCCCATTGAAGGAATCAGAGAAAAGACTGGAAGAGCTTAAAGTGGCTCGAGATCCCATATGAACAACAGTGCCTAGCAACCAGAGCTTCCAGGAACTAAGCCACTATCCAAAGTCTATACATGGACTGACCCTGGGCTCCAACCTCATAGGTAGCAATGAATAGTCTAGTAAGAGCACCAGTGGAAGCAGAAGCCGTTGGTGCTGCAAAGACTGAATCCCCAGTGAACGTGATTGTTGGGGGAAGGGTGGTTATGGGGGGAGGATAGGGAGGGGAAGCCCATATAGAATGGGAGGGGGAAGGTTTAGGGGGATGTTGGCCTGGAAACCAGAAGAGCAATAACAATCGAAATGTAAATAAGAAATACTCAAGTTCATAAAGATAAAAAAAAAAAAGGAGTAGGGTCCTTCAACTGTCTGGTGGGGCCTCAGTGAGAGAAGATGCACCCAACCCTTGAGAGAGTTGAGCCCACCAGAAGTGAGGAGGTTTTGTGGGTTGGGGGTGGGAGGGTGGGGATATCCTCTAGGATTTCAAGGAGGAGGGAGAAGGAATGAGATGACTAACAGTCTGAGGGAGGACTGGGATGGGGTTAATGAGTAGACTGTAATTTTAATATTTTAAAAGTAAACAAACAAACAAACAAACATTGTATAGTCTAGAAGCTTCCAGGACTAGTCTTAGTTTAGCATACTGACGCAATAAACTTTGAAGATGACAATTGTAACAGAAGAATTGCCAAAGACCAGCCTGGACTAGGTCAGTTTTGCTGGGAGAAGGGGTGTTTGGAAGCAGTGAAAAGAAAGGACTTAAAATTACATCTTGAGTTCAATCTGGCAGCCTAGGTTCTGCTGAGATGACATTTCAAACTGCACTTTCTGAGTTCTGCTATGCTCTAGACAGTTTTTTCTTGCTATTGCAAAACCTCTATGACTGAGACAGTTAGCTTTCTGCTTGAGACAGAAAAATTCTAAAATTTCTCTGCATAACTCATGGGTTTTCTGATTAAAGTTGTAAAAACTAAAATTAAAGAAAAATTCTTATCTCTCTTATCCAAGTCAGAAATCCTGTTAGAATATTCTAAAAGTAGTTCTTGGGATATCCAATCAAAATCAGACAGCCAGAAAATAATTGTAAAAGAGCTGTGTTTATTCGTCGGACAGCCTTCTCTGGATAGCTGCTAGAAAACATGCTGAAAGTGCTGGGCCAGTTCTCTAATTTTTGGGATTTGAGATATCTGAAATTTCAGAAATCCTGTTAGAAAAAAATGCCAAAAGATTTATGAAAATGTCTAAAATATCTGCACTTACTTTCCATAAATTTTCCAACCAAAATCAGAAATTCTCTTGAAAAAAACTCTTGAAGAGCCCTTTTCTATCTCCAGAGATCTCCAGACAGTTCAGTTCTCACTAGAGAAAATTTATAAAGACCTGCTATAGCTTTCTGTTAGCTCATTTCATACAGACCAAAAGCCCAGTTGTTTATTTACATAGCAATTCAGTTAATTATTTCAGTTTCCCCTTGCATTATCTCATGACTAAGCATTTTGAAACCCTAGCCCCTTAATTATTAGGAGGCAGCAAGCACAGCCTCCTCTTTCTTTCTTTCTCTCTCTCTCTTTCTTTCTTTCTTTCTTTCTTTCTTTCTTTCTTTCTTTCTTTCTTTCTTTCTTTTCTTTCACCTTTTTAACACTGTAAATGAATTCAGGGATCTGGCCACCTTTTTAAATTTAGCTGGTTGGGCCATTGTCCTGAAATAATCATTCTGATCACAGCTGGACTTACTTTCTCTCTGTCCCAGGCTGACCTTGATCTCAAGAACCTGCCTGCATTTGTATCTGCCTGTCCTTGTATCTTTATGCCCAGCTTTCTCTTAGTGTAACTGCTTCTTTTCCTTTAGATCTGTGAAGTTCCTTATACAATTCATTTTGTATCCTAATATTTTTCCATAGTTCAGAAAGTAAATATTTTCAAACAACTGGTTTTAGAGTCATTTTCCACAGCTTTGTCTTGAAGGTCCTAGTATTTACCATTTTGCTGAGAGAATAGCCACACCTTCTTCTACAGGACTCATGATTCTGATTATCATGGAGTTCTTAACATTAACAGGGAGAACATTCCTTAAAGGAATAATGTAAAATGTATACATTATTATACAATCCTCATGTCCAAAGCAGCCTACACTTATGGAGGTCGACAGCTGTGGCCCTGTCCCAGAAACCATGTCTTTCTGTCCCTACCAAGGCCATGCTAGACTTGGCAAAAATAAAACTATTACATAATGAATATTCAAATTATCTTCAAATCCTTAAAATAAATCACACAATTACAACTCATAATTTTAAAAATATCCTATTAAACAAATTTATTTGATAATTGAAGTAGTTTATATTTAAGGTACCTATCAAAGTGTTTCAAGTTGTCATTATCTGCCATATCTATGTGTGGCTTTAGTGTTGGGACATTTCTCTCCCCATAAGTTGGTATTAAATTCCTTACTTCTTTTATATTATTGACACATTAAATGGATTGATTATACATTTTTTCTTCAAAATTATATCAGACAGAATATTTTACATGATTATAATACTAATATAGTAATTTTTCTGATTATTTTTCTGATAAAAGTTGTTGCCTCTACCATATGTATGGGAGCGTGCGGGCACGTGTGCATGTGTACATAGGTACAGGCATGCATGTGTGTGTATGCGCATGTGTTTGCATGTGTGTGTGTGTGTGTGTGTGTGTGTGTGAATGAGTGTGTGTGGTGTATATGCATGTATAGGTTTGAGGTTGATGAGAGCTTTCTTCATCATATTCTCTTCATCTTTTATGAAAAGGCTCTGTCAGTGAATCTGTCACTTACTTTTGTACATAATTGGGTGACTGGCAAACTCCAAACTGTAATACCATTGTACTCTCTTCGCTGATGAGAGAGAAGGTGGAGAGAGAAGAAGATGCCAGAAGGATAGGTAAGTCTTGAAAACATGACCATAAGAGCTGGCTAATGGGAGTTAAGTGCAGCCCAGCTGGAGCATAGCAGGTCATATTACCGGGTTATTGGCAGGCGAATAAACAGCTTTGAGGGCAGCTCTCGGCCTAGCTCCTGTGCTGAGAAACGTTCATTATAAATATCAAAAGTTAGTGTGTTATATCTCATAACCGAATGATCAGAGGCAGTGTTAAAACCCCAGATTGAGATCAAATATTATTACAACACACTCTTCTCATTTCTGCAATATTTGCTCCATATCTTTTCATTTCTGAATTTATTTTTTAAAGTATATTAAAGGTTTATCAGTTTTGAGAATCTGATAGATCTACCTATTAGTTCTGCTGATGCTTCATAATCTTTGCATCTACTTTACTTCTTCTGATTCATATTGCTTATTTTTTTTTCTTATTCTATTTGGTTTAAACTGGTTGAGATTGACTTGAGATAAATTTTGAGCTGTAAACTTCACTTGCTTATTGGATAATTTTTAGAATTCTTATGGGTACATATAGCTATAAATTGACCTGTTAGAGTAGTTGTAGCTATACCTCATACATTTTTAGCAAGCTGTGCTTTAGTATTTGTTTGATTTAAGCTATGCTTGACATCCATTTCAATATCTTTATTGACTTGCTACTGACTCAGCGGTATGCCATTTAATTTTAATTTTAATGGTTTTGTGAATTTCCAAAATTACTTATGGATTTTTCTTACTTAACTTTCATATAGGAACATGATTTCAATATCAATGCATTGGTGAATTCCCAAAAGTACTTCTGTTATTTACTTAGACTTCCATACTCTAATATGATTTCAATACTCTTGAAATTTTAAAGATATGATTTGGCCTAACATGATAATAATCCTGGAGAATTTGTTAATTCAGTTAGGAAAGACATGTGCTGTTGCCATAGAAAGTAGCATGTCCTGCATGCCATTCATATGTAAAATTAGTTTATCCCATCATTATAATTCAATTTTTCCATATACCATCTCTGTCTGGATGAGGTATTCATTACTAAAGTGGCTGGATGGAGTGAAGGTGAGGAGAACTGGGTGGGGATAAGTAAAGGATCAAGTTCTGGAGATGGAAGGGCAGTTCTGGGAAAGGCAACTGGAGTTGGGAGTGCCATCTCTGAGACAACCTAGAAGCCTAGGACAATGGAAATGCCCAGGAATCTATGAGGGTGACTCTAGACTAGACTCCTAGCCTCAATAGGAGAAGATACACCTAGTCTTACTACAACTTAATATGCCAAGGACGGTTGATATCCATGGGAGGCCACTCCTTCTCTGACAAGAAAGGAAGGTGGAATGGATTGGTGTGTGGAGGGGAAAGGACAGGGAACACAAGCGGGAGAGGAAACTGCTTAAATAATTAATTAATTAAGAATAAAACACTATACTGTTAGTATCCTATAGTCAATTATCGCATTGGATTTACTGGTACATGCTAGAGAAAGAAAGAATATAATATAATATAATAAACGCATATAATGGGTTTTATTATTAAAAATTCATTTTTAAAAAAATTGCATTAAATGTTATATTTCTCCATGTAGTTTAATACATGCTGATATTTTAATCCATCTCCATAATCTTGTAAGGCTTGAACTGATTTTTCTCAAATAAGTATACTGGTATCTCATCATTGTCAGATATATTAGAAAGTGGTGGTGTTGCAGAGGGTTTATGGTAAATACTCCTGAATTGAATCAGTGACATTATATAAAAAATATTCCAGAGGACTAGCAAGACAGCTCAGCATATAAAGGTGCCTGAGGACAGGAGTCTATTCCCCATAACTCATGTAATTAAAGAAGAGAGCTGAAAGTTACAAAAAGTTGACCTCTAACCTCCACACACATGGCAAGCACATTGACATATATAAACACACACACACACACACACACACACAAACACACACACACATACACACACACACATATATACATATGAGGAAGGGAGGGAAGGAGAGAGGGAGGCAAGGAAGAAGATAGGGAAGGAGAGAGAGAGACAGAGACAGAGACAGAGAGACAGAGAATTAATATACTATCAACTCACTGAGAGAACAGCCAAATTTAAAAGTCTATGAAACTTACAAGTCCTATTTGAACAATAAATAGCTGGTATCTTGATCTTAGGCATCTCAACCTGTAGGATTCAATGGTGAAGTAACTCATCTGGTTTTGAATAATTAGTAATAGTTGCCTACAGGGACTAAGACAAATACATTAGCAAATGTTACAATTAAATAATAATCAGTTGTTATAAAAAGTTTCTTATAACTTTGGGATATCAGCATATCAACAATGTAGATAATTTGTCTAAATAAGAATCTCTAATAAGGGAATAAGAATGGAATACAAATCATCCAGTTTTATGCAATAAGAGGTAACAAGTAATTTCTCTTTTGAAAACCTGCTGGTAGAGTTACCACTCTGGTTCCTCGTCTTTGCCACAAAAACAGCAAGATGCAGTGTAACTGTTACTGTTGCTAACTCACCACTAACCATAAGGCTACCATCTTGTTCTGTCAACAATAGTAACCACACACTGCTCTAAAGTCTGAGAATAAGTACAGCTGAGTGGGTGAGATAGGATACAGACTTGCATTTCCCCTGGCAACATTTGGTCTCATACTGCTTACTAGAAGACCAGCTGTTACTATTGGTGCTGCCCAGGCTAGAAAACCTAGGAAATAACAGAACTATTGTCAATAGTTTCTGAGACAAGCACCAACAGCTGATTTTTGACTCCCTTCCTGTGAGTTCCTTATACCCTCTGCTTTCTCAATCAATTAGCTTCAGAAAGAAAAGCTGTCATGCTTTCTGGAATCAAACCCAACATTGCTTAAGTATTTGCCACTTCATATAGACACATCTTTAGGAGAGTGTTTTACTCCATATAAACATGGTAAGAAGTAATTTATCAAAACATACATGCAAATGTCAATACAGGAGCGTATGGCCTATTGATAAGGAGAAGAAAGCATGACTTTTCCCAAGTTTCAGAACACTCTGGTGACTCCAAGTTGGATGGGAGAAAATGTCAGATGATGAGTTAAAGGAAATTATTTTTTAAGAAAGTAAAATACAGGAGAACATAGCAAATAGCTAAACAAGCTAGGTAGGCAAATGAATTTATAAAGGAAAACTAGAAATAGAGTTCTAAAAAAGTAAAATAGAAACCTTGGAATTGAAAGGTCAAATAACACCAAGAGGTGAAAGAAATACAGTTGAAAATTCCAGTGGGAGATTATATTAAGTGCAATAAAAGCATAACTGACTAAGGAGACAAACCTCTTAAAATTCTATGATTGAGAAAGAAGATAGGTGTTATAGAGAGAAGGGAAATTAAGAGAAGAGCAATAGAATGATCCTGAATACCCTGGGACACATTTAAACAGGGGTTTGCATTCAAGCAGACCAGAGAAATAATTTTCAAATGATACACTTGTAAGTGAATATTATCAAGGATTCAAATGGTAAGAAATGCTGACAAAATGTGGTGGGAAAGAGAAATCATTACCTATCATTGGACTGTAAACGAGTGCTGTCAATGTAGAAATCACGTTCACCACACTGCACAAACACTCAAAGCACTCTACCTCCTCCTCTTCCACCATAGCTCCTCATCCATGTTATGTGCTGTTTTTGTTTTCTTCTGGCTTGTGTTTTTCAGTATAGCAAGAAAAATAATCAGGAAACATGTCCATCAATAGCTGAATAGATGAAAACATTGGACATATATACAGTGGAATTTTATTCTACTATAAAAGAAATGAAATAATATTTATAGAAAGTGAGGAGAATTGGAAAATAATGCAATATTAAAATAACATTAAGTTACAATATTTTTAAAGCTTTATTTATTTATCACATATAAGTACACTGTAGCTGTCTTCAGACACACCAGAGGAGAGTAACGGATCCCATTACAGATGGTTGTGAGCCACCATGTGGTTGCTGGGAATTGAACTCAGGACCTCTAGAAGAGCAGTCAGTGCTCTTAACCACTAAGCCATCTCTCTAGCCCCCTAGTTACAAAATTTTAAAATGTAACATTATATGGGTTAGCCAAGATTCTCAAATATGCTCTGCCTCTGTGTCTCTCTGTCTCTCTGTCTCTCCCTCTGTCTCTGTCTCTCTGTCTCTCCCTCTGTCTCTGTCTCTCTGTCTCTCTCTGTCTCTCTGTCTCTCTGTCTCTCTGTCTCTCTCTCTCTCTCTCTCTCTCTCTCTCTCTCCTTCATACACAGATCTAGTACCTGCTAAACATGCATATCTAAATAAGAGAAATATGGGTAAGGGCCAGGATACAAAAGGCTATGTGGTGAGGAAAGTGTGTATTTCACCATATATGTCTTACATTCTATCATGAAAGCAAATGAGTGAAGGAAATCAAGGTTGCAACCTGAGTAACAAAGTGTGGTACTGATGCCATCTTTCATCTTTGCTCATCTATTTGCTTTCTGTTTTTTCCTGAATTAAGTAACTTTTACTTAGCAATAATAAACACTTGCTCTTTGTAATAATATATCATTGTTGTCAAATCATAAGCCTTGGTAGTATATGATAGACATAGGCAGAAGTCTATTTGTTAAATAGTAAAGTTAAGCTTTGTTCATAAAATCTACAGGCCAAAAACTTAAAAGAATAATTTCAAACTAAAAATCATACTTTATAAATTATCACAAAATAGTGTTTATTGTATAAAGTTGTATACTTCCCTAGCAGTTTAGTATTATTTATTATTATCTTTTATATTAAAGATTATAATTCTTTTAAAATTCTCTCTTTGATCAGTAGTGAATAATTAATATACTCATTTTAGTTATTTTAAACTTTAGGGTATTTAACTAAATTATATATTTTAATAACACATATTAAAATACATCATATAAAATCTCTTAAGAGACACATATTGTTAAATGTTCTGGGGTTATTTTACTTATTATTTCAACAGAAAATTTTAGTTAATAACCTTATGCTTAATCACCAATAGCACAAAGTATACTTATACGTTATTTATACTATACTGTTTAAACTATGAATTAATTTAAAACTACTATTTAGCTGTTTATCTGCATAATTAAGGATGTGGAAACCAACAATAAATACTCAGTTTAATGAATATTAGTAGAATATTAGAGACATATCTAAAAGTTTGCTTCCTAGTCTGTACAAAACTGAAATACCTTGATAGGTCTTGATGGTTTGTATAGTGAAGGTGCTATTTATTATTATCTAATAATGTCATTCAATTTATTCCTAAGACACTTTGAGATGTCTTTCATCAATAATATTTTCTCATTTATATTGTTCAGTAGATTGATATAGTTTAAATACAAACTTATAGTTTTATTGTTGTTAATTATTCATGCTTTAATTATTCTTTTCTCAATTATTGAGTTATATTTTTGCCTGGCTAATAGATAAGTGTAATTTAGCTTTCTTTTGTTTTCAGTGTTTAACTGTATATTTAGTGTTATGAATATTTGTTTTTGATAAATCCAATAGTATCAGGATGTGGTCCAAATGTGCATGTGTGTGTGTGTGTGTGTGTGTGTGTGTGAGTGTGTGTGTGTATCTGTCTGTCTTTCCGTCTTTCTTTCCACTTTCTGTCTGTGTCTGTGTGTATGTTTCTGTGTGCGTGGTTTTATTTACCCATGCTACTTATGTCAAGTTTCAATATGTATCACAGGCAGGGACTTTATTACAAAACTGTTCACCTGTTTCAGAGTTCTGGCATCATAGGGATGTACCATCACACCTGGTTGATAATAACCACTTTTTATAAGTGGCTGAAAAAGAAGTAGTACATTTTTCAAGTTTTTAAGATAGGCAATTATGTATTTATTTATTTAAATTTTTACCGAATATGTGGAATATGATATAAGAAG
Source organism: Rattus norvegicus (assembly GCF_021556685.1). Lineage (NCBI taxonomy): Eukaryota > Metazoa > Chordata > Mammalia > Rodentia > Muridae > Rattus > Rattus norvegicus. The sequence continues at coordinate 60,230,696 of NC_141546.1, read as the reverse complement.
CAGATAATTTGGTATTTATTTAGTTGAATGTCAATATTTTTTCAGTGCATTTTCAGCTCATGCTTCATTGTGGAAAGTATAGTCACACAGGGATAATTTCAAATCCTCACAACAGTTTCCCTTCCAACGAGTCAAATGTCTTCAAATTCCCAAAGATGCATAGATCAAGAAGCTGCCTTCTGAAGTGCTACACAGACTCAAAGAGTTTCTTTTAATTGTTTCATACACCAGTGTTGTAATGGTAGCTACAGGAAAAGAATGAGAGCCAGCATCACCTATGCTTGAAGGGCAGAAACACAATATCCCAAGTAAATTATTTTAATATTCTTAATCATTTTCTTTATAGGGATGGGTGGATTCAAAGTTAACAACTATACTAGTATTGCTACTTTGAGATTTTTAACACCCTGAGATGGCAGAATTTTCATCTGTTCTTTGGCATGGAATATAGATGCTTGGGGCCTGGCATGGCTCAGGTGTTTTCCTGAGTTACATCCCAAGCACAAAAGCATGCTTTAACTTCAGACATAGCAACCCACTACCAAAAGTGACAAAGTTTTTGGAAATCATCACTCGATACAACTACATTCTGACTTTAAAGGCATTTAGATTTCTGAGCTCTACTAAATATTTGATTGTTTTTTTCCACGAGATTTGTTTTAATTGACTTCAGTGGACTGTCAAGAAGACCGTTTTCTTCATGTGCCTCTAAGAGACAAAGGACATTTTTTGGAGGATACACTTCAATTCCCGTCTTTCAGTGAAAAGCAAACATGGCACTGACATCTGTAATTCAGCTCTCAAGGATGGAAATTACCATTTGAGTTGACATTCATACCAAAGTCCCACAGCAATATTTAGAATACACTTGTAACTATGTTTTTTTTATAATAGGACATGTTAAATGGATGAAATGTAATGAAATAACTTTATTTGAATTCTCTTTAGATCTTTCAGATTTTAGAAATTCTACCTAATATTTTTCACAAGTTTTTTTACTTGGATTATTTCAATGTGAAATCTCATAAGTGTTTTGCTACCACCACAAGTTTATTTAGTGGTGCTAGTGGTTAAACCCACTTTCTCAGGTAAATGCACTGTCACAAGATATCGCCTCTATTCATTTCACTACTATAACAAACCAACATTTGTGCATCCAAAAAAGAATCTTTCTTTGAAGAAGAGACAATTTTCAATATCATCAAGAATCAAAATTTGTAGGTAAGATAAAGAGTTTGATGAACTCATCCAAAGTAAAACTGAGGCTCTACCATTGTAATGGAATACACTAAAAAGTTCAACCAAAGCAACAATGACAGTACTTGCATGTCTCTACACTGCAAAGACCCCTTGCTGCAGCATCCTTATGGATGGCCAGTTTCAGAAACCTCCAGAACAGATGCCTATGTACTTGAAAAACTGAACTATGTGCAAAATGATACGATTTACATTCAAGATAACCCCTTTCTGTGAAGGGTTATGGCTATGGCACTCAGTCTTGCTTCTGCCTGTTCAGGGATTGCAGTCCATGCATCTGGTTCAATCTATAGTTTTAACAAACTGCAAATTTAATCTAAATACGCCTTATCAGACATGTCCTGTAACTCATTGTTTTAAATATAAAGCACTGTCATTTCTGATGTAAGAATGACCCTATGTATCTTATATCCTCACTCTCCTAAAAACATGTATCATCCTTACTATAGCAGATTTACCAACATGATTAGTTTATATTTTATTTGCAAACATCCATGGGAATGAATGGAGCTAGAAAACAGTGAACAGTGCTTGTTGTATTCCTAAAAGTTAGAGTGTCTTGTGGTTAAGACAATATTTAACTAAAAAAATAAATTCAAACAATAAAACAATAAAATTGGGTTAAGTATCTATTGTGTCATTATTGATAAATGCATATCAAGAATCGACAAATGGGATCTCATAAAACTGCAAAGCTTCTGTAAGGCAAAGGACACTGTGGTTAGGACAAAACGGAAACCAACAGATTGGGAAAAGATCTTTACCAATCCTACAACAGATAGAGGCTTTATATCCAAAATATACAAAGAACTCAAGAAGTTAGACCGCAGGGAAACAAATAACCCTATTAAATAATGGGGTTCAGAGCTAAACAAAGAATTCACAGCTGAGGAATGCTGAATGGCTGAGAAACACCTAAAGAAATGTTCAACATCTTTAGTCATAAAGGAAATGCAAATCAAAACAACCCTGAGATTTCACCTCACACCAGTGAGAATGGCTAAGATCAAAAACTCAGGTGACAGCAGATGCTGACGAGGATGCGGAGAAAGAGGAAAACTCCTCCATTGTTGGTGGGATTGCAGACTGGTAAAACCATTCTGGAAATCAGTCTGGAGGTTCCTCAGAAAATTGGACATTGAACTGCCTGAGGATCCAGCTATACCTCTCTTGGGCATATACCCAAAAGATGCCCCAACATATAAAAAAGACACGTGCTCCACTATGTTCATAGCAGCCTTATTTATAATAGCCAGAAGCTAGAAAGAACCCAGATGCCCTTCAACAGAGGAATGGATACAGAAAATGTGGTACATCTACACAATGGAATATTACTCAGCTATCAAAAACGACTTTATGAAAGTCGTAGGCAAACGGTTGGACCTGGAAAATATCATCCTGTGTGAGGTAACCCAATCACAGAAAAACACACATGGTATGCACTCATTGATATGTGGCTATTAGCCCAAATGCTTGAATTACCCTAGATGCCTAGAACAAATGAAACTCAAGACGGATGATCAACCCATTCAGAGCCTGCCCCACATGTGGCCCATACATATACAGCCACCCAATTAGACAAGATGGATGAAGCAAAGAAGTGCAGACCGACAGGAGCCGGATGTAGATCGCTCCTGAGAGACACAGCCAGAATACAGCAAATACAGAGGCGAATGCCAGCAGCAAACCACTGAACTGACAATAGGACCCCCGTTGAAGGAATCAGAGAAAGAACTGGAAGAGCTTAAAGGGGCTGGAGACCCCATATGTACAACAATGCCAAGCAACCAGAGCTTCCAGGGACTAAGCCACTACCTAAAGACTATACATGGACTGACCCTGGACTCTGACACTGTCTCTTTCAGCAAGTTCTACCAGTCTGTGCTTTCTTATCCTCCCACATGTTGGAATTACAGGCATGCATAAATATACCCCGCAGGGTTCTTAGTCTAAAATTAAAACAAAAGAAAACACAAACAAACAAATGAAAACTCAGAAAAATGTTGCTTCAAGGTTTCCTAGGCAGCCATTATAGACAAGGATTATATTTTATAGACAATGTTCTTTTTTAGAACAAAGTAATTACTTTATTTCCATAATTACGGGAGAAAAAATACTGAAAGTTGTCCACAATTACAAAAGAAAAGGCCAACTCATTTTGTGGCAACCTACATAGCCCCCACTGAATTAACAGTTCTGATACAAAATTTTGCAATTAACACATAAGTCAGATTTAGAAATGAGCAAAGCACAATGTATGGATACTCTGAACTACTGACAGTGTGCTGCAATTAACACACTGAAGATTCCCAAACCAGTTCCAAGGGCATTAGCATAGCATTTCTGACATGCAAATTAGGAAATAATTTCTAGGCACATAATTGAAGAAAAAACCCAAGTTATACCTTCCTAAGACAGCATAAAAATAAGCTATCTTCAAGCAAAGACTATAAGACATAATCATGAAATGAGGTCTCCTTTAGTGATCAAAGAACTTACAAATGCCATTATTTATAGCTACCTTGGGAAAGGCTAACATTTTTCAAGGGCAGTGTTTCTTAATGAGAAACCCTCAATTGAGTTAACATCTTTATCTCCTATCCCAACAGAGAATATCAAAGACTCATACAAAGAAAAGTAAACATCTATAATTTTTACTCTTTTTATGCTATGATTGTTTATTATTAATATTTCATCTTGCAGTTTAAAACTAGATTAAATGCAGGCACTATTCCATAGCATATGACTACAATGTGCCACTAAACAGTACTGCTTACCAAACTATATAGAGCTCAAAATGGAAGATATTAGTGGTTTTGTTATTTTTGAACAGTTTAGAATATGTGTCTACAAGTATTAGTGGGATGGAAGTTTGATTCTCTGATTCTTTTCCATGCTCTCGAAGCCCTTAACTTTCTACTCATTGCCTCGTCCAGCCTTGATCTGAGGGCATGTACCTAGTCTTACTTTAACTTATGCCACATATGGTTGATATCCCTGTGAGAGGTGCCCATTTCTGAAGAGAAACAGAGGAGGAATGGATCTGGAGGAGATTGGAGCTAGGGAGGAGACTGGGAGGGGTTAAGGGAAGGTAAACTGTGGTCAGTATGTAATATGTGATAGAACAATTTTTAAAGAGAGAAATATTCATATTTATTATATGTATAATACACACACATACACATACACATGCACACACACACACACACACACACACACACACACACACACACATCCTGTTTTTGTTCAGTAACTTCACAAGAAAACTTCCAGCTTACATTGAGGAGAGAAGCAACAGCTATAGATGGAGGCCCAGCTCTAAACTGGGACCTTTGCTTCTGCTAAAAAGAAAATCAAAGCAAGACTAGGAGATGGAAAATGTGTAAAATACTAGATAGCTGTAATCTACGAAATGCCACACCGTTTTAACAATATGTGAGGCAGAAGCAAGCTTAAGGAAAATCACTCAACACTTGAAAGTTTAAACTAAAAATGTAGTAACAGCTCCTGCCCAAGAACTTCATTCCACAAAGTTGACCAAGGATGAAGGATCACATGGGTCTTAGAGATGACTTCCAACTACCAGCTGCCTTCTGTTGTTTTCTGAGTCAAAGTACCAGTGGCTGTGATACTCAAAGAGAAAATTTTGCAGTATATTTTTACTTTATTTTAAGACAGGGACACTCTGTCACCCAGGTAGGCCTTGATTTTTGGACAATCATCTTTTCTTACCCTCCAAAGTTTTGTGGTTACAAGTAAGAGCTATCAAGCCCAGCAATCTAGGTTGCCTTTAATTCCTTATCACTCTACTGTTTTATCAGTATTTTCTTTCAATAAAGGGTTATCCATATAAGCATTTTATGGAAAAAAATATTAAGTTTTTAGTAGAAAAACAAATTTGTTGCCCAATCTGGCTAATTCTCAGAATGAACAGTATGTCTCATTTTGATCAATGTGGTCTATGGATATATTTGGCCCAGGTAGTGACAGTATTAGGAGGTGTGGCCTTGTTGGAATAGGTGTGACCTTGTGGAAGGAAGTGAGTCATTGTGGGAGTGGACTTTGAGGCCTTCTTCCTTGCTTCCTGGAAGTCAGTCCTGTCCTGTATGCAGTTGGATCAAGATGTAGAACTCTTAGCTTCTCCAGCACCATGTCTGGATATTACATGCTTCCTGCCTAAATGACAATGGACTGAACCTCTGAACCCATATACTACCTCTAATTAAATGTTGTCCTTTATAAGACTTGCCCATGTCATCATGTCCCTTTACAGCAATGGGAACCATAGCTAAGACAGAAGCTTGGACCAGGGACTGGGGCATTGTTGTGACAGGTCTGACCATGTTTTTGTTTAGAGGAATTGGAATTGGGGACTTATATTTGCAAAGCAATGCAATATCACGTGTGACTTAATTGGCCACCCTCATAGGAATACCTTGATTCAGAGGGTGATTTGAACTCTGGAGATCTTTCTTATGATTTTTTTGATGAAGAATGTTATTCCTGTTTGCCCTTGTCTAAAAAGTCTGTAGAGGTTAAAGTAGAGATTTTTGTCTCAGAAAGGTCCAGAATCAACTTTGTCTTCCAGTTTCATCTCTTTAAGAGTATTTCGATCAACCATAGTTAGATAAGAAAGGAAAAATGCCAAATATATGGTTCAGGTAATAAAAGGGACCATGAAGTATAATAGAGCTAAATCCTGTGTTTGAGGAGATAAACACATCATTCAGGGAGTGGTCACTATTCCTTTTGGACTTTGCGGCAAGAGGCCACCCAGCTAAGCTTATTGTTTATGCTTTTGCCATTGAGCAAAGAATAGTTATTTGTTTAGGCATTACTATTACTTGGTTATTGTTTTCTTTGGACTTTTAATCTGGAATGTGATATAATTCAAACATGGAAGACAAAGGCTTTGATCCAGATCTTGAGAAACAGTGGCCATGAAAATCTTAGAACCAGGCATTGTAGTGCATTCCTTTTATCCCAGCATTCAGGAGATAGAGCCATGTAAATTTCGGAGTTCAAGGTCAGTCTACTAAGAAAATAACTTTTATGACTCAAAGTCATGGCATCTATAACACTGGGAAACTATTCTAGAATTGTACTTCAACAGCCTCTATTCCTAAGTCATATAGCAAACTTTAAGTTCTTTCTCTATTAATGACCATTCCAAGCAAATGTTTCCTCTCATATAAAAACCTGGCATTTCATATAGAAGACTTATGGGTTGTTGTTCTTTTAGGGGGTGGGTTTTTTGGTTTATTTTTATTTATTCTTCTCACATACAATTCATTCCAATGTCAGCCTCCCTTTATCCTCCTCCTCATATGCTCCCTACTCAACCTCTGTCTTCCCCAGAACTACTGTTCCTCTATTTACATTCAGAAAAGAGGAGGCCTACCAAGGATATCAAGATAACATGGCATAACAAGTTACAATAAGACTAGGCACAAAACCTCACACCAAGGCAAAGTAGTTTATCGACTTCTCAATTAGATTTCATTGTTTCGGATTTAAGGTGTTTATACAGAGGGATTAAAGCTGTGTCCTAAGGCTATGTCTGTACTCCATCCAGACCACATAGAAGGTCTGTGTATGTGAAGAGAGCAGACATTTTGCTCAATTAACATTTCTCTAATAAATTACCCACTGACTCCAATTGTTTGGGGCTCACAAAATCTCTAAACTAAACAACCACAGCATGTGCTCAAAAGGGTTAGCACAGCCAATTTCAGCCTCTGTGATTGATACTTTATTCTCTGTAAGCACTTATCAGCCATGCTTAGTTGATTTTGTGGGCCATGTTCTCCAGTGTCCTCAAACCCTCTTACCCCTTCCTCCTCCTCTTCTTCAGAGTTCTTCAAACTATGCCTAATGTCTGGCTGTAAGTCTCCCCATCTGCTTCCATCAGCTGCTGGGGGAATAACCTCCTATAAAGATTGGGCAAGACACTAGTCTATGAGTAGAGCAGTATATTACTCACTAGAAATATGTCTTTGACTTTTTGATGTTATTTGGTCCTGTTTGAATCTACCCTATGTCTCTGAGTCTCTGAACCATCCAGGACATCAAAGCAATGTGTGAGTGTGTGTGTGTGTGTGTGTGTGTGTGTGTGTGTGTGTGTGTGTGTGTGTGTGTATAGGTAGGTAGGTATGGGGATGGCTCTCTCTCGTGGTTTGGACCTCAAGTTAGACCATTGTTTGGCTCTCCCACAAGGCCTGGGCCACTATTTCTCCAATACTTCTTGTAGGTAAGACAGGTGGTAGGTTATTAATTTAGAAACCAAGACGTGTTCCCATGATAGCTCCTCATAACGTAACTGTAAATGGAAAAAAAAACCATCATTTCTTATTAGAACTAGTTTATTGATTTTTTTTCAGGCTCTTTATCTCCTTTAAATCTATAGTGACTGGCAATAAGATCCACACATTTTTATTGGACTTGGTTTAATTAGTTGAAGGTTTGCTCATATCATAGATTTCTTCCAGAATCATAGTGAACCTACCACAGGACTGGGAACATTGCTTCTGAGGCCATTTTCTGATAAGAAAATTCAATTCAAACTGGGAAAATTTACCTGAGTCCCAGTATTTCAGCCTAATATTACATTCTCCTTTACAAAAATAAGTGTCAACATACCAATCTGGGGTTGAAGCAAAACTTTTGCTTTTGTAAAAATTGTAACTACATAACATAAACATGCTGAAATGTGCAATAATGCTTTTTTAAGAAGTTTTTGCTCCCTTTTCTTAGGTCAGTTTGTTCTCAACTTGTGGATCATGATACCTTTGGGGTTAGAATGACCCTTTCACATGAGTCACCTAGGATATACAGGTATTTACATTATAATCCATAACATTATCAGAAGTATAGCTATGAGGTAGCAAAAAAAATAAGTTTGTGGTTGTGGGTTTTACATTGCCCAGCATAGATAATAGGATTGGGAAGGTTTAGAACTACTATATTAGAAGAAAGGATTTATATGCCAAGTGTTAATTTTCCCTTCACCTCTGTATGCCAAAATCTGAAGACAAGTTACAGCATAGAATCTGTCACAACTCCCTAACTGAATGACTACATAGGCCTATTTTCTTCCAACCATGGCTACATGGAAAACCAGACTTATCTGCTACATGTAGTTCCAAACAAAATAATAAAAAGAAATTATGGTACTAGGCTCATTTTTTTTTCCTTTTATGAAATAGAGTCTCAACATGTGGTTTAATTTGCCTCTGAACATCTGTCCTTCCTGGCTCAGTCTTTTAAGCACTGGAAATACAAAGTGAACACCACTACAACCATCCTGTTTCTCTGACCACTCTAAATTAATCCACAGGCACAGCTTGTCTTCCTTGAGAATGTTGAAAAAGCAGTACAAAATATACAAAACATGGAGCAACCCATGGCTCCAGAAGCATATGTAGCAGAGGATGACCTTGTCAGGCATCAATGGGAGGAGAAGCCCTTGGTTTGATGCCCCAGTATAGGGGAATGCCAAGGCTGGGAGTCAGGAGGGCATGGGTGGGTAGGTGGGGGAGCACCCTCATAGAAACAAGGGGAAAGGGATGGGAAGAAGGGATTTCTAGAGGGGAAACCTGAAAAGGGGATAACATATGAAATGTAAATAAAAAATATTCAATAAAAGAAAAGAAAAAAAGCTCTCAAATTGTCCTACCTCATCTGAAAAACAAGTTATCTTTTCCAAGAGAAATTTTGCTTTATAAAATAATTGAATTTGCCAGTGGTAGTGCATGCATTTAATCTCACCACTTAGGAAGCAGAGGTATAAGGATCTCCATGAGTTTGAAGCTATTCTGGACTACAAAACGATTCCAGGACAGCCAGGGCTACACAGAGAAGCCCTGTCTCAAAAAAAAAAAACAAAAAACAAAAAACAAAAAAAAAAACAAAACAAAAACAACCAAACAAACAAAGCAAAACAAAACAAACAGAAATGTGAATTCACACTTGGAAGAAATGTGGATCAGCACATTAACCACAATGATTGCACTCATGTATGAATTTAACCCTGCTACTTTGCATTTGTCCTTTTATTATATCAGAGATTTGCTTCTTTTCACACAGAGACTTGTAACCTCTTAACATTTCCTTCACATCAGATTATAAGTAATACTTGAAAATACTACTCTGGCCTCAACTATACTGATAATAGCACTAAAATTCGAAGATATTTAGAAGAATAAAAAGACAGAACACCCAAACAAAAAAATCCCGAATTGAACTGCATTTAATATTTAGTCTTCTTCTTCTGGGCTCTTAAAAAGGGGAAAATTCACAATACACAACCTAAGCACCTGTTTCAAATTAAACAACTTTCTTCTGCTTGCAAATGGTCTCTTTCTAATTAAGCAAACCGCAGCCGAAGACCCAAGGCAGTTGGTTCTTATTTCATGAAGTCAGCAGGACAATTGCACCTCAGGACTTCTTTGTGTCAAATATGAAGTGGAGGAAAAGAAAAGCAGTGTTTCCCTCCTGAGATGGAGGAAATGTGTATAGAGACATTCACATTTCGCTAGGTAAAGTTGAGAGGCCATTTTTACTCCATCTTGGGATCGGCCTCCATCTTGAAAGGAAAAAGCCCGAGAATTTGACCTACATCTGAACCCAAGCTATACACGAGTTCCAGGAAGCATCCCATATTGGCCCATACCCGACTTACTCCCTAGCAACTTCCTAGCAACAGTTAGTCAAAGATTAGTATGGTTGTTTCAGTTGTGCTTTCAGACCATTTGTGATTGTTTACACTCTTGCTTCAGAATACCCACCTGTCAGCTCACAATAGTCATTCTATTAGAGGCTTGCCAGTCTGGAACACCCTCTCACTTGATTCCATTTCCTATAAAACCTTGCTTTGCTGAGGGTTTGAGGCTGCTCTGCCTTCCTGCTCTGCTGTGTCAGGTTTGAGTTGGAGGAGAGTCCAAGCCTAAGCTTATAATAAAGACACCCTAAGGAGACTGCATCACAAATGGCTCCTTGGTGGTGTTTTGAGGTTCATGAATGCTTCCTGGCACAACAAAGTGACTGGTTGGATGAACTGAAACAACACAATGAGAAGGCAACATAATTCTTGCCAAGTCCTTTGTTCAGAAATTTGATATAAATATCGAGGGTGTGTCTTATCTCTGACTCATTCCACCAAATCTTTCTCAAGATATAGAAACATTCATCCTCTGTGATAAGGTTCATTGCATTGTCCAGTGTACACACCCTGCCTCTCAGGAGCATCTTCATCTCATGCCTGGAGACCAGCTGCCCAGGACACCTCAACCCTCCAACTTATCTCCTACTCTGTAAGCGATATTTTAGTGTATTGGCTTATTTTAAAAATCAGACAACATGGACATTGACATAAAAATTCAACAAATTTTAAAACGAACAGTTATAAAATCTAAAAAATAAAAATCATAAAATAAAAAATCATAAAACGATTATTAAAAAGTGAATCATGAGTGTTTGTGTGCATATGCAGCCATGCATATGTGAGTACATATGTATCTGTGTGTGTGTGTGTACATGTGGATATATATGCATCTATATGTCTGTATACAGCTCTCTCTCTCTCTCTCTCTGCGTGTGTGTGTGTGTGTGTGTGTGTGTGTGTGTGTGTGTGTGTGTGTGTGTTGCTAAATGCGTTTTAAAGGGAGAGCAATAAAGGAGGGAAGGCAAACTTCATCAACTGAGCAGCAGAGCTTTGAGTTACTGTTTAAAAGAAATAACAGGTATTGAAAGACACATATGCTTTTGAAGAATGTTGTGAGCCAGTTCGCCCTAATCATGTGACAAAAATATGAACATTTTATGTAATAGTTGAAACATAACCAAGATAATAGATAAAAAGTGTAAATAATAAAATCTTACATAGTGTTCTGTGAAAAAACAATTAAGTTGTAATACAATAAAAATGTTAACTAAGGAATATCAGAATTGTACTTAATGTCAGAAATATCAGAGATGTACTTAAAATAATATCCATAAATATATCATATTTTATTCATGAAACTGTCACATACACACAAACATATATATATGTATATATATATATATACTATTCATATACACACATATATAGTTTTATGAGGTAGTTTTAAAAGTATGTATATTTTAACAATATATGGATTTAATTTAAAATTTAATTATTCATTAAGTACAAAGTACTCAGTATGAAGAACAGTGTTTACAATGCTGGTATTGAACAGATGGTTTGGGGGAAAAGACAAAGTCATTTCCTTTCTATACCAAGCTTGCACCTTAGTTTTTATAACTGGAGCTTTCTTTTAAATCTTGCTCATGAGGTAATTATAGATGTCTACTGTTGGCATGGTACTCAGAAAATGATCAGTCATGCCCAGACAGAAGTTTAAAAGAAGAAAGAGAATAAATAATAAAATTATATGGAGGAAGTCAATTGCTGACAAATTCTTTAAAGTATAGAAAGGAGATACCTCAGATGTATTGTTAATCTCATGGATTAAATATTTCAGTTGCTATATGACGTTTTTCTTGTTTGTAAATTCAGATGTTTTCATATTATGATAATAAAAGAGAATTAATGATTGGCAGATTTATTTATAAAATTATATAGTACTTGTAAAAAGATCATTGTGTTTGTGATTGGCATAAGATAAGGCTATGCTTGTATGGATGGGAGTTTAAGAACACTCTTTCTCACATAATAAATGTGAACATTTGGCATCTGTTTAGAGATTGGAACTTAATGAAACTCACTAGGCCATAAATCTTTCCTTGAATTTGGGCACCATGTGATTTTATACTCATTCATAGTTTAGGGAAATTGAATATTTTTAATAGCTGGTTTTGCATATAATAATCATGGTTGTTAAAACTTTAATGAAAATCACATACACCCACCCACACACACACACACACACACACACACACACACACACACACACAGAGAGAGAGAGAGAGAGAGAGAGAGAGAGAAAGAGAGAGAGAGAGAGTGCAAATGGGAGGTTTAACATCATTTAAATAAGATAATCAATTTATGACTTTAAGAATTACCAGACTTCTCTCTTCAGATCATGTTACAAAGTGACAAAGAAGATATTTTCTCATTCTGGAGACTAGCTGTAGAGACAATGGAACATAGGAGAAGTTAATAGACTTCAGATATATTTTAAATATAATTAAAAACATTTTTGGATCTGTATAGGAATATTATGTATGCTTTATTTAAAACTATAATTTTCAGTATAAAATTTGTATTGCCTAATGTTCACAATAAAATACATAAAATACTAGTAGCTATATGGCACTATTTCTATGCTAGAATCTATAGACGGATAAATTATGCCTTCAGTTTTTTCTTTTCTTTCTTTATTATCTTTTTATTAAATTATTTTACTTATTTACATTCCAAAAGTTCCTGCTGTTCCTGGTTATCCATTCCTGAGTTCTTCATCGCATACACCCTTCCTCCTCCACCTACCCATCTACCCCTACCCCTACTAGCACCCTTTCCAGGGGCATAAAGTTTCCACAGGATTAAAAGCACCCTCTTCCACTGAGGTCATGTAAGGTAGTTCTCTGGTACACATGTGCACAGGGCCACAAAACAGCCAACACATGTTCCTTGGTTCTTGCTTTAGTTTCTGGGAGTTGTGAGGTGTCTGGGTTAGTTGATGCTATTGTTCTTCCAATGGGGATGCAATTGCCTTTTTCTCCTTCGGCCTTCCCTATTGGACCCTTCTATTTAAAGGTTGGCCTTAAGGGTCTGCATTTGTCTCAGTCAGTGGGCGGTAGAGTCTCTCAGAATAAAGCCATGCCAGGTTCCTGTGTAGAAATACAACATGGCATTTGTAATAGTGTCAGGATTGTGTGAGCACTCACGGGATATATCCCAAGGTCAGCAGCTCACTGGGTGGCTTTTCTTTTAGTCTCTGCTCCATATGTGCCCCTGAATTTCTTTTAGATAGGAACAATTCTGGGTTCAATTTTTTTGAAGATGTATGGGTAACACCCTGCCTCAGCTGGTGGCTCTATTTACTGGAGGAGGTCTCTTCCTATTCCACTTCCCCACTCTTAGGCATTTTGGCTAAAATCATCCCCACTGAAAGTCTTAACTCCAGGTCTCTGGGACTTTCTAGAGTGTCTTCTCATTTCGCTGAAACCCCAAGGCTGCATACTTCCATTCATTCTCTTGGACCTCTGAGCTTCTCTCCTCCATCCCAAAACCTAATCCTGTTCCCCTTTCTCCTCCCCCCTCCCAAAAGGTCCCTCATCTCTTTGCTGCCCATGATTTTTTGGTTCCCTCTTCTAAATGGGATTGAAGACTCATTATTTGGGCTCTCACGCTTGTTAAACTTAGTATGGCCTGTTGGTCATATCCTAGGTATTCTGTACACTTTAGCTAATAGAGTTGGGTGTTGAAGTCTCCCAATATTATTGTTTGATGTTTAATGTATTTAAACTTAAGTAAAGTTTCCTTTATGAATATGGGTGGCCCTGCATTTGGGACATTTGGGGCATTTAGAATTAATACTTCATCTCGGTAAATATTTCCATTGATGAATATGAAGTGTCCTTCCCCATCTCATTTAATACCATTTTTGAAAGTCCATTTTATTGGATATTATAATTGCTAGTCCAGCTTGTTTCTTGGGTCCATTAGCTTGGAAATTTTTTCTATCCCTTTATTGTGAGGTAGTGTCTGCCTTTTTCAATGAGGTATTTTTCTTGCATGCAGCAAAATGTTGGATCCTGCTTGCTTATCCTATCTGTTAGCATATGTCTTTTTATTGGAGATATTGAGTTCATTATTGAGAGATATTAAAGACAGATGATTGCTAGTTCCTGCTATTTTTGTTTCTGGGATTTGAATTAAGTGTGTGTGATTCTCTCTTTTGGGTTTGTCGTAAGATTATCAATTTCTTGTTTTTTCAGGTATAGTTAACTTCCTTGTATTGGAGTTTTCCTTCCAGTATCCTCTGAAGGGTTGGATTAATAAAAATTGTTTAAATTTCATTTTGTCATGGAATATCTTGTGTTGGGAGTGATGTCCTTAAAACTCTCCATTATTGATGCTAATACTATAGTGAGAGTTAAGTATGACTGGGTTCATGAAAAATCACTAGCCAGCAGCAGAAGACTAATACAAATCTGGTGGTCAGGGGGAATAATGATAGGGTAAAGTTGTGACATTGCTGAGAAATAAATCTGATGTCAGGATGCCCCATGATATGACATTAACCTTTCTGAGAAACCAACATCCTGCTGATTAATATGACAAACCTGTAACCGTTCTGAAAAACCAACATCCTGTTGACATCAGCTGACCACACGAGTACTGTGTCCTTCCTTGGCTTGCATACATGCTTCCCACCCCCCACCCCCTGTTATCCCTGTTATGGTATAAATTCAGCCTTGGGAAAAAATAAAATTGTTGCCTTGATCAGACTCTTTTCTTGGTGTCCTTCTTCATGTTTCTTGTCCTCCATTCTCTTCCAGGTACCGTCTGGACTCTTGTTCACTGTCCTGCAGGACGGAACAACTGGATGAGACAATCTTGGTTTCTCTGTCTATGATGATTGCTATGTATAGTAGCTTAGGCTAGCTCTTGTGTTCCCTTAGTGTCTAGATAATGTCTGTCTAGGATGTTCTGGCTTTCAAAGTCTCTGTTGAATAGTTTGGTGTAATTCTGAAATGTCTGCCTTTACATGTTTCTTAACCTTTTCCCCTTAAGACTGACTTCCTTCCTTTCTTTCTTTCTTTCTTTCTTTCTTTCTTTCTTTCTTTCTTTCTTTCTTTCTTTCATTTTGTTCTGTGCATTTAGTGTCTTGATAATTATGTGACAAATGGATGCTAACATCTGAGCCAATCTACTTGGTGTTCTGTAGACTTCTTGTACATTTATGGCCATCTCTTTAGGTTAGAGAAGTTTTTTTTTTCTTTGATTTTGTTAAAGATGATTTACGGCCATTTGAGCTGGGAATCTTCACTCTCTTCTATTCCTATTATTCTTGCTTTTGATCTTTTCATTGTATTATTAACTTCCTGGATAAATTGCATTAGGAGCTTTTTATACATTATATTTTTGTTGATCTATGTGTCAATATCTTTCATGGTATATTCTATTCCTAAGATTCTCTCTTCTAACTCTTGTTTTCTGTTGGTTATGCTTGTATCTGTAGCTCCTGATCTCTTTCATAAGTTGTCCATATCCAGAGTTACCTCCATTTGCGTTTTCTTTATTGTTTCTATTTCCATTTTTTGGGGGGTTCACAACCATTTGGTTCAATATATTCACCTGTTTTGTTTTGTTTTGTTTTGTTTTGTTTTGTTTTGTTTTGCTTTTTTGTATTTTCTTGTATTTCTTTAACAGATGTATTTGTTTCCTTTTTAAGGGTGTCTACCTGTTTGCCTGTGTTTTCCTGTATTTTTAAGGGAATTATTTCTATCCTCCATTTAAGGGCTCTATCATCTTCTTAAGATAGTATTTTAAGTCATAATCTTGCTTTTTAAGTATGCTAGGATGTTGTCTTAGTCAGGATTTCTTTTCTTGCACAAACTTCATGACCAAGAAGTAAGCTGGGGAGGAAAGGGTTTATTCAGCTTACACTTCCACATTGCTCTTCATCACCAAAGGAACTTAGGATGGGAACACACATGGGTCAGGAAGCAGGGGTTGATACAGAGGCCATGGCTTACTGACTTGCTTCCCCTGGCTTGCTCAGCTTGCTCTCTTATAGAACAAATCCCAGGGATGGTCCTCCCGCCTTGATCACTAGATGAGAAAATACCTTACAGCTGGGTCTCATGGATTCATTTGCTCAACTGTGGCTCCTTTCTCTATTATAAGTCCAGCTTGTGTCTAGTTGACTCACAAAACCAGCCAGAACAGGTATCTAGGGCTCTATGGTTGGAAAACTGGGTTTGATGGTGCCAAATTGCATAGTGTTCTGTTGTTTATGTTCTTGTGATTGTTTCTTTTCATCTAGGTACTGCTAGTGTCAACTGGCCTGTATGCCTCAGGAACCTGTCTCCTTGGAGGCAAGTAGAGCTCTGTGACCTTGGTTAGAGTATGTCTTCTGTGAGGCAGGCAGTCCTGTTTCTGGTTAGTGGGGTGGGTGACTCCAACATCTCTAGGTCGAGCAGATCTTATGTTTTCCTGGTTAGGGAAGACCTCCTGTGTTTCCTGCTTATGGCGAAACTCCTGGTAGACAAGCAGGCTTTGTGTTCCAGGGGTAGGACCTTCTCCCGTTGCAGATGGAGGTACAAAGCAGAAGGACTGTTCCCCAGATTATAGCAGATGTCCTGTGTCCCTGGTTAGGGCAAACCTTCTATTTCCCTGGTTACTGCAGAACTCATGGGAGACAAGCAGGCTGTGGGTTATAAGAGGGTATTGTCTTGCAGACCTGATGCAGGTGGAGTAGCAGACTAGAAGGAAGATTGAGCTCAGTGTGTGAGAGAGATGTAGGTCCTGTGTAAGGTGATCTTTGTGATTGTCCCAGCCCCATAGGATATGAGTATTTGGGTAGGAATCTCACCTGTGTCCCAGGTCTATTAAAGACCTCTAGGAAGACAGGCAGGCTATAGGGTCTGTTCATATGGTTTAATATTTTTCCTAAGTTCCACTTTATATGGTAGGACTTCAAGGAATGTTGAGTGAGAATGTTTATGAATCTATTGCTCCACTAAAGAATCAAAAGTTTTAACAAAATTTTAAATATCTCTTTATTCTGAACATGAGCAATTTTTCTCACTTACAATCTGATATATAAACAAGTGAAAAGTCATCTTCCTCTACCAACTCAGTAGCATCCTTATATACTAATAGATTTTCAATCACCTTAGCTGTTGAAACTACCAGTGGTGAAGCTAACATTGTAAGTACATTGAAGTCCTCTCCTAAGAAAAATGTCACAATTTTATAAGTCTTCGCTATCTCTGGGAAAACATTTTCGCAGTGCTCTCTTCATTTGACCTTAAACGGAGATCACTTTATCAAGAACTATGAAGCTGAAGGGCTTGGAATTGAAGATGATGAAATATTTATCTAGGTTACTGCAAGTTAATGGTCGGATGGAATATAATAGGACTGATGTGTAGCATGACTGGCTCAATTAGGAGTCAGAGACTGAAACAGCTTAACTAAAACCACTTAATGTGATTACATTTTTTTTCAAGCCATGTAAATATATTTGGAAATAATCTTAGAGGAGGCAGAAAATTTAATCAAAATGTGATTAAGTTAAGTTTTTATGACATAAAAATGAGAAAGAGGAGCTATTATATTTTCTCCTGGGGTGCTGATAATGATGGCCATGGTACTTAAGATACATTTTAAGCTGTTATATATCTATGACCTTGGTTATACAATAAAGATTCAAAAGTTCCTAAAATTTCCTTAGAACTATTTTCTATAAATGTGAAATTTCTTATATATCATTGTGGCCCTAAATTACATTTTCATTGGATAGATTATGCACTTACATTTCAAATGATATCCCCTTTCTTGGTCCCCCCTTCCATACCCCAACCCTCTTTCTCTATGTGGATTCTCCCCTTCCCTTCTACCCATTTCCACCTCAATGCTCTGGCATTTCCCTACACTGAAGAAATGACCCTTCACCAGAACAAAGGCTTCTCCTCCTACTGTTACAAGACAATTCTACCCTTTTCTACCTATGTGACTGGAGCCATGGTTCTCCCATGTGTACTCTTTGGTTGGTGGTTTCGTTCCTGGAAGCTCTGGGGGAAAGCGTCTAATTGATTGATATTGTTTTTCTTACTATGGGGTAGCCAACCCCTTCAGCTCAAAAAGTGCTTGCTAACAGGGGGCTGAAACGGATACCTCCTGAGAGGCAATAATGGAGCCTTACTTTCTGGAAATCAGTATGGAGAATCCTCAGAAAATTGGACATTGAACTACCTGAGGACCCAGCTATACCTCTCTTAGGCATATACCCAAAAGATGCCCCAACATATAACAAAGACACATGCTCCACTATCTTCATAGCAACCTTATTTATAATAGCCAGAAGCTGGAAAGAACCCAGATGCCCTTCAACAGAGGGATGGATACAGAAAATGTGGTACATCTACATGATGGACTACTACTCAGTTATAAAAAATAATGACTATGAAATTCATAGGCAAATGGATGGAACTGGAAAATATCATAATGGGTGAGGTAATGCAATCACAGAAAAACACACATGGTATGCACTCATTGATAAGTGGCTATTAGTCCAAATGCTTGAATTACCCTAGAAGCACAGAACACATGAAACTCAAGAAGGATGACCAAAATGCAAATGCTTCACTCCTTCATTAAAAGGGGAACAAGAATACCCTTGGGAGGGAAGAGGGAGGCAAAGTTTAGAACAGAGGCTGAAGTAAGACCCATTCAGAGCCTCACCCACATGTGGCCCATACGTATATAGCCACCAAACTAGATAAGATGGATGAAGCAATGAAGTGCAGGCTGACAGGAACCAGATGTAGATATCTCCTGAGTGACACAGCCAGAATACAGCAAATACATAGACGAATGCCAGCAGCAAACCACTGAACTGAGAACGGGACCCCCATTGAAGGAATCAGAGAAAGGACTGAAAGAGATTGAAGGGGCTTGAGACCCCATATAAACAACAATGCCAACCAACCAGAGCTTCCAGGGACTAAGCCACTACCCAAAGACTATACATGGACTGACCCTGGAGTCCAACTGCATATGTAGAAATTAATAGCCTAGGAAGGGCACCAGTGGGAGGGAATGTCCTTGGTCCTGCCAAGACTGAACTCCAATGAATGTGATTGTTGGGAGGAGGGCAGTAATGTGGGGAGGATGGGAATGGGAACACCCATATAGAAGGGGAGGGGGACGGGTTAGGGGGATGTTGGTCCAGGAACCAGGAAAGGGAATAGTAAATGAAATGTAAATAAGAAATACCCAAGTTATTAAAGATGGAGGAAAAACAAACAAAAAAAAAAGAAGAAAAAGAAGAAGAATGCACTCTAGTGTACAGGAATCTAGGCTATAGTCAGTAAGCTGTTATTTTTAAAATTTGATCTGTTGAGAAACTTTTCTGAAACCTGATTTCTAAATTTGTCCCCAAAGAAATACCCTAACCAATGTGTACATGTATTTAAGGAATAAATAATACATAAAATAAAAAAAAAAGAAAACACATATTCATTTGTAAGGAGAGAACCTCCTTTGAATACCACTGCAGGGGCTCAAAATCAATATCCAAGGAAATGCCTCCTCACATTCAGAGCACAAAGGCTGATACAATTGTGGTCCAAGCAGACTAACCTCCATCCACATATGGTAGTGAAATCTAGCAGCTTGGCCCATTGTGGCACTGGTTTTGCAGACATGAAATATGTAAGATTGAGAGAATTCATGGAATTTTGTGTCATAGTTCCAGGGACATACTGAGGCCAGGATTAGGCTCAGCATGGAAACAAATATTGTGGAGTATAGGAAGTTGCTGTTGTTTTTGTTGTTATTTTTATTAATTGAGGTGGAAAATCTACCCTAAGACTTGGTCAAACCATTTCATGAGTTGGGTCTTGGACTAAATAAGATGGAGAAACAGAACGGCATTTATCTCACTCTGCTTCCTTAGAGGTTACAAATGTAGTGTGACTTCATCACCCTTCCACCATTTCTTCCCCACTATGACAGACTACACCCTCTAACTGTTAACCGGTCACTTAATATTAGCAATTTTGTCACTAGGATAAAAATTACTAATACAGGTGAGAAAACAGTGGAGCCCTCTGTTTCCTTTCCAATGACATCAGAAAATGCCAGAGAAAAGCAGCTTCTAAAATGAAAACATTGTTTTGGCTCCATGTTTGGGATTTGTTGTTTGTTTTTTGTTTGTCTGTTTTTATTTCATGCATGAGTGCTATATTTACAACATTTCTATTCATCTCTCACATCTCCTAACTCATCCTGTGGTCACCTCCTCATAACTCCCTCTCAAATTTACAACATACACACAAACACACACACACACACACACAACATATATATATATATATATATATATTTATTTATATATATATACATATACATATACATATATATATATATATATATATATATATATATATATATATCCAATAAAAAAAAAAAGATGCTTTCAGCTAACTGTAGAGAGCGGCACGGCGAAACAAAGATGGCGCCTACATCCAGCCTTGTCTGGATATAAACGACTTACTGCACATGTGCAGGCTTGTCCCCTTGCTAGGGCTCCCTCTAGTGGTGAACAGTGGTACTGCACATGTGCAGTTTATGCACCAGGTGTCAGTTGACCGTTAATATGCTAATGAGGTGATTCATTCTCCGCCAATCCCTGGAGGACAAGTAGTGGGGTGATCCAAGCCCCACCAATCCCTGAGAGATAATTAGCATACTGTTGTCTATATAAGCTGAGCGATTTTGCTGCTCAGGGTCCCTGTTCAGAAGAGCTGTAACACTAAGAAGAGCTGTAACACTGAGAAGAGTTGTAACACTAAGAAGAGCTGTAACACTGAGAAGAGCTGTAACACTAAGAAGAGCTGTAACACTGAGAAGAGCTGTAACACTAAGAAGAGCTGTAACACAGTAAAGGCTTGCTCGCAGAAGAATCCTGTTGCCGCGGGTCGTTCTTGCTGGCGGGACATAGGGCGCGCGACAGCTAACCATCAGACTGTGCACAGGGACCCCAATGGAGAAGTTAGAGAGAGAAATTACACTTTTTTTTCAAAAAGAATTAATTTTGAGTTCAAATTATTCACCCATTTGTCCTATACATTCACTTACACATGTAAGCTTTCCCTGGAGTAATATTTTTTATTACTTTTGGTAAAATTCCTTCATTGAAAAATTCCTTCGTTATAACTTGTTGGATAAAACAAAGTAAGGTGAGTAAAATGTCTTTGACATAACTGCATAATTTAAATTCATTAGAAAGTTCATATCCCAGAGTTGGATAGAAGAAAACAAATTTTCCATTTAAGAAATGTAGATTAAGAAGCTGCAGGTCCCCTGCAGTCCAGACACCTCCAGGATCTGAAGGGACCAGATCAAAAGCTCCCTGTACCCAAATCCCGTGGGAGGGAGAGCTAAACCTTCAGAGGGGCAGACACACCTGGGAAGCCAGAAAAGACTACACTTTGCCCACATTTCTGACTCCAGAGGAAAACACCTAATGCCATCTGGGACTGAAGTGCACAGGGGCTCCTGGAAAAGGTGGCACAGGCCCTCCTCTTTGCCACCCTCACAGAGAGCTCAAAAGCAGCCTCCCACGAGCAATATGAGGCGCAGGACCACAGGTAAGACCAACTTTTCTGCTCCAAGCGACCTGCCTGGTGGAATCAGTACAAAAGCCCACAGGAACAGCTGAAGACCAGTAGCCAGGAAAAACTACATGCCTGAAAGCAGAACACTCTGTTCCCATAACTGGCTGAAAGAAAACAGGAAAACAGGTCTACAGCTCTCCTGACACACAGGTCAATAGGATGGTCTAGCCACTGTCAGAAACAACAGAAAAAGGAAATGCCAGAGACAACCTGATGGCGAGAGGCAAGCTCAGGAAAACAAGCAACAGAAACCATGACAACATGGCATCATTGGAGCCCAATTATCCAGCCAAAGCAAACACTGAATATCCAAACACACCAGAAGAGCAAGATCTAGATTTAATATCACATTTGATCATGATGATGGAGGACATCAAGAAAGACATAAAGAACTCCCTTTCAGAAATGGAGGAAAACATAAATAAACAAGTAGAAGCCTTAGAGAGGAATCACAAAAATACCTGAAAGAATTCCAGGAAAATACAATCAAACAGGTGAAGGAATTAAAAATGGGAATAGAAGAAATAAAGAAAGCACAGAGGGAGGCAACCCTGGATATAGAAAACCAGGATATAGAAGAGACAAGGAGCCGCAGATACAAGCATCACCAACAGAATGCAAGAGATAGAAGAGAGAATTTCAGGAACAGAGGATTCCATAGAAATCATCGACACAACTGTCAAAGATAATGCAAAACAGAAAAAGCTACTGGTCCAAAATATACAGGAAATCCAGGACTCAATGAGAAGATCAAACCTAAGGATCAGAGGTATAGAAGATAGTAAAGACTCCCAGCTCAAAGGACCAGTAAATATCTTCAACAAAATCTTAGAAGAAAACTTCCCTAACCTAAAGAAAAAGATGCCCATAAACATATAAGAAGTCTACAGAACTCCAAATAGATTGGACCAGAAAAGAAACTCCTCCTGTCACATAATAGTCAAAACACCAAATGCACAAAACAAAGAAAGAATATTAAAAGCAGTAAAGGAAAAAGGTCAAGTAACATATAAAGGCAGACCTATCAGAATCACACCAGACTTCTCACCAGAGACTATGAAAGCTAGAAGATCCTGGACAGATGTCATATAGACCCTAGGAGTACACAAATGTCGGCCCAGGTTACTGTATCCAGCAAATCTGTCAATTAACATAGATGGAGAAACCAACATATTCCATGACAAAACCAAATTAACACAATATCTTTCTACAAATCCAGCCCAAAAAAGTATAACAAATGGCAAAGCCCAACAAAAGGAGGCAAGCTACACCCTAGAAAAAGAAAGAAACTAACCATCTTGGCAACAAAACAAAGAGAAGAAAAGGACACAAACATAATCTCACATCCAAATACAAATATAACAGGAAGCAACAATCACTATTTCTTAATATCTCTCAACATCAATGGACTCAACTCCCAAATAAAAAGACATAGATTAACAAACTGAATACTCAATGAGGACCCTGCATTCTGCTGCCTACAGGAAACACACCTCAGAGACAAAGACAGACACTACGTCAGAGTGAAAGGCTGGAAAACAACTTTCCAAGCAAATCGTCGGAAGAAGCAAGCTGGAGTAGCCATTTGAATATCAAATAAAATCGATTTTCAACTAAAAGTCATCAAAAAAGTTAAGGAAGGACACATCATACTCATCAAATGAAAAATCCACCAAGATGAACTCTCAATCCTAAATATCTATGCTGCAAATACAAGGGTACCTACATACATAAAAGAAACCTTACTAAAACTCAAAGCACACATTTCACCTCACACAATAATAGTAGGAGATTTCAACACCCCACTCTCACCAATGGATAGATCATGGAAACAGAAATTAAACAGAGACATAGACAGACTAAGAGAAGTCATGGACTAAATGGACTCAAAGATTACCTGGTCAAGGAAGAAATAAAGAAAGAAATTAAAGACTTCTTAGAATTTAATGAAAATGAATATACAACATACCCAAACTTATGGGACACAATGAAAGCTGTGCTAAGAAGGAAAACTCATAGCTCTGAGTGCCTGCAGAAATAAACAGGAGAGAGCATATAGCAGCAGCTTGACAGCACATCTATATGCACTAGAACAAAAGAAGCAAATACACCCAGCAGGAGTAGAAGGCAGGAAATAATGAAACTCAGAGCTGAAATCAACCAAGTAGAAACAAAAAGGACCATACAAAGAATCAACAGAACCGAAAGTTAGTTCTTTGAGAAATCAACAAGATAGATAAACCCTTAGCCAGACTAACGAGAGGACAAGAAAGGGTATCGAAATTAACAAAATCAGAAATGAAAGGGGAGACATAACTATAGAATCAGAGGAAATTCAAAAAATTATCAGATCCTACTACAAAAGCCTATATTCAACAAAACTTGAAAATCTGAAGGAAATGGAAAATTTCCTAGAAAGATTCCAGGTACTAAAGTTAAATCAGGAAGAAATAAACCATTTAAACCTCCTATACCCTATACCTCCTAAAGAAATAGAAGCAGTCATTAAAGGCCTCCCAACCAAAAAGAGCCCAGGTCCAGATGGGTTCAGTGCAGAATTCTATCAGACCTTCATAGAAGACCTCATACCAATACTATCCAAAATATTCCACAAAATTGAAACAGATGCAGTACTAACGAATTCCTTGTATGAACCCACAATTACTCTTATACCAAAACCACACAAAGATCCAACAAAGAAAAAGAACTTCTAACCAATTTCCCTTATGAATATCCATGCAAAATACTCAATAAAATTCTGGCAAGCTGAATCCAAGAGCACATCAAAACAATCATCCACCATGATCAAGTAGGCTTCATGCCAGGCATACTGGGAGTGATTAATATATGGAAAACCATCAACGTAATCCATTACATAAATAAACTGAAAGATAAAAAACACATGATCGTTTTATTAGATGCTGAGAAAGCATTTGACAAAATTCACCACCCCTTCATGATAAAAGTCCTGGAAAGAATAGGAATTCAAGGCCCATACCTAAGCATAGTGAAGGCCATATACAGCAAACCCGTAGTTAACATTAACCTAAATGGAGAGAAACTTGAAGCAATCCCACTAAAATCAGGGAATAGACAAGTCTGCCCACTCTCTCCCTACTTATTCAATATAGTTCTTGAAGTTCTAGCCAGAGCGATTGGACAATAAAAGGAGAACAAAGGGATACAGATTGGAAAAGAAGAAGTCAAAATATCACTATTTGCAGATGATATGATTGTATATTTAAGTGATCCCAAAAATTCCACCAGAGAACTACTAAACCTGATAAACATCTTCAGCAAAGTGGCTGAGTATAAAATTAACTCAAATAAATCAGTAGCCTTCCTCTACACAGAAGAGAAACCAGTCGAGAAAGAAATTAGGGAAACAACACCCTACATAATAATCCCAAATATTATAAAATACCTCCGGGTGACTTTAACCAAGCAAGTGAAAGATCTGTATGATAAGAACTTCAAGCCTCTGAAGAAAGAAATTGATGACCTCAGAAGATGGAAAGCTCTCCCACGGTAATAGATTGGCAGGATTAATTTAGTAAAAATGGCCATATTACCAAAAGTTATCTACAGATTCAATGCAGTCCCCATCAAAATACCAAATCAATTCTTCAGAGAGTTAGACAAACGGATTTGCAAATTCATCTGGTATAACAAAATACCCAGGATAGCTAAAAATATCCTGAACAATAAAAGGACTTCCAGGGGAATCACTACCCCTGAACTCAAGCAGTATTACAGAGCAATAGTGATAAAAACTGCATGGTATTGGTACAGAGACAGACAGATAGACCAATGGAATAGAATTGAAGACCCAGAAATGAACCCATACAACTATGGTCACTTGATTTTTGACAAAGGAGCCAAAACCACCCAATGGAAAAAAGATAGCATTTTCAGCAAATGGTGCTGGTTCAACTGCAGGTCAGCATGGAGAAGAATGCAGATCGATCCATGCTTATCACCCTGTACAAAGCTTAAGTCCAAGTGGATCAAGGACCTCCACATCAAACCAGACACACTCAAACTAATAGAAGAAAATCTAGGGAAGCATCTGGAACACATGGGCACTGGAGAAAATTTCCTGAACAAAACACCAATGGCTTATGCTCTAAGATCAAGAATCGACAAATGGGATCTCATAAAACTGCAAAGCTTCTGTAAGGCAAAGGACACTGTTGTTAGGACAAAACAACAAGCTAGAGATTGGGAAAAGATATTTACCAATCCTACATCTGATATAGATCTTATATCCAAAATATACAAAGAACTCAAGAAGTTAGATTGTAGGGAGACAAATAATACTATTAAAATGAGGTTCAGAGTTAAACAAAGAATTCACAGCTGAGGAATGCCAAACGGCTGAGAAACACCTAAAGAAATGTTCAACATCTTTAGTCATAAGGAAAATGCCAACTAAAACAACCCTGAGATTTCACCTCACACTAGTGAGAATGGCTAAGATCAAAAACTCAGGTGACAGCAAATGCTGGCGAGGATGTGGAGAAAGAGTAACACTCCTCCATTTTTGATCAACCATGCTGGAAACCAGTCTGGAGGTTCCTCAGAAAATTGAACATGGAACAACCTGAGGACCCAGCTATACCTCCCTTGGGCATATACACAAAAGATACCCCAACATATAACAAAGACATGTGCTCCACTATCTTCATAGCAGCCTTATTTATAATAGCCAGAAGCTGGAAAGAACCCAGATGCCCTTCACATAGGAATGGATACAGAAAATGTGGTACATCTACACAATGGAATACTAGTCAGCTATCAAATACAATGAGTTTATGAAATTCATAGCCTAATGGACGGAACTGGTAAATATCATCCTGAGTGAGGTAAACCAATCACAGAAAAACACGCATGGTATGCACTCATAAATAAGTGGCTATTAGCGTAAATCCTTGACTTGCACTAGATGCACAGAGCACATGAAACTCAAGAAGGATGACCAAAATGCGAATGCTTCACTCTTTCTTTAAAAGGGGAACAAGAATACCCTTGGAAGGGAAGAGAGAGGCAAAGTTTAGAACAGAGGCAGAAGGAACACCCATTCAGAGCCTGCCCCACATATGGCCCATACATATACAGCCACCAAACTAGATAAAATGGATGAAGTAAAGAAGTGCAGGCCGACAGGAACTGGATGTAGATCTCTCCTGAGAGACACAGCCAGAATACAGCAAATACATAGGCAAATGCCTTCATTAAACCACTGAATTGAGAACCGGCTCCCATTGAAGGAATCAAAGAAAGGACTGAAAGAGATTGAAGGGGCTCGAGACCCCATATGAACAACAGTGCCAATCAACCAGAGCTTCCAGGGACTAAGCCATTACCCATACCCAAAGACTATACATGGACTGATCCCGGACTCCTACTGCATATGTAGCAATGAGTAGCCTAGTAAGAGCACCAGTGGAAGGGGAAGCCCTTGGCCCTGCCAGGACTGAATCCCCAGTGAACGTGATTGTTGAGGGGAGGGCAGTAATGGGGGAAGGATGGGAAGGGGAACACCAATAGAGAAGGGGAAGGGGAAGGGGGGATGTTGGCCTGGAAACCGGGAAGGGGAATAACAATTGAAATGTAAATAAGAAATACTCAAGTTAATAAAGATATAAAAGCAAAGAAATGCAGATTGAGACTTTGCAAAAAAGGAAGAAAATATCTTAAATATAAGGCGTTACATTGTAAAGTAATCTAATTATAATGTTGAATCTATATAAATAAATAAATGTTTTGATCTTCCTTCTATGCTTTTACTAATGCATTACCTAGTAATTTCTAAATCATTAGAATCCCACATGGATGAACTTGATAGTTAAAAATAATATGAAAATGGAGTGTACCTCATCGTAGTTACTGTTCTGTTGTTCGAGGAAGCATCATATACAATGTAACTTATAAAATAAAGCGTTTACTTAATGGTGGGGGGGTGATTCCACTTTCAATGATTTATTCCTTGACCATTGTCGCAAGGCATGGAAACAGTCAGGCAGATGTAATGATATAATGCTGGGGCAAAGCTAAGAGGTCACATCTGATCTGCAAGAAGCAGAAGAGCAGGAGGAGGAGGAGGAGGAGGAGGAAGAAGAAGAGAGGTAGAAAGAGAGAGAGAGAGAGAGAGAGAGAGAGAGAGAGAGAGAGAGAGAGAGAGAGAGAGAGGATACCTAGAGAGACGTAGGGAGACCTAGACTAGGCTTAATTGAACCTGTGCTTTTGAAATGTAAAGATTCACCCCAAGGACACACCTCCTCCAACAACACCACACTTACAATAACTAGGCCATGCTTTCTAATCCTTCCTAAACAGTTCCAATACCTGATGACCAATCACTCAAACCTATGAGCCTATGGAAGTCACTCTCTTTGAAACCATCACACACCTATCATACATAATAAGATCCTGAAGCCTCTAAGAAGGTTTTACAAAGTGCAAGTCATTTTAAGATAGCTCTAAATACACAGTTATTATGCCTCGGAAAATACATTTTCTACCATGAAAAAGAAAATTACATGCTAAATTAATTACAGAAAATATATACAATATTCTTCATTCCAGAAGCAATCTAATATTGTTACTGGATAAAATTTTAATGAGCACCACATGAGAAACAAATACAAATTGTTTAACTTATGCTTTATAATGACTTCCCTTATGCTTTATAATGACTTCCCTAGACAGTGTTATTATTGTAACTACCTTACTTATAACAACAAAATAGAGCTTCCCAATTCACTAATTTTCTTACAATTTAATTTGAGTGTGTATGTTTGGGGTGTGTGTGTGTGTGTGTGTGTGTGTGTGTGTGTGTCTCCATATGGAGGTCCAAGTATGGTATCATGATTCCTCTTCAGTTGCTTATTCTCCAGCATATTCATTGAGCTACATTATTTCATAGAGTTTTCCAGTATGTTTCCTATAGCTACTTGGATTACATATATCATTTAAGTATGAGGGTTTGGGGTAGGTGGACATGCTCATTGGCATTTATGTGGTTTCTCTGAATCCAACCCTCATGCTTGCTAAGAAGGGATTGCTCTACTAAGGCAACTCCCTAGGTCCCAGGTACATTTTAATTTAAAGTGATTGCTCTATTTTTTACATTTTTATTTATAATTTTATATAAATCCTAAATATGCTAAGATTTTTAATTTAATGAGTTTTAACAAAATAAAAATATACTGTTCAAAGGGCCAAATAATCTCAGGTTCAAAGGGAATATAGTCTTTGCCATTTAAATTGAAGCAATGCATATGAAAGGAGGGCTCTATAAAGTTCCAGAGTAATTGTTTCTTTGTAGACTTATTTTATAAAAGAAGTTTACTTATGCAGAAATCACAAACAATATCACAATATATTACTGTTTAGAATTATCTAAGGGAGACTAGTAAATTATTTAATAAATTCATGTCACTATTAAGATGCTTTAAATGTTCTTCACTTTGAGTGATAAGACATTTTTCTGTAAGACTTGCAGTTAGTTAAATGAGAATGGGGTGTTACAAATATTGTTTAAGCATAAAGCTTTGAAATAATATATCATGATGTTTAAGACTTCCTAAAACAATCATTTGTTAACTAGATAACATTAACATAATATATGACTGGAGTATTTTTAAGTCCCTGTTATGTAAAAAGTTTAGAAAATAATTCCAATCAAGTTATCAGACAGAAGTAATAGAGATAAGTGCAGTCTGTTATCATGAGGGAGTATGTGATCTTTTAATTAAATACACTTATGCATCTTTTATTATCTCGAAAGCTCATTTGTTGAAGGTCCTTAAAATAAATTGACATTTTCCATATAGTAAAATTTTACAAACATTGATCTCTTGTGGGTGTTGGGAAAACCATTCAGTTGTACCTCACAGAGAAAAGCTAAGTCAGTTTTATTTTTGGTATATGCAAACAATATGCTTATCACCCTTGTATTTTCATAGATTTTTTTTAAAAAATATTTTATGTGGTGTTCATGATGTTCACATTCTGAGAAATTGTAGAATGATTTCCATTCCACATCAGATACTTGCCTACTTCGGGCTATCCCACATTTTATTTTATTAATGAAGCAGGCTTATACAATTACATATATATATGTATATATGTATATATAGACAGATAGATGATATAGATATAGATATAGATATAGATATAGATATAGATATAGATATAGATGATAGATATAGACATAGACATAGACATAGATATAGATATAGATATAGATATAGATATAGATATCTTATGGTTGTTGGCAGTTTTGATTAGACTAATGAAACTAGGTTCTCATGACATCATGACAATATTTTCTAGTTTTGTTGAATATAGGATTTTTTAGTAAGATCTGATGATTTTTTTTAATTTCTTCAGATTCTCTTGTTATGTCTCCCTTTTCATTTCTGATTTTGTTAATTTAGATACACTCTCTGTGACCTCTGGTTAGTCTGGCTAAGGGTTTATCTATCTTGTTGATTTTCTGAAAGAACCAGCTCCTGGTTTTGTGGTTCTTTGTATAGTTCTTTTTCGTTTCTACTTGGTTGATTTCAGCCCTGAGTTTGATTATTTCCTGCCTTCTACTCCTCTTGTGTTTATTTATTTCTCTTTGCTCTAGAGCTTTTAGGTGTGCTGTCAAGCTGCTGACATATGCTCTTTCCTGTTTCTTTTTGCAGGCACTCAGAGATATGAGTTTTCCTCTTGGTACAGCTTTCATTGTGTCCCATAAGTTTGGGAATGTTGTATCTTCATTTTCATTAATTCTAAGAAGTCTTTAATTTCTTTCTTTACTTCGTCCTTGACCAAGTTGTCATTGAGTAGAGCACAATTCAACTTTCATGTATATATGGGCTTTCTGTCATTATTGTTATTGAAGACCTGTCTTAGTGCGTGGCGATCTGATAGGATGCATGGGATTATTTCTATCTTCCTGTATCTCTTGAGGCCTGTTTTGTGACCGATTATATGGTCACTTTTGAAGGTTCCATGAGGTGCCAAGAAAAAGGTATATTGTTTTGTTTTAGAATGGAATGTTCTATAAATATCTGAGAGAAGAATGTGTATAGTGATGTTGGTAATTAGTCCTAGAAAGGATGAACAGATGGTTTATAAAATATTTGGAAGATTTGATTTATGACAAAAACAAATATTTTACTAGCAATTATAATATCAATATCAATTTTTGTAACTAGTGGTCCATAAAGTGTTATTAAGGAAGGTATGTTTTCTTTACTAATATATGCTACTAGACCTGTACAATTATCGCAGATTACCATATGCCTTCTGTTGGTATAATTAAATGTGTTATGTTAAAATTTTGTAAATATTACTAGTTAAGATAGTTCATACAATGTGCACATTATTTCTATATGTAAACAACTATTTTCATGTTTTGTTACTGTTATCCTTGGAATTATATAAGTATGAATTTAGTAAAAAATCAAATTTTCATTGCTTGAAATATTGGAAAGACATTAGAAAGACCAGTTAGAGTCCAGGAGTTTGACTATAAGTTAGAATTTAGATTTTAGGTTTGGAGTCTTCTTTTTTTAACTTTGTGACTTATTTTAGAATAAAACTTGTAAACTAATTTTATTTATACCAGGAAACTTAGGTAACTGTAATGTTCAATGATATTATAAGTGTTTTATTTGTATTCCTAATAACTTACAATAGTCATTAGAACTGAATATAGAAAGGAATTATTAAAATTTATAAATGTGTAATTAATGAATTTATATTCTTTATAATTTAAATGCTGCCAGTCTATTGGCTTATAACTACAATCTCAGTAATAGATTCTCTGCTTGAAGGATTACTGTCAATCTGTGAGTTCTGGGATGGTCTCTAATATAGAGTGCAATGTATATGCACACGCACACACACAGACACACACACAGACACACACACACACACGCGCACACACACACACACGCACACACACACGTATGTTGCAGAAATTTGGTCATACTGTGAGTCCTGAGATTGTATTTTCTGAGAAAATGTGTTTCCAGTTGTGGTGTGCTGGCTCATTCTGACCACACATCTTTAATCCAAGAGTTTTCTGCTTATTGTAAAGTTGATTAAATAGGTAACCATAGGTGTAGAGGCCGACCAAGCAACTAGATGATAGAGAGTGAACATAGAAAAAGGGGAAATAAAGGAAACAAAAAACAGAACAGAAATTAAGAGAAAGTCGGGAGGATAGAAAGATGAACAGGAACTGCAAGGGAAACGGTCTGAGGGGATTTGGAGATGCTGTAGCAGAAGAGCTCTGCTGTGGTATGTCTGCTAAAGAGGAAGGTCAGCTGGGTGCTTTCTCTGCCTGTCCGGGCTAGCAGACTTTCACCTCGGTATTTGACTTCTGAGTCTTTAATAGTAAAATTGAATGTTTGAGATTCTGGAAGAGAGGGAGGGAGAGAGTGAGAGAGTATAAATACCACATTTATACACATCTCAAACATCATACCGGATCTTGTAAGGAGAGAGACAAAGAGCACAATGTAATTAATTAGCATATATCAGTGAACCCAAATATTTAGTCTACATATTGGACTTTAGTGAATATAATTACAATTTTTAGTGTTTCTTCATAAGCAAGCCGAGCCATACCATCTCCACATTTCTCAATTTGCAGCTACAGTTCCTGTACTGGCTTTGTCTAGTGAGTCCCAGAGAAATTTGCACTTAAACCCCATCTTCACATGCCTAGGACCAGCCTGAATGCAGCATTCCTGAACTCCTTTTCTGGTGATTCCTACTACAGAATCAACCTACCTGTGATATTTTCATATTCCCATACATAGGTCAAAACATGTAATAATATCTTTGTCTAGTGAAGTCACAAAAATTACCTCTGACGGCAACTGTATTTTCTGATTCTCATCCCAGTTTGGCCATTTCCTTCATTTTCCCAGGCTAAGGTCGTTTAGAATCTCACATCAAACAATGACGGAAATATGCATCTTTAGATTGAATCACAAAATCACAAGTAATGTGAAAGACCAAAATGAACTCTCCATTTAAAAGGAAAAATAATTTCAATGAGAATGACCTAGATGGACTTTGGACAACATAATTGAAATAACAATTACATACTCATATATTTGATTGAAAAGAATTCAAGGAGTTTAAAAAAGATATAAGCAAATAATTTAATGAACGTCAAGAGGCTAGTACCCAAATGCTATATTGTCCAAGGAAACACCAATAAATAAATGAAATCAATGATTGATATTTTTCCATTGCTGTGACAAAACACCATAACTATAGCAGCTTATAAAAGAAAAAGTTTAATTTGGGTCTCATGGTTGTGAAAGTCTGAGATTGTCATTTTTGGTAGAAAAACAACGGGCAAGCAGTTATGGCACTGGCATAGCAGCTGAGTTTATATTCCTATCTACACCCAGTAAACAGAGAGATCTAGCTGGATATAGAGTGACTTTTTGAAATCTCAAAGGCCAGCCCTAGTGACATATCTCCTCCTAATAAGGTAGCATCCCTTTATACTGCCTACAGCGTTCTACCCACCAGGAACAAAATATTCACATACATAAAACTATAAAGGACATCTCATTCAAATCATTGAAGATGCCTTCCATGACGTGAAGGCATGGCCTGCTTTATAATCATACACTTGGTACATACTTGAAGTAATAAAACTGTAACTGCCTTTTAAGCTTCTTCCCTGAAAACTAGCTTACCTTTTATCTGAAGGTGCTATGGGAGCAACCAAAGGAGAAAAATAATCAGTCTTATAAAATCATAAAGTCTACAGACCACAAGAATGACAAGACACTCCAGACAGTGCAATATATCTTGAGGCTAATGAACAGATCTTTAACTGGACTTAAGGTTTGTTCAAAATAAAAAACTTCTTTCTTGGTTTGTTTAACATAGCCAAGTATCCATGCCTTAAAAAATCATGGAATGTAGAAAAGAACCTACAACTTCCTATTTCCTAAATAAGTTTACTTTTTAACTTCATCCTAACCAAGTATCCTTATAACTACAGGTAAGTGTAGCTCACATCCTTCACTGAAGAAGCTTCTTTTACAGAAGGCAAAACCTTCATGAAAAGCTAAAGCTGGTGAAGTGGCAGAGAGAAACTGACTGTGGTGTGTCCAGGCATAACTGTTATACTTACAACACAACTGTTTTACTCAAGGTTCAGTAAATAACATCAACAAGAAGTTGGAAAGATTGCAAGAGTCAGAGGCTCAGGATGGTTAAAATGTCTTATTCAAGATAGTGTCTTATATGTAGGACAGGAAATATATATCTATGAACTCTTAACAGCTTGAGTGCCTAAACTGAAAACCCTGCCTAAACTTTTCAGTTTCAGAACACCAGTTGACACACTAATCTGTATGGGGAAAAATCTCTTCTCACACGGCATTACTCCTGGTTGAAGAATGATAGGCAAGTATTGGCTGTGAAGAAAGGGATAATCAATTTACTTCAGGAATAAGCCCCAGATAGCTGATCCAATCTCAAGTGGTAAGTCCTAACCATATAAAAACAACTTTAAGTGTACTTAACAGTACATATTTGATATTATATGTGAATCAATAATAAAGAAGAGGTCATGATTTTAAGTTGGAGTGAAGGAATCATAGATGTGGTTGGAGTGGCTCAGTGTGAGGTAGAAATGATATAGACATATAATTCTTATATAAAAATATCAAAAATTATTAAATAAAAGTCTTAAATAAAATACCACAAAATTTGAGATTACTAATATAAATTAATATTCATATACTAGAAGCATAATTTTACATCTCCTTTTTATGACAAGAGTTCACTCTGTAGCCTATATTGACTTTGAGTTTAACATGTAGTGCATGCTAGTCTTTCACTAAATGTCTTTCTGTTTTTTGTCCCAGCCATGGGGATCACAGTTATAAATCAATGTACTTGGGTCTATTTTCTAAATTTTAAAGGAACATCTTGAAATTCTGAAGTACAATTAGAGTTCTAGAAAATATTGTAATTTAATTTTGGCTTTGAATATAAATAAATATGTTAGGATCTATTACTATTGAACATTCAATGTTTATTTAGTTAGTAGGGTATGTATGGAATAGTGGGAAGTTTTACACTTTGTGTTAGAAATAGGATGAAATTTTCAGTGGGCTAAAGGCAAATCATTCATGTCAGTTTTCTTTCTAGAGGCTCTAGAAGCCATCTTTGTCCTAGATTTATGGCTTTATATCTTTTTAACTACTTATTTTACTTAAAAATAAAACAGTTAAAAACCTACGGTATGAATTTTTTTATTTACTGTTGCTATGGTAGGGACTGACAATAATATCTATGGAGGTCCAGTAGACAGCTTTGAACTGAGGAGTGACACAAGATGAATAAATGAGTAAAATGCCGTGATCAAATACCAAAGAACAGTGGGTTTCTTTTTGTATGTTTTCTCATTGTACTAGTGTTCAATGCTTGTACAATTACTAATTAACACTACAAAATTTGCATACATTCATAGAGTGTTATAATCTGACCTATTCATCATCTGATTTCCATTCTTTTTTTCCCTCTCAGTCCTTTGTTTTCCCTCAAGATTTTATCTTTTTTTCTTCAGAACCTTTGTTGT
This sequence comes from Rattus norvegicus, assembly GCF_021556685.1. NCBI lineage: Eukaryota > Metazoa > Chordata > Mammalia > Rodentia > Muridae > Rattus > Rattus norvegicus. The sequence goes on along the minus strand of NC_141546.1, from coordinate 60,195,478 downwards.
AGATTCCACATGAGTAAAGGCACATGGTATTTATTTTTGAATAAAGCTTAATTTTCTTAACAAGCTAATATCCAATTCCATCTGTTTTGCTATGTTTAAGAACACTGTACTTTGAATGCTTTTTTATAAGCCCCCTTTAATTAATTGTTAATCTTAGTACCTGTGTTAACAGTGTTCTGATCAGAACTTCTTTTGCTGTGCCAATGCATTCAAAGCTATAGCCCACTTTTCCTTCTACCATGTTCAATATATCTGGCTTATGTTGAAATCTTTGATCAATTTATAGTTGAATTCTGTACAACATGATTGATATAGATCTATTTCCAATGTTTTACATTCAGCTATCCAGTTTGGTCAGCACTGTTTCTTGGAGGTCCATTCTTTTTGAAAATATATATTTCTTGCTTTTTTAAAAATTAAAATTAAGCGTATGGTTTTACTGTGTTTCTAGTTTCAGTTCTTTTGCTCAGTGTGTCCAGATGCCACTGGTACACTGGATAAGAGTGGACTGAGCAAAATCCAGAACAGGTAGGGTCTACAGTCAGCTCAGTCAGGCCAGAAGCTGAAAGGCAATCCTGGAGCAATGTTGTGGTTTTGTTTCTTCATCTTTCTCCCTCTCTGGTAATCCAGAGTCCTCTGCACAACTGTCTGGAAGAATGAAACAGAGTTCATAGGAACAGGATTCTGGTCTTATCAGGAACAAGTGCAGGGTGGGGAGGGCACCTGTCTGAGGATCTTCAATGTATCAGCTCTCTAAGATGATCTTTGCTTTTGTATGTTTCTTTATTTGTTGTGAGTTTAAATGCATATACTTTATTTGTGGTGAATGAAGGATTATATAGTGTGAGGGACAGTGGTGAGAATATCCAGTCTGGGAAAATATCATTGGCTGAAAATAAGGGAATTAAGTGCCTCTTTAGCACGGAGGTGCTGAGCTATTTGGATGACTACTAGTGATCACCTGTCTGGCACTCACTAGGCTATATGCTCCCAGGGAGGCAAAGAAAGAGGGAAGGAGCTAATTCTACTTCTGATGGTCCCTCATTGAGATTTTAAATCTCACATTTTGAGATGTCTGGGGTTTGAACATGGTCCTTATCACCAATTCTATGCAAGTTCCTCTGGTGGAATGGTCCATGTGCCCTACAGTTTATATCTGTGTCTTTAATGTTAGATTGATCTGACATGTCTGCTTTTATGCCAATATTATGCTGTTTTTATTACTATAGCTTTGTATTGTAACTTCAGATTAGGAATGATGAGACTCCTGCAGTTCTGTTATTGTTCAGGATGGTTTTAGGTATCCTGTTTTGTTTTGATTTTTAGGGGTGGTTGGGTTTTTTTGTTTGTTTGTTTGTTTGTTTGGTTTGTGTGTGTGTGTGTGTGTGTGTGTGTGTGTGTGTGTGTGTGTGTGTATGCTTCCTTGTTAAGCTGATAATTATCCTGTCAGGATCTGTGAAGAACTGCATTGGAATTTTGATGGGAATTATGTTAAATCTGTAGATTGCTTTTGGTAGGATAGACATTATGTTCGATGTTGGTAGCCACCTGTACCAGCTGTTGTCTGTTATTACAGGGCACAGCTGTTGTTCCCCCCCCCCCGAAGGATGCAGTGCGCATGCGCAAGGGTGTGTTCGCGCCAAGTCTTTGCCCACCCCGGGGCGTGGCAATGAGATCACGGCTATGCGGCCAATCAGGAAGGAACACGTTGCTTTGGGGGATATAAAGCTAACACTCTCTGGGGCCGCGGCGTCTCTCCTCTTCAAGATGCAATAAACGCTTTGCTGCAGAAGGATCCTGGTGTCCGCGTGCATTCTTGCTGGCGAGACGATAGCATGGGACAGTTCATGGGAGAACTTTTAATTTTTGTTTTGGTATCTTTTTGAATCTTTTTTATCAAAACTTGAAAATTTTATTGTTCAAGTCTTTTACTTGTTTGGTTAGTTCCCTGAAGTTATTTTTGTATTTTTAAGGTCATTGTAAAGGTGTTGTTTCCCTCATTTCTAAGTTTGTTTGACATTTGTATATTGGAGGGGTAATGAATTTTTGGAGTTAATTTTATATATACTACTTTGCTGAATATTTTTCTCTGCAGTGGAGTTTCTGCAGAATGCACAGGACCTATATGGGTCTGTACCAGATTTTCTGCATAAATACTATACTATAGATTTCAGTTTAGTACTCCAAGTGTGAATATAATTGGATCTCTGATTCTTGTGCCTTTTCTAGGGGCTCTTTTTTTTTTTTTTTGTCTTGTCTTGTCCAACTTCAAAAACATTTTAACCTCGACTATGTTTTTATCATCTCGTAGAATACTATTCTTTTTTTTTTAATAAAAGACAGAAAAACAGAAGAGGAAAAGATTTAGATAGTAGAGGAAGTGATCTGAACTAGGAAAGTAGAGAGAGGGGAGATTATATACATATTATGTTTTACAAGAAAAAAAGTCTATGTGAAATAAAAAGGGCAAAAGAGAAATAAAACAAAACACAAAGGTACACAAGGGGAAGAAACTCATGCAGTCCAGCACAGTTCAGTCCCTAGTACTACAATGCAATCTTTCCTCTGTACGGCTGCTCAGAATGGAATCTAATGTTTCATTTCGAGGACAAATAAGCTCAGTCAGCACCTGATTATATTTTGCGAGTTGATTTTTATTCTTTATTTTTTTGTTTTCTTTAGCAGGATGTATTTCCTTTGATACCTGCTTAAACACAGGACTGAAACCTAAATTGGTCAACATGTTTGTTTGGATTTCCCTTTGTTTTACCAAGAAAAATTTCCTTTCTTGTAGGAAATAATTTTGTTTACTTTTAAGCTCCCTAAAAAATAAAATAAATAAAATGTTTGGTAGAAATTTATTAGTGGCTGAATATATATATATATAATATATAATATATATAATATATAACATACTATATATAATATATAAGATATATAAGATATAATATATTAGATTAGATTATATATAAGAATATATATATATATATATATATTAGATTAGATTATCTCTCCATTACTTTTGTTCTCTCCAAAACCTCCCATGTTCTCCTTCTTTATATTTATGACCTCATGTTTATCTTTAATTGCTGTTACTTATATTGTGTGTGTGGGTGTGACTTTTTGTATTCCTAAAGACATAACTACAACTTGTTCCGTCTTATAGTATAATTTTATGTACAACTTCTTGGTGGTTTTCCATTTGATATTTAAAAACCAATTCATGTGATTTTCCCTGGGAAAAGACTATTGTGTATTTCTCACTCTCAACAATCTTCAGTTAATGGTACTACTGTGTGTATGGCTGAGGCTTCCTGGGCTCTCCCCTGTCCTCCTTATTGTACATTGGTGTCTTTGTTTAGATCATATTTTAGCTGTCATGTTGAGATCTTGTGAGTGTAGATTCTGACATCTAAATGGCACCATCTCATAGCAAACTCCTTCCTCCTCTGGCTTTTATGCCTTATTTATTTCTTTATTTATTTATTCATTTATTCATTTAAATACTGATTTATTTATTTTTGGTCTGACTTCTGATATGATTCCTGAGTCTTGGTGTTGTTGTAATAAAGACACATAATCCTTGCTATTAAGCTCCAAAATCCATTTCAACTGGTTTTGGTTTTCTATAAGGGTCTCTGTCTATTGTGAAGAGAAATGTCCCTGGTGTGGAATTACATTTATCTGTGAGTATAAGTCAAACATTCAGAATGGTTTTAGGAATTGTACCTATTTAGTAAGTTGGTGGCTGTAGGCTCTCCTCCAAGATCCATGACTTTCCTAGTCTTGAGTGGTTAGTTTCCCAGTACCAGTCACGGTTACCCTATTGTTAAACTAGTCTTAAGCTCCATTAGAAAAAAAAATTGCTTACCACCAAGAAATGTACACCACTAGTGTAATGTTAGTGTTATGAAGCCATACACGTCATTGCTATGATTCATAGACATCATAGTTGGGTTGGATTGTCATTTGATTTTTACGTTGGAAGCTCGAATGGTGTTTTCTGGTACTATGGAAGGTGGTCTTGAGGGATGATATATTCAATGTAATTTCTGCTCAGGAACTTCTTTGCTGTGTGTCTGAAGTATAGGGTTTCTACAGCAATAGAGACTTATCTTCTACCTCTTGGATACAACTAATAATAATAACAATGGGCTGTATGATGTTGGGAATGTTTTGAACAACCCTGTTCAATAACTTTAAAAGGGTCTTCTCATTTGTGCTGAGAGGATTTTTCTTTGGCTCTTCCTAGTGTACTCTCTTGTTTATTTTTTTGTTTGTTTTTTGTTTTTTTCTTTTTTCTTTTGGTTTGGACATCCACCTAGTGATCAAAATGTAATGTGGATATCTAGAGTGATGTATTATCATGAAAATACAATAGAGAAATTAATTTTTGTACATTGGATTGATCTATGTTTGAGTCATACTAGAAGAAAATATTGGTCATTTGATTTTATAATCCAATCAACAAAATTGTAGCAAACAAAACAAAATTAGTTTTTTAAATTTCTCTATAAAAATTGTTGATGTGAAATTACATATCCCACTAAAAGAAAACTCTCTTGCAAACCACTCATAACTGATGAGTGTTTGGTGCTTATATAACAATTCTATTTAATCTTATTCAAAGTAATTTATGTATGATATATTTTGGTTTCAATTTCTCCTTATACTAAATTAGTAAACAACATAAAATAATAAGAGAGAAAATGAAATTCTATGTAGAAAAACAAAATTTGCATTTGTTTTTTAGAAACATAAGTTTATTGTCCTCCATATCCACCAATTACATTGTCAACAGGGTGAAATCTGGACACAATTCAAACAGCTTTTATTTTTCTCTACTTGGCTCTGTGCCACCTGGTAAATATAGTGTCTTTAATAATTATCTCACTATCACTTAGCTTTTTAGTATGTGGCAAGCATCGTTTATGAGCAAAGCCACCATCTCCTTATCTATGGTACTTCTCATTGTAGGAGAAAGTAGACTCCCAGCTTTCTTTCAGTAGCTCTTAGATTTGGTACCTTTAAATGTTTGACCATGAGAAGAGGGAGCCCTGTGAGAATGTACTGACCATCACTGCAGTAGAATACTTCAAGGGATCTCTACTCTCTAGGTCCCTCATTTTTTAAGTGTAACTCACACACAGTCACTTGCTACAGCTACTTCACCCTCTTGGAGCTCTGATGGCAGTAGCTGTCCTCTCTATGTGTGAGTACAGATGCATAGCAGTTTCTACTATCTTCTGTGACTCCAGCCAACTTTCTCTACGTGGAACTGTCTATGATTATAAGCAAAGTATTTTCTTGTAACCTGACAAACTCCACAGACAAGCACTCAGTGGATAGACATGTGACCACTGTTGTAAGATCACAGACATAGGACCAGCAAAGAAACTTTGACTCCTAAAGCCAAAGACTCAGGTGGAGCCTTCAAAATTACTTTTTTCCTGAGGCTGAATGCTAGGAAGATGGGAATACTTTCTAAACCACTATACACTACAGGGTCTATAGGGCCATATATGTTTAGAATGAATGAAAATTTGTTCAGTATTAATTTCAGTAATTATTTGCTTATGGTTTCTCTTTTTTTCATTTTCTTCTAGGATCATTTCAACTACAATCCCTTCCCTAAAAGTTATTTCCTTTCTTGTTATTTCTTAATCTTTCCTCTTGTCTGGCTATTCCTTTCTACTTGTTCCTAGTTTTATTAGTGACCACACAATCAAACCCTATTCAGCTATAAGTCACTAATTCCACAAAGGATGTTCTGTGTTTTCTTCACTTTGTGGAATTTTCCACAATGCTCTGATAGTTTTCAATGTGTTCCTGTTGGTGCACAACTGAAAATCCAGAGAACAGCTGCATAGGAGCAGTTCTAGGTCTCCCTGCAGATGCAAGCTGACTGTGTGACTCTGCTTCCCCACCTTCCCCACTCCGTAAAAGCTTACATCAGGATACAGTGCACATAATGAATTGGTGTAAATCTTTCAGTATGTTAAACTGCACTGCAATTTAATGAAGTCTATTTGTTTAACATTGTTTTAGTTTAGTGTCTTAAATACAAGTACCTGAAAAATTCAAGCTGCTAAGATGGTTTGGTAGGTAAAAGCATTTTCTGTCAGGCAAGACAACCTGAGTTCAGTTCCTGGAAGTGAGTGGAAGGAGAGAACTAACTCCTGTAATTTGTCCTCTAATCTCTACACATGTGCTGTGGTGTCTGTACACACACACACACACACACACACACACACACAGAGAACACACACACAAATTAGTAATTGTAATTTAGTAAATAAATTCCATTAAAAATCAGATATAATTATCGTGAATTTTATTAATGAAATACATTACCATGATATTTCTTAAGTTTCTGAATGTTGGTTTGCCTGCTAGTATTTATGTAATAAACATGTAATATACATATATACATTATATGCTCAGTTTTTCAAAACATTATGTTAAATTCAATTGCAGTCAGATATTGAACAGATACTCAGAAAGATTAACTATTAGTTCAGTAGTTGAACTCTTCAAAATATTACAAACTTGACTAATACTCTATTTCACTTTATTCACCAATCTATTATAGAAATATTTGATATCATTAGTTTAATATTTTAAATTCAAAAATAATTCTAAGTTTGCAGGGCAGGAGATATTTTTAAACTCAAATACATTAGGGAATCAATTTAAGATATTGTATTTTTGAAGTGCTCCAATTATGAAGTCTACGTAAGTTTTACCTGATGATAGATTTTAGGAGAAAATACCAGAATTAGGAATAGGAGGTAATTCATGCAATAATTTTTACAATTATATTTGGTAAGATCATTTCTATATGGCTTCCATGCTGAGGAAACGACGTGCAACCAATGTGTGAAACAAACCAAAGAAATCTACAAGATTATCCCCACGCAAGTGAGATGCTTATTAAATCACTAGAAGTGAATAACACTGTCAAAATGATGATTACATGTTTAAATATAGTCAGAGAAAACAAAGCCTCCACCAAACTGTTTGCGTTTTTGAAAGGAAGTCAATAATGTGTAATAAAACAAGGCTAATAACCCTACAGTGGTTATGGTCAAGGAGATCAACGTGCACATAAGACAGAACTCGGTGAGGGGTACAGGGTTTGAAAAAGAGATCTTCATAGGAGCCACATAGAAGCCCTTGGATAGACACAGTCACCACCGAACCAATTCAGCAAAAGAGGGAACTGAGAAAAGAAAACTGGATCCAATTTCTCTTCCTTTTGTTCTCCTGGCAGTTCCTTTACTTAGAAGAAAGTAAAGAAAGTCAGAGGTCTAAAGGTCTGTATACAATTTTTAAAATGCTTCTGCAACAGGAATGAATGCTGTAGCACTCAGGAAGAACCCACATTGAATCAAACAGCACTGAACAGGAGCTGTGTGCCAGGCAGGGCCACATAAAGCTTGTGTTGGGGAATTAGATAGCAAGGTCATCACTTACTGTGTGTTGTGTGGGTAGTGCCTGTGTTAGCCTCCACATTTCCAAAGGTTGAACTAATTTGTAAGTTTCACTGTGGAGGTGGGGGCTGCCAACATTTCTGCTTGTATTATATATGGGCACAAATGAAATGGGATTAGTATAGAATTATGAGAGTAGAATCTCAAGGAAGAGGCTGAAGGGTGCTCTTAATCAGCCAGTGGAGGGTAGGAACCAGCCATCTACTTAGGGGCTGAAACATAAAATGGAAACCTTAGAGTGGTAAGCAAACAAAACCGACTGTATTATGCAAAGAGGTTTGTTAATTTAACTGAGAAACATCAGTTCTGCAGGGAACAGGGCAAAAATTAAAAAAAGAGAGAGAATAGATGAGGAGAAGAGTCTAATAGAGGGGAGGGGAAGAGAGGAAAGAGGAGTGACAAGGAAAGGACAATAAAAATGGAGAGGACAAAAAGAGATTGCCAAATTTTAAGTTATATGCATGAAAACTGCCTGGGTATTTCTGTAGAAATTGTTAAGAAGTAGTGATTGTCAATCATGATTCAATTTAGTTATCTAATTTCACTGCTATCAAACAGCGCAAATTATCTGCATTCTTAATAGTGTAAACTAGATGCAATCATCAAAGTTGAGACTATGGAACACGTACACACACACACACACACACACAAATGGCTAACTCACAGTTCTACTATCTAATTTCTTTATCCATTTTTGGCTTTTCCATATAATTTTGATGGATTTTATTTCCCATCATTCATCTTATTCTATTATACACATAAGAGTATACACACAAGTTCAAGTTCATATATATATATATATATATATATATATATATATGTGTGTGTGTGTGTGTGTGTGTATACATGTATATATACATGTACACATATTTTGTATATATATACATTCATAATTCTTAATAGAGTGAAACTTTTCAGCAATGAATGTGGGAAACTTTCCACAATAATAGTAGTAACAGTAGTAAATATTGAGTATGTAAAGGCTAGTAGGGAAACTCAAATTCTGATGACCTATGTTCATGATAGGTAAAGATTTTGTATGTAGCCATTGAAATGAACAAGTTTTTAGACTAATCCTTAAAGAAGTAAAACCGAGTCATAAACTACAATTTAAATCTGGAAGGGAAATGCTAAATGCCAATAAATTACAAACAAATGAAGAATTCTTTATTGGCAAAGAGATTTACAGATAATCATATTAAAGGTGATATACACCACAGAATACTTTGAAAGCCAAGTTAACAAAAAACTACCAAATGTCCATCAAGATCTGAGGAGAACCACTGCTGGGATACAATGGTTTAGTATATGCAAACTTAAGTAAAATTAAGGAAAATGTTCAAAATTATGGCAATTTCCAACAGTGGAGGAAAGGGGTTCACTAATATTCAACATCTTTTCTTTATCTTTTCTGTATCCATTAGCTACAGAAGGAATAGGACACTACCACAAAGCTCATATATGACAAATATAATATGTCACTAGGATTAACAAATTATAAATATCTGTCCACAACATTCTGGAAAAACAGAGATATATGTTGACTGTCAGTAATTTTATTCCACATGATGCTACAAATACAATTCAGAACAATTCAGCAAAAGAAATAACTAAGGAGCATCAAATTATAAAATAGTGATTTCAATTACCCAATTTCCCCCTGTTTTCGAGGGACATTTTTCAGATTGAAGCTTCATATATGTCAAGAACTCTGAACCATATTTGATAAAGTTACATTTTATAATATTACATGTTATAATATTCAATAAATAACCAAGACATGAACATGTTGGTTTGTCTTCCACATACAATTAACAGTACTTCATAATAGACCCAAATAATATAAAGTACCTCGGTGTGACTTTAACCAAGCAAGTAAAAGATCTGTACAATAAGAACTTCAAGACACTGAGGAAAGAAATTGAAGAAGACCTCAGAAGATGGAAAGATCTCCCATGCTCATGGATTGGCAGGATTAATATAGTAAAAATGGCCATTTTACCAAAAGCAATCTACAGATTCAATGCAATCCCCATCAAAATACCAATCCAATTCTTCAAAGAGTTAGACAGAACAATTTGCAAATTCATCTGGAATAACAAAAAACCCAGGATAGCTAAAGCTATCCTCAACAATAAAAGGTCTTCAGGGGGAATCACTATCCCTGAACTCAAGCAGTATTACAGAGCAATAGTGATAAAAACTGCATGGTATTGGTACAGAGACAGACAGATAGACCAATGGAATAGAATTGAAGACCCAGAAATGAACCCACACACCTATGGTCACTTGATTTTTGACAAAGGAGCCAAAACCATCCAATGGAAAAAAGATAGCATTTTCAGCAAATGGTGCTGGTTCAACTGGAGGGCAACATGTAGAAGAATGCAGATCGATCCATGCTTATCACCCTGTACAAAGCCTAAGTCCAAGTGGATCAAGGACCTCCACATCAAACCAAACACACTCAAACTAATAGAAGAAAAACTAGGGAAGCATCTGGAACACATGGGCACTGGAAAAAATTTCCTGAACAAAACACCAAGGGCTTACACTCTAAGATCAAGAATTGACAAATGGGATCTCATAAAACTGCAAAGCTTCTGTAAGGCAAAGGACACTGTGGTTAGGACAAAACGGCAACCAACAGATTGGGAAAAGATCTTTACCAATCCTACAACAGATAGAGGCCTTATATCCAAAATATACAAAGAACTCAAGAAGTTAGACATCAGGGAAACAAATAACCCTATTAAAAAATGGGGTTCAGAGCTAAACAAAGAATTCACAGCTGAGGAATGCCGAATGGCTGAGAAACACCTAAAGAAATGTTCAACATCTTTAGTCCTAAGTAAATGCAAATCAAAACAACCCTGAGATTTCACCTCACACCAGTGAGAATGGCTAAGATCAAAAACTCAGGTGACAGCAGATGCTGGTGAGGATGTGGAGAAAGAGGAACACTCCTCCATTGTTGGTAGGATTGCAGACTGGTACAACCATTCTGGAAATCAGTCTGGAGGATCCTCAGAAAATTGGACATTGAACTGCCTGAGGATCCAGCTACACCTCTCTTGGGCATATACCCAAAAGATGCCTCAACGTATAAAAGAGACACGTGCTCCACTATGTTCATTGCAGCCTTATTTATAATAGCCAGAAACTAGAAAGAACCCAGATGTCCTTCAACAGAGGAATGGCTACAGAAAATGTGGTACATCTACACAATGGAATATTACTCAGCTATCAAAAACGAGTTTATGAAATTCGTAGGCAAATGGTTGGAACTGGAAAATATCATCCTGAGTGAGCTAACCCATTCTCAGAAAGACATACATGGTATGCACTCATTGATAAGTGGCTATTAGCCCAAATGCTTGAATTACCCTAGATCCCTAGAACAAACGAAACTCAAGATGGATGATCAAAATGTGAATGCTTCACTCCTTCTTTAAATGAGGAAAAAGAATACCCTTGGCAGGGAAGGGAGAGGCAAAGATTAAAACAGAGACTGAAGGAACACCCATTCAGAGCCTGCCCCACATGTGGCCCATACATATACAGCCACCCAATTAGACAAGATGGATGAAGCAAAGAAGTGCTGACCGACAGGAGCCGGATGTAGATCGCTCCTGAGAGACACAGCCAGAATACAGCAAATAAGGAGGCGAATGCCAGCAGCAAACCACTGAACTGAGAATAGGTCCCCCGTTGAAGGAATCAGAGAAAGAACTGGAAGAGCTTGAAGGGGCTCGAGACCCCATATGTACAACAATGTCAAGCAACCAGAGCTTCCAGGGACTAAGCCACTACCTAAAGACTATACATGGACTGACCCTGGACTCTGACCCCATAGGTAGCAATGAATATCCAAGTAAGAGCACCAGTGGAAGGGAAAGCCCTGGGTCCTGCTAAGACTGAACCCCCAGTGAACTAGACTGTTGGGGGGAGGGCGGCAATGGGGGAGGGTTGGGAGGGGAACACCCATAAGGAAGGGGAGAGGGGAGGGGGATGTTTGCCCGGAAACCGGGAAAGGGAATAACACTCGAAATGTATATAAGAAATACTCAAGTTAATAAAAAAAATAAAAAAAAAAACCAGTACTTAATATAGAACAGTGTAGTGCCTATGACATAGGAGTTCTGAATGTGAATGAGACTACATAAGTTCACGTTATTGGTCAAGTAAAATTTTGAAATGTTTTAGGTTAGGTAAATTTACTGTGCTAAATGAGCTACTTCAGAGGGCACAGTGATAGGATTGATATCAGGAATTTTGAACAGAATGTGTAGGCTTTCTCTAAAGTTCTCTCATGTGATACAGATGGCTAGTGACTAGCTTTTTAATAATGCCTCTTGATTGATAAATGTGGATGCACAAAATATCCTAATACACTTAAATGACCAATGTATAAAAAGAAAAATCTTGAATCTCCAAATGTTAAAGTTGTTTGGCAAAAGACTCTCTAAGGGTGTATATAATACATTAGTTTTATTTGTTTGTTTGTTGTTTTTGTTTTTATTTGACATTGTGCTCTAAGCTCTTAGCTTTAAATTCAAAGAGTGCCTGAACATCTTATCAGAAAGTGAATTACCTGTTCATTTTGAGCATATTTTCTTTCTCCATTTATTTTAAACAACTTATATCACTGAGAAACACATAATTTATTTTATTTAAAGATGTGTTTACAATTTTATTCTAAAGAGTGATGTAGGTATCTCTAAAATGGTTAACTGGTAAATATCATGTATCTGAGCCATCAAGCTGAAAATCTTGTCAACAGAAACAAGTTTTCCAACTCTCTAACTGTTCCAGTTCACTGACTAAATACACAGGTTAAATAACTTAGAGGATAGGTCACAGAACTTCTGTCTTCTTACAGCACGTTCTACTACCATGCTTACTCAATAGTAATGCCTGGAAGAGATGGCCCAAGCTGGTTTGATAGGAGACACATATTAAATAAAATGAGAAGTTTTATGTAGTTGAGAGTAGAATAGGTATGTGTCAATTTATCTGTTCGAGCAAATAACATAATTTCTATGTAGTGGATGATCTTCTAAAGATCTCAGAAATTGTGAATCTTTGGAATAGCTGCAGGGAAGAAAGTACAATAGAACCATAGGTATCAAAAAGATACATAGATGAGAGATATATTGTAACAAAATGTTCTAAGAGTAATTGTAAAGGAGTGTAGAAAGTATCATAATGAACAATGCATATGAATTGTCACCATCTTAAATTAAATATTTACCTTTCTGTTTCAGTATTATAGAAGTAAAGTATTATAGAGGTCAATTTTGGCTTTACATTATCACATCTTTATTTACTGTTTTTGTCCCTTAAAAAAATTATTCTGAGTGAGGTAACCCAATCACAGAAAAACACATTTGGAATGCACTCATTTATAAGTGGATATTAGCCCAAAAGCTCAAATTACCCAAGATGCAATCCACAGACCACAGGAAACTCAAGAAGGATGACCAAAATTCGGATGCTCCTACTCCTTTTTAAAAGGGAAAAAATATGCATAGGAGGGGATATTGAAGCAAAGTTTAGAGCAGCGACTGAAGGAACGGCCATTCAGAGCCTGTCTCACATGTGGCATATATATATATATATATATATATATATATATATATATATACCATATATATATATACACCATATATATATACCATATATATACCATATATATATACCATATATATATATACCATATATATACCATATATATATATATATATATATATATATATATATATATATATATATATATCCTCCAAAACTAGATAAGATTGATGAAACTAAAAAATACATGCTGAAAGGAACCGGATATCGATCTCTTCTGAGAGACACATTCAGATCATGTCTAATACAGAGGTCAATGCTCAACGCTAGCAGCAAACCACTGAACTGAAAACAGGACCCCCTTGGGAGGAATTAGAGGAAGTATTGAAAGAGTTGAAGGAGCTTGTAACCCTCTAAGAACAAGAATGCCAACCAACCAGAGCTTCCAGGGACTAAACCACTACCGAAAACTATACATTGACTGACCCATGGCTCCAACTGCATATGTAGCAGAGAATAGTCTTTTGGGGGCAACAGTGGAAGGGGAAGCCCTTGGTCCTGCCAGTGTTGGATCCCCTGTGCAGGGAAATATGGGGAGGCAGTCAGGGGTATAGATGGGGGAATACCCATATAGTGGAGGAGGAAGGGGATGGGGGCTTATAGACAGGAAACTAAGAAAGGGAATAACATTTGAAATGTAAGTAAAGACATATCTAATAAAAAAAACAAACAAAAGCATTAATAGAGTGTTGGAATACAGAAATTCATGTTTTTAAGATATATCCATTCATCTTTGATATTACCTGGACCAACTGATAATTCTTGCATGACAACACTCTAAGTGCAAAACATCCAGAAGGGAAGACAGAAAGCAGGGGTGCTAAGTTCTTGCCCAAGGTATATTTTATTCCAATCAAGCTTATTGGCCAGGATAGTGTCTTATACAGTATTCCAGGGGAGAAATGGAAAAAGTTTACCAGAAAGTGTCATGCAACAGGAAGGTAATCTTACAGAGTATCTCAGGAATGTTATATACTGAGCACAGCCTGAGGCTTGATAATCATGACCATGTATGGTGGGAAGAGTTTAGACCTTAGGATCTTATGCCACAGCTGTTCCAAGGTCCTGGCTGCATGCTCTTACTGGCTCTGCCAAGCATGTTCTTGGTTTTAGAAAATGAACTAAGTTACTTCTCAATATAATAGGGCCTCAAGAAAATTCTTGAATTAGTTCAGCCTTCAACAATTTGTTCTCTGAGATCAGATGTTATGATCGTTCACTTCCTTTTATGATTTGTTTTTCTTTATGATTATATTTATGAATATTTTACTCCATACATGGTCATGTTTCATATACATTTCTTGTAACTGTGAAATCTGAAATAAGGGTGCCAGGTACCTTCAAGCTGTTATAAGTGCTAGTGACTGAATCTGGCTCCTGTATAAGAGCAACAAGTGCTGTTAATGTTGCGTCAATATGCTAGCCCTGAAAGTTGATTTTTTCTATTTTTGGAGGTGAGATTCCATGGTTTGTAAAACCATTAAGGAATGAACGAATATGAAATTCAGTACAGGTAAAAAGATACAGTGAACAACTTATAATCTTTTTAATTTCTTATGATCTTGCATTATTAAAATATATTCTTATATGACTTGGCAGAAACCAAAATTTTATTCTCTTATGAACTTCAATTTAGCAAATAATCTGCATCATTTTGTTAAAGTTAAGTAATTGCTTTGCTGTATTTAAATATTTCTCAGAAATATAGGCCCTATTATTTGTCCACATTTCTTGCTTTTCCTTCATTTGACAGCATGCATGTTTCTAGTGACAGCTTGCATTATATCCAATTATGTGTTTGCATAGAGGTTAGAACATTGTAATTTTTGTCACTAATCAATGATTGTCTCTATACTAAACACTATATTCCTTGAGGGAAACCCTATTTTGCATGCACATTTATTTTCAGTCTTCTAGAGATCATGCATATATATATATATATATATATATGCATAATATATATATATATATTAGATTAGTGACTTATATAAAGAATGAATGGATGAATGGATGAATATACATGACTATAAATTATCAAAAAATCTTTTATCACAACAACAAACAATAACTACTCTTTTTAGCAGTGTATCATGTTTATATATATATATTTTTTTTTGATGAGGCTTTGTACAATGTCTGCTATGAGGGAAACAAAAGGACAATGTTCTTTCAAGATTTATAATAGGAGAACAACAAATTTTCTTCTTTAGTCAAAGGACTACAGAACTGATGCTCTCTAACCGAGGAAGCAGAGGATGTGTATACGGAAACATGCTACAAACCAATGGGTGAGGTTAAATGGGTCAAAAGTAGTTTTGTACTTGTACATTTGCCTTGACAGACTTGGTGAAAGATTTGCTCTAGCACCGTCATCTCAGTCTTCTAGCCTAGAAAGAGTGCCTACAAAAAGGAAGTTTTGTGGTGTAATTTAGATGTCTATTTCATACTAATAGCAACAGTCCCTTATTTATGTGTTACTCTATCTTTTTTAGGATTAAGGGTAATAACATTTGCTTGAACTGTAACAAGAAGTCTAGGAATGCTTATTTTCATAAACATGAATATTTTGTAATGCATCAATATCTATTTACAGTTCAGAAACTGGCTATACCAAAGACCCAAGGAAGGGTGTACTGAGCTATGAATGGCAATTATCTGAAAAGGAGAATGACCTGTTGTGCCCATTCCTGTGACCCAAAAGACCACCAAGGAGCTGATTCCAATGCAGTCTCATTAGGCTTGGGCCACACATCCATTTCTGATGCAACAGGGTAAGGAGGGTAAAACCTCCTGATCTCAGCAGAACAGGGTTTTAGACAAAATGGGAAGCAAGCAAAGGGATTTCTAGCCTGGCAGACATCTGATTGGGAGGTGATTATGGCTATTTTTGCCCTTCAAAATAATTGCCTAGTTCTGGGATCCAAACCATAAACATGGCTTCTTCTTTCATTCTGATTGGTGGTGGTTAGGAAGTGGAGTGCCGGTAGCAGCCTTATCACCTGGAGGCCCTGGTTTATTGGGGAGTAACCTGGAAATTGTGTTAGAGTTCAAATTTAGTTCAGTCTGTAGGATGGAGTTTGAACTGAACATATGGTCTCTCAACCCAGAACTTTCTCTTATTTTTTTCTTGACAGTGTTTTTCTTGTTATGTTCTAGCTAGTGTCAAATAATTGGAATCATTCATTCAAATAAGATAGTTTAACTTTCTCCTCCTCACATTTATAGTATTTATAATAAGAAAACCTTACAGAAAGAAATCCTTTTAATACATCTACCACTTCAAATAAGTTACCAGATGTCTTTATTCCAGTAGGCTTCCTTTATATATTTTTTTCTTAAAAAATGGTTATTTTATTTATTTTCTTTTCAAATGTTATGCCTCTTCCCGGTTTGCCCTCTGCAAACACCCTATTCTATCCCCACTACCGCCTGCTTCTAAGAGGGTGCTCCCCTTCCCATCTATCCAGTCCCGTCTTTTCATCCTAGCAATCCCCTATGCGGGGGTATGAAGTCTTATAGGACCAATACAGTAAAAGTATGTATGGAATAATTTTAGTATAATAAGTGAAGTATGGTCACCAATATTTTACCTTCCAATAGTAATGTTTTGTTTGCATTAGAGATGTTGTAGAGACTTAATGTTGTCTTTCAGGACTAGCCACACAAACCACTCACACACCAATCCAATCAGATATTGATGTAGATTATTGAACACAAAACTGATTAATCAGGGATACAGCCAGGAGCAGGTAGCTGCTGTGACCCAGGGTGGCTCTCAGGGTAAAATTTGATATGGGAAAAACCACAAATAGGTATATTTGCAACATTAGGGCAATCTAGAAAAAGCAGTGCTGTCTGACCTTAAAGCAGGTACTAGAGGCAGGGAAGCTAGGGAACCTCCAGAGTCTTGGAGTCTCCTACACAAAATGCAACAATGTGACTTTATGGACAGGGTAAGAAACATTAGATCAGGTGACAGTCATCAGCTGAAAAATGAAGGTTGAGGCAACGTGGCAGAACTCTTATCAGGTTTAAACATTAGCATTTGAAAGTAAAAGTCAATTCTTCAAAACTTATAGCAAATTTAAAAAATGACAAATAAACAACTAAGTAAAATATAAAAGAGATAATTTATGAAGGTCTAGACCATAATCTAAAGGAAAACTGTCTTTCCATAAGAGTGAAATGTCCTTAAAATTAAGGCTGAAATCTCATGGAATTTAAGAATATAACTCAGTGGATGATTACTTAGTATTCATTGAGAAATTAATCTACACGAATTTCATCTAGAGCTAAATTTGAATTTAATATATAGATTAAATCACCTTCTTTATATATCAGGGTTGAAGGAAGAACAGGATGAAGACCAGCATGTGGCCATGTTTTGCAAAGAAATCAGAAATAGAGATGACAGTGTTTTATGTCTATGAAAACACACACACACACACACACACACACACACACATATATATGCATACATTCATATATACATATATGTATATAGTAAACAAATCATTTCTGTCAATTACAATATCTAGGAAAGGTAATCTCACAAAAAGAAACACACAAAACAACTGAATTTACTAATCGTAATGACCAATCTTGAATTTCAATCCAATTGGACTAAGAGAAATCTAGATCAGTGGGTGTCTGCGAACTTATTTCCAAACCTTTTTAGAAACTGAGGATTCTGTGCTAATAAATGGTTTGGCTCAATGATGCATTCAACTTTGGATGGCACATGTAGATACATACTCGTCTATATGTATAAGGAGTAAGCTGTTCTAATGTGATCCTCCTGCCAATTGGAGGCCTAAAAAGTCTGGAACACTGAGCAAACTAATCTTTCTTTTCCACAATTGTTTCTCTCAGGTGTTTGGTCATAAGCATCATAAAAGTAACTGGATATATTAAAAAATGCACACAAACTATTACTATACACACTCCACTTCTGAACAATATAATACAAATGCTGTATTTTAAGACAAATGGAATTGTCTATACAATGGTTAAATGTCTGTGCAATTGTAAACCATTTTGTGACAAAATAAAGACTCCTATAATGGAATGTGATGGTTATATAGACAGATTTGATGTAAAAGACAAATTTGAGCTAAGGTATTTTCAAACCAGGCTATTGTTGAATATCTGAGGTTGTCGAATTCTATAAAAACAATGGTAACAACAAAATTAATGCTTTTTAAAAGAATCGAAGACCAAATTAAGTGATATATAGTAAGTTCATTAGAGGCTCACAAGTAGGAAAAGTCAGGGGTTTCTTTAAAATCAGGCTTAATTAGAGGACGTCATTAGCATACTGCTTAGACTAGACTAGACATAGGTTCCTAATTAATTAACTAAGTGACTGTTCTAGGGCAGTGAAAAGTCACTATGCAAACGCAACTCATAGAAAAGCATTCAGTTGGGGGCTGGCTTAGAGTTTCAAAGGATTGGTCCAATATTATTGTGGCAGGAAGCATAGTAACTGGCAATGCAGTAGTAGCTGATAAAATCACATCTAATCTGCAAGTTGCATACAGAGAAAGAAGACTGGGCCTGACATGGATTTTTGAAACCATCAATCTCATGGTGAAAATGTTCCTCAAATTCCTTCTTCAACCAGGCCACAAATCCTAATCCTCATAACATTTTTTCAAAATTTCCACTCCCTGGTGACCAAAATTTCAATTATATTAGACTAAGGGGACCATTCTTACTTGAAACACCACACTATGGATATTTACAAGCCAAAATCAGCAGTCTGTGAGATATAAAAAAAAGAATGCCTGTGAGTAATATTGAAAAGAAAAAGAGCAACTTATAGTGCTCTAAATGAATGAGTGTAAGCTTGTTTGCGTAATGCATCCATGGGAATGGGTAGGAATATGCACACGTGCATGTGTATACAAAGGAAAGAAGAGAATATTAGATAATTTTCTGTAAATATCTTTACTTTATTCTTGGAAACAGGTCATTCATCGAGCCAGAAGCATGTTCTTTAGGTGAGGTTGGGTGGCCAGAGATGCCACAGGATTTGCTTGTCTCCAGCTGAGGTTTAAGGCATATACTACCATGCCATGCCTTACACAATTATATAACATATTATATAAAATTATAGTGCATTTTATAGATTTCAAATAAAAATTAGATAATACAATCTATGCCTATGTGGCATATATTCAAGTATATTATACCATAATTTTACTCTGTATGTTGGAGGAAGAGAAATAGTAATTAGTGGGAGTATAGATTATTATTCAGTTTTTATGAAGATTAAACATTGGTAGACAAGAAAAATAAATAATTGCAAATTTCAATGATGCTGTGATGGAATGTCATGTATACTATCTTTCATTTATTTTTTATTGGTTAAAGTAATTATTTACATTTCAAATGTTGTTCCCCTTCCCGTTTCCCCCTCCACAACCTCCAACACATCCGCTCTCTCCTTTGCCTCTATGAGTGTGCACTTCTCTCACTTACCCATGCCTGCCTCACTACTCTAGCATCCCCCTAGGCTGGGGCATCAAGCCTTCACAGGACTAACGGCCTCTCCTCCCATTGTTACCAAACATGGCAGTACTCTGCTACATATGTAGCTGGAGCCATGGATCCCCTCCATTTATACTCTTGGTTGGTGGTTTAATCTCTGGGAGCTCTGGGTGGTAGAGTTAGTTGATATTGTTCTTCTACAGGGTTGCAAGCCCCTTAATCTCCTTCAGACCTTCTCCTCAATCTTCCATTGGGTTCTGCAGACGCATTACAATGGTTGGTTGTGAATGTCTGTATCTATCTGTTTTAGTTAGGTGCTGGCAAAACCTCTTAGGTGGCAGCCATACCAAGCTCCTGTCAGGTTCTTGGCATCTGTAATAGTGTTGGGGTTTGGTGTCTGCACATGGGATGAATCCCTATGTGGGGCAGTTTCTGTACAGTCTTTCTTCCAGTCTCTGTTCTACTTTTGCCCCTGGATTTCCTTTAGACTGGAACAATTCTGGATTAAGAATTTTGAGATAGGTGGGTGGCCCCATTCTTCACCTGGGCATGCCTATCTACTGGAGTTGTTTTCTACAGGGTCTCTCTCCCCTTTGTTGTATGCTATCTTTTGAAAATCATCTCCTCTGTTCACTTTTACTGACAGGCTCTGTCAGCATTACTTGGGAGCTAAATGATCAGATTTTGAATTCAGTATTAATGAATGACAGAAAATCTTTAACCCTTATAACTTTCCTTCTCTACATGCATACTTATGTATAGCTCAGAAATAAGAGTGAAAAGAGCAGCATTCAAATTAGGAAAATAAACAATTAATGATTCTTAAAATAATCGATTTCAGAGTAAGGTATACCTGGATTTCTGCAGCCAGCTCTGCCAAAGAATCTGAGTATGCCCCTCTCAAAGTGTTTCTCCTGTATTACCTCTATTCATATGTAAAGCACAGGAATAATAATGATGATTTAATTACTCCCTCATCTTTTCTGCACTGAGAACAGTATAAAGACAAAAGCTATACCTTTTGACTTTAACAGAATTTCCAGATGTTATAATCCTCAAATCCTCAGCTTACATTAGAAACTAACCATCACTTTATTTACTAACCACAAGCCACTGTCCAGTTCCTCACTATGTTCTCAGGCTATTATTAAGACTGCTTGTGAGTCTTGATGGTCTCCACATAAAACAGCATGTAACAAATCACTATATAAGTAAGGATATTTGCCATAAACTATTTAGTGCTTGTGCATGTGTGTGTCTGTATGTGTGTGTGTGAGTGTGTGTGTGAGAGACAAACAGACAGACAGACAGACATAATAGGTAGGTAGATAGATAGATAGATAGATAGATAGATATGGATGGATGGATGGATGGATGGATGGATGGATGGATAGATAGTTGATAGAACAAGATAGGGCATTTTCATCATTCGCAAGTCCAAACCACTGAGAAATTCTATCACTGTTGCTAGTTGGCTAAAATATAAATTTGTTTAGTCAGTCAGTTTCTACTTTTCCATTCAACTACCTTCATGAAGAATTTCCTGAGTATCAGAACTGAACTAGAATTATAATAAAAGGCAGGCCATAAAATGAAAGATTTAGTAGTTAGATTATATATCCTTAAAGTAGTGTCAATGTTTAATTATCAACTGAAATATAAGTCCTCAAAATAACTAAAAATTATTCAGTTGTATTGCTAAAAGTCGTAGATGAAAACAAATAGTTTTCTGAGCAAGATATTGAGACATAGATATTGAGTAAGATATTAAGGCTATGTAGAAACATGACTAATAATAGTTGGGAATAAAGGATACCTAAAGCAGAAAACATAGATGTAGCTCTAATTGAAAAGAATCAGAAGATTAAGAACTATAAGAAAGGATCATGAATATCTAATGTGGCTAAGATGTAATGCACAAGGAAAGTGGATAAAGGGAAAATGAGTTTGTATAGGCTGACACAGGAGAATGATCTTGTCAATCTCTCTGCACCTAATAGTGACATTTCAAATATATAAGAAACCTTAAAGCAGAAAAATTAATATTTGGACATACCATCGAAAATATTCTTAGAGTAAATTGTGATTTGTTTTTACTGCCTTTAATTTTAAACCCATGTTCAGAATAAAAGGAATTTCATTGTTGAAAAATAGTTCTGACTATTCCAACTTCAGTTACCCAAGGTGCTATTTTAAAATAGCATTTCCCCTAAAAAAGAATAGTTTTAATATTCTCAATTAACATCCATGAAGTTTTTAAAACCGTTTGAATCTGAATGTGATTATATGCTACTAATGAAATGAATTTCCAACCCATTTGGAAATTGTGGAAACAGGTATCACATTAACCGATCTGATGTAACTGACAGCAGTCAATGAGAGTTGAGTTAACAGAGAAAGTAAAGAGATATTACAAATTTCTTGTTTCTCCAATGTTACCTAGAATATAAGATACACAAGAGATTATGGTGAAGAGTGCAACCTAGAAGGGCATTTTGAGTTCTAAAGCACAGCACTAGACAATATAAGATATTTTAAAAATATGAGATCATAAGAAAAAAGTTGACTTTAAAACTCCTATCTATAAAAGCCCATGAAGAAAAGCTAAAATTAATGCATAAATGCATGAGGAGATAGATATATGATAGATAGATACAGATAAATACACAGATATACAGATACAAATAAATACATACATACATAGATATGTAGATATGTAGACAGTCGGATGATATATGTTAGATAGATAGATACATAGATACAGATAAATACATAGATACATAAATATGTAGATACATAGACAGTTAGATGATAGGTGATAAACAGATAGACAGGCAGACAGAAAGACAGTTGATAGACAAGTGTTTCCTCAGATCACAAGTAATTTCAAAATCATCTTTTATTAAAGCCCTATATAATGTTAAGTGATTGATGACTATCTATGAATGTCATCTCCATTTTCCATGCCTCTGTGTAATCTTCTTTCTTTGGAATTGAAGTTGAGTTAGAAACTCACTTTTAATGAAGAAATAACAGCAGTACTAAAAAACATTGAAGAAGAAGGCTAGAGCTTCTATTTTATTCATCCTACTTGCCCCTATGAATAGCTTGCTTTGAAGAAAATATCCTGTTGTTCAGTTGTCATATAGAAAGCGTGCATGACAAGACACTGAGGGAATAAAAAACTGACACCTTTCAGCAATTCTGTTTTGAGGTTTGGGTTAAATTCACCCTTAGATGATCTCTGGATATCCCTGCATATAGTCAGAGCACTCACTTAAGCCTCAACCAAAGTCTCCTGTAAGAACAGTAATTTTAATGAGCTAAGTAGTGGGGTGTTTACCTCACTACTTTGTCAGTGTGATAAAGATATTTAATAAGCAATTTAAAGATAATGAATTTATTTAGGGTCATGGATTTACATATTACAGTTCCTCAAGGCTTGACTCAGGTATGTGTGTGCCAACAGTGGAAAAGAAAATGAGGGTTGATAGGCAGATAAGAGGTAATTTGTCCTCTCTGGAACCTAGCAACCAGAAAGTACGGTATGAAGGAATCAAGCATATTATTTACCCTTCAAAGGCACAATCTCTGTGGTTTATCTCCTCTTAATGGGCCCTCGAAATGTGAACTTACCTAGAGCACCTATCCACTGAAGATTGTACTCTCATAAACTAAGCTCTTTAAACAGTGCCATCTGCTGAGATGAGTAATACATGAGCTTTTGAGAGTAACACTTCAGAACTAAATCACTTCAGTTCTCAAGCTTATTGTTGTTACTCAATGATAAGGTCAAAAAGCAGTTTATAGGAAAGATCTCCCATGCTCATCGATTGGCAGGATTAATATAGTAAGAATGGCCATCTTGTCAAAAGTAATCTGCAGATTCAATACATTCCCCATCAAAATTCCAACTCAATTCTTCATAGCATTAGAAAGAGCAATTTACAAATTGATTGGGACTAACAAAAAACCCAGGGTATCAAAAACTATTTTCAACAATAAAAGAACTTTGGAGGAAGCACCATCCCTGACCTCAAGCAGTATTACAGAGAAATTGTGATAAAAACTGTATCGTATTGGTACAGAGATAGGCAGGTAGATCAGTGTAATAGAACTGAAGACCAGAAAAGAACCATACAACTATGGTCACTTGATCTTAGACAAAGGAGCTAAAACTATTCAGTGGAAAAATAAGACAATATTATTAACAAAAGGTACTGTGGAGGTCAGCATATAGGAGAATGTAAATCGATCCAATCTTATCAAAATTTGCAAAGCTCAAGACCAAGTGGATGAAGGAGCTCCACATAAAATCCGATACACTGAAATTTATAGAAGAGAAAGTAGGGAAGATCTCCAATACCTGGCTAAGGGGGACATTTTCCTGAACAGAATACTGATGCCTTATGCTCTAAGATCAAGAACCATCAAATGAGACCTTATAAAATTACAAGCTTCGGTAAGGCAAAAGACACTGTCAATAGGACAAAAGATCAACCAACAGATTTGGAAAGGGTCTTTACCAATCCTATATCTAATAGAGGGATAATATTCAAAATATATAAAGAACTGAAGAAGTTAGACTCCAGATAATCAAACAATCCTATTAAAAATGGGCTACAACAGCTCTCAGCTCCCAGACACCATGGAAGAGAGACCCGAAGGCCTGGTCAGATGGGCACTCCTGAGGCTGCAGAGCAGAAGAGACCACCAACACTGCCCAACCCTGCCCACATCCCTGGCCCAAGAGGAAACTGTATAAGGCCTCTGGGTTCCCGTGGGGGAGGGCCCAGGAGCAGCGGGACCCCTGCCTGAGACACCGCCTGAACCTGAAGGAAACAGACCGAATAAACAGTTCTCTGCACCCAAATCCCATGGGAGGGAGAGCTAAACCTTCAGAGAGGCAGACAAGCCTGGGAAACCAGAAGAGACTGCACTCTGTGCACATCCAGACGCCAGAGGAAAACACCAAACGTCATCTGGAACCCTGGTGCACGAAGGCTCCCAGAAACAGCGGCACAGATCTTCCTGGTTGCTGCTGCCACGGAGAGCTCTTGGGCAGCACCCCGCGAGCAAACTTGAGCCTCGGGACCACAGGTAAGACCAACTTTTCTGCTGCAAGTGACCTGTCTGGTGAACTCAAGACACAGGCCCACAGGAACAGCTGAAGACCTGTAGAGAGGGAAAACTACACGCCCGAAAGCTGAACACTCTGTCGACATAACAGGCTGAAAGAAAACAGGAAAACAGGTCTACAGCACTCCTGACACACAGGCTTATAGGGCAGTCTAGCCACTGTCAGAAATAGAAGAACAAAGTAACACTAGAGATAATCTGATGGCGAGAGGCAAGCACAGGAACCCAAGCAACAGAAACCAGGACTACATGGCACCATCGGAGCCCAATTCTCCCACCAAAACAAACATGGAATATCCAAACACACCAGAAAAGCAGGATCTAGTTTCAAAATCATATTTGATCATGATGCTGGAGGACTTCAAGAAAGACGTGAAGAACTCCCTTAGAGAAAATGTAGAAGCCTACAGAGAGGAATCACAAAAATGCCTGAAAGAATTCCATGAAAAAAAACCAAACAAGTAGAAGCCCATAGAGAGGAGTCACAAAAATCCCTGAAAGAATTCCAGGAAATCATAAATAAACAAGTAGAAGCCCATAGAGAGGAGTCACAAAAATCCCTGAAAGAATTCCAGGAAAACACAATCAAACAGTTGAAGGAATTAAAAATGGAAATAGAAGCAATCAAGAAAGAACACATGGAAACAACCCTGGATATAGAAAACCAAAAGAAGAGACAAGGAGCTGTAGATACAAGCTTCACAAACAGAATACAGGAGATGGAAGAGAGAATCTCAGGAGCAGAAGATTCCATAGAAATCATTGACTCAGCTGTTAAAGATAATGTAAAGTGGAAAAAGCTACTGTTCCAAAACATACAGGAAATCCAGGACTCAATGAGAAGATTAAACCTAAGGATAATAGGTATAGAAGAGAGTGAAGACTCCCAGCTTAAAGGACCAGTAAATATCTTCAACAAAATCATAGAAGAAAACTTCCCTAACCTTAAAAAAGAGATACCCATAGGCATACAAGAAGCCTACAGAACTCCAAATAGATTGGACCAGAAAAGAAACACCTCCCGTCACATAATAGTCAAAACACCAAATGCACAAAATAAAGAAAGAATATTAAAAGCAGTAAGGGAAAAAGGTCAAGTAACATGTAAAGGCAGACCTATCAGAATCACACCAGACTTTTCTCCAGAAACTATGAAGGCCAGAAGATCCTGGACTGATGTCATACAGACCCTAAGAGAACACAAATGCCAGCCCAGGTTACTGTATCCTGCAAAACTCTCAATTAACATAGGTGGAGAAACCAAGATATTCCATGACAAAACCAAATTTACACAATATCTTTCTACAAATCCAGCACTACAAAGGATAATAAATGGTAAAGCCCAACATAAGGAGGCAAGCTATTCCCTAGAAGAAGCACGAAACTAATCGTCTTGGCAACAAAACAAAGAGAAGAAAAGCACACAAACATAACCTCACATCCAAATATGAATACGACAGGAAGCAATAATCACTATTCCTTAATATCTCTCAACATCAATGGCCTC
Organism: Rattus norvegicus; assembly: GCF_021556685.1. Classification (NCBI taxonomy): domain Eukaryota; kingdom Metazoa; phylum Chordata; class Mammalia; order Rodentia; family Muridae; genus Rattus; species Rattus norvegicus. The sequence continues at coordinate 60,169,216 of NC_141546.1, read as the reverse complement.
AACACCCCAATAAAGAGACATAGATTAACAAACTGGATACGCAACGAGGACCCTGCATTCTGCTGCCTACAGGAAACACACCTCAGAGACAAAGACAAACAATACCTCAGAGTGAAAGGCTGGAAAACAACTTTCCAAGCAAATGGTCGGAAGAAGCAAGCTGGAGTTGCCATTCTAATATCAGATAAAGTCAATTTTCAACTAAAAGTCATCAAAAAAGATAAGGAAGGACACTTCATATTCATCAAAGGAAAAATCCACCAAGATGAACTCTCAATCCTAAATATCTATGCTGCAAATACAAGGGCACCTACATACGTAAAAGAAACCTTACTAAAGCTCAAAACACACATTGCACCTCATACAATAATAGTGGGAGATTTCAACACCCCACTCTCATCAATGGACAGATCATGGAAACAGAAATTAAACAGAGACGTAGACAGACTAAGAGAAGTCATGAGCCAAATGGACTTAACGAAAATTTATAGAACATTCTATCCTAAAGCAAAAGGATATAACTTCTTCTCAGCTCCTCATGGTACTTTCTCCAAAATTGACCATATAATTGGTCAAAAAAGGGGCCTCAACAGGTACAGAAAGATAGAAATAACCCCATGCATGCTATCGGACCACCACGGCCTAAAACTGGTCTTCAATAACAATAAGGGAAGAATGCCCACATATACGTGGAAATTGAACAATGCTCTACTCAATGATAACCTGGTCAAGGAAGAAATAAAGAAAGAAATTAAAGACTTTTTAGAATTTAATGAAAATGAAGGTACAACATACCCAAACTTATGGGACACCATGAAAGCTGTGCTAAGAGAAAAATTCTTAGCGCTGAGTGCCTGCAGAAAGAAACAGGAAAGAGCATATGTCAGCATCTTGACAGCACACCTAAAAGCTCTAGAACAAAAAGAAGCAAATACACCCAGGAGGAGTAGAAGGCAGGAAATAATCAAACTCAGAGCTGAAATCAACCAAGTAGAAACAAAAAAGGACCATAGAAAGAATCAACAGAACCAAAAGTTGGTTCTTTGAGAAAATCAACAAGATAGATAAACCCTTAGCGAGACTAACGAGAGGACACAGAGAGTGTGTCCAAATTGATAAAATCAGAAATGAAAAGGGAGACATAACTACAGATTCAGAGGAAATTCAAAAAATCATCATATCTTACTATAAAAACCTATATTCAACAAAACTTGAAAATCTGCAGGAAATGGACAATTTCCTAGACAGATACCAGGTACCGAAGTTAAATCAGGAACAGATAAACCAGTTAAATAACCCCATAACTCCTAAGGAAATAGAAGCAGTCATTAAAGGTCTCACAACCAAAAAGAGCCCAGGTCCAGACGGGTTTAGTGCAGAATTGTATCAGACCTTCATAGAAGACCTCATACCAATATTATCCAAACTATTCCACAAAATTGACACAGATGGGGCACTACCGAATTCCTTCTATGAAGCCACAATTACACTTATACCTAAACCACACAAAGACCCAACAAAGAAAGAGAACTTCAGACCAATTTCCCTTATGAATATCGACGCAAAAAATACTCAATAAATTTATTGGCAAACCGAATTCAAGAGCACATCAAAACAATCATCCACCATGATCAAGTAGGCTTCATCCCAGGCATGCAGGTATGGTTTAATATACAGATAACCATCAACGTGATCCATTATATAAACAAACTGAAAGAACAGAACCACATGATCATTTCATTAGATGCTGAGAAAGCATTTGACAAAATTCAACACCCCTTCATGATAAATGGAAAGAATAGGAATTCAAGGCCCATACCTAAACATAGTAAAAGCCATATACAGCAAACCAGTTGCTAACATTAAACTAAATGGAGAGAAACTTGAAGCAATCCCACTAAAATCAGGGACTAGACAAGGCTGCTCACTCTCTCCCTACTTATTCAATATAGTTCTTGAAGTTCTAGCCAGAGCAATCAGAAAACAAAAGGAGGTCAAGGGGATATAGATCGGAAAAGAAGAAGTCAAAATATCACTATTTGCAGATGATAAGATAGTATATTTAAGTGATCCCAAAAGTTCCACCAGAGAACTACTAAAGCTGATAAACAACTTCAGCAAAGTGGCTGGGTATAAAATTAACTCAAATCAATCAGTAGCCTTCCTCTACACAAAAGAGAAACAAGCCAAGAAAGAAATTAGGGAAACGACACCCTTCATAATAGACCCAAATAATATAAAGTACCTCGGTGTGACTTTAACCAAGCAAGTAAAAGATCTGTACAATAAGAACTTCAAGACACTAAAGAAAGAAATTGAAGAAGACCTTAGAAGATGGAAAGATCTCCCATGCTCATGGATTGGCAGGATCAATATAGTAAAAATGTCCATTTTACCAAAAGCAATCTACATATTCAATGCAATCCCCATCAAAATACCAATCTAATTCTTCAAAGAGTTAGACAGAACAATTTGCAAATTCATTTGGAATAACAAAAAACCCAGGATAGCTAAAACTATCCTCAACAATAAAAGGACTTCAGGGGGAATCACTATCCCTGAACTCAAGCAGTATTACAGAGCAATAGTGATAAAAACTGCAGGATATTGGTACAGAGACAGACAGATAGACCAATGGAATAGAATTGAAGACCCAGAAATGAACCCACACACCTATGGTCACTTGATTTTTGACACAGGAGCCAAAACCATCCCATGGAAAACAGATAGCATTTTCAGCAAATGGTGCTGGTTCAACTGGAGGTCAATATGTAGAAGAATGCAGATCGATCCATGCTTATCACCCTGTACAAAGCTTAAGTCCAAGTGGATCAAGGACCTCCACATCAAACCAGACACACTCAAACTAATAGAAGAAAAACTAGGGAAGCATCTGGAACACATGGGCACTGGAAAAAATTTCCTGAACAAAACACCAATGGCTTATGCTCTAAGATCAAGAATCAACAAATGGGATCTCATAAAACTGCAAAGCTTCTATAAGGTAAAGGACACTGTGGTTAGGACAAAACGGCAACCAACAGATTGGGAAAAGATCTTTACCAATCCTACAACAGATAGAGGCCTTATATCCAAAATATACAAAGAACTCAAGAAGTTAGACCGCAGGGAGACAAATAACCCTATTAAAAAATGGGGTTCAGAGCTAAACAAAGAATTCACAGCTGAGGAATGCCGAATGGCTGAGAAACACCTAAAGAAATGTTCAACATCTTTAGTCATAAGGGAAATGCAAATCAAAACAACCCTGAGATTTCACCTCACACCAGTGAGAATGGCTAAGATCAAAAACTCAGGTGACAGCAGATGCTGGCGAGGAAGTGGAGAAAGAGGAACACTCCTCCATTGTTGGTGGGATTGCAGACTGGTACAACCATTCTGGAAATCAGTCTGGAGGTTCCTCAGAAAATTGGACATTGAACTGCCTGAGGATCCAGCTATACCTCTTTTGGGCATATACCCAAAAGATGCCCCAACATATAAAAAAGACACGTGCTCCACTATGTTCATCGCAGCCTTATTTATAATAGCCAGAAGCTGGAAAGAACCCAGATGCCCTTCAACAGAGGAATGGATACAGAAAATGTGGTACATCTACACAATGGAATATTACTCAGCTATCAAAAACAACGGCTTTATGAAATTCGTAGGCAAATGTTTGGAACTGGAAAATGTCATTCTGAGTGAGCTAACCCAATCACAGAAAGACATACATGGTATGCACTCATTGATAAGTGGCTATTAGCCAAAATGCTGGAATTACCCTAGATGCCTAGAACAAATGAAACCCAAGAAGGATGATCAAAATGTGAATGCTTCACGCCTTCTTTAAACGGGGAACTAGAATACCCTTTTCAGGGAAGAGAGAGGCAAAGATTAAAACAGAGACTGAAGTAACACCCATTCAGAGCCTGTCCCACATGTGGCCCATACATATACAGCCACCCAATTAGACAAGATGGATGAAGCAAAGAAGTGCAGACCGACAGGAGCCGGATGTAGATCGCTCCTGAGAGACACAGCCAGAATACGGCAAATACAGTGGCGAATGCCAGCAGCAAACCACTGAACTGAGAATAGAACCCCCGTTGAAGGAATCAGAGAAAGAACTGGAAGAGCTTGAAGGGGCTCGAAACCCCATATGTACAACAATGCCAAGCAACCAGAGCTTCCAGGGACTAAGCCACTACCTAAAAACTATACATGGACTGACCCTGGACTCTGACCACATAGGTAGCAATGAATATCCTAGTAAGAGCACCAGTGGAAGGGGAAGCCCTGGGTCCTGCTAAGACTGAACCCCCAGTGAACTAGATTGTTGGGGGGAGGGCGGCAATGGGGGGAGGGTTGGGAGGGGAATACCCGTAAGGAAGGGGAGGGGGAAGGGGGGAGGGGGATTTTTCCCGGAAACCGGGAAAGGGAATAACACTCGAAATGTATATAAGAAATACTCAAGTTAATAAAAAAAATGGGCTACAGAGGGTTTAAGAGCACCGACTCCTCTTCCAGAGGTCCTGAGTTCAATTCCCAGCAACCACATGGTGGCTCACAACCATCTATAATGCGGTCATCTTCTGGCTAGCAGGCACACATGCAGACAGAAATCTGTATGATGTATACTAAACAAACAAACTAACTAACTAATTAATTAATTGATTGATTAAAATGGGGTACAGAGTTAAACAAAGAATTCTCAGCTGAGGAATATCAAATGGCCAAGAAGCCCTTAAAAATAGACATCCTCAGTCATCAGGGAAATGCAAAACAACCCTGATATTCCACCTCATACCAATCAGAATGGCTGAGATAAAAAACTCAGGTGATGGCAGATGCTGCCAAGGATGTGGAGAAAGAGGAATATCCCTCCATTATTGGTGGGATTGCAACCTGGTACAACAACTCTGGAAACCAGTCTGACCGTTCCTCAGAAAATTGTATATTGTACTACCTGAGGACCCAGGCATATCATTTCTGGACAGATACCCAAAAGATTCTTCAACATATATCAAGGACACATGTTCAACTATGTTCATAGAATCCTTATTTATAATAGCCAGAAGCTAGATAAAGCTCAGATATCCTTCAACAGAAAGATGATCACAGGAAATGTGGTATATTTACACAATGGAGTAGTACTCAGCTATTAAAAACAGTGACTTCATTGGGGAAACAAACCTTCACATGACCAAGGTATTATCCTCCTATTGAAGCTGGACAATTCTATCCTCTGCTACATATGTGGCTAGGGTCATGGGTCTCCCCATAAGTACTCATTTGTTAATGGTTTAGTCCCTGGGAGCTCTGGTGGCCTGTGGTTGGTTGGTATTGCTATTCATCCTATGATGTTGCAAACCCCTTTGGTTCCTTCAGTCTTTACTTTAACTCCTCCATTGGGGTCCCCTTGTTTAGTCCAGTGGTCAGCTGCAATCATTCTCATCTGTATAAGTAGGGCTCTGCCTCTAAGAAGACACCCATATCTGCCCCCTGTCAGCAAGCACTTCTAGGCATCAGCAATAGTGACTGGATTTGGTGAATGCATATAGGATGGATCCCCAGATGGGGCAGTCTCTGGATGATCTTTTCTTCAGTCCTTGCTCCATTCCTTGTGCTTATATTTCCTCCTGTGAGTATTTTGCTCTTCTTTCTAAGAAGGAATGGAGCATCACATTTTGGCCTTTCTTCTATATTTTATTAGGTATTCCAAGGGTTTGGGCTAATATCCACTTATCAGTGCATACCTTTTCTGTTCTTTTGTAACTACTTTCTAGTTATATACATTTACCTAAGTATTTCATGTAGTCATTGTTTGTAATAGTTGAGTAATAGCTCAGTAATAGCTCCATTGTATAAATGTACCAGATTTTCTGTATCCATTTCATTGATGAAGGACATCTGGGTTCTTTTCACCTTGTGACTATTCTTAATAAGGCTGCTCTGAACATAGTGGAGCATGTGTGCTTGTATTATTTTGGAGCATCCTTTGGGTATCTACCCAGGATCAGTATAGTTGGGTCCTCAGGTAGTACTATGTCTAATTTTCTGAGGAACTACCAGATTGATTTCCAGAGTGGTTGTACCAGCTCACAATCTGTCCAATAATGAAGGAGTGTTCTTTCTCCACATCCTCACCACGATCTGCTGTCACCTGAGTTTATGATCTTAGCCATTCTGACTGGTGTGTGGTAGAATCTCTAGGTTGTTTTGATTTGTATTTCCCTGATGACTAAGGATGTTGAACATTTCTTTAGGTACTTCTTGGCCATTCAATATTCCTCAGTTAAAAATTCTTTGTTTAGCTCTGTACCCCATTTTTAATAGCATTATTTGATTCTCTGAAGTCTAACTTCTTTAGTTCTTTGTATATATTGGACATTATCACTCTATTGGATGTAGTAAAGACCTTGTCCAAATCTATTGGTTGCTGTTTTGTCCTATTGACAGTGTCCTTTGCCTTACAGATACTTTCCAATTTTATGAGGTCCCATTTGTGGATTTTTTATCTTAGAGCATAAGCCATTGGTATTTTGTTCAGGAAAATTTCCCCTGTGCTTATGTGTTCAAGGCTCTTCCCCACTTTCTCTTTTATTAGTTTCAGAGTCTCTGGTTTTATATGGAGGTCTTTGATCCACTTGGACTTGAGCTTTGTACAAGGAAATAAGAATGGATCAACTTGCATTCTTCTACATGCCGACCTCGAGTTGAACCAGCATGATTTGTTGAAAATGCTGTCTTTTTTCCATTGGATCGTTTTAGCTCCTTTTCAAAGATCAAGTGACCATAGATGTTTTGGTTCATTTCTGGTCTTCAATTCTATTCCATTGACCTACCTGCCTGTCTTTGTACCAATACCATACAGTTTTTTAATCACAATTTCTCTGCAATACAGCTTGAGGTCAGGAGTAGTGATTCCCCTTCCCATTGAAGGGTAATGCCATGGCACTGAGTAAAGAGCATGTGACTAAGAATGGGAGCATCTTCATAGAAGAAGGGCGAGGGAGTATGTGAAAGGGGGGAAGGGAGGAACATTAGAAATATAAATACAAAAAATATCCAAGAAAATAAAAATTAAAAATAAATAATGACTTCACTATAGTCTTAGGCAAATGGCTAGAACTAAAAAATATTATCATGAGTGAAGTAACCCAATCAGAAAAGAACATATATGCTATGCACTTACTGATAAGTGAATATTAGCCCAAACATTCAGAATACCCAAGATACAATTTATAGAACACATGAAGCTTGAGAAGAAGGAAGACCAAAGTGTGGATGGTTCAGTCCTTCTAAGAAGGGGGGAGAAAATGTTCACACTAGGATATATGGGGGCAAAATGTACAGAATAGACTGAAGGAAAATCCAGCTAGGTACTGCCCCATGTGCAGATCCATCCTCTATACATTCAATAAACCCAGACATTATTGTGGATGCCATGATGTACATGCTGACAGGAGCCTAATATAGCTGTCATCTGAGAGGTTCTGCCAGAGCCTGACAAATACAGAGGTGGATGCTAGCAACCAACCACTGGGCTGAGAGTAGGGTCCCAACAGAGAAGTTAGAGAAAGGACTGAAGGAGCTGAAGAGCTTTGCAATTGCATAAGAAGAACAACAATATAAATTAACCAGACGCCCCAGAGCTCCCAGGGACTAAACCATCAACCAACTATTACACATGGGAACCCATGGCTTCAACCACATATATTGGTACTGTCTGGCATCAATAGGAGGGAAAACCCTTGGTCCTATGAAGGCTCATTTTTCCAGTGTAGGGGAATGTCAGGGTGGAGCAAAATGTCAGGGAGCAGGTATATGGGTGGGGAAGAACCCTCATAGAAGCAGGAGAAGGGAGGATAGTATAAGGGGTTTCCAGAGGGTAATCCAGTAAAAGGGATGACTTTTAAAATGTAAATAAAGAACATATCCAATAAAAATGAAAAAAAGCAGTTTATAAAACATATTATTTTTCATAAAATCACCTTTGCTTATCAAATACTGATAGATGAATACAATAAAAATAAAAATTGTGAAACCACGTTGACACTTGTCATTTGTGTTTGACGTATGTAAAGTGATAATCTTTTGTGCATAAGTTTGCCACAAAGGAAAAATATTCTCAACTTCATTGATATTGCTTTAAAAGAGATTTGGCATTTTTCTCTTATTTCTTAACAATTTTCTCTATATTTTTGTTATTTTGTAGAAAGGGATTCCATATTATAGAACGTTTTAACACTTTTATCATAACTACACAATGTATTTAATCATTATATAATGTCTTAACCTATTCATATGGTGAAAAATAACTGAAAGATTTCTCTGTTGCCTAGGTTTCTTTTTTAAATGAAGCTGTATAATGTATTTATATACATTGGATGAATGTATATTCAAATGATTTATGTTAATAGCTTTCCATTTTATTAGTGAGTAGTAATAATTCATCTTATAGTGAAAACAGGTTCTTTCTCAGGGATATGTTTGTCTAATGTTTTGCCTCATTCTCTTGTTTGTCATTTAACATTTCTACTGTTGCTTTTATTGTACAAAATATTGACAGAAGAGAGTTTATCTTGCATTTCTATTTTCACTCATGCTTAGGAAACCATTTTATATATTTGTTTTTGTCTGATATATTTAGTTTGAATCTTATAATTAGCTCTGTAATATACTATGAATTTATTATTTCTCTATAAATGTGTATGTTTCCTTGTGCAAATATTTGTAATTCATATATAATTTAATTTATAGGTTAAGATGAATTCATTTGTATGATAATATTCAGTGGTTTTAGCGTCTGTAAAAGTTCTTTTTACCCATTGAATTTTTTTGATAACTTGCTCAAGAAAAATAATGAGTGAACATTCACTAATATTTATTCCTAGATTCAACATTCTATTATAGTGATTGTATATATACACATATATATGTATATATGTATATAGGTATATATTATATATGATTTTGCATAGATCACACTCTGTTTATAAATATAGATTTCACTGTGATTTAAAATGTTAAATGTAATATTTATTCTACATAATGAATATTACATATTTCAATTATAAATTTTAGTTCTGGAATATTCATTATTTTCTTTCATTACATATTTTAAAAAGAAGCAGAAAAATACTTCTTTAGCACTTATAATTAGAAAGTCATACATTATATATATGCTGATGTTTGAGAATTTCATGAAAAACTGTCTAATTATATTTAAGACATAGACCAAACTAACCTCAATGGACTTTCCTTTTAACAAGGTTCTTCAGAAAATATGATCATACATATTGTACCATGGATAGTCTCCAGCAATGCTTTTGTTGCTACATGAAATACAAACTAAAACCTACCAAGTGAAATAGAACTTCTCGTAATTCCTGTATCTTGTTTATCTAAGGCCTCATGATTTTTTAAACACATTTATTGTGCAGCAGGATAAACCACTGTTTGTAACAGTTCATGATTGCAAGCCTTCAGAAATAAGCAGATGGCTGATATGCCTTGCTTTTTTGTCATATCATTTCTATTAAGAGACGAGCAGGAAGCACACGGTACTCAGAAATAGCAGTTATTTTGGAATACAGTCAATCACATGTCACCCAGATCCCAAGAGGAAAATGATTAGGCCAGTTTTGCTGAGCATGATATAATAATTCATTTTCTTCTCTGATTTTGATTGTGTCTGAGTTGTCTTTCTTACATAATGACAAGTACTTTATGTTTGCATTTGAATATATCACCAAGGCTGCTTCCTGTCTCTAGAAAATAGGGATCTTTCAGGCCTTTGAAAATTATCTACTTTGATTTTGATTCAATTAATTCCACAATTGTATCAAGTTATGGATTTCTTGTGAATACTGTGTACTATAAATTCTAAAGCTGCATCTCTAACTTTACTAATATTAGTCAAAAAGTCAAAATACCCATGATACAACCCACAGACCATAAGAAGTTTAATAAGAAGGGAGGCCCAAGTGAGGATGCTTCAATACCACATAGAAAGCAGAACAAAATAATCGCATGAGGCAGAGGGAGGAAGGAAACTGGGTTAAGAATGGAGGGGGAGGGAAAAAGCAGGACAGGATCAGGTATTGGGGAGGCAGGAGGGAACCCCAGAGGGCCAGGAGAATGAATAGAAATACACATCTGCCCTAGTTGGGGGTTGTTGGCAGGACCTCTGGAGATTCCCAGAGACTTGGGGTGTGAGAAGATCTCAGGACTCAATGTGCGTGAGCTGAGCAAAGATCTCTAGCAGATGAACCTCATTTTAGAGATGGAACTCAACAGTCCAACTCCAGTAGATAAACAGGATCCTTAGTAGAGGAATGGTATTACAAACAAACCTTCAACATTTTTGATTTAGGATTTTTTTTTTGTGTCTAAAAGTACAGGGACAAAAGTGGAACAGAGATAAAAGGAACGGCCATCCATGGACAGTTCAACTTGAGATCCATCCAAAAAAGTGACCAAACCCTGACACTATTACTGATGCTATCTAGTTCTTGTTGACAGGTGCTTAGCATGGCTGTCCTCTGAGAGGCTCTAACAACAGCTGACTAAGACAGATTCAGATTCTTATAGCCAGGCATTGGACTAAAGTTAGGGACCTCTATGGAAGAGGTAGGGGAAGGATTAGAGGGGCTGAAGGAAATGGCAACCCCATAAGAAGACCAACAGTGTTAACTAAAATAGACACCTGGGAACTCACAGAGACTAAGTCACTAACCAAAGAGCAAATACAAGTTAGTCAAAGGCCATGGGTGCATTACTGCCTTGTCTGGTTTCTGTGACAGAAGATGTACCTAATCCTGAAGAGGCTTGATGCCTCAGAGAAGGTGGAAGCCAAGGGTGTGTACTCTCTTATGCAAAGAAAAACAGGATGGGGTAAGAAACTCTGGAAGTCGAGGCAGAGAAGGGCAACAATTGGGATATAAACAAATGAAATACTAAAAAAAAAAAGATATTTACAATTGTCTACAATTGTTGTGGTCTAGTTCATTGCGAGTATATAGGCAAAAGCTACATCTTTCTGAGATAATTTATGATGTCCTTGAATGCTTGATTGCCTTGCTTTTTTACCTCTGGAGTATTGGTAACAGCCATGTGCCCCCATAGCCTGCAAAACTTTTGATTTTACATATCTTTTTAATCCCAAATTAAGAGACTTCCCCAGTTCCAACCAATTTCATAATTTGTTTGTTTTTACTTCGTGTTGTATCTTTCTTTGTAGTATTATTCCATTTCTAGCTTTTACCTTAACTGTGTGTCCCTATAGTATAGACCATACCATAGCTCATGGCTCAACACAGCATTGCCACTATTCTTTACTATTAGGTGAATTTTCCAGGCAAGTCTTTCAGTGTATTTTGTTGAAACCTGTCTTGCTTGTTTGGTTTACTTCATTTGAGAATGTTCAACAATCATTATTACCTTTATCTATCCAATTCTAGGATCTGAAGCACTCCTACTTGAGGGATTCTCCAAGTACCTATTTTGGTTACATTGTATTCGATTTGTACCTATTTTTTCCTTGAACTATTTTTTTATATTTTAAACCTCATTCTAAATATGCTATCTTTAAGCTATCGAGAGATGCTGTATTTGAGATATAAAATTTTCAAGTTTACACAGATTTAAATTGAATGTTAAAATTCTGTATCTTACCTAAAAATATTTTCATCTTTCCTTTAATTTATGATAAGTACTTTGTTACATACTTGAACTTCAATAAATTGGTAATATTTAATATTTAATTTCAAGATGAACAGTTTTCTTTTTAAGGTAATATTTGCTAATTTCACATAACATTTTTACTGTATACTGATCTAGGTTGGTCATTATTATAAATTTTCTTGTGGCATATTTTTCTAAATGCCTGTATTTTTCCAAGGCACATAGTTCCTTTACTTGTGCATCATTTTAACCTGTCAAGGTTTGTTGACTTTAACACTCATTAGTGTATGTCTCTGTTATTTTTATCTTATTCATTGGGTATAGTTCTAACTTTATCATAAGATAAATGTGAGGGTTGATTTTATACAAGGGTGCTCCCATATATTTGGTTAAGCATTACTTCTTAATATGCTTATGAGGTCTTATAATAAAATTAACACTTAGAACCATAAAACTTTTTAGAAAAATGGCACTCCCCAGTGTGGTTGGGCCTCCTTCTCTATCTCAAAGGGTTCCATTTCCCATTCTCCCATTATAATTTCTTTAATCTGTTTCTTGCTTCACACTCAACAGAATTTGGAAACTTGTACTCTTCTTCCTCATCAAACTGCTCATATTCCTGGTATTTGAAAAGAAATATGTAATCAACTTTTCTTAGTACATAGCTTTCAACTATGTATGTGGTACATCTCTGCCCAGATAATCATGTATGTATCATAATTTTTTTTTCTGTTTCTCTAGAGAACACAAAGTAATTCAATAGTTATAGGTATGCTTTGCCATTGTAGTACCTTGAGGAATATATATTGTTTTACACAATATATTTCACTGTGGTGGAGTTTACAGTCAATTTTACTTCTAGAGCGTGTGTGTGTGTGAGTTATTAATTTTACTTTATATATATATATATATATATATATATATATATATATATCCTGGTGTATCTATTTAATGTTCCTTGCATGTGTAAGAATTCAGTGCTTACCTCATGAAATCACATAAACTATTAGAGGGCTTATCTCTGGGGATACTACTTCTCACTTTCATAGCCGCTATTAATTATTTATATTTCTTTCACAGTGTGGGGTGTGCTGTGAATTTTTTTCCTACATGATATAATTTCTTTTTGGATTGTCATTGTTTAGATATTGTTTACTCATCCATGTGCTCAAGATGTCATGGATAATATTTCTTTGTCATTTCTAGGAAATACAAAGTCACAGCCAACTATCTGATGCTAGGGTTCTTATAATCTTTCTGTACTTTCTTCCACGATGTTTCTGAGAACCATCCATCAGTTTAGGAGCTGTTTTGAAGATGTATGCACTGGGTTAGTCTACCTCATTAATGGTTGTTCATTGTATTTATGCTGATTGTGGTTTTCTGTAACTGTCATTTGTTCATCAATGAGAACCTCCTTTGATGAGGAGTGAGAGTTAAATATATTTCCTTGTCTTTTAAAATTCACATAAAAGAGCATTCAGTTTTTCATGGAAGCTTTCTAGTTGTCAAAAGAACCAAGAAACATACTTTATTAGATATTATTAGATCCTTTATCCTTTGTTCCTTTAGAGGTATGTTATAATAATAAAGCAAATCACAAAAGCAAAATATGATCATTTTCAAATATGATATATCCAGTGATAAATCTAGCCTTATCTTTATCATCTCCTTTTACCAGTGTTTGAGCTGTACCTGAAAACAATGAAATTTCTTAGTTCAAAGAGATTGTCAGTCAGTTATATAGCTAAATGCGTAAGCAGATTACTTTATTTCCTTAAATTTTTATAGAAGAATAATTAGATTAAATAGATTATGACATGCAAATAGTGAGTTTGACATTGACCGAAGAACAATCTACACTTCTTTCCATATTTTGGTATATAACGTCTATATATGCATTGTTTATGATGATATCCTTAACTACACCTGAGAGATCATACTAAATGTGTGGTTCATAATGAGTTTCAAGCCTTTCAAGGACATTCTATCCTCTGGCAAAAGACTGATAGTGTTCAAAGATACCAAGATAAAAGGAGTTAGATATGAGGTCACCAATGAAAACTACAGATGTTCTATGCGATGTTCTGTTATTTCATAAATATAACTCAAATCATAAATATTCATAAAAAATACCTTGAAAGTTCAGAGCATAGAATCCAATAAACTGCTATCCACTCATAGCATCACATTCCAGTTTCTGTCTGGAATGTATTATCCTTGCTTTGCTAAATATTGTTCATCTTCAATAGTTTGTGTATTATCACATAATTATTTTCTTCAAAAAAAATAACCAAGGCAAAAATCATTAATTAATCCATGCAATGTATTAATCATGCAGGTATTTAACCAACTAATCATATCTACATTGTAAATTTTCAATAAAATCACAGGATTTTAACATTTGGATCAGTTCCTTTGGTGTACAATACTCTGTGCATATATATCACTATAGACTACGTCTAAAGGAAATGGACATTATTCTTTTCTTCCTGAGCTTCATGTGTGGCTTCCTAATATATGATGTGTCTTCTGTCCTGGCTAGTTTTATGTCAACTATATACAAGTTAAAGTCATCTAAGGAGAAGAACCCTCAGTTGAGAAAATGTAATATATTCAGGCAATAGACAGCAAAGTGCACATTCATTGTCTTAATTACTGAGGAATATGTGAAGATCCAGCTGGTTATGGGTGGGTAAACCCCTGGGCTAGTGATCTGGGTTCTACAAGAATACAACCTGAGCAAGCCCTGAGGAAGAAGCCACACAGTCCATAGCTTTGCATCATCTCTTACTGCCTAGTTGAATTTGAGCTTGGCTCCTCTCAACGGGCTGTGATTTAGTATATGTAAGCTCTATAAACCCTTTCCTCCCTAAGATGCTTTTGGTTTTGATGTTTCTTCACTGCAATAGTCACCCTAACTAAGGTATACATTTTTATCACTTTTTTCATGGTTTTAATTGCATTCTTTCACTGTTAAAAGAAGTCTATGGGAAAACTGTTTCAAAGAGTTCTGTGAGTCTTTATAGAAAATTGCCAAATTTGAGTGGATTAAGGGAACCCTCTCAATTTACATATGCTGTTTAAAATCTTAAGCAGATATAGCAATTTAACTAACTTCAGGTAATGGTTCATAATGATATAATAGAATCATATTATCCTATTCTGGATGAAAAAATCTATTGCAGAGTGCTTTTGATACCAGTGCAAAATTGCTCAAAGAGCTTAGATACCATCATTCCAACTTTATGATGGGAGTAAAAGTTGAATAGATCAAAAGTCAAAACTTTTGTTTGATCCATTAGAAAACTGAAGTGGCAAGACTTCAAAGAACTATAAAATCTGGACAGACAGGTAGTAAATGCAGAGATTCATAGACAAGTATATTTCGATGAAATTTGCATCACTGGAGACTAAATGTAGAATTCTGTGAAAGCAAGAAATTTCTGGTAATTGTAGTATTAAGAATAATCATAGTGTATTAACAAGAATTACCATGAAGAATTTTAATTAGACATAATAGTTTATATAATTATATGTTGTACATATCATATATTATAAATATATAACTATAAGTATATAAATATATTACAAATATTATTTTACAATATAATTGTGGCACACAGACACCTCTTGCCTGACATGATGTTTGTATAGCACACAGAGTTCATGACTAAAGAAGAATGTCAGTGACAATTCTTCCCTTAAAGTCAGAAACTTCAGGCAATTTAAATTCCAGCCATTACCCATAATGGAGAAGTTAGAGAAAAGACTGAAGGAGCTGAAAGGATTTGCAACTCCATAGGAAGAACAACAATATCAACTAACCAGACACCCCCACCCCGCCCCAGAGCCTCCAGGGACTAAACCATCAACCAAAAAGTACATATGGCTCCAGCCACATATGTAGCAGAGAATGGCATTGTCTGGCATTAATTGGAAGAGAAGCTCTTGGTCCTGTGAAGGCTGATTTCCTCAGTGTAGGGGAATGCCAGGGTGTTGAGGTGGGAATGGGTGGATGGGAATGGGAGCATCTTCACAAAAGGAGGCTTGAGGCAGGGGGGAGGGGGATAACATTTGAAATGCAAATACATAATACATCTAATAAAAATAAATTAAAAAAAAACTATTTGGAAAAAAATAAAAAGTTCTTTCTGCTCTGGCACAGCCTAATTTCTTAATGTCCTCGAACAGTCTAAAACTTCATTGTCATCAAAAGTAGAAAATTACTGTCAAATTCGCCTAAATAGTAAACACTTACTTCAATATCTTTTATATGATTTACATGCTTAAACATAAACTTTTAGACAATTTATCCTCATTCTTGAAGTTGAAGACATCAAACTTATTGCTTCTTTAAATAATCTTTCCTATTCTTAATGATAACTTTGTTCAAACTTGCTTCAAATTGTGCATTTAGAATTGTATGAATTATTATTTCTTTTAATAATACTCAGACTTGGCTCATGTATCTTTGTGTCTCATAATCCATAGTCTCACCAACATCTCCTCTCTCTCTCTCTCTCTCTCTCTCTCTCTCTCTCTCTTTCTCTCTCTCTCTGTGTGTGTGTGTGTGTGTGTGTGTGTGTGTGTGTTTGTGTGTGTGTAGAGGTTATCTTCTTGCTTACTTAAAAATCAGATCAGATGATGAGTATTATATAAGTAGTATAATTTCCTATGCCCGGCCTTTCTATGCCTCTCGATAGCTTACTGACTTATGAATTCCTCTTTTTATAGTTCTGATGTGAGGTTTATTTCGTTTATGTCTATCACATCTTTTCCCTTCTTTAGCTTGTTTTCTTTTGTATTTAAAGTATTTGGATTCTAGAAAGACTGTTTAGCAGAGACCAAATTTGTACTCACTTTAAAACTCTTTAGCAGCTTTAAGAAATCACAAATGATTTCTTCTATCTCATTCTCCCATTTCCCACAATTCCTGCTAAAATAGACTAATATGGATGATATTGACGATTTTCTTTTTCTAGTTGTATTCTTTCCATATCATAGGCAAATTCTTTTGTGCAAGACAGCTAAAACTTATTTGCATATCTTATTGCTCATGATCATAAACCTTCATTTCTTATAGACAGGAAAAAATTTGGTTGAAGTTTTGTGGGTGGGTCCATCTGTCTATCACCCCACTTGGGTTCCTGCCTGGCTACAAGAGGTGACCTCTTCAGTTTTCAAAACCCAATGTCATCAGTCACAGCTAAGGTCACCCATTGATTCTTGAGTACCTGTCTTGTTCCAGATATCTGTCCCATCCTGGAGATGGCCCCAACCTCCTTTCCCCTGTAAGTTGCAGATTTATCCTGTCTGCAAGAAATACAGGAATGGGGGATGGATCACAGACTGAGAGAATGACCAAGGAGTAACTGGTCAACTTGTGACCTGATTTTTGTATCGGTTCTGAAAAACTAGAGCAGGGTCTATCTCAAAAGTTGTTGCCTGTACATCTAGTACATTCTTCTAGCTGCACTACTTTTTGGTCACCTCAATGAAAGAGGAAGTGCCATGGTAGGTGGATACTCAGGGGGAGCCCTGGTTGGTCAGAGGAGAGGCAGGGTGGGAGAATTATTGCAGAAGGAGTTAAGTGAGATGGGGCAGTGAGCAGGATGTAAAGTGAACAAGAAAAATTAAAATTAAATTAAAAAATCATACAACTGGTATAACATCCTAGTTCCAATCCTGTTCCATGTGTGTTATCTTTAGGGAAGTTTTACATTCTGCTCCACAATACATTTCCTGTACTCTAGCTTCTACTCTTCAAGCATTTGTGCCACGTCTAACACACATTGAAAGACTACTATCATGGAACTTTGCCCAAAGTTTGCTTCTACCATATGAGCTCAGTCTTGGTTTCATGTCCTATCGGCTCTAGTAAAAGACACATAACTGCCAAAGCAATGGGGGTTAGGCGGTATGACCTCTATGGGGGTAAGCTTTCCCAATTTGACACAATCTAGAATCATATTGGGAGAGAAATTTAATGAGAGATTTTTATCCATCAAGTTGGTCTGTAGACACATCTGTAGAGGAGCATCTAGATCAACTTAGTGTATGTTGGAAGAACTGTAGTAAATAAAGAATGAATTTTGTAATACTAACTCAAACATTGCCATGAAGGAGGGAAATTTTTTGCATTGCTTTCTTACTTTGAGTTTTCTATTTCAGGAAGTTGTCCTGCCTTGTTTTTGCTTCCACTGATTCATTCACTGATATTAGAGACAGTTTTTTCACATGTCCAATGTACAGTCCACGCCCTAGCCTTTGGTGCTATGTTCAGATGACTATGGTACCCATTGTAGTGGTCTGAGCAATTCAGGCTTCTTTGCCTCTTGATTATAGGAGAACCATTATTTAACTACTCCAACTGTATCTCAAAAGCCAGTTTAATTAATTCTCTTTTATGTACTATTCCACTAGATATTCCTGCCTCGTAAAACACACATGGAATATCACATTAAGAAAATAAAACATGTCAGAATTGACCCCAGAAGTCCCACACCCACGGATCCCAGCCCACAGCAGCTCTCTGCTCCCAAACCCCGTGGGAGAGAGACCTCACCGCCTGGTCAGGTGGGCACTCCTGAGGCTGTAGAGCGGAAGAGACCACCAACACTGCCCACCCCTGCCCACATCCCTGGCCCAAGAGGAAACTGTATAAGGCCTCTGGGTTCCCGTGGGGGAGGGCCCAGGAGCAGCAGGACCCCTGCGCCTGAGACACCGCTGGAACCTGAAGGAACAGACCAGATAAACAGTTCTCTGCACCCAAATCCAGTGGGAGGGAGAGCTAAACCTTCAGAGAGGCAGACACGACTGGGAAACCAGAAGAGACTGCACGCTGCACACAATACTGATTCCAGAGGAAAACACCAAACCCCATCTGGAACCCTGGTGCACTGAAGCTCCCGGAAACGGTGGCGCAGATCTTCCTGGTTGCTGTTGCCGCAGAGAGATCATGGGCAGCACCCCGCGAGCAAACTTGAGCCTTGGGACCACAGGTAAGAACAACTTTTCTGCTGCAAGTGACCTGCCTGGTGAACTCAAGACACAGGCCCACAGGAACTGCTGAAGACCTGTAGAGAGGAAAAATTACACGCCCAAAAGCAGAACACTCTGTCCCCATAACAGGCTGAAAGAAAACAGGAAAACAGGTCTACAGCACTCCTGACACACAGGCTTATACGACAGTCTAGCCACTGTCAGAAATAGCAGAACAAAGCAACACTAGAGATAATCTGATGGCGAGAGGAAAGTGCAGGAACCCAAGCAACAGAAACGAAGATTACATGGCACCATCGGAGCCCAATTCTACCAACAAAACAAACATGGAATATCCAAACACACCAGAAAAGCAAGATCTAGTTTCAAAATCATATTTGATCATGATGCTGGAGGACTTCAAGAAAGATGTGAAGACCTCCCTTAGAGAACAAGTAGAAGCCTACAGAGAGAAATCGCAAAAATCCCTGAAAGAATTCCAGGAAATCATAAATAAACAAGTAGAAGCCCATAGAGAGGAGTCACAAAAATCCCTGAAAGAATTCCAGGAAAACACAATCAAACAGCTGAAGGAATTAAAAATGAAAATAGAAGCAATCAAGAAAGAACACATGGAAACAACCCTGGATATAGAAAACCAAAAGAAGAGACAAGGAGCTGTAAATAAGAGCTTCACCAACAGAATACAAGAGATGGAAAAGAGAATCTGAGGAGCAGAAGATTCCATAGAAATCATAAACTCAACTGTCAAAGATAATGTAAAGCGGAAAAAACTACTAGTCCAAAACATACAGGAAATCCAGGACTCAATGAAAAGATCAAACCTAAGGATAATAGGTATAGAAGAGAGTGAAGACTCCCAGCTTAAAGGACCAGTAAATATCTTCAACAAAATCATAGAAGAAAACTTCCCTAACCTAAAAAAAGAGAAACCCATAGGCATACAAGAAGCCTACAGATTGAACCAGAAAAGAAACACCTCCCGTCAAATAATAGTCAAGACACCAAACGCACAAAATAAAGAAAGAATATTAAAAGCAGTAAGGGAAAAAGGTCAAGTAACATGTAAAGGCAGACCTATCAGAATCACACCAGACTTTTCTCCAGAAACTATGAAGGCCAGAAGATCCTGGACTGATGTCATACAGACCCTAAGAGAACACAAATGCCAGCCCAGGTTACTGTATCCTGCAAAACTCTCAATTAACATAGATGGAGAAACCAAGATATTCCATGACAAAACCAAATTACACAATATCTTTCTACAAATCCAGTACTACAATGGATAATAAATGGAAAAGCCCAACATAAGGAGGCAAGCTATACCCTAGAAAAAACAAGAAACTAATCACCTTGGAAACAAAACTAAGAGAAGAAAAGCACACAAACATAACCTCACATCCAAATATGAATATAACAGGAAGCAATAATCACTATTCCTTAATATCTCTCAACATCAATGGCATCAACTCCCCAATAAAAAGACATAGATTAACAAACTGGATACACAACGAGGACCCTGCATTCTGCTGCCTACAGGAAACACACCTCAGAGACAAAGACAGACACTACCTCAGAGTGAAAGGCTGGAAAACAACTTTCCAAGCAAATGGTTGGAAGAAGCAAGCTGGAGTAGCCATTCTAATATCAAATAAAATCAATTTTCAACTGAAAGTCATCAAAAAAGATAAGAAAGGACACTTTATATTCATCAAAGGAAAAATCCACCAAGATGAACTCTCAATCCTAAATATCTATGCCCCAAATACAAGGGCACTTACATACCTAAAAGAAACCTTATTAAAGCTCAAAACACACATTGCACCTTACACAATAATAGTAGGAGATTTCAACACCCCACTCTCATCAATGGACAGATCATGGAAACAGAAATTAAACAGAGACGTAGACAGACAAAGAGAAGTCATGAGCCAAATGGACTTAACAGATATTTATAGAACATTCTATCCTAAAGCAAAGGATATACGTTCTTCTCAGCTCCTCATGGTACTTTCTCCAAAATTGACCATATAATTGGTCAAAAAACGGGCCTCAACAGGTACAGAAAGATAGAAATAATCCCATGCGTGCTATTGGACCACCACGGCCTAAAATTGGTCCTCAATAACAATAAGGGAAGAATGCCCACATATACGTGGAAATTGAACAATGCTCTACTCAACGATAACCTGGTCAAGGAAGAAATAAAGAAAGAAATTAAAAACTTTTTAGAATTTAATGAAAATGAAGGTACAACATACCCAAACTTATGGGACGCAATGAAAGCAGTGCTAAGAGGAAAACACATAGCGCTGAGTGCCTGCAGAAAGAAACAGGAAAGAGCATATGTCAACAGCTTGACAGCACAACTAAAAGCTCTAGAACAAAAAGAAGCAAATACACCCAGGAGGAGTAGAAGGCAGGAAATAATCAAACTCAGAGGTGAAATCAACCAAGTAGAAAAAAAAGGACCATAGAAAGAATCAACAGAACCAAAAGTTGGTTCTTTGAGAAAATCAACAAGATAGATGAACCCTTAGCCAGACTAACGAGAGGACACAGAGAGTGTGTCCAAATTAATAAAATCAGAAATGAAAAGGGAGACATAACTACAGATTCAGAGGAAATTCAAAAAATCATCAGATCTTACTATAAAAACCTATATTCAACAAAACTTGAAAATCTGCAGGAAATGGACAATTTCCTAGACAGATACCAGGTACCGAAGTTAAATCAGGAACAGATAAACCAGTTAAACAACCCCATAACTCCTAAGGAAATAGAAGCAGTCATTAATGGTCTCACAACCAAAAAGATCCCAGGTCCAGACAGGTTTCGTGCAGAATTCTATCAGACCTTCATAGAAGACCTCATACCAATATTATCCAAACTATTCCACAAAATTGAAACAGATGGAGCACTACCGAATTCCTTCTATGAAGCCGCAATTACTCTTACACCTAAACCACACAAAGACCCAACAAAGAAAGAGAACTTCAGACCAATTTCCCTTATGAATATTGATGCAAAAATACTCAATAAAATTCTGGCAAACCGAATCCAAGAGCACATCAAAACAATCATCCACCATGATCAAGTAGGCTTCCTCCCAGGCATGCTGGGATGGTTTAATATACGGAAAACCATCAACGTGATCCATTATATAAACAAACTGAAAGAACAAAACCACATTTTCATTTCATTAGATGCTGAGAAAGCATTTGACAAAATTCAACACCCCTTCATGATAAAAGTCCTGGAAAGAATAGGAATTCATGGCCCATACCTAAACATAGTAAAAGCCATATACAGCAAACCAGTTGCTAACATTAAACTAAATGGAGAGAAACTTGAAGCAATCCCACTAAAATCAGGGACTAGACAAGGCTGCCCACTCTCTCCCTACTTATTCAATATAGTTCTTGAAGTTCTAGCCAGAGCAATCAGAAAAAAAAAGGAGGTCAAGTGGATACAGATCTGAAAAGAAGAAGTCAAAATATCAATATTTGCAGATGATATGATAGTATATTTAAGTGATTCCAAAAGTTCCACCAGAGAAGTACTAAAGCTGATAAACAACTTCAGCAAAGTGGCTGGGTATAAAATTAACTCAAATAAATTAGTAGCCTTCCTCTACGCAAAAGAGAAACTAGCCGAGAAAGAAATTAGGGAAACGACACCTTTCATAATAGACCCAAATAACATAAAGTACCTCGGTGTGATTTTAACCAAGCAAGTAAAAGATTTGTACAATAAGAACTTCAAGACACTGAAGAAAGAAATTGAAGAAGACCTCAGAAGATGGAAAGATCTCCCATGCTCATGGATTGGCAGGATTAACATAGTAAAAATGGCCATTTTACCAAAAGCGATTTACAGATTCAATACAATCCCCATCAAAATACCAATCCAATTCTTCAAAGAGTTAGAGAGAACAATTTGCAAATTCATCTGGAATAACAAAAAACCCAGGATAGCTAAAACTCAACAATATCCAGGATAGCTATATCCTCAACAATAAAAGGACTTCAGGGGGATTCACTATCCCTGAATTCAAGCAGTATTACAGAGCAATAGTGATAAAAACTGCATGGTATTGGTACAGAGACAGACAGATAGACCAATGGAATAGAATTGAAGACCCAGAAATGAACCCACACACCTATGGTCAGTTGATTTTGACAAAAGAGCCAAAACCATCCAATGAAAAAAAGATAGCATTTTCAGCAAATGGTGCTGGTTCAACTGGAGGTCAACATGTAGAAGAATGCAGATCGATCCATGCTTATCACCCTCTACAAAGGTTAAGTCCAAGTGGATTAAGGACCTCCACATCAAACCAGACACACTCAAACTAATAGAAGAAAAACTAGGGAAGCATCTGGAACACATGGGCAAGGATGTGGAGAAAGAGGAACACTCCTCCATTGTTGGTGGTGTTGCACACTGGTACAACCATTCTGGAAATCAGTCTGGAGGTTCCTCAGAAAATTGGACATTGTACTGCCTGAGGATCCAGCTATACCTCTCCTGGGCATATACCCAAAAGATGCCCCAACATATAAAAAAGACATGTGCTCCACTATGTTCATCGCAGCCTTATTTATAATAGCCAGAAGCTGGAAAGAACCCAGATGCCCTTCAACAGAGGAATGGATACAGAAAATGTGGTACATCTACACAATGGAATATTACTCAGCTATAAAAAACAATGACTTTATGAAATTCGTAGGCAAATGTTTGGAACTGGAAAATATCATCCTGAGTGAGCTAACCCAGAAAGACATACATGGTATGTACTCATTGATAAGTCGCTATTAGCCCAAATGCTTGAATTACCCTAGATGCCTAGAACACATGAAACTCAAGACGGATGATCAAAATGTGAATGCTTCACTCCTTCTCTAAAAGGGGAACAAAATACCCTTGGCAGGGAATAGAGAGGCAAAGATTAAAACAGAGACTGAAGGAACACCCATTCAGAGCCTGCCCCACATGTGGCCCGTACATATACAGCCACCCATATATACAAGATGGATGAAGCAAAGAATTGCAGACCAACAGGAGCCGGATGTAGATCGCTCCTGAGATACAGCCCGAATACAGCAAATACAGAGGCGAATGCCAGCAGCAAACCACTGAACTGAGAATAGGACCCCCGTTGAAGGAATCAGAGAAAGAACTGGAAGAGCTTGAAGGAGCTCGAGACCCCATATGTACAACAATGCCAAGCAACCAGAGCTTCCAGGGACTAAGCCACTACCTAAAGACTATACATGGACTGACCCAGGACTCTGACCTCATAGGTAGCAATGAATGTCCTAGTAAGAGCACCAGTGGAAGGGGAAGCCCTGGGTCCTGCTAAGACTGAACCCCCAGTGAACTAGACTGTTGGGGGGAGGGCGGCGGTGGCGGGGTGGGGAGGGGAGCACCCATAAGGAAGGGGATGGGGGAAGAGGATGTTTGCCCGAAAACCGGGAGGGGGGGATAGCACTCGAAATGTATATAAGAGATACTCAAGTTAATTAAAAAAAAAAGAAAAGAAAAAGAATTGTCCCCGTAGGTGTTTTATCTACAGATAGTTCAGCCTCAGAAACATCACTTCATTCATTTCAAGATATATAAAAAGCATTACTTCATAGCTTAACTTGTGTTCTGTTAGTCTATATAAAGGTGATAATTGTGTTGTATTACTTTTCCTAGGGAGACATTAATAAATGTGGAAGAGCTACAAAAAGGACACCAATGGAAAGCCAGACCAAAAAAAAAATGATTCTATCCAAATATAGCTTTTGGAACCAGTGAGTTTAATGGTATACAAAAAGAAACATTAGACATTACTTATGGAAGGATAAATCAATGCAAGTCAACTGGAATAATGCATCTCCAAGACGGACCACAATTTCCAAGGACTACCCAACTAGTTCACTGCATGACTTTCAGGAAGCTTTACATAAGAAATGATTCTTCCTTTAACTGTTTACTGCTTATATAATCTAAGGAATGGGCTTGGTAGTCTATGATAAGAATTTTTGGGTCTTGTAAGTTTTAGTGAATTTATGAAGTCTCTGTCCTTTCTCCAGAAGAGAATGTTTCAGTTTAGAAGGAATAACTTCACAGTCCACTTTCCCTCTATAAAGAGAATAATATAAAGTAAAAGAATATATGTATAAACAAATATTAATGGGAAACTATAAAAGAAGAGGTAACAAATTCTCATGTGATTCAATATCATATTAATTATAAAAGTAATGTATTAGGAAATGATAATATGGAGATATGTGAAAGGAGTAGTAGAAACAGTACAAAACCTGGACAGAACACTGAACAGTACTGTAGCAATTAATATTAACTATGCACAGAGACTCAGCTCTTTGAAGGTCAAACACAGCAAGATAACTATTAATTTAAGAATTGTTTTGCTATTCTGGACTCTTTGCTTTACCAGATTAATTTGAGAATTGCTTTTTTCATGTCTTTGAAAAATTGTGTTGGGATTTTGATGGGGATTGCCTTGAGTCTGTAGATTGCCTTTGGTCAGATGACCATTTTCTATGTTAATAATACCAATATTCTTTGATGCCTTTCTAGAGAGACTTGAAGTTATTGTTATACAGATCTTTCACTTTTTTGGTTAGAGTTACCCCAAGATATTTTATACTATTTGTGACTATTATGAAATGAATTGTTTCCATAATTTCTTTCTCAACATGTTTTTCAGTTGTATAAAGGAAGGCTACTGATTTATTTCAGTTAATTTTATATCTGGCCACTTTGCTGAAGTTGTTTGTCAGCTGGAAAAGTTCTATGGTAGAATTTTTTGGATCTCATATATGTACTATCATATCATCTGCAAATAGTGGTACATTTATTTCTCCTTTGGCAGTTTGTATCCCCTGATCTTTTTTTGTTGTCTTATTGTTCAATCTAGCACTTCAAGTACTATATTGAATAGACATGGGTAGAGTGTGCATCCTTGTCTTGTCCCCCGTTTTAATGGAAGTGCTTCTAATATCTTTCCATTTAATTTGACATTGACTGTTGGTTCACAGTAAACTGCTTCCATTATGCTTAGATATTGGCCTTGAATACTTTTAATATGAAAGGGTGTTGTATTCTGTCAAATGATTTTTCTGCATCTAAGGAGATGATCATGTGATTTTTTTCTTTGAGTTCATTTATATAGTGGATTACATTAATGAATTTTTATATATTGAACTAACCTTGCATCCCTGAGATGAAATTTTCTTGATCATGGCGAATGATGGTTTTAGTGTGTTCTTGGGTTTGGTTTGCAAGAATTTTATTGATTATTTTTGTGTAAATATTCATAAGCTATATTTGTCCAAAGTTCAATTTTTTGGTTGAGTCTTTGTGTGGTTTATGTATCAGAGTAATTGTGGCTTCAGAGAATGAATTAGGTAATGGGCCTTCTGATTGTATTTTGTGGAATAGTTTAGGAACATAAATATCATTTCTTCTTTGAGGGTCTGGTAGAATTTTGAATGAAATCTGTCTGGCCCTGGGCATTTTCTGATTGGGGTTTTTAATGACTTCTTCTATTTCCTTATGGGATATGGGACTGTTTAGATAGTTCACCTTCTATTGTTTAACTTTGGTATGTGGTATCTGTCTAGAAAACCATCCATTTCATCTAGATTTTCCAGTTTTGTTGAGTATAGGCTTCTGTAGTAGAATCTGATATATTTTTTTAAATTTCCTCCATTTCTTTTGCTATGTCTCCCTTTTCTTTTTTCTTTTTTTTTCTTTTTTTTTTTTTTTTCGGAGCTGGAGACCGAACCCAGGGCCTTGCACTTGCTAGGCAAGCACTCTACCACTGAGCTAAATCAATGTCTCCCTTTTCATTTCTGATTTTGTTGATTGGGATACTGCCTCTGTGCCTTCAGTTAGTATGGCTAGGGGTTTATCTATCTTTTTCATTCTTTCAAAGAACCAGTTTTTGGTTTTGTTGATTCTTTGTATTCTCATTATTTCTATTTTGTTGACTTCAGAGTGTATTCTTGAATTCTAATATGAGATAAATAAAATTAAAAATATATGTCCTTTGAAAGCTAAAGATAGATAAAAAGGAGGGAAAATGAACAACAGGTGCAATGAATACAAGAGGCATTTCTTGTAGTTATCAACATTAATATATTAGAAGATCTTCCAATGTCTTTGCTTTACATAGTTTTATTGAAATTGTGTAATTGGCAAAATCAATCATTTAATTGACTTGAAAGATATATACTGTTGAAATTTACATAATATTCCATGTGTTACAAATCATGACTATAGTTTGCTAAAGTTTAAATTAACTTCAAAAGACATTAGAGTCCATAAGACATGCATTGAATGTAAATACAAGTAAAAATGAATCCTCCTAAGAGTAATTTAACTAGAAAATCATATCATATAAAAATCATTCTTCTGATCGTTTGTTGTAAAAATGATTCCCGATGGGAAATGAACTTTTCCACGTGACTTAGAAGAGACATAACATGTTTATATGTGTTTAAGTCAGCAAAAGTTCATTCAAGTTTCTATTCCTGACTCAAAATTGTTTAGCAGGTCAATAATTATCTGTTAAATCATAACAAAATCATATTGAACAAAATTTCTGTTTCTCAGATTTCTGACCAGGCAACTGAACTGTGGAGGATTCAATACATTAACTAGCATATAATACAACTTTAGTTATCTGTTCTATTTATGTTTAGTTAATATTCCCTGTTCAAAACACATGGAATATTATGTAAAGTTCAACATTATATATCTTTCCAGTCAATTAAATGATTGAATTTGCCAATTATACTTACATTAGAATAAAGAAAAATCTTTTCTGTCCAAGACCTCAGTTCTCCACATGAGATTCTTCCTAGATGTACAAGGGCATGTTTAAGCAAATGAGTCATTATTTTTAAATCAAAAAATTCCTTTTATGAACCTTCTGTGAATGCCAGTAATTCTTTCTCTTAACAATATTTTGCTCAGTTTAAGTCCAAGGGGATCAAGGACCTCCACATCAAACCAGATACACTCAAACTAATAGAAGATAAAGTGCGGAAGCGTCTCAAACACATGGGCACTGGAGAAAATTTCCTGAACAAAACACCAATGGCTATGCTCTAAGATCAAGAATCGACAAATGGGATCTCATAAAATTGCAAAGCTTCTGTAAGGCAAAGAACACTGCGGTTTGGACAAAATGACAACCAACAGATTGGGAAAAGATCTTTACCAATCCTACAACAGATAGAGGGCTTATATCCAAAATATACAAAGAACTCAAGAAGTTAGACTGCAGGGAGTCAAATAACCCTATTAAAAATGGGGTTCAGAGCTAAACAAAAAATTCACAGCTGAGGAATGCCGAATGGCTGAGAAACACCTAAAGAAATGTTCAACATCTTTAGTCATAAGAGAAATGCAAATCAAAACAACCCTGAGATTTCACCTCAAACCAGTGAGAATGGCTAAGATCAAAAACTCAGGTGACAGCAAATGCTGGCAAGGATGTAGAGAAAGAGGAACACTCCTCCATTGTTGGTAGGATTGCAGACTGGTACAACCATTCTGGAAATCAGTCTGGAGGTTCCTCAGAAAATTGGACATTGAACTACCTGAGGACCCAGCTAAACCTCTCTTGGGCATATACCCAAAAGATGCCCCAACATATAACTAAGACACATGCTCTACTATGTTCATAGCAGCCTTATTTATAATAGCCAGAAGCTGGAAAGAACCCAGATGCCCTTCAACAGAGGAATGGATACAGAAATGTGGTACATCTACACAATGGAATATTACTCAGCTATCAAAAACAATGACTTTATGAAATTCATAGGCAAATGGATGGAACTGGAAAATATCATCTTGAGTGGGGTAACCCAATCACAGAAAAACACACATGATATGCACTCATTGATAAGTGGCTATTAGCCCAATGCTTGAATTACCCTAGATGCATAGAACACATGAAACTCAAGAAGTATGACCAAAATGCGTATTCTTCACTCTTTCTTTAAAAGGGGAACAAGAATACCCTTGGCAGGGAATAGGGAGGCAAAATTTAGAACAGAGGCAGAAGGAACAACCATTCAGAGCCTGCCCCACATGTGGCCCATACATATACAGCTACCATACTAGATAAGATGGATGAAGCAAAGAAGTGCAGGCTGACAGGAACCGGATGTAGATCTCTCCTGGAGACACAGCCAGAATACAGCTAATACATAGGCGAATGCCAGCAGCAAACCAATGAATTGAGAATGGGACCCCCGTTGAAGGAATCAGAGAAAAGACTGGAAGAGCTTGAAGGGGCTTGAAACTCCATATGAACAACAATGCCCACAAACCAGTGCTTCCAGGGACTAAGCCACTACCCAAAGTCTATACATGGACTCTCCCTGGGCTTC
The DNA here is from genome assembly GCF_021556685.1 of Rattus norvegicus. Lineage (NCBI taxonomy): Eukaryota > Metazoa > Chordata > Mammalia > Rodentia > Muridae > Rattus > Rattus norvegicus. The sequence goes on along the minus strand of NC_141546.1, from coordinate 60,140,102 downwards.
AACCTCAGAGGTAGCAATGAATAGGCTAGTAAGAGCACCAGTGGAAAGGGAAGCGTTGGTCCTGCCAAGACTGAACACCTAGTGAATGTGATTGTTGGGGGGAGGGTGGTAATGGGGGGAGGATGGGGAGGGGAAGCCCATATAAAAGGGGAGGGGAGTGGGTTACGGGGATGTTGGTCTGGAAACCACGAAGGAGAATAACAATCAAAATGCAAATAAGAAATACTCAAGTTAATAAAGTTAAAAAAAACAATATTTTGCTCCCATTGCACATCGCTTGAACTATATCTCTTGTGCCAGAAATACATCTTTATTTTTGTTATTTGACAAATCATTAATATCACATTAAAATAGTAATCAGTAACGAGATGCTAGCTACAAAAATATTGCCAAATGTTTAATACTAAGAGTTATAATTTTGAATTCACGTCTTTAAGAAAACTTTTTTCATTATCTTTATTCTTCTCTCATATAATCTATATCATGGAGTCAACTAGATCTAATTGAAGTCACTGATTACAACATTTCAACTAATGCATGTAAAACAAAGTATGTCCATCCCGGATCCTACCCACCCACCCACTTACCTCCTATCTTCTACATATAAAGTATTTCAGTTTTCCTTTAGAAAATAACAGGCTTTCCAGACAGATCAAACAAAGATGACATTTAAAGATAAAATGAGATTAGGCATAAACCTTCATTTCAACGCTGAATGAGGCAATCCAATAGGACAGAAAGGGTCTTATGCTCAGCCAAAAATGTCAGAGAGACGTTGACTCTGCTGTTAAGAGTCCAACAAAACCCCAATTCAAGAATTACTGCATGTATGAGCAGGGCTAAAACAGACTAATGCAGGCTCTCTGGTTGCCATTTTAATTTCTAGGGAGCTATATGAACCCTACTTAGTTGCACCATAATCTCCTGGTCTCCTCAATCTTAAGTGAAAATTTCAGGACAAAAATGTCATCCAAATGAGTATAGTTTGACCTTTTTTTTTTACATCATTAAAGTTTGACAGTATTAACAATGCAGAAGATAACAAACTTCAAAATTTTGGTTTTGTATTAATTCATAACATGTTTATATGTGCTTAAGCCAGAAAAAAATCATTCAAATTTCTATTCCTGTCTGAAAATTATTTAGCAGTTCAATGCTTATCTGTTAAATAATAACAAAATCATATTAAACAAAATTTCAACTTGTCATACTTTTTTTTTCACTGATATTTCAGCAAGCAGCAGCCACAGCCAGAGCAGTAGCAAAAGTTAGAGCTCCTATTCATGAAAGCAATAGGACTTTGCCAGTTAATATTCTATGTTGTGTGGTGTTAAAGCTTTGGTTCAGGATAGTAAAGGCATTGTGGACTTATCATGTTTTCATTACGTAAAATGTAAGCTCATCTGAGGTAACAAACATTGATATTTTGAACTAAATTAAAATGAAGTTAAAATATTGTAGGGAAAGCAAAGGATAGAGTTAAATGCCTGGCATTAAATGTTGGTAGTAGAAAGTAGGGAAGATCTTAAACTAGTGAAGCTTCCCCTCAGGAAACTGGGGAGACAAGGAAAAGAAAGTAATAAAGGCACAAAGCAAAAAAGATTAATAGAAACTTCAAAAACAGTAGAAATCAATGGAAATAAAATAAAAAAATAAAAGAGAGTCAAATAAAGGAGCACTGACAAAGCTGAGCTGACTAATCTAAATATACAGATTTAAGAGTGAACTTTGTGAGTAGAACAGAAAGGATTGCTTTTTTCTCATTGACATCAAACACGTATATGCTGAATAATATAAATTATGAAAAACAATGAATTAGACACATTATAGCAATTACGAAGGCAGTTAAAACTCCAAAAAAGATAAATAATAACCAAAATGTGTATAGGAGAAAGAGACAAACATAAAAGAAAGCAGGTAGAATAGATATTTTCATTGGTGAACTTTAACAAACAAGAAAAATGTGACTTTGACTTTAAAATTTCCATTATGGGTTAGGAATGTAGAGTGAAATTTTAAAAGCTAAAAGATCACCATTATTATACAACGAAAACAAGATGAAGGCTTTATATATGTTCTTACATGATATCTAGTTGCAAAATTATGTGATAAAGTAGTTGCATACACAATGCAATAATATATACAATATTTTGTTCTATATTAAAACCATAAAATTAAATACAAAAATAGCTTCTGTGTAGATGAGTAGCGTTCTTTATTCTTTGAAAATTTCATCCATGTATACAGCATATATTATTGATATGCATACCTACTCCATTTCTTCAACTTGTTCCAACTACCTTTTCTCTTTAAAAATTACTTCACTGAGTCCAGTGAGAATTGTGTGTGTATACACTGGTTTGTTGGGTTCATCTCCTGTGTAATGGGCATTTATATTGTTTAATGATTGATTTTATTTTGCAGTTAATACTTCATTAACTTTTATGTGTATATGGTGCACTTATGTGAATTCCTGACTCCTATATGTGAATCAACAGAGGTCAGATAAAAGGAAAGTATATAATATCCCATGGAGTTAGATTTATAGGCAATTATAAACTACAATATAAGGACTGGGAACAAAACTCACATCCTCTACAAAAATGATAAGGTCTCTCAATAATTTAACTATGTCTAAAACCAGTGATTTTGATGCTGTTTTTTTTTTATTGGTTTGTTTTAAAATATGTGCTTCTCTGTGGTATGTGTACCAGTGTGTGATTTTTCTGGCCAAAACTAAAATAAAAGGTGTCAGATACCCTAGAGATAGAATTCCTGCTGCTTGTGACTTACTAGATAGAGATAAGAGAAACCGAACTCAGTCTTCTGCAAAAACATTACATATTAACCACTACGTCATTTCTTAAGACCCAGGTTTCATTTTTGTTTATATATTTATTAGCTATATGCTTAGATTGGGAAGAACTACCATTATAGTAGTCTGTTCCACAGCTGTGAGATCCCATTCTATGTGAAATTTCTCCAGGTCATGTGGTTCTGCTCCATCTTCCTTCCTCCTCCTTTTCCTCCATCTTCTTCCCTTCATCCCTCTCTAAGACATCCCCATTTTCCACTGCCCAATCACATGCTCTAGCTTTTATTTGACCAGTTAGAATAGGGAAAAAGTTCACATGAAATCACCTGAGTATGTGATCCACTCCTTTTCTGGGCAGTCCCTCTTGAGGAAGCATAGTTAACATCAGAATACAAACAGCGCCTAGGCAACCCCCAACATTTCCCCATTTTGTACAACTAGAATGCTCTTTTCTCTTGGATATAAATTGAGCCCAATTGTTATAATTATTTTTAAGAAATAGAAAGTGCTTGATATTTATTATGCAATAAATGTATTAATTTAACATGAACTATCCATTTCAAATATTCAAAATTAGCTAATTTCCCATTGTTAAAAGTCTAACATTATCATAGGTACACAAGCACATGAACACATGCGACATAATTGAATATAGTCTTGGTATAAAAGTCTGGTTTAAACTCGAAATGTATATAAGAAATACTCAAGTTAATTAAAAAAAACTAGAATTAGGGGAAAAAAGTCTGGTTTAAAATTTGAGAATACTACAAAATTCTTATCACTTTATTTTCCTTTTCTTGTCTTATTGCTCTAGCTAGTGCTTCATGCACTACATTGAAAAGAAATAGGCCTAACTGATAGCCTTGTTTTGTTCCTGATTTTTGTATTGGATATATTTCTTCATTTACATTTCAAATGTTATTCCCTTTCCTGGTTTCCTGTCCATAAGTCTCCTAACACCTCCCCCTGGCTGATAAGAGTGTTCCCCCACATTCAGCCCCCCTTACCATCCACAACATTCCCCTGCACTGGGGGTCCAATCTTGGCAGGATCAAGGGCTTCCCTTTCCACTGTTGCTCAACAAGGCTATCCTCTGCTACATATGCAGTTAGAGCCCTGCATCAGTCCATGTATTGTCTATGGGTAGTGGTTTAGTCCAACGCTCTGGTTTCTTGGCATGGTTGTTCTTATGGGGTTGCAAGCTCCTTCAACTCTTTCAATCCTTTCTCTAATTACCCCTAAGGGTGTCCTGTTCTCAGTTCAGTGGTTTGCTGCTAGTGTTCTACTCTGTATTTGACATGCTCTGGTTTTGTCTCTCAGTATACATTTATATCCAGATCCTGTCATCGTGCCCTCTTTAGCTTCATCCATCTAATCAAGTTTTGGTGGCTGTATATATATGGGCCACATGTGGGACAGGTTATGAACAGCCGTTTCTTTAGTCTCTGCTCTAAACTTTGCCTTCATATCCCCTCCTATGGATATTTGTCCCTGATTTTAATGGAAGCTTTTCTCCACTAAGAATGATATTGGCTATGGTTTTGTTATACTTAAACTTTATTTTACTGATACCTAAAGATCTATTTTGAAGATTCAAAAACGTGAATACTGACAATATTTTCTGCATTTATTGATATGATTATGTAATTTATGCCATTAAGTTAATTTGCATGAGTTATTACATTCATTGACATATACATTTAAACAACCCTGCATCTCTGGGATAAAGTTAATTTGTTCATGTTGGATGATATTTTTGACATACAGGTTTATTTAGCTTTCAAACACTTAATTGAGAATTTTTGCTCCTATGTTCATCAGGGTTATTGGACAGTGATTTTATATTACTTTGTCTGGTTTGCTATTAGAAGTATATTGGCCTCATAAAATTGTAGTGAGTACTTTTATGTTTCTATTATTTAACCTGAAAACCATCAACTGTATTTTAGGGTTTTTATTCTAATCTATTGCTACATATATCTGATTATGCCAGCATCACAGTTTTATTTTTGGTTTTTGTTTATAATTTCTTTAGCTTTTTTTAATTAATCATTCCATTCATTTGTATCTCACATGATATGCTCCTTCTCGGTTACTCCTCCATAACCAACACCCCCATCCCATCTACCCTCTCCCCAGTGCCCTTTGCCTCTATGTGGGTGATCCCCCAACCACACATCCACTCCCACCTCAGTCCTCCAGTACTCTTCTATGCTGGAGCACCAAACCTCCACAGGACCTAGAGATTCCCCTCTTATCCATGTCAGAAAAGGCCATCCTCTGCTACATATGTATCTGAAGCCAAGAATCCCTGGGAGCTCTGTGTGGCCATTTTAATAGTGTTACTTTGTTTTACTTTTTTGGGTGATTGTAAAGATTTTGTTTATAGAAATTGAAGTGAACATTAAGCAAGAATTGGCTGTATATTTGACACTATTATTATTTTTTAAAATTAAAATATTTTTATATAATTTTATCCCTTCTAGTTTTCTAATTTCATACAAAATTCATGAACTACTACTCAATTATTATTATTATTATTATTATTATTATTATTATCATTGCTATCATTATTTATTTGGCACAGCTTCACAATATATGAAATAAGTTATATGAAATTCTACTTCAATTAAAATATTTTTAAAAGATGGTACAGTAAATAGTCTTAAAGTCACACACAGATAGACACACATATACATGACTTATTACAAACTATAAAAAGTAGGAATCTCATTAAGCCATGCTGATTTTGGATATTTCAGATGGCTGAAGTATGATGAATGGTAAAATGGACCATGGTTGTTAGGAGTAAAACCAAGAGCTTGATATAGAAGGAGGGAACAGAAGCATGGTGTCACAGAGACAGAGTGGCCGGTCAAAGGTGCTCCTGGTAGGTAAAACAGGAAAATTTCAACAAAAAGCAAGTGATGTAGTGATGGGTTTCAATATTAGCATAATATACATTATTCAATACAATATAATCACCCTTCACTTTCATAACAAGTAGCTAAATATGTGAGAGAAATCAGTATAATGAAATAATAAAAAGAACAAAATCTGTGTGGTCTTCTTACTAAAACCTCAAAATAAATTTCTAACTCTGGAGGTAAAGATGGTACAATTCAATTGAGTGACATTCTACCTGGAATCATAAAACCTCCAAAGAAGCTTATTATATTTATTATTTTTTTTTATTTTTTCCCTCCATCTTTATTAAATTGGGTATTTCTTATTTATATTTCAATTGTTATTCCCTTTCCCAGTTTCCAGGTCAACATCCCCCTAACCCCTCCGCCTCCCCTTCTATGTGGGTGTTCCACTCCCCGTCCTCCCCACATTACCACCCTCCCCCCAATAATCTCATTCACTGGGGGTTCAGTCTTGGCTGGACTAAGGGCTTCCCCTTCCACTGGTGCCCTTACTAGGCTATTCATTTCTACCTATGCAGTTGGAGCCCAGGGTCAGTCCATGTATAGTCTTTGGGTAGTGGCTTAGTTGCTGGAAGCTTGGTTGGTTGGCATTGTTGTACATATGGGGTCTCAAGCCCCTTCAAGCTCTTTCAGCCCTTTCTAAGATTCCTTCAAAGAGGGTCCGGTCCTCAGTTCAGTGGTTTAATGATGGTATTCGCCTCTATATTTGCTGTATTCTTGCTGTGTCACTCAGGAGAGATCTATATCCAGTTCCTGTCAGCCTGCACTTCTTTGCTTCATCCATCTTATCTAGTTTGCTGTCTGTATATGTATGGGCCACATGTGGGGCAGGCTCTGAATGGGCGTTCCTTCACTTCAGTCTCTGTTCTAAACTTTGCCTCCCTATCCCCTAGCAAGGGTATTCTTGTTCCCCCTTTATCATCCTGAATGAGGTAACCCAATCACAGAAAAACACACATGGTATGCACTCATTGATATTTATTATGTTAATTATGTACTTACGTGTGACTTTGGGGATTGAACATAAAGACTCAGGGGTGTAGAAAAGCCTTCTATAACAAAGTTTCTTTCTTACATGTCAGTATTTCACATAGAGAGATTCGTTTTTATGTTTGCCATTTGACCAATTTCATACATGTCATATATGTCATTATATGTACTTGTTTTAAATGTCATCATATCAGGACTAAGCACATCCTCTTCCATTGAGGACAGACAAGGAAGCCCATCTAGGGAAAGTGACCTAAAGGCAGGTAACAGAGTGCAAGTCAGAGACAAACCCTAATCCATTTATTGGAGGACCCACATGAAGACCAATCTGCACATCTGCTACATATGAGAAGGGGGTCTATGTCAGGTTCATGCATGCTCCTTTGTTAGTGAGAAAATCTCTGTGAGCCACATTACTCCAGGTTTGTTTCTTCTGAAGTTCCTGACCCCTCAAACTCTTTCAATCCTTCCCTTGACTTTTTCACAAGATTCCCTGAGCTCTGTCTAATGTTTGGTGGTGGGTCTCTGCATCTATTTCTATCAGCTAAGAGATGATTCTCTCAGATGACCCATGTGCTGGGCTCCTATCAGCAAGCATAGCAGAGTTTCAATAATAGTGTCAGGGATGACCCTCTCACAAGGGGAGAGTCTCAGTTTGGGCCAGTCATTAGTTGGCCATTCCCTCAAAGTCTGCTCCATCGGTATCCCTGCACATTATGTCAGCAGGGCAAATTTTGTCTCAAAGGTTTTGTGGGTGGGTTGGTATTCCTCTCCTTCCACTGAAAGTTCTGATGAGACGTGATGTGCCAGGCTGTGTTGGTGTCCGTGGTGAGAGTGTCCATTCTCTGAGCAATCAAGGAGGGAGTAGGAGGAAGGGGATAGAACTTGGAGAAGAGGAGGGAGGGTAGCTATGATCAGAATGCAAAGTGAAGAAATAAATGAATGAGAAAAGGAAATCATCATATCAAATATTAAATTATAAAAGCAAAAATGATATTTATAAAAAATAATGTTTACAATATGTATTTGTTTTATATTAATTTAGTTGTGAATATATTCCTGATAAGTTGTATTATAAAAGCAATATATTTAATAATGTTACTGATAGTGATGTTAAAGAACATTCAAAGAATCAATTTCTATTCTTAAAAGTCATCACTTACTAATTTAATTTTCTTTATTTTAATATTAATTCTCAATATTTGATTCAGTGATCTCAGAATGAATGTATCATGAAATAGAAACAAGCTGTACAATTTGTTCTCGTAGCAAAAACAATCCATTTATAAATAGACTAATCTATATGGAGAGACATGTCTTCTAAATTGCTACAAGAATTTCCAAGGCTGGTTTCCCAAGAGGAGGCAAATGCTTTTATTTTTCTGGTTAGGGCTTGATATTTTCACAGAGGGTCATTGTAATGATCACAGGTAATGTATCACCAGGATCTTGTATGTTCTGAATTTATGACAGAGATGTATTTGTCAAACTCCATGAAGACACTCTGTGGTTGTTTGTGCAGGATTACTTCTGCTGGAAGTCTAGCAGACAGAGGTCATTTAATAAACTCTTCACTACTAGTTAAAATGATATCCTACTGATGCCATCTGGACATCTGTTGGAATCAAGTTTAGCTCCTCTGTTAGGAACATGAGTTGAGCCAGTGAATAGCTTCCTAAACAGAGTGGTTTGAGGAAAAGTGGTTAATAAGCATGCTGGGAGACTGGTTATACTTCCCTCTTATCATTTGACAAGACATAAGTTTAATAGTGTAGATGATTTTAAGAGCAATGCATTTTTAAAAACTCTTGGAAAGTAAAATAAGTATTTTAAACTTTTCCATTTGCCTAATAAACAGGCATGCTAACAATTACTTTTTTTTGATCTGCATAGATGGTAGTCCTCTATAATTTCACCAATTTAAATCCACATGCATAGGGTCATTTGTACAATCATTCAGTCTTTGTTTCCTTGGTAACCGACTACTCAAGAGATGAAAAATGGCCACCCCCTTTCTTTGCCTCTGTTATTTGATCCTGCAGTAATCCATGTAATTCATATGCCTTTCCCTTTTCTTACTGCTCATATTCAGTTGTGGTTTTAAAGTACTTTAGAATCTGATTTTCATTTAATATTTTATACAATCTTAAAATAGAGATGTTAGTGACATTCACATGGTAAAATTCTTCACTGATATAATTCATATTGAAATTCTAAACTCCATTATAGGAGAAATTCACAATACTATCATATAATTTTGGAAAATTACTGGGTAATAAAATTATATCTAGAGAGGTAGGTATATAAAATTACATTGAAAAGTCTGTTTTAATATTGATTTTTATATGAAATAATAATTTGTAATATATAATCAAAGGAACATTGGTACCATTAAAATTATAAATGATTTTATACTAAGTTAAAGTATATTTAAATGACTATGCTATTGCTTATGATCATGAATACAGACTGGCCTGAACATAACTCTTTCTAAATTTTCTAGAATTTAGTATTACTAGAACATTCATACCAGAAAAGTGTTTTATACACAAGTAAATGGTTGGTAAATATTATGTATAAAGTATAATTGATTTTTCCCATGAATTCCTTTACAATTGTATTAATATCCTTATCTAGCATGTTCAAGGCACACACTTGATGAAATTGCTCATTATTTTGCTTGTATGATAAAGCACACTGTGATTTCATACAGTATGCAGTATGAAGGCCAATAGTTAGCCAGAAAAGAGGTCCCATCCTTGGAGCCGGACACACGATGAACTGCTATGGAGCAGTAGATGTGATTTCTAGCTAACTGGTAGCAAATGGAATTTAGACATAACTTTTATATCATTCTAAAGTGGATTAGTACAACTGTCCTGTAATCTTGTATATTTAATGAACTTATTGACAATAGAGCCTTTCCATGTGTGTACTGTACATACACATAGAGAAAAAACATTTTAACCTCTTCTTCGTTACATTATTTACTTCTTTGAAATTTCTCTGATTGATGAAAAGAATAAAAAAGTAATATATTATTTTGGTTCTGCTTTAATATTATTTTTAGTTTATGTATTTACATTTCATATGTTATCCCCTTTCCCAGTTAGCCCCTCTCCCATTCCCCTCCACCTGTTTTTATGAAGATGCTCCCACTCCCACAGATGCACTCCTGCCTCCCCAACCTGGCATTACCCTATACTGGGTTTTTAAGTCTTCACAGGAGCAAGGTCTTCTTCTCCTTTTGATGCCAAACAATGCCATCATCTACATGTTTGGCTGGAGCCATGGGTCCCTCCATGTGTACTTTTTGGTTGGTGGTTTAGTCCCTGGGAGCTCTGGGGGCATCTGGTTAGTTGATATTGTTGTTCTTCCTATGAGTTTGCAAATGGCTTCACCTCCTTCAGTCCTTTCTTTAACTCCTCCATTGGTGTCCCCCTGCTCAGTCTGATGGTTAGTTGTAAATATCTTAATCTGTATCATTAAGGTTCTGGCAAAGCCTCTCAGGAGGCATCCACATCAGGTGCCTGTCCATCAGCACTTTTTGACATCAGCAATAGTGACTGGGTTTGATGTCTGCATATGGGATGTATCCTCAGATGGGACAGTCTCTAGATGTCCTTTCGTTCAGTCTCTGCTCCATTCATTATCCCTGTATTTCCTCCTGTATTTTGTTTACCCTTCTAAGAAGGACTGATGCATCCACATTTTGGTCTTCCTTCTTCTTCAGCTTCATTGGTCTGTCAATTATATCTTGGGTATTCCAAACTTTTTAGTTAATATCCACTTATCAGTGAGTGCATACGAAGTGCATTCTTTTCTGACTAGGTTACCTCACTCAGTATGATTTTTTTTCTAGATCCATCCATTTGCCTAAGAATTTCATGAACTCATTGTTGTTAATAGCTGAGTAGTACTCCATTGTGTAAATGTACCACATTTTCTGTTTCCATTCTTGTGTTGAAGGATATTTGGGTTCATTCTAGCTTCTGGCTATTATAAATAAAGCTATTATGAACATAGTGGAGCATGTGTCTTTGTTATATGTTGGAGCATCATTCATCATTTGGGTGTATGTCCAAGAGTGGTATAGCTGGGTCAATTAATGTATTATTAATAACAATTCACAGAGAAATGTATAGTCCATATCAGTCATAATAATAAATTTTATGAATTTAATCACAGCTCTCTTACAAATATTTACTCATTATCTTTTCATAAATAATGTTAACAGATTGATATTTCTCAGGGGAAATGTATACTTTGTGCTATTTAAGCTATAAAATAAGTGATTTTTTTAAAGAAATGTTTTTCTTTTTTTCCTCAATTTTTATATTAAGTTATTTATTTACTTTATATCCTGACCTCAGCTTCTCTTCCCTCATCTCCTTCAAGTCCATTTCTCTTACCCCCAACTTCTACTCCTCCTCCCTTTCTCCTAAGAAGAGGGGTATCCACCCGTGGACATCAACTTGGTATATCAAGTTGCAGTAAAACTAGGGCCATCTTTGTAATGTTGAGTCTAGATAAGGAATTTCAGTTAGAAGAAAAGAATCCAAAGCCAGTCAGTCAATGTAGTCAGACAGCCCCTGCTCCCACTATTACACATTCCATATGTAGATGCAGCTACACAACTAGTACACATGTGTGGAGGACCTAGGTCCATCTCAAATCAAGCCTGTTCTCTGGTTGGCAGTTCAGGTTCTATGGGCTCAGGTTGGTTCATTCTGTTTTCTTGTGTCCTTGATGCATCTTCATCCCCCTCTTCCACAGGATTCCCTGGGCTCTCACTAATATTTGGTTTTGGGTCTTTGAATTTGTTTCCATCAATTGCTGTGTGAAACCCATCCGATGAAAGCTATGAAAGCAAATAGGAAAATTGTACCTTTTATATCAGTGTTCATAGAATATAATTTCTCATATATATATATATATATATATATATATACTCAGTAACATATATAGTTATATGTATATACATAAATACATATATACGTTCGAATAAACAACTATAAGTAATCTGTGTCAATCACAAATAGTATCTCATGAATAGTCTTCATAGTGCATCTTTAAGTATTTTCTGTAAAAAAAAGTTTTGGATCTCATCACTTTTGAAACATATTTAATCTTAGTCACACAGTCTACTCAGTATACTTTTGAATAAATAAGAAATAAATACTTCTGTATATGTTACTTTCTATTGAAATAATGGAATTAACTTTTATGAAAGGTTCTTGGAAGTTCAACCTATTGAATTCTTGAAGGTTGAGAATTTGTTTCCAGACATTTTCTGTATCATTATGTAGAACTTAATTGTTTTACTTATTATTTTGACTGTTCATTTACTGCTATGATAGTTTTCTTTTGAAATAACCTTATTTTAAGTGTAACTTACAAATATGTCAAAAAAACTGCTGTTTCTCACTTACTCTTCAGTTCTGGAGCTGCCAAAATATTATATTGTAATGGTAAAGTTATTTAAAATAATCATTAGATGACAAAAACACAAGCTACAAAACTCATTTAAATGTCAGTGTCATATCTACTAATCACTCCTTCTAAGCAGGAGTCAAGTACTGCATACCACTGTCCTCTCTCTCCCTGTACCCACCACTCTATATGCCTTTGAATTTCTTAGCATACCTGCTTACTACCTACATCAAACATCACAAACTTAGTTTTATCTACTGTTTTCTAATAATGAGAATGGAGGTATGTATTTTCTGACAACACATTGCATCAATGAATATTCGTCTGTTCACATAGTATTAGATGTGTGGGGTCAAGAAGCATAATGCCAGCAATACCCTCTTCTGTTCATCAAGATATGTTCAGCTCATTTATTTTACATTCAGAAGTTAATATATCCCCCTTTGTTGGAATTAAGTCACAAGGCTATACTTTATTTAAGGACATGATGATTTAGGTGCATTTTCTTGGAGAGATTACAATACACTATTTTAATGTATTAAAACCAGCTAAGTTCTTTTTTACATTTATTCTAGTATGTATATATGTATGTATGTATGTATTTATTTACTTTTACACTCCAGATTTTATTTCCCTCCTGGTTCACCACAGAGAGTTCCACATCCTATACCTCGCCCCCCCACCCCCAGTCTCCACAAGGATGTCCCCACTCCATCAATGTGTTGGAAGCCTCATCACAGCTGGTATATGCTGCCTGGTTGGTGATTCAGTGTCTGAGAGATGTCAGGGGTCTAGGTTAATTGAGACTGCTGGTCCTTCTATAGTGTTGTCCTTCTCCTATCCTCCTTCACCTTTTCCCTAATTCAACCAGAACTTCTGTTCAATTTAGCAGCTTCTGTTCTTGGTTGGGCATACATATCTACATCTGACTATTTCAGCTGCTTGTTGGGTTTTTTGGAGAGCAGTCACGGTAGTTCTCTTTTTGAACTCCCCATAGCTTCTGTAATGGTGTCAGGTCTTGGGGCCTCCTCTTGAGCTGAAACCTACTTTGGGCCTGTCACTGGACCTTTTCCTCAGGGTCTTCTCCATTTTCATCCTTGCATTTCTTTCAGACAGAAAGAATTGTGGGTCAGAGCTTTCTTTGGCTGCAGGATAGCCACTCCATTCCTCACTGCTGGAGGTGAATTCAATAAGTTCCCTCTCCCCAAGTTAGGACCTTTGATCTAGGGTCCCCTCACTGCCCTTTGACTTCTAAGAATCTCTTACTTCCCAATTCTCTGGTACATTCTAGAGGGTTCTCCTGATTCCATTCTTTCTACTGGCCCTAAGGGCTTCAGTCATTTTCCCCTACCCTACACCAGATCGTGTTCCTCTCTCCTCCCACCTCATCCCCTTTGCCTCCCCCTGTCCCTTTCCCCTTGTATTTGCTTTCTTCTCCCTCCCAAGTGAAATTGAGAGGTCCCCACTTAGGCCCTTCAGCTTGTTGACCTTTTGAGTTCTGTGGACTCTATCTTGGGTATTCTGTACTTTGTGTGTGTGTGTGTGTGTGTGTGTGTGTGTGTGTCTAATATGCACTTATTAGTGAGAACATACTGTGCATGTTCTTTTGGGTCTCAGGCCCATTCATTGGCCTGCAAAACTCAGAATGTCCTCAGTTCTAATAGCTGAGTAGTACTCCATTGTGTAAATGAAACAGACTTTCTGCATCCATTCTTCTCTCGTTGGACATCTGGGTTGTTTCCAACTTCTGGCTATCACAAATAAGGCCGCTATGAACATAGTGGAACATGTGCCTCTGTGGCATGGTACGGTAGCTTTGGGGTATATTCCCAAGAGTGGTATTTCTGTGTCTTTGCATTCTCATAACACAGAGAAAGAGCATATGTAGGCAACTTCATTATATTCTAGAATTCACTGATTTTTCACATTCATTCAGAAATCTAGCTTTAGGAAAAACTGCTGATGTAATCTTATAGTGATTGTCAATTCTTTTTATTTCCTTTGCAGGATTCAAATTTAAATTGTTCCAGAAGAATGTTTTTCTCTCTCTCATGCATTTACTAAACTATTTATTTGTATTAATATAAATTCATGGAATACCTTTAGTTTTCAATATTTATTTTGTTTGTGCGTTATTCCAGCTTCTACCATAATTTTTTCACATCACTAGTGTATCCTTTTGACATATCTGTGTTTGGTTAGAGGTGTTCATGCATGGGTATGTATATACGTTTGCGTGTGGAAGGCTGCAACTTCCTGGAATTACCATAATCACTAGTCTCATGTTGTATCCTCTTTAGTTCTACAGCTTTAACATTCTTCAAAGGATCAAATTCTATTTATTTGAAAATGACATCAGAAAGCAAATATTTACTGTGGGCCCTAAGAACATAAAGTTATTTTAATGTAATACATGAGGGTAAATCTCTTTATGCAAAAGTCCTATAGTAATTTGTGTATTTATAGTTCTGGGTATATATGCATAGTAGATTAAATGTATATCAAAATGTGTCATTTAATTTTATTTGAGAGGCAAAATTTCTACAATGGCTATCCCATTCTTGCATTGGAATTTATTTCTCAGCTGATGTTGTTTCATATTATGATAAATATGTTTATCAAGCTCTCCAATAAATACATATATGGGAAGCACTTTCAGAATTGTAAACACAATTCAGAACCATTATTGGATAATCCTGAGAAAGGCACATGATGATAGAATTGTAAGAAAACACACAAGAGAAATGAATTTAATAATTCATGTTTATAGACATATATTTTGATATTCAGTTTATATTTATTCAACTAAAATGATGGAAATGAAACAATAGCTTCAGTTGCCACAATTATGAAGTAGAATTAAATCTATAATCTACACACATTCTTGAGTTGCTCTAATATCCTTGCATTCACATACTGTTTTTATAAAGAAATATTCATTCTTTGGCATATTAGCATTGTGATTTTCAAAGTCATAAAGGCATTCTTTATATCAAAAGATATTTATATTCAAATGTGTTTGTTTGTAAATTTTGTATATTTTTACTGGTGATTTTAATCCACACTTTCTACCTTCCCCATGATGCACCTCACAATTTCAGCCTTACATTTTCATAACTCAGTGATTCCAGCGAGAGCTACTCATACAAATAAAAACAAAGATTGCTAAATTCATGATTACTCTTTTATTGTGTAGATGTATCATTGTTTCTTTATCCATTCTTCAGTTGAGAGGCATTTAGGTGGCTTCTAGTTTCTGGCTATCCCAAAAAAAGCTGTTATGAACATAGTCATTATGAGTTGGTAGAGTATCTCTTGTGTATATGTCCAGGAATTGTATAGCTAGGTCTTGAAGTAGAGCTATTCCAAGTTTGCTGAAGAATGCCAAATTGATCAGCAATGGAGGTGGGTTCCTATTGCTCCACATCCTTGCCAACATGTGTTATCACTTGAGGGATTTCTTTTTTATCTCACTCATTCTGTGCAGTGTAAGAGCTTTCTGAGTTGTTTTGATTTTCATTTCTCTGATAACTAAGGACTTTTTTCTTTAAGTGTTTCTCTGACATTCCCCTGTTGAAAATCCATTTAGCTCTGTATACCACTTTTAAAATTAGGTTAGGTTGATTGTTTGTGTTTAACTTTATGAGATCTACATAAATTTTGGATATTAGCCCTATGTCAGATGTAGATTGGTGAATTCTTTTCCAATCTGAATTTTGTCCTATAGACAGTGTCCTTTGCCTTACAGCTTGCTTCTTAGTTCTACCTGCTTTGAAAACTTTTCCCAGTCTTTTACTCTGAGGCAATGTCTATCTTTATTGCTGAGGTGTGTGGCTTGTACATAGCAGAATGATGGATGCTGTTTTAGCATCCATAGTGTTAGCCTATGTCTTTTTATTGGGGAATTGAGTGTGTTTATGTTGAGAAACATTAATTACCAGTGATTGTTACTTCCTGAAATTTTGATGTTGGTGGTTTAAGTACACGCGTGCACGCGCGCGCATGTGTGTGTATGTGTGTGTGTGTGTGTGTGTGTGTGTGTGTGTGTGTGTGTGTGTGTGTGTGTATGTGCACTTCCCTTGTTTTTGCTGGTATTTACTTATTTCCTAAGTTATTGGAAGTAATTATCCTACTTTGCTTGGAATTCTAGAAATTTTTGGGGTGGTAGGTTTGTGCATAGATATTGAATGAACTTGAATTTGTCTTGACATATCTTGTTTCCTCCCATCTATAGTGATTGAGAGTTATGCTGGACGTAGGAGTTTAGGTTGGCATTTGTGATTTTAAAAACAAATTCCATCTAGTTCCTACTAGTTTTAGTGGATCTGCTGAGATGTTGGGTATAATACTGATAGGTGTGCATTTGTGTGTTATTTGGCTTTTTTTCTTTGGATACTTTTTTATTTACATTTCAAATGTTATTCCCTTTCCCAGTTTCCTGAACATAAGCCCACTATCCCATCCCCCTCCTGTTCTTCTATAAGGTTGTTACACTCCCCATCAACCCCACTGCCAACCCCCACCCCAGACATTTCCCTGCACTGGAGATCCAACCTTGACAAGACCAAGGGCTTCTCCTTCCATTGCTACCCAACAAGGCCATCCTCTGCTACATATGCAGCTGAAGTCATAGTTCAGTCCATGCAAAGTCTTTAGGTATTGGTTTAGTCCCTGGGAGCTCTTGTTGGTTGGCATTTTTGTTCTTATGTGGTTGTAAGCCCCTTCAGCTCTTTCAATCCTTCCAATAATTCCTCCAACACAGGTCCAGTCCTCTGTTCAATGGTTTGCTGCTAGCATTCCCCTCTATATTTGACATGCTCTGGCTGTGTCTCTCAGGAGACATCTATATCCTGTTCCAGTCAGCATGTACTTTTTAGCTTCATCAATCTTATCAGGTTTGGCGGATGTATATATATGGGCCACATGTGGGGTAGGTTCTGAATGGCCGTTCCTTCAGTCACTGCTCCAAACTTTGCCTCCATTTCCCTCTTATGAATATTTTTGTTTCCCCTTTTAACAAGGACTGAAGCATCAACACTTTGGTCAACCTTCTTCTTGAGCTTCATGTGGTCTGTGAATTGTACCTTGGATAATTTGAGCTTTTAGATTAATATCCACATATTAGTGAGTGCATACCAAGTATGTTCTCCTGTGATTGGGTTACCTCATTCAGGATGATTTTTTTTTCTACTTCAAACCATCTGCCTATGAATTTCATGATGTCATTGATTTTGATAGCTAAGTAGTACTCCATTGTGTATATGTACCATATTTTCTGTATCAATTCCTGTATTGAAGGGTATCAGCATTCTTCTGGCTATTATAAATAAGACTGCTATGAACTTAGTGGACAAGCGTCTTTGTTGTATGTTGGAGCATCTTTGGGCATATGCTCAGGAGACATATAGCTGGGTCCTCAGGTAGTGGAATGTCCAATTTTCAGTCCAATGTCCAGACTGATTTCCAGAATGGTTGTACCAGTCTGCAATCTCACCAACAATGGAGGAGTATTCCTCTTTCTCCATATCCTTGCCAGCATCTGTTGTTACCTGAGTTTTTATCTTAGGCATTCTGACTGTTGCAAGGTGGAAACTCAGGGTTGTTTTGATTTTTATTTCCCTAATGACTAGGGATGTTGGACATTTCTTTAGGTACTTCTCAGCCATTTCATATTCCTCAGCTGAGAACTCTTTGGTTAGCTGTGTACCCCATTTTCAATAGGGTTATTTGGCTCTACGGAGTCTAACTCCTTGATTTCTTTATATATTTTAGATAGTAGCCCTGTATCAGACAAGGGGTTTGTAAAGATCTTTTCCCTATCTGTTGGTTGATGTTTTGTCCTAATGACAGTGCCCTTTGCCTTACAGAAACTTTGCAGTTTTTTCAAGTCCCATTTGTCGATTCTTGATCTAAAAGTGTAAGCCATGGATGGTTTGTTCAGGAAATTTTCCCCAGTGCCCATGTTATTGAGACTCTTCCCCACTTTTTCTTCTATTAGTTTGAGTGTATTAGGTTTGATGTGGAAGTCCATGAACTACTAAGACTTAAACATTGTACAGGGCAATAAGAATAAATCGATTTGCTTTCTTCTACATGCTGACCTCCACTTTAACCAGCACCATTTGTTGAAAATGCTATCTTTTTTTCCATTGGATGGTTTTAGCTACTTTGTCAAAAAGCAAGTGACCATAGATATGTGGATTCATTTCTGGATCTTCAATTCTATTCCACTGATCTACCTGCCTTTCTTTGTATGAATACCATGCAGTTTTTATCACTATTGCTCTGTAATACTGCTTGAGGTCAGGGATGGTGATTCCCCCAGAAGTTCTTTTATTTTTGAGTACAGTTTTCACTATCATGAGTTTTTCACTTTTTTGGTTTAAACACAGTGTTTCTCTAAGTAGCTTGTCTTGTCTTTAATCCAACTACCCTGATTCTTCTATCTCATGGTAGTTTTCACCAATGCATTGAAACTGAGTCTATCAACCACATTCCTGGATAGGACTCATACGCAAGAGTACTTGACCAGCACACATAAATTCCATGGTTAAAATGTTTTTGTTTTTGTTCTTGTTTCATGTGTGCGTGTGTGTGCATGTATGCATGTGTGTGTGTGTGTGTGTGTGTGTGTAGATCTGTTGTTTGTATTATTTGTCATTTTTTAATCTTCATTATTTATTTGAAGTAGTTCTACTACTTGTTTGTTATTTTGAGAGGGAGAATTGGGTGTGGAGGGTGGGAGGAAGGTTCTGGTTAGGGCAAAATATGATTAAAATATAACATATAGTTACTTAAAATTAAAGCAAAACTTTAAACTAGCATATATCATCTGATTGTCAATGAAAGTTTACTAAGATTAAAAAATAATAATGTTTTCCCCCTTTTGGAGGTATTTTATACTGTTTGCATTCTGTAGTGTGAGATATGAATTGTGGGGATTAACAGAGGTTATGCTTATAAAGAAAAATAACAAATAAGATGCAAACCTAGAATGTTTAAGTATTATACAAATGCAACCCTGACACAAGCAAACTAAAGAGTAGGAGGGGAATCATTTATGCAAGTTAAAGGAAAATTTTACATTGGACAGTGAAGTCCAATCTTGAATGTGTTTAAAATCTCAATTCTATCCTTTGCATTTTTACTCACACATACATTTTCAGAAAATGGATGTGCTTGAATAAAAAACACTGAGCTAATGTGTTAAAATAATTTGAATCTATAGTTTTTCATCAGGTAAGAAATTAAAAGGAATTACTGTGCCTACAAGTTTTGACACATTTTATTGTTTCTTAAATTAGGAAATGGGATATGTTGTGTTTCTGTAAAATTCAAAAAGAAAATGTTTATATTCTAACACTAAAGAACTAAGCATTTCGCAAAACTATAAATTATACCCTAAAACATGGATAATTTATTTTTTTTTCTCCTAACAAATACAGCTTAAATGGAAAAGGCTGGAGACATGGGTTGGCTAAGGATATTACTGCTCTAGAAGAGGATTAGAGTTAGGGTCACAGTACTCATATGTCAGCTCACAAACTGGGTAGGACCAGAAATAATTAATTCTAAAGTAATCAGATAGCTAGAGAGACAGGTCTTACATTTCATCTGATTGTTCTTTGAATGTTTCCACATTAGACCTGAGACAGTTTACTCCCAGACTGTTGCCCCAAAGACATGCCTTCGTGTCTTTTTAAGACTCCATCAGGGTGCTAGGCTAAATACATGCCAGTAAAATAACTTTCATGCCTTATCCTCTATTGATAACTACCCCCTCCACACACATAGAGGGCCCACTAATGGACGAAGTAGGCTTTATTTGCAGGAATTAAAAAGTCTTGTGACTTACCCAGTCAGGTCTCTGCATCTTTGAAAATACCTACTGGGCTAAATGCATTCTGTTTTTTTCAACTCAAGAAAAAATGTAATCCATTCCAGCCCCCTATAAACATGTGTGTGTGTGTTGTTGTTGTTGTTGTTGCTGTTGTTGTTGTTGTTGTTGTTGTTGTTGTTCTTCTTCTTCTTCTTCTTCTTCTTCTTCTTCTTCTTCTTCTTCTTTTTTTCTTCTTCTTCTTCTTGTTTTTGTTGTATTTATGGTTTGTCTAGGGAGTGGCACTATTTGATGATGTGGCCCTGTTGGAGTAGGTAAGGTATTGCTGTGAGAGGCCTTGTTGTGCTTTTGTTTGGAAGAAATGTGAATTTGGGGATATTGGATGTGGAGTATAGTGGAATGCTTTAAGTGGTGCTTAATGATCTATCATAGTAGGAATATGGAAGATTTTCTTGATGAGAATGATTTGAACTGTGGAAATCTGGCCCAAGATATTTCCGTGGAGAAGCACTTCAGTATGTGGCCTACTACTGTTTTTGTTGTATATTTGGTGAAGATTGTGGCTAATTTTTGCCCTTGTCTGAAAAGTCTGCCTGAGGCTCAGGTGGAGAGAATCGGATTAATTGCATTGAGAAATGGAGTTTCACGAACTCCCTGTTCTCTGGTTAAGTCTCATGAAAATTTTGAATAAGCAAAGCCATCTTATAAAGGAAAAATATAAAATATATGGTTTGAGCATTTAATGACCACTAGGAATTGAAATGGAGCTGAATTCTGTGTTCAAAGATATTAAGTTGAATTAAGGGAGTCGTGATCTTGGGGTTAGTTACATCCAGCTAAGTTTACATCCAGGTATTATAGTACAAGTCTTTAATCACAGAAGGCAAAGGAAAGCAGATCTCTGAGTTCAAGTCCAGCCTTGGCAAAGCAAGTTTCTAGATGAAGAAAAGCTTAAATCATGGCATGGTGTTGCATGCTTTAAATCCAAAGAAGGAGAGCCATGAAGATCTCTGACTGCAAGGTCAATCTGCAGAGCAAGTTTCAGGTCAGCAAAGCTGGGCAGTGAAGCAGTTGAAAAACAGAAAGTTAGTGATAATGTAATAGATCAAGGGGGCCATATTCCAGCTCTGGCGAGCAGAAAATATTTGGCAGCTTAAGCCTCTTTAAAGTCAAGAGGAAGAGGCTACTGGAACAATTGAAGTTGGTTAGCTGGAGCTAAGAAATTAGCAGTGATTAAGAAGAGGCCAGCATCACTGAGGTGAAATCTTGTAGGGAATATTTTTGAGAACACAAAGAAGCTGTGATTCAGAGATAACCAAGGTTGTATTTCTTGCTGTAGCTGGATTTCCTAAAGTGTAATAGTTACCCAGATGCTACTGGTTTTGAAGGCATGGAGAGGTCATGGAGAGCAGCTGGGGCTGGACACTTCTGAAGTAGGTGTTACTTCTAGTGAAGACCATTGAGGTTTCTTCTGAGAAATAATATTTCCATTTGCTATATGTCTCTTTGTTTTAAATACAACAATCTTTTCTGTTATATATATATATGTATATATATATATATGTATATATATATATATATATATATATATATAGCCAATAGATGCTTCCTAGACATTTATCAGATTAAAATTTAAAAATCAATTCATCATATTTCTTATCAAAACTTGGATTTTTCAATAAAGTATTCCCACTCAGAAATCTGCATTTGTTTCTAACCTGGCAGTGACTATGTAGGTCAGTGTTTCATCTAAACAAATTCCCAAATATACATTAACTAAGTCATTCTGATTCTCTTCTCTCTATGATTGGATTTGTTTTAAATCAAGTTATGAGCTTCCTCTGCATTTGTCTGAGATAAGACATTTGAATCTAAATATAGTGATTTCTTCAAAACAAGGACACGTTCAGAATGTTCTTTGCAGTGATGAATATCTTTAAACTGCATTTTTATAAGTGGGGTAAATTACGGTATTCCGTCTTAGAGACATGTCATGCTGAGGTGGTGTTTTAAAAATGAAGTCATCCTTTAGCCATCTTTACTGAACTCACTTCAAAAGGTTTAAACTTTAAATATATTCATTCCAGGAATGAACAAAAATTTTTCAGATAAAGTGACTGAATCTCTTCTGGCTGGGAATATTTATTTATTTCAAAATTGATAATCAGTGTGTAAGGCACTTTTCCCCCTGACAAGACAGGTGAATAGAATAGGGGGGGAGAGGATCAAGCAGGAAGAGAATAAGACACAAAAATTAGGGATATTTTACTTCAGAGCAACAGAATAAGCTGAAGTTTAGAAGAGTTGGTAAGTTTGATAAATAGGAAGAAAACATAATCGGATATTTATAATAAAAAATAAAGCATGTTAAACTGTGATAAATAAATGGGAAGAAGAGGACCATGTTTTAAACATAAGAGTGGTTTATAATAATTCAAACACTAGACAAGTTAAGATAATGGCAGAGAGAAGAAGAGAGTATCTCAAGAAAGAGTTAAAATTGCAACAGGACATTTGCTTATTAGGATTGGAAGACAATAATATTGGCAGATAATGGGTACTGACTTCTTTTTAAATGTTGATCAGTAAAAGTAAATACATTTAAAGGTATTTTTGCAGTATCAGTTTTAGACATGGACAGTTTGACATGTTTGCAAGTTTCCAAGTGAAAATATCGATTTTTCTGTTTCTAAGAATACCTAAAGTCCAAGAAAAAAACAACAAAAAACTAAACAGAAAAATGCGTGTCAAATCTTGCTTACAGCACACATCTACAGGCTGCCTGCCTCAGAAAAGGTCTGTAGCAATCAAAGATCGAGTTGAAAATCTTGACCAAATACCCATACCAGCTGGGACAACCATGGGGCCCAAACAGACTTGGGACCCACCTCCTTTCAAACCCCATATCCACCTTTCTTCCAGTCAGATTCCTACCTGGGTCAGATAAGCGACCAGATATCTGCCCATACATACAACTTAAGTTCCTCCCAGGAGGTCCACAGTAACAAGACACAGTGCCCAGCTGACATTGGGTACACCTGCCCTATGGAGCTCAACCTTCCTACTGGTCTGCTTTTCCACCTAAGCCAGATCAGTGGGCAAAGTACCCTCTCACATCCCACAGCTTGCCTGCCTGCCAGGAAGCCCTTAGTTGCCAAGATACAAACTCTCTACTTTCTAGGAGGTCTACATTTAACAGGGACACAGAGCCTGCTCTCACCAGAGACAGAAGGGACCTACCCTGAACAGAGACAACACTGTCTGCCTCCAAGGAGACACCCAAGCCAGTTAACACCAGAGATAACCAGAATATCCGAGGCAAGCATAGGACCATAATTAACAGAAATGAATGCAACCGGAAAACATGAGGACACATTTCTTCCACCACAGCATGCCATGGATATCCCAACATGCCCGAAAAGCAAGATAATGGCTTAAAAATCCCATCTCAAGGAGTTGATAGAGACCTTTAAAGAGTTTATAAAGAACTCCATTAAAGAAACACAGAAAAACCACAGGTAAACAGGTAGAAGCCATTAAAGAAGAAACAAAAAAAATCCCTTACAGAAATATAGGAAAATATAATAAAGTAGGTGAAGGAATGGAACAAAATGATCCAAGAATTATAAATGGAAATAGAAATTATAAGGAAAACACAAAGAGAGGCAACCATGGAGATATACGACTTAGGAAAGATCAGAAATTACAAAGGTAAGCATCACCAACACAATACAAGAGATAGAGAAAATCTCAGGTACAGACAATGCCATAGAATGCATTGACGCATTGGCAAAAAAATAAAAAATTAAAAAAAAATAACAAAGTGTAAAAGTCTCCTAACCCAAAATTCTCCTAACCCAGGAAATTCAAGACACAATAAAATTAATCAAACCTAACAATAATAGGGTTAGAAGAGGATGAAGCACTCCAGATCAAAGAGCCAGAAAACATCTTTGGCAAAATCACAGAAGAAATCTCCCCTAAGGAAAGAGATGGCCATAGTTGTACAGGAACCCCTACAGAACAACAAATAGATTGGACCACAAAAGAAACTGTCTCCTTACATAAGAATCAAAACACTAAATGCACAGAACAAAGAAAAAACATTAAAAGTTGTAAGGGGGAAAGGTGAAGTAACATACAAAGGCAGACATATCAGAATTATACCAGATTTCTCAAAAGTGACTCCAAAAACTAGAAGATCCAGACTGTAAGAGAAACAAATGTCAGTCCAGGATACTCAGTGAAAGTCTTATTCACCATAGATGGATAAACCAAGATGTTCCAAGGCAAAACCAAATTTAAGCAATATCTTTCTACTAATCCATGCCTACAGACAATACTGGAATGAAATATCCAATAACAGAAAGTAGCTATGCACAAGAAAGTAAAAGAAATTATACATTTCACAACAAACCCAATAGAAGAAAATCATACACCATAACATAATACCACCTCTATTAAACATAAAATAACAGGGACTAATAAATCATCTATCTTCAATATTTTTCAACATCAATGGACTCAACTTTCCAATGAAAACATACAGGATAATAGGACCTAGCATTTTGCTAAATACAAGAAACACACCTGTACCAACTGGTTTTATGTGTCAATTTGACACAAGCTACAGTTATCAGAGAGAAAGTAGCCTCAGTTGAGGAAACGTCTCCATGAGACCCAGCTGTCATTTTCTAAACTAATGATCTAGGGGTCAGGACCCAGCCTGTTGTGGGTGGTGCCATACCTGGGCTGTTAGTCTTGATTTCTATAAGAGAGCGTGCTGAGCAAGCCAGGGGAAGTAAGTCAGTAAGAAACATCCCTCCATGGTCTCTACATCAGCTCCTCCTTCCTGACTTGAGTCAATCAGGTGCCCAGGATTCAAGAGGTCATGCAAAGTAGAGGCTTGGCACCATGAGGAGAGACTTTGAAAGGCTATTGGTGAAGTCTAGTTGCAGCAGAAGATAACAGTGTTTTGAGGATACCATTACCATGTGATGACCAACAAGGGCAGCAGCAGCAGTGGAGAACAGGCATCTGGAGTCTAGAAGACATGGTGTGTGCTAAAAACTGGAGAAGTGACCCAAGCCCTTGGCAGTTCAGAAGAACTCATGGGTGGATCCCAGACAATGGATGGTTAGAATTTGAATTTTTTAATTATGACTACGCTCTAATATTTCCCCCTCTTGAAGGGAGATAGTGTTTTAGTGAAACCCACACTTAAGAAACTTTGAATTGAAAACAGACTTTGAATTTTAAACGAGATTGGATATTTTAAAAGGATTGAAATTTTAACATGTAAGAATTTGTAAAGACTGTGGGACTTTTAATCTTGGGAATGAATTAGAAAGTAAGGGCAGAAGCTTAATAGTGAAGTGTTTGTGTGTCAAGTTGACAAGGGGCCAGTTGTACTAGCTAGTTTTATGTGTCAACTTAAAACAAGCTGAAGTTATCACAGAGAAAGGAGACTCAGTTGAGAAAATACCTCCATGAGACCCAGCTCTAAGGCATTTACTCAACTAGTGATCGAGGTTAGGACCCAGCTCACCATAGGTGGTCTCATCCCTGGGCTAGTAGTCTTGGTTTCTATAAGAGAGCAAGCTAAGTAAGCCAGGAGAAGCAAGCCAGTAAGAAACATTCCTCCATGGCCTCTACATCAGCACCTCTTTCCTGACCTACTTGAGTTCCAGTGATGACTTCCTTTGGTGATGAACAGCTACTTGAAATTATAAGCTGAATAAATGGTTTCCAGGCCAACTTGCTTCTAGATCATGTTTGTG
This sequence comes from Rattus norvegicus, assembly GCF_021556685.1. Classification (NCBI taxonomy): domain Eukaryota; kingdom Metazoa; phylum Chordata; class Mammalia; order Rodentia; family Muridae; genus Rattus; species Rattus norvegicus. Next base: position 60,114,317 of record NC_141546.1, on the reverse strand, counting down.
CAGAAATAGAAACACTGTCTAAGACAACAACTCAGTGACGAAGACAGACACTACTTCATGGTAAAAGGCTGAAAATTATATTTCAAAGACATGATCCCAAGAAAAAATCTAGAATTGCCATTCTAATATACAATAAAATGGTCTTTCAACCAAAAATTATCAAATGAGATGAGGGAAGGACACATATTAATATTCAAGGAAAAATTCCCTAAGAAGAACTCTCAATGCTGAACATCTATATTCCAGATGCAAGGGTAACTAAAATCAAAAGAATTTTTTTCTAAAGCTCAAATTACACTTTACACCTTACACATAGTGGGAAACTTCAACACCACACTCATTAATGGACAGGTCATTGAATCAGAAACTCAATGGAGACACAATAAAACTAATAGAAGTTATGAACCAAAAGGATTATTTAATAGATATCTACTGAACATCCCACCCCAAAGTAAGAGAATACATCTTTGTTTAAGCATCTCATGGAATCTTCTCCAAAATTGACCACATAGTTGCACTTAAAACAACCCTTAAGAGATAAAAGATGATTGAAATAATCCCATTCATTCTATCAGATCGAGACCAAGAATTAACACTAGACTTAACTAACAACAAAAACAACAGAAAGCCCACCTACTCATAGAAACTGAACATCACTTTGCACAATAAGTTGGTCAGGAAAGAAAACAAAGAAAGAAATTAAGGACTTTTATAGAATTCAATAAAATGAAGGCACTTCATACCCAAACTCATGGGACGCAAAGAAAGCAGTGTTGTAAAGAAAACTCATGACACTAAGTGCCATCATCAAGAAATTGGAGAGATTTTTATATAAGCAACTCAACAGAAATGAACTACAAATCCCTGAAAAAAATAGGTGAAGACCTCAGAGGAAGGAAAGATCTCCAATGCTCATGGACTGGTAGGATTAACATAGTGAAAAATGGACATCTTTCCAAAAGCAATCTACAGATTCAATACAATCCCCATCAAAATTACAGTGCAATTCTTCATAGATATGAAAAGAGCAATTCTCAACTTCATATAAAACAACAACAAAAAACAAACAAACAAACAACAAACAACACAACAAACTGAGGATAGCCAAAAGCATTTTACACAATAAAAGTCGTCTAAGGAAACCTTGACCTCAAGCTGTACTATAAAGCAATTGTCACAACAACCCCATGGAATTGGTTAAGAAACTGACAAGTTGATCAATGGAGTAGAATTTATGACCAAGGAGTAAACCCATACACTATGGACCCTTGATCATTGACAAAGATGTCAAAAACAGTGGAAAAAGGAAAGAATCTTCAATAAATGTTGCTGGTCTAATTGGTAGTTTGTATGTAGGGGAATGAAAATAGACCCATATTTATCACCCTTCACAAAGCTCTAGTATAAGTGAATCAAGAACTTCAACATAAAACCAGATACATTGAATCAAATAGAAGAGAAAGTGGGAAAGAGTCTCGAATTCATTGGCACCGGGGGAATTTCCTAAACAGTTTTAATGGCTCAGGCTCTACCAAGAACTTATAAATGGGACCTCATTAAACTAAAATGCTTGTGTACAGCAAAGGATATAATCAATAGGACAAATTGGTAATGCAGTTTGGGGAAAAAATCTTCACTATCCCCACATTCAATTGAGATCCAATATCCAAAATATATACAGATCTCAAGATGTTAACCACCAAAAGATACAATCAACCCAATCAAACCTGAGGTATAGAACTAAACAGAGAATTTGAAACAGAGGAATCTCGAATGACTGAGAAACACTTAAAGAAATGTTCAAAGTATTAGTGATCAGAAAAATGCAAATCAAGACGACCCTGACTTTCCACCTTATACCAATCAGAATGACTAAGATCAAAACCTCAGGTGACAAGAGATACTGCTGGGGATGTGGAGAAAGAGGAACAGTTCTCCGTTGTTGGTGGGATTGCAAACTGGTACAACCACTCTGGACATCAGTTGGGAGGTTCCTCAGAAAATTGGACCTTACACTACCTGAGGACCAAGCTATACCTCTCCTGGGCATATACGCAAAGATGCTCCAACATACAGCAAAGACACATGTTGTTGTAAAATATAAAAAATAAAAAAAGTATTGTTGTCTTTTACCTCGCTAGGTCCAGCACCATGGTGCCCCAAGTTATCTGCTAGATATCTTGGTGGAAACACATCCCAACTTCGCCATGGCAGCCCAGTGTCTCCAGCTGCTGCACACTTTCCTACACTCAACCCCTCACATAAAAGAACACACAATACAGTAATCTTAGATCCAATTGATAAGATAAAATTGCCCACTTAAACATACAAAGCCTGGTACCATCCATCCCTTAAGAACATTGATAACAACCTGTAAATACACAGAGTGAGATCTTTATGTCAGCCTCCATTGTCCTGCCACAGCTTCTCCCTCTCCTCCTCTCTTCCTCTCTCTTAGTTCCAGTCTCTTCCTTTTCCTTCAAAGTTTTCTCCTGCCCATCCTTTCTTCTCATCCAATGACAGGCCCCCTTCTATCTTGTACCTGCCTCACCCACATCATCCCACAGACACATGTTTCACTATGTTCATAGCAGCCTACTTATAATAGGAAGAAGCTGAAAACAACCCAGATGTCCCATGATAGAAGAATGGAAACAGAAAGTTTGGTTCATTTACACAATGGAATTTTACTCAGCTATTAAGAATGAGGACGTCCTGAGTGTCTAGAGCTCTAAGATCAGTAATCAATTAATGGGACATCATGAAGGTAAAAACTCCTGATGGTCCATCAATAGGACAAATTGGCAACTTACAGATTGGAAAAAAGACTTCACTAACTCTACATCTGACAGAGGGCTAATATCCAAAATATTTTACAAAGTCAAGAAGTTAACCTCCAATAAACCCAATTAACCCAATTCAAAATGGGGTACAATGCTAAACAGAGTTTAATACAGGCTTATTTATAATAGCCAGAAGCTGGAAAGAACCCAGATGTCCTCCAATAGAAGAATGGCTACAGAAAACGTATTCATTTACACAATGGAGTATTACTCAGCCATTAAAAACAATTACTTCATGAAATGCATAGGCAAATAGATGGAACTAGAAAATACCATCATGAATGAGGTAACACAATCATAAAACAAAACAAAACAAAATAAACAAAAAAAACCACATGGTTTATCACTTATCACTGATAAGTGGATATTTCCAAAAAGCTCAGATTACCCAAAATATGGTCCACAGACCACATGAAAAAGAACAACCAAAATGCAGATGCTTCTTAAAAGGGGTAACAAAAATATTTATTGGAGGATATATGGAGACATAGTTTGGAGCAGAAACTGAAGGAATGGCCATTCAGAACCTGCCCCACCTAGGGATTCAGTCCATCTACATACAGACACAAAACCCAGACAATATTACTGATGCTAAGAAATGCACACTGACAGGAACCTGATAATAGTTGTCTCCTAAGAGGCTCTGCCAGAGCATGACAAATAAAGAGGCAAATGCTCACAGACAACCATGGTACTGAGAACAGGGTCCTCATTGGAGGAGTTAAAGAAAGGATTGAAGGAGCTGAAGGGACTTCAACCCCTTAAGAAGTATACCAACCAACCAGGGCTTCCGGGAAATAAACCCAACTTCCAGAGTACACGTGGACACACTCAGAGCTCCAGCTGCATATGTAGCAGAGGGTGATCTTGTTGGGCATCAATGGAAGGAGAAGTCCTTGGTCCTGCCAAGGTTCAAACCCCCAGTGTAAGGGAAAGTCAGGGCGGGGAGGAAGGAAGGGGTGGGTGTATGGGTGGGTGAACACCCTCATAGAAGTAGGGGGATGGAGGATGGGATAGGGGTTGAATGGGAAACTAGAAAGAGGATAACATTTGAAATGCAAATTAAGACATTCCAGTAAAAAATTTTTCAAAGCAGATGAATGCTGACTGGCTGAGAAGCACATAAAGAAATGTTCAAAATTCTTAGTCATTAGAGATATGCAAATCAAAATGGATTCACCTCATACCATTCAGAATGGATAAGATCAAAAAATCAAGTGACAGCACATGCTCATGAGGATGAGGGGGAAAAAAAGGAAAACGCATTGCTAGTAGAATTGCAAGATTGTATTATCACTCTGGAAATCAATCTGGCACTTCCTCACAAAATTGGAAATAGTTCAACCTGATGACCTAACTATGCAACTATTGGGCATATACCCAAAAGATGGTCCACCATAACAAAAGAACCTGTGCTCCACTATGTTCATAGAATACCTTGGACACAACCCACAGACCTTAAGAAATGTAACAAGGAGAAAGGCCCAAGTGAAGATGTTTCAGATACAATTAGTAGGGGAAGGAAGGAAGGAAATAATCAGGTAAGGCAGAGGGATTGAGGGACCAGGTTGAGAGTTGGGATGGGGAGGAATATGGAACAGGATCATGTCATGTATGAAGGAAGAGTTCATAAGCCCAGAGGGTTGAGAAATTAATAAAATAAAATTAATGAGGAAGAAAAATCATTTTTTGCATTTGTATGAACTTAAAGTATGAAATAACGTCAAAATAATGTCATTTTGGAATGGTTGAGGAGAGGCCTTATCTACAATTCTGTAAATTGCTCACACCTTTAAAAAGGTTAACATAAGAGGTTGAAAATAAATAGGAATTGAAAGAAGGATCTTAGAGTCGTGTCAAGGAAGACTAAAAGATATTAGTGTTTTTAAAGCATGAATTGTATAAGAGACTCAATATATATTTGTAATGGAAATGTCTCTATACTGAGCTTTATATGAACAAATTAAATACACTACTAATAATAGGGTAATATACTAGTTGGGGAATGACAGAGAATAAGTTATGCCAATTATTAAGAATTTTAGAAATCGCTCTTTCTATATTTGGTATTGGATTGGAAGTAATCAAAAGCTGACATGCACTCACAAGAAAACTTGAAAGTAATCAAGACATGAAAGCAATAAGAGCTGGTACAATAGAATGAGTTGGTGGTTATCATGTAGGAAAGAAACATTCAGGAATTAGATGCAATGGTAGATTTTCAGATACTTGTTTATGCATTAATAACTAAATTCTAAAAATGGGAATAGTGTACACATTTAAGGAAAGAATCTTTAACTTGAAACCAAAACACAAAGCAGATTCTTGTGATCCATGAAACACGTTAGAGAATGATGCATCTCAAGTATCTGAAAAACATAACAAGAAATAAAGCATTCATTAAGAAGTTAAGTTTCCCATTTCTTGATTGCCAAATTATTCCTACACTGAATATACTACATCTATTATGTCAAATGTCCCCCAAAGCTGGTGTTTTAAGAAGCATATTACTTCATCCTACAGGAATACTTGGAAATGGTAGAGCTTCTCCAAGAAGGACATTATGCTGTTGTTGATAATATTTCAGAAGATATCAGAACCCTTGCCTTGTCAGGCTTTTTGCTTTTTATCCACCAAGAAGTAGGCAGGATTCTTCTGTTACCTCGTTCCTCAGGCTTCACATTGAGATTTAGATTTTTAAAAATGAACAAATAAATGCCTTGCTCCTCTCTGAGAATAGAAAAGCCTTATATTAAATCTTGGAAGCAGCAACCCAGTGCAGGGAAACTAAAAGATAATCAAAGGATTTTGTCTAGAATGGTGGGGGGGTATTGAAAAACAAGTACTATTTGATAAACTTAGGGAGAATATAATTTATAAATTATGAAGTAAAACCTCAAGCACATGCACAGAGAAATGGGAATTTTAAAAAAGTATTTTTTTAATTTTGGAATTGAGAATTTTTTTTCACCAGTAGTTTAGGGAGTTGTTTATATTAAAAGCAGTCTAAGACCTGTAACCAACTCATAGAGAGAACAGAGTAGGTCCTCTGTTCTACAACCCAGCCAGGATCCTACAGCTTGTAGCCATAAAGTAGTTGATTCAGCACCCATGGCCCCTAGGCTGAGATCAACCCTGTGATGATTTCCAAGGCAGCTGCAGGCTTAACATTGGTCTATCCATAGAACGCTCAACATGACCCTCTGCTGACTTCATATATGTCTTCATATATGAATTCCTCCAGACCACAAAAATCTGCTTCTATTATACTATAGCTTACAGAGCATTAACAACTAACGTTTGATAGACTGATGAATATTTGGGAGAACTAAATTTGAAGTCCATAGGAAAACCTCCTTATAAGACATATGATAAGATATGTGGTCTTTTGCTGGTCAGTCCTTCATATCTATAGTTCTTTTTTTCCCCTCAAATTTATGTTTCAGAAGATTAAGCTATTTTTTATACATGGACAGTAGCATACATAAAATGTAGCAAAATCAAAAAATTGTCTAGTTTTACAATAAAATACAAGTGATCATCCCATATCATATATACAAAAACACACTCTTTGTGTTACATTTATACATTGATATGTACATACATATACATTTATATATGTGTATTTGTTAATAAGAATAAGTGAAGGAAAAAGAAGGTTATTAATTTTAGAGTTTGAGCAGAGCATAGAAAAAGTTGGAGAGGAAGGTACCTGGGAATAGCTGGAAGGAAAATGGAGGAATAAAAGGGACATCATTTTAACATAATGAAAATGTATTGGAACATAGTTCATATATGAGATGTCATTATCAAACTGTTTTTTAGGGCTCTGCAGGACTTAATAAAGAGGAAGCAGGAAGATCTGGAAGCACACACAGGACTAGGACAGGTTCAGGCAAGATGAACTCCTAGGATAGACAGTGGGATGTGGGCACAGGTCCACCACTAATAAAGAAGCTCTCTGCAATTGATACTCACTTGCAAGGAACAAATTGTTTTCTCTGAAGCCTTCAAATTCGGCATATTAACCACATTGAAGGATATATCCCATGCCCAGCAGTAGATGACCAACACCAAACAAACTCATGGTATTTTTGTAGACACCATATTGCTATGCTTGAACATTTTCCTTTTGGTCTTACTATATTTAATTTAAAATGCATTGCATTCTATATTTATTACCATACATTTTGTATATATTTGCAAACATTATAATTCATAGAGATTCTAAAATAGAATAGTACAAATTAGTTGATTTTTAAATAAACACTAGGAATTTATAGAAAAATGCAATGTATACCTTAATGAAATTTCTTTGGTTATTTTACAATGTTTAATAATGATGCAGTGCCTTATATAAATAGATTAAAATAAACACTCTATTTCAAAACTTAATTTGAATATGAGAGGGAAGTGAGATTGCTCTGGGGCTGTTATAACTCAGTGATAATTGGATTATAGTGGTACGGTTAATAGAGCCAGATAAGAGTGGCTATTTCTTTTCTTCCATGTGTGTAAAAAATATGTATAAAAATTTTACAATAAGTAAACAAAAGTAAATACAACTATTAGCTTCATTAGATAATATGTGCAAGGGCTACCATGTTATATTTTATTTGTTTTTATTTACAATAAAATATGCAATGAGGAATACTAGAGTGGGGGAGATTATTTAACCTACAGATAGTACCAGTCAAAACCTTGGTAATGGGGTTGGGGATTTAGCTCAGTGGTAGAGCACTTGCCTAGGAAGCGCAAGGCCCTGGGTTCGGTCCCCAGCTCCGAAAAAAAAGAACCAAAAAAAAAAAAAAAAAAACCTTGGTAATGGTCTTATGACAATTGCCATCAAAACAGCAGGAGAATATGGAAGAGTTTGGAAGGGGGACAGTGCAAGATCCAGATGAGATGATGCTCACTCTTATAATAATGTATTTTTTTAAATTGAGAATTCAGTCAGGTTCCTACAAGCACTGCTTTTATCTTTTAAAAATAGTGACTTAGGTCTATTGACCTAAGGCTAAGCGCCTGTGAATATGCACTACTGTCTCACTGTTTTGCAACTTTGCCACACTGTGAGGAAGTTTCACATGCACAGAAGTACAGGGAAAAAATAATACTTAACTAAAGGAAGAAAGGAGAGGGAGGGAAGGAAGGGGGAGGTAGAAGATTGAGAGAAAGAAAGAGAGGAATTCACTATATATTGTATGTATTATCTACATCATTACTGGTGCACTTCTGTTTGTCTGTTATCAAAATTTTATTTTCTTTCTTCTCCAACCAAAACACTTTGTAAACACACTTGGCTTTCCAGTATGAGCAAACCTTTTATTCTTCTCAAAGTTTAGCCAAGTACGATGTTTACAGAATCCAAATCTCATTGATGAAATATACTACAGTAGACATTATTGCACAAGAATGTGCTGAAAGTTTTAGCATGCAACACAAACCCCAAAACACCAGCATGTCAGGTTTATCACCCATATTTTTTTCTGTCTCTACCTTTCATTGTGACATATGTATAGTTCATCAAATGTAACACTAGAGGTGAGAAAAAATGAAAGAAGCCAGAGAATAAAAGATAACAGGCAATATAGCAGAGCAGAGATAAGAATAAAAATCTGCTTTTCTGAGAAGCCATGAAGCAAGAAAGAATGGAGTAAATGTTCAACATTTTAACAAAGCTTCAAATTCAGTATTGTGTGAAATTATCTTCCAAGACTGAAAAAGAAATACATTCTAAGAGAAATAAAAACTGAAAGAATTTGATGCAAGAAAAGATGCTTTGCAAAAAATATTGAAGACATTCATTGGACAAAAGAAAATTCTAACAGGTCAGAAAGTATAAGAAAATAAAGAGAAGAAAATTAACTAACTACCACTGAAGAAAACAGGTGTGTGTGTGTGTGTGTGTGTGTGTGTGTGTGTTTGTGTGAGTGTGTGTGTAAAAGATAGACACACACAGAGAAAGAGACAGAGACAGAGACACAGAGACACAGAGAGAAGAAGAGACAGACAGACAGACAAAGACAGATGGAGAGACAGACGGGAGAAAGAGAGAGAGAGAGAGAGAGAGAGAGAGAGAGAGAGAGAGAGAGAGATTGACAAGACTGTTCAATTCTCAATTGTTTTCTACTTTAATTCACTAAAATTTTAGACAAGTTTTCTCTCTCAGCGGATAGCTTACCAGTTCTATCCTGGAGTGATGATTTGAATGAAAAGGGCCCCTATAGATACAAAGGGATTGAAACTATTAGTAGTTGTGTCCTTGTTGGCGTAGCTATGGCTGTGCTGTAGGAATTATGCCACTGGGGCTGGGGTCTGAGACCTCAATTGATCAAGTCTAACCTAATGTCACACTATCTTCCTCCTACTTTACAATCTGGATATAGAACTCTTAGCTAGTTCTCCATTACCATGTCTACCTATGTAATACCATGCTTCTCAGAATGACAATAATGAACAAAATCTCAGAAAATGTGAGCCATTCCCAATTAATGTTTTTCTCAATAAGAGTTGCAATGGGGTTGTAATCCCCTTATGCTCCTTCAGTCCTTCCCTTAACTTTTCTATTGGGTTACTTGGGCTCAGTCCAATGTTTGGCTGTGACTATCTGCATCTGTATTAATCATGTGCTAGCAGAACCTTTCAGAGGCCAGTTATACCAGGCTCCTATCTACAAGCACTTCATGGCATCACCAATAGTGTCTGGGTTTGGTGTCTGCAGATGGTATAGATTTCAAGGTGGGTGAACTCTGGATAGTTCTTTGTTCCTTCAGTCTCTGCTCAATTTCTTGTTCCTGCATTTCCTTTAGACATAAACATTTCTGGATTAAAGATTTTGAGATAGGTGCAGGGCCCCGTCTCTAAACTAGGGGCCATGTCTATCTATTGGAGGGGCCTCTTCAGGTTCTATCTCCTTGTTGGGTATTTCAGATAATGTCACCCCCGTTGGGTCCTGGGATCCTCTTGCATCACTGGCATCTGGGGCTTTCTATTGTTTCCTCCTGTTTCCCACTCCCCACTGCTACATATTATTATTCATTCCCCTGGCCCTCTTTACTTCTCTCCACTTTTTTTTTCCACACCTGATCCTGACCACTCCTTTTCCTTCTCCTACCTCCCCCACACAGATCCTCCCTTCTTCTACCTCCCATGATTATTTTCTTCCCCCTTCCACGTGAGTTTGTAGCATTGACACTTTGCCTCTTCTTCTTGGTAAGCTTTCGTACGGCCTTTAAATTATATCTGGAGAATTCTGATCTTTTTATCTAATATCCACTTTTCAGTGAGAATTACCATGTGTGCCCTTCTGTGACTGGCTTACCTCACTGAAGATGATATTTTCTAGTCCCACCCATTTGCCTGAAAAATACATGAAGTCATTGTATTATTATTATTATTATTATTATTATTATTATTATTTTATTTTATTTTATTTTTTTCAATTTTATTGGATATATTTTTATTTACATTTCAAATGTTATCCCCTTTCCCAGTTCCCTGTCTATAAGCCCTGTATTCCATCCCCTTCCCATTCTTCTATAAGAGCCTTCCCCTCCCCATCCATCCTCCCTTCCCGGCCCACTCCAACATTCCCTTACACTAGGAGTCCAACCTTGGACCAAAGGGCTTCTGCTTCCTTTGATGCCCCAAAAGGCCACTCTCTCCTACATATGCAACTGGAGCCATGGATCAGTCCATGTATAGTCTTTGAGTAGTATTTTGATACCTTGGATCTCTGGTTGATTGGCATTGTTGTTCTTATAGAGTTGCATGACCCTTTAGCTCTTTCAACCCTTTCACTAATTGCTGCAACAGGCATCCCATTCTCAGTTCAATGGTTTACTGCTAGAATTTGCCTCTGTGTTTGACATGTTCTGACTGTGTATCTCAGGAGACATCAATATCTGTTCCTGCATGCACTTCTTCGCTTCACCAGTCTTATCTTGTTTTAGTGACTCTCTATATATGGGTCACATGTGGAGTAGGATCTGAATGGCCATTCCTTCAATTTCTGCTCCAAAGTTCATCTCGATAATTCCTGCTCTGAATATTTTTGTTACCCAATCTAAGAAGGACTAAAGCATACGCACATTGGTCTTCCTTCTTGAGTTTCATGTCGTCTGTGGATTTTATGTTGGGTAATTCGAGCTTTTGGGATAATATCCACTTATCAGTGAATGCATACCATGTCTGTTTTTCTGTGATTGGGTTACCTAACTCAGCATGATATTTCCTAGTTCAATCCATTTGACTATGAATTTCATGAGGTCATTGTTTTTGATGGCTGAGTAGTACTCCATTGTGTAGATGTACCACATTTTCTGTATCCATTCTTCTGTTGAAGGGCATCTGGGTTCATTCCAGCTTCTGGCTATTATAAATAAGATTGCTATGAACATAGTTGAGCATGTGTCTTTGATGTATGTTGGAGCATTATTTGGATATATGCTCAGGAGACGTATAGCTGGGTCCTCAGTTAGTGGAAAGTACATTTTTCTGAGGAACCTCCAGACTGATTTCCAGAGTGGTTTTACCAGTCTGAAATCCCACCAAAAATGGAGGAGTGTTCCTCTTTCTCCACATCCACACCAACATCTGTTGTCACCTGAGGTTTTGATCTTAGCCATTCTGATTGGTGCAAGGTGGAATCTCAGGGTTGTTTTGATTTGCATTTTCCTGATCACAAAGCACTTTGAACATTTCTTTAATTGCTTCTCAGCCATCTGAGATTACTCAGCTGAGAACTCTCTGTTTAGCTCTATACCCCATTTTTAACAGGGTTATTTGGTTCTCTGGAGTCTAACTTCTCAAGTTCTTTATACATTTTGGAAATTAGCCTTCTGTCAGATGTAGAATTGGTAAATGTCTTTTCCCAATCTGTTGGTTACCGTTTTGTCTTAATGAGAGTGTCCTTTGCCTTAAAGAAGCTTTGCAGTTAAAAGAAGTCCCATTTGTTGATTCTTGATCTTAGAGCATAAGCCATCAGTGTTTTATTCTGGAAATTTCCCCCTGTGCCCTTTAATCGAAACTCTTCCCCCCTTTTTTTTCTATTAGCTTGAATGTATCTGGTTTGATGTGGAAGTCCTTGATCCACTTGCATTTAAGCTATGTAAGGAACAATAAAAACAGTTTGATTTGCATTCTTTTACATTCTGACCTTCAGTTGAATAAGCAATATTTGTTGAAAATGCTATCTTTTTTCCATTGGATGGTTTTAGCTCCTTTGTCAAAGATCAAGTGACCACAGGTGTGTCGGTTTATTTCTGGGTCTTCAATTTTATTTCACTGATCTAACTACCTGTCTCTGTACCAATACCACACAGTTTTTATCACTATTGCTCTGTAATACTGTTTGAGGTCAGGGATGGTGATTCCCCCATAAGTTATTTTATTGTTGAGGATAGCTTTTGATATTCTGTTTTTGTTGTTGTTGTTGTTGTTGTTGTTGTTGTTATGCCAAATGAATTTGCAAATTGCCATTACTAACCCTATAAAGAATTGAGTTGGAATTTTGATTGGGACTGCATTGAATCTGTACAATGCTTTTGGAAAAATGACCATTTTTACTATATTAATACTGCCAATCCATGATCATGGGAGATTTTTCCATCTTCTGAAATCTTCTTCAATTTCTTTCTTCAGAGACTTGAAGTTCATTAACATATAGATCTTTAACTTGTTTAGTTAGAGTCACACTGAGGTATTTAATATTATTTGGGACTATTTTGAAGGGTGTCATTTGCTTAATTTCTTTCTCAGACTGTTTATCCTTGAAGTAGAGGAAGGCTACTAATTTGCTTGAGCTAGTTTTATACCAGACACTTTGATGATCTTGTTTATCAGGCATAGAAGTTCTATGGAGGAACTATTGGGATCATTTAAGTATACTATCATATCATCTGAAAATAGTGATATTTTGACTTCATCTTTTCCAATTTGTATCCCTTTGACCTCTTTTTTTGTCTGAATGCTCTGGCCAGGAAGTCGAGTACTATATTGAATAAGTAGGGATTGTTTCAAGTTTCTCTCCATTTAGTTTAATTTTAACTACGGGTTTGCTGTATATTGCTCTTACTATGTTTGTGTATCGGCCTTGCATTCATCATCTTCCCAGTACTTTTATGATGAGGGGTGTTAAATTTTGTCAAATGCTTTCTCAGAATCTAATGAAACGTTCATATGTGTTTTTTTTCCTTTGAGTTTGTTTATACACTGGATTACACTGATGTGTTTCCTTATATTGAAACATCCCTGCATCCCTGCAATGAATCCTTGATCATGATTGATGACTGTTCTGGTGTGTTCTTGGATTTGGTTTGCAAGAATTTTATTGAGTATTTTTGCATCGATATTTATAAGGAAATTTGGCCTGAAGTTCTCTTTCTTTGTTGGCTTTTTGTGTGGTTTCAGTATAAGAACAATTGTAGCTTCATAGAAGGAATTTGGTAGTGCTGTCTGTTTCTATTTTGTAGGATAGTTTGGATAATATTGATATGAGGCTTCTATGAAGGTCTGATAGAATTCTGCAATAAACCCATCTGGTTCTCTGTTCTTTTTGATTGGCAGACTTTTTTTTTGCATTTTTTTTATTAACTTGAGTATTTCTTATTTACATTTCGAGTGTTATTCCCTTTCCCGGTTTCCGGGCCATCATCCCCCTAACTCCTCCCCTCCCTCCTTCTTTATGGGTGTTCCCCTCCCCATCCTCCCCCCATTGCCGCCTTCCCCCCAACAATCAAGTTCACTGGGAGTTCAGTCTTAGCAGGACCCAGGGCTTCCCCTTCCACTGGTGCTCTTACTAGGATATTCATTGCTACCTATGAGGTCAGAGTCCAGGGTAAGTCCGTGTATAGTCTTTAGGTGGTGGCTTAGTCCCTGGAAGCTCTGGTTGCTTGGCATTGTTGTTCATAAGGGGTCTCCAGCCCCTTCGAGCTCTTCCAGTTCTTTCTCTGATTCCTTCAATGGGGGTCCTATTCTCAGTTCAGTGGTTTGCTGCTGGTATTCGCCTCTGTATTTGCTGTATTCTGGCTGTGTCTCTCAGGAGAGATCTACATCCGGCTCCTCGGCCTGCACTTCTTTGCTTCATCCATCTTGTCTAATTGGATGGCTGTATATGTATGGGCCACATGTGGGGCAGGCTCTGAATGGGTGTTCCTTCTGTCTCTGTTTTAATCTTTGCCTCTCTATTCCCTGCCAAGGGTATTCTTGTTCCCCTTTTAAAGGAGTGAAGCATTCACATTTTGATTATCCATTTTGAGTTTCATGTGTTCTATGCATCTAGGGTAATTCAAGCATTTGGGCTAATAGCCACTTATCAATGAGTGCATACCATGTGTGTTTTTCTGTGATTGGGTTACCTCACTCAGGATGATATTTTCCAGTTCCAACCATTGATTGGCAGAGTTTTAATTATTTCTTCTAATTCTTTAGGATTTGTGGGGTTCAATTCTTTCACCTGTTTGGTTTTATTTTCTTTAAGGGATTTTTGTGTTTCCTCTTTAAAGGCTTCTACTTGTTTATTTGTGTTGTCCTGTATTTGTTTGAGTGAGTTATTTATGTCCTTCTTAAAGTCCTCCGTCATCAACATAAAATGTGATTTTATATCTAAAACTTGCTTTTCTGATGTTTTTTGATATCCAGTATATGCTTTAGTGGGAGAACTGGTCTCTGTTCTCTGTAGTCTTGGTTTCTGTTGCTTAGGTTCCTGTGTTTGCCTCTTCCCATCAGGTTGTGTCCAGTGTTAGTTTGTCTTTCTGTCTCTGACAGTGGCTTGACCATCCTGAAGACCTGTTTTTTTTTTTGTTTGTTTGTTTTTCCAGCTGGATCTGGGAACAAAGAGCTCTGCTCTGATGTGCGTAGGCGCTTCTGGAGGCTAGCTTTCAGCTTTAGGTGTAAGCAGACACTGGAAGGGTCCTGTCACTAACTGCTCCTAGGTCCCTGTGGCCAGGGGTCACAGATGGCACTAGGTGATTCCCTCTTGGGTTGGAAATGTGGGCAAGGAGTGGTCTCCTACTTCTCAGATGTATCCACATTTCTGAGGGTCTAGCTCGCTCCCCCAAGGGATTTTGGTACAGGGAGCTGTGTGACCAGTTCAGTTCAGTTCTGGGCACAGACAGGATGCATCAGGTTCTTGTTACAGACTGCTCCTATGTTCCTGTATCCAGAGGCACTATGCAGTTTCCTCTTAGACAATGGATGAGGGCAGAGGTGGGCAGAAGTAGAGGTCTGTCTTGCAGTCTCAGCATTGTTTCCACTACTGTGTGTTCAGATCTCTCCCCCACAGGATTTGGGTGGAGAAAGCTATTGGATTCTATGTCATTGTTTTTAATAGCTGAGTAGTATTCTATTGTGTAATTGTGCTACATTTCCTGTATACATTCTGTTGAGTGACTTCTGGCTTGTTTATAGTTTTTGGCTATTATAAATAAGGCTGCTATGAACATAGTGGAACTTGTGTTCTTATTATGTATTGGAGCATATTTTAGGTAAATGCCTAATACTGTTATAGCTGGGTCTTCAGGTGTCATTAGTTCCAATTTTATACAGAAACAGTAGATTAGTTTCAAATGTGGTTTTAACAGCTTGCAATCCTGTCATCAATGGAGGAGTGCAATTCTTTCTCCACATCCTCACCAAAATATACCATCATCATTTGATTATTTGATCTTAGCCATTATAATTGATATGAGGTGAAATCTCGGTGTCATTAGATTTGCATTTCCCCTATGACTATGGTATTTGAACATTTCTTTAGGTTTTACTCAGCCATTTGAGATTCCTCAGTTGAGAACTCTTTGTTTAGCTCTGAACAATTTTTAATTTGTTCTTTTGGTTTTGGGGGGTCTAACTTCATGAGTTCATGAGTGGCTAAGAGAGTTTATGAATGTGTCTTGGGGCAGTCTTTCAGGGTGTAAGAAAGTGATGGACATTGTATTCTTTTTATAGCTTTTAATATTTTTATAGATGGCAATGATGTTTGAAAAGTATGCATATATTTGATGTAGGAGTATTTGATATAGGAATTTTACTCAGACAACTTTAAAGTTCTATGTATTTCATAGGTGACTGAGCACAACCTAATTTAGGTGTTTAGTAGAAACATAACTTAATAGGTACATCCATCTCTAAGTAAAAATCTCTAAACATGAATAAATATTCCCTACATCTTAAAAATGTTGTCACTGTCATGGTGTCCTCCACAGCAATAGAAACCCTAAGACATAACTCCTGTCCTTGTCCTCATCTGTTAAAGCATGTACTTTACCTAATATGATGCTTTTCCAAAGCCTTAAAAAAACCTTAATGGAATTTTCAGTCTTTTCCATATAATAAAATGTATTCAAATATAAGCATTAATTATCTAATATATACATGTATACATATATGTGCATGTATCATATATTATATATTATATAACA
This sequence comes from Rattus norvegicus, assembly GCF_021556685.1. Classification (NCBI taxonomy): domain Eukaryota; kingdom Metazoa; phylum Chordata; class Mammalia; order Rodentia; family Muridae; genus Rattus; species Rattus norvegicus. Next base: position 60,098,053 of record NC_141546.1, on the reverse strand, counting down.
TATATATGATGTATATGTATACATCATATACAAACACACACATCATACACATACCAGCTTACAGTCCCACCAACAATGGAGGAGTGTTCCTCTTTCTCCATACCCTCACCAGTATGTGCTGGCACTGAGTTTTTGATCATAGCCATTCTGATTGCTACAATGTAGAATCTCAGAGTCATTTTAATTCGCATTTCCATCATGACTAATTTTGAATATTAATTTAACTGCTTCTTGCCCATTCGAGATTCCTGTTTTGGGAATTCTCTTTTTATCTCTGTACCCCATTTTTCTTTTTTTTTCTTTATCACTTGAGTATTTCTTATTTACATTTCGAATGTTATTCCCTTGCCCGGTTTCCAGGCCAACATTCCCCTAACCCTTCCTCCTCACCTTCTATATGGCTGTTCCCCTCCCCATCCTCCCCCCATTACCGCCCTCCCCCCAAAAATCACGTTTACTGGGGGGTTCAGTCTTAGTAGGACTTAGGCCTTCCCCTTCCACTGGTGCTCTTACTAGCCTATGCATTGCTACCTATGAGGTCAGAGTCCAGGGTCAGTTCATGGATAGTCTTTGGATAGTGACTTAGTCCCTGGAAGCTCTGGTTGGTTGGCATTGTTGTTCATATGGGGTCGAGAGCCCATTCAAGCTCTTCCAGTCCTTTCTCTGATTCCTTCAACGGGGGTCCCGTTCTCAGTTCAGTGGTTTGCTGCTGGCATTCGCCAGCCTCCCTATTCCCTGCCAAGGGTATTCTTTTTACCCCATTTTTAATTGGGTTATTTGGTTTTCTAGAGTCTTCTTGAGTTATATCTAACATAAACCCAGAGACAAAAATGGAGCAGAGACTGAAGGAATGGCTGACCAGTGACTGACCCAAGTTGGGATCCATCCCATGGACGGACACCAATCACTGACACTATCACTGATGTTACATTGTGCTTACAGAGAGGATCTTGGTGTGGCTGTTCTCTAAGAGGCTCTACCAGCAGCTGACTGAGAGAGAGAGGTAGATTCTAGTAGCTAAGCACTGTACAGAGTTCATAGAATCCTATGGGACAGTTAGGGGAAGGATTGAAAGAGCTGCAGGCTATGGCATCCCCATAGGAAGACTAACAGTGCCAACTAACCTGAATACCTAGGAGCTACCAGGGACTGAATCACCAACTAAAGAGCACACCTGACCTGGTATGAATTCCAGGGCTCAAAGGTGGATAGGGCTACCTTGTCTGGCCTTATTGGGAGAGGATTCACCTAATTCTGTACAGATTTTTGCCTCAGGTTGGGAGCATATAGGGGAGATCAGCACCCTGTTAGAGGAGAAGAGGTGAGGGAAGAGATGGGAGAAAAATCTCTGTGAGAGGAGCAGGAAAGGAGCAACATTTGTCATTCAAAAAATTAAAATAATTAATTAATTAAAATCTATAAGTGCACAACTAAGTGTTAGACATTAAAATTTTACTGGATATAACTAAACAAAAATTATATTTACAAATTCCTATTTCTATTCACATTTCACTTCATAGTGTATTAAAGACTAAAGCAGAATAGTCTTTCCATCCTGTGAATTTATGATAAAGCTGTGTTTGAAGTTAATATTTTTATTTAATATTTTAGATTTTCACACATATAATACATATAATAAATTAATAATCATAGGCCAGAGTCATTGGGTTTCCTGGAACTAGGGTTAAAGGTGGTAGTTAGCTGCTCAACATAGGTGCTGTCAACTAAGACATGGTCCTCGGAGAGAGCAACTTATACTCTTCTCCATTCAGTCATTGCTACAATTTCAACATTACAGTTTTTTAGAACATTTATGTTCTTAAAAATGGAATTATTTCATAAAAGAATTGATGACTCCCATAGTTTACTTGAAGCAATGAGCAATTGTAGACAGAGCAGTATGCAAATGCTCCCCAAAGCCTTTTGTGTTATTTTGTTTACATTAAGCATGGGGTGTCACTAAATCATATACTTCTGTGCTTTCTTTTTTTAAGTTTTTTTTAAACTTTATTTATTTATTTATTGTGTATACATCATACAGCTTTCTGCCCTGCATGTATGCCTGCAGGACAGAAGAGGGCACCAGACCTGATTATAGATGGTTGCGAGCCACCATGTGGTTGCTGGGAATTGAACTCAGGACCTCTGGAAGAGCAGACAGTGCTCTTAACCTCTGAGCCATCTCTCCAGCCCACTTCTGTGCTTTCTTAAGGTGCAAGTTTTCTTTCATAAAGTAGAAGACTAACTACTATTTTGTGAGTGATGTATTAAATACTTTAAAGAGTTATTACACATTAAAAAGATCAAACATTTTACTTAACTAAGCATAATATCATTATCAACACATTTTAACATTTATCAAAACACTTCACATACATTTTATATGGCCTAATTAATTTTATGTATGTAATATAATTTTTGCATGAAAATTCATTAATTTTATCTTTAACCATTGTATGAAAAATGTTATTTAGATGGTAAACTCCAATTTAATTTTGCCTGGGAAACAACAAAGAATAAATTTTGTTAAATCGAGTGAGGTTGAAGGAGGGTCAGAGTAATATGTTGGGGTCTGCCAAACAGGGACTTGCCCTTTTTAGTAGGGGAACCTCAGGCTCAGTGATACCTTTGCCCAACCCCACAGAAAATTGCAACCAAATGACTGGCAGACAAAAAAGGCTATCAGGGGTCAGGATCAATTAGGGAGGAGACGGAGTCTGGATGTACAAGAGTCCCACAGATCTGATAGAAAAATCCAAACCTATGAATATAGTGGTGCACATGCCCCTGTGGCACAGTGAGTCATCATTTGGGTATATGCTCAAAAGACGTACAGCTGGATCTTCAAGTAGGTCCATTTCCAATTTTATGAGGAACCTCTAGATTGATTTCCAGAGTGGTTGTACCAGTTTGCAATCCCACCAGCAATGGAGGACTGTTCCTCTTTCTCCATAACCACAACAAATGTGCTGTCACTTGGGTTTTTGATCTTAGCTAATCTGACTGATCTAAGGTGGAATCTCAGGGTCATTTTGATTTGCAAGTCCCTGATAACTAAAGGTTTTGAACATTTCTTTAAGTGCTTCTCTCTACTAAGTTCATAGCAGCCTTATCGGTGATAGCCAGAAGTTGGAAAAAACCCAGGTGTCTCACAATAGAAGAATAGATACAGAAAATGTGGTACATTCACACAAAGGATTAGTAGTCAGCTATTAAGAATGGGACACCATGCATTTTGCAGATACTGAGCCACCAACCAGATAGCATACAGGAGCGTTATGAGGCTCCTGACACACACACAGCAGAGGACTGCCTAGTTTGGCCTCTGTGGGAGAAGAGGCTACTTGGGAGGCCTTTTTGGGAGCTTGGTGACCATCCTGTTGGAGACAGGTGGAGGAGGAATTGGATGAGTAACTGTGGAAGGGTAGGCCATGAAGGGGTCAATGACTAGATTGTAAAAAAAATAAAAACACAAAATAAAATCATATCTTTACTCCTTCAAAAACAATATTTCGGGCATATCTCAGGGCAAAGTTGAGAGAGAATGGGGAAAGAACTCTGAGAAGGAAGATCAGAAGGGGCAAACAGCATGCAGGGAATAAATAAATAAAATTATTATTATAATTAATAATAATAATAATTATAATAAGCCCAACCCTGAGCTCCAGGGCTACCTCTCTTATCTAAGGGTGTTCTAATACACTTAAAGGGAGATGCTTTAACATTGGGTGCCTCCCCAGACCCCTATGTAGTTAAATTTTATCTATATTTATGCTTTAATAATAGCCCTCATGATTTTAATGTTTATTTTGTATCCAGGACACCCTGTGTCTCTACTTGGACTGCGTGGGTATGTCAGGTGTCTTAGGACTATGCTGGGTGCTCCAAAACTCCTACCTCAGAGTTCCAACTGTTTCTGTCTGTTCTGGCCCTCAAGATGTTGGCTGTATTCATACCACAGACCCCGCATGCTTTGGGACCTACCTTGGATCTCTGTCAATCTGCCAGTTACTCTTTTCTTTCTTACTGTTAATTCCTTTTCCTAAGTGACTTCTCTTCCAGAACACATTACTTTCCTGTCCCATGGACTGAACACAGGATACTCATAGACAACAATCTCTCAACCAAGACTTAACAATATAACAATCAATTTTTAATTTACAAATGTAAACTCTCTATCCCATTTAAGTCCAATCTAGTTACATTGTCCCTTCAATTTTCTTTGAGATATCAAAAGAAAATATTTTATTTCTATTTTAAGACTTTTCAAGCTAATATGAGTGAGTCATTTAACTTTTTCTATATGTTCAAAGATTAGATACTTTCTATATGCAATACTATAAATGCACCACATGGATTCTCTCATATGTGTATGAGTAGTGTTTTTCTCTGTGAGTGTGTGTTTTCAAAAATGTTGTCTCATTAGTTACATTGTCTGTCTTTGGATATTAGTGTATTACATTCATATTTTTTCTAATTTAAATAAAATGGCTAGTTTTTCTTATCAAATTGAAATTATGTGGTTCCATCACTGTACCACTTATTGAATAAATGGAATATTTTCTGCTTAATCTATTTTAATATATGTACGGAAATTTAATTAACATTAAGTACTTCCTACCTCATTTGGTTATTAAATATAAAATTTCCAGACTGAATGAGTTTTGTGAGCCACCTTTTCATCTTTGGTTCCTTTGAATGAATAAAGCAAAAAGGCAGTCATGAAGCACAACTTATTTCATTCAGAGGCAGTCTCTTAATCATTGACCAAAATGGTTTCCAGTAACCAGTGTTTTAGTATACAGAATATCTGGGGTTTACCAGAGTACAAAAGAAATGCAGTTATGTTTCAGAACAAAAGAAACAAGATTGGGAATGGTATATATGCTAAATACTGAGAGGATCTAAAGGACCAGTTTATGAAGAGACATAGAAACAACAATAAAATCAAAATATATCAGTTTGGATATAAAATTCTATTTTTTAAATTTTTTATTAGATATATTTCTTTACTTACATTTCAAATGGTATTCCCTTTCCCGGTTTCCTGTCCATAAGTCTGCACCCCCACCCCCTCCCCATACGGGTGTTCCTCCAATCAACCTCCTCCCTTACCCCCCTCACCCAACATTCCCCTGCGCTGGGGGTCTAACCTTGGCAGGACCAAGGGCTTCCCCTTCCATTGGTGACCCAACAATTCTATTCTCTGCTACATATGCAGTTGGAGCCCTGGATCAGTTCATGTATAGTCTTTCAGTAGTGGTTTAGTCCCTGGATGTTCTGGTTTGTTGGCATTGTACTTATGAGGTTGCAAGCCCCTTCAGTTCCTTCAATTCCCCCCAAGGGGGTCCTGATCTCAGTTCAGTGATTTGCTGCTAGCATTGACTTCTGTATTAGACATGTTCTGGATGTGTCTCTCAGGAGAGATCTATGTCCGATCCCTTTCAGCATGAACTTTTTAGCTTCATCAATCTTATTTAGTTTTGGTGGTTGTATATATATGGGCCACATGTAGGGCAGGCTCTGAATGGCCCTTCCTTCAGTGACTGCTCTAAACTTTGCTTCCCTATCTCCTCCTATGGACATTTATTTCCCCTTTTAAGAAGGAGTGGGAGCATCTGCATGTTGGTCATCCTTCTTCTTCAGCTTCCTGTTGTCTCTGGATTACATATTGGTAATTCGAGCTTTTTGGCTAATATCCACCTATCAATGAGTGCATACCAAGTATGTTTTTCTGTTATTGGGTTACCTCACTCAGGATGATATTTTCTAGTTCATTCCATTTGCCTAGGTATTTCAGGAAGTCATTGTTTTTGATAGTTGAGTAGTACTCATTTGTGTAGATGTATCACATTTTTTGAATCCATTCCTCTGCTGAAGGGCATCTGGGTTCTTTCCAGCTTCTGGCTATTATAAATAAGGCTGCTATGGACATAGTGGAGCATGTGTCTTTGTTGTATGTTGGAACATCTTTTGGGTATATGCCCAGGAGAAGTATCGCTGGGTCCTTAGGTAATGGAATGGCTAAAGTTCTGAGGACCCTCCAGACTGATTTCCAGAGTGGTTGTACCAGTTTACAATCCCACCAAAAATAGAGGAGTGTTCCTCTTTCTCCACATCCTCACCAGCATCTGCTGTTACCTACTTACCCAATCTGACTCTTGTTTGGTTGAATCTCAGGGTTCTTTTGATTTACATTTCCCTGATGACTAAGAATGTTGAACAATTCTTTAGGTGCTTTTTAGCCATTCGATATTCCTCAGCTGAAAATGTTTTATTTAGCTCCATACCCCATTTTTAAAGGGGTTATTTGAATCTCTGGAGTTGTAGGATTGGTAAAGATCTTTTCTCAATCTGCTGGTTGCCGTTTTATCCTAATGAGAGTGTCTTTTTCCTTACAGAAGCTTTGCAGTTTTATAAAATTCATTTGTTGATTCTTGATCTTAGAGCATAAGCCATTGGTGTTTTGTTAAAGAAATTTTCCCCAGCGCCCATGTGTTCGAGGCTCTTCCCCATTCTTCCTTCTATTAGTTTGAGTGTATCTGGTTTGATGTGAAGGCCCTTGATCCACTTGGACTTAAACTTTGTACTTAGTGATTAGAAGGAATGGATTTGCATTCTTGTACAAGCTGACCTCCAATTGAACCAGCATATTTGTTGAAAATGCTATCTTTCTTCCATTGGATAGTTTTAGCTCCTTTGCTGAATACCAAGTGACCATAGGTGTGTGGGTTCATTTCTGGGTCTTTCATTCCATTCCACTGATCTATCTGCCTGTCTCAGCAAAACTACCATACAGTTTTTATAACTATTGTTCTGAAATATTGCTTGAGGTCAGGGATGGTGATTCAATCAGAAGTTCTTTTATTGTTGAGTATAGTTTTCGCTATCCTGGTTTTTTTTGTTTGTTTGTTTGTTTGTTTTGTTTTTTTGTTATTCCAAATGAATTTGCCAATTGCTCTTTCTAACTCTGGAGAATTGAGTTGGAATTTTAATGGAGATTGCATTGAATCTGTAGATTGCTATTGACCAAATGGCTACTTTTACAATATTAATCCTGCCAGTCCATGAGCATGAAAGGTTTTTCTATCTTCTGAGATCTTCAATTTCTTTCTTCAGAAACATGAAGTTCTTGTCATACAGATCTTTCACTTGCTTGATTAGAGTTATACTAGGGAATTTTATATTATTTGGGACTATTGTGAAGGGTGTCATTTCCCTTATTTCTTTCTCAGCATGTTTATCCTTTGAGTAGAGGATGGCCACTGATATGTTTGAGTTAATTTTATACCCTGACACTTTGCTGAAGTTGTTTATCATATTAAATAATTCTCTGGTGGAACTTTTGAGGTCACGTAAGTACACTGTCATATCATCTGCAAATAGTGATAATTTGATATCTTCCATTCCAAATTGTACCCCTTTGACCTCCTTTCATTGTCTGGTGGCTCTAGCTATGACTTCGAGTATTCTATTGAATAAGTAGGGAGATAGTGGGCAGCCTTTTTTAGTCCCTGATTTTAGTGGGATTGCTTCAAGTTTCTCTCCATTTACTTTGATGTTAGCTACTGGTTTGTTGTATATGGCTTTTACTCTGTTTAGCTAACAGCCTTGAATTCCTGTTCTTTCCAGGACTGTTGAATTTTGTCAAATGCTTTCTCAGCATCTAATGAAATGATCATGTGGTTTTTAACTTTGAGTTTGTTTTTATAGTGGATTACTTTGATGGATTTCCATATATTAAACCATCCCTGCATCCCTGGGATGAAGCCTACTTGATCATGATGGATGATCATTTTGATGTGTTATTGGATTCGGTTTGCAAGAATTTTATTGAGTATTTTTGCGTCAATATTCATAAGGGAAATTGGTCTGAAGTTCTTTTCTTTGTTGGGTCTTTGTGTGGTTTCAATATAAGAGTAATAATGGCTTCATTGAAGGATTTTGGTAGTGCTCTGTCTCTTTCTATTTTGTGAAATAGTTTGGAGAGTATTGGTATGAGGTCTTCTATGAAGGTCTGATAGAATTCTGCACTACACCCTTCTGGTCCTGGACTCTTTTTGGTTGGGAGACTTTTAATAACTGCTTCTATTTCTTTAGGAGTTATGTGGTTGCTTACATGGCTTAGTTGTCCCTGATTTAACTTGGGTACCTGGTATCTGTCTAGAAAACTGTCCATTTCCTTCAGATTTTCCAGTTTTATTGAATATAGTCTTTGTAGTAGGATCTGATGATTTTTTAATGTCCTCAGATTCCATTGTTATGTCTCCCTTTTCATTTCGGATATTTTTAATTTGGATACACTCTCTGTGACCACTGGTTAGTCTGGCTATGAGTTTATCTGTCTTGTTGATTTTCCCAATGAAACATCTCCTAGTTTTATTGATTCTTTGTATAGTTCTTTTTGTTTCTACTTGGTTGATTTCAGCCGAGTTGATTTCTTGCCTTCTACTCCTCTTAGGTGTATTTATTTCTTTTTGTTCTAGAGCTTTTTGATATGCTATCAAGATGCTGAGATGGGCTTTCCCCTGTTTCTTTTTGTAGGCACTCAGAGTTATGAAATTTCCTCTTAGCACCGCTTTCATTGTGTCCCATAATTCGGGTAAGCTGTATCTTCGTTTTCATTAAATTTACGAATCTTTAATTTCTTTCTTTATTCCTTCCTTGACCAAGTTGTCATTGAGTAGAGCATTGTTCAACTTCCATATATATGTGGGCTTTCTATAGTTATTGTTGTTATTGAAGACCAGTCTTAGTGCGTGGTGATCTGATAGGATGCATGGGATTATTTATATTTTCGTGTATCTGTTGAGGCCTTTTTGGTGACTGATTATATGGTTAATTTTGGAGAGGGTATCATGAAGTGGTGAGAAGAAGGTATATCTTTTTGTTTTAGGAATGTTTCTTTTTTGTTTTTGGAATGTTCTATAAATATATGTTAAATCCATTTGGCTCATGACTTCTCTTAGTCTGTCTACGTCTCTGTTTAATTTCTGTTTCCATGATCTGTCCATTGATGAAAGTGGAGTGTTGAAATCTCCTACTATTATTGTGTGAGGTGCAATGTGTGCTTTGAGCTTTGTTAAGCTTTCTTTATGAATGTAGGTGCCCTTGCATTTGGAGCATAGATGTTTAGGATTGAGAGTTCATCTTGGTGGATTTTTCCTTTGATGAATATGAATTGTTCTTCCTTTTTTAATGACTTTTGGTTTAAAGTCAATTTTATTCAATATTAGAATGCCAAATCCAGCTTGTTTCTTCGGGCTATTTACTTGGAAATTTGTTTTCCAGTCATTTATTCTGTGATAGTGTCTGTCTTTGTCTCTGAGATGTGTTTCCCATAGGCATAAAAATGCTGGGTTCTCTTTATGTATTCAGTGTGTTAGTTAATGTCTTTTTATTGGGGATTGAGTCTATTGATTTTGAGAGATATTAAGGAATAGTGATTGTTGCTTCCTATTATTTTTGTTCTTCAAGTTGGAATTATGTTTGTGTGTCTCTCTTTTGGTTTCATTGCAAGGAGATTTTACTCCTGCTTTCTGGATGGTGTAGTTTCTTTCCTTGTGTTGGAGTTTGCCATTTATTGTCCTTTGTAGAGCTGGATTTGTAAAAAGATATTGTGTAAATTTGGTTTTGTCATGGAATATTTTGGTTTCTCCATCTATGTTAATTAAGAGTTTTGCTGGATACAGTAGCTTGAGCTGGCATTTATGTTCTCTTAGTGTCTGTATGACATCTGTCCAGCATTTTCTGGCTTTCGTAGTCTCTGGTGAGAAGTCTGGTGTAATTCTTATAGGTCTGCCTTTATATGTCACTTGACCTTTTTCCCTTGCTGCTTTTAATATTCTTTCTTTCTTTCCTTCTTTTCTTTTCTTTCTCTATCTTTCTTTCTTTCTTTCTTTCTTTCTTTCTTTCTTTCTTTCTTCCTTCCTTCCTTCCTTCCTTCCTTCCTTTCTTTCTTCCTTTCTTTCCTTCTTTCTTTTTTTGTGCATTTGGTGTTTTAAGCACTATGTGACTGGTTGATTTCTCTTCTAGTCCAATCTATTTGGAGTTCTGTAGACTTCCTTTATGTTTACGGGCATCTCTTTCTTCTAAGTTTTTTTTCTATAATTTTGTTGAATATATTTACTGGCCCTTTAAGTTGGAAGTCTTGACTTTCTTCTATACCGATTATCCTTAGGTTTGATCTTCTCATTGTGTCTTGGATTTCCTGAATGCTTTGGACTAGGAGCTTTTTGTATTTTATATTATCTTTGACAGTTGCGTTGATATTTTCTATGGTATCTTCTGTCCGTGAAATTCTCTCTTCTCTCCTTTGTATTCTGTTGGTGATGTTTGTATCTATGACTCCTTGTCTCTTTCTTAGGTTTTCTATATCCAGAGTTGTTTCCTTTTGTGCTCTCTTTATTGATTCTATTTCCACTTTTAAATCCTGCATAGTTTTGTCCAATTCCTCCACAAAACAGGTTTGGTTGTGTTTTCCTGTATTTCTTTCAGGGATTTTTGTGTTTCCTCTTTAAGGGCTTCTATTTTTTTACTTGTGTTTTCCTGCATTTCTTTAAGGGAGTTCTTTATGTCCTTCTTAAAGTCCTCCATCATTATCATAAAATGTAATTTTAAACCTAAGTCTTGCTTTTCTCGTGTGTTTGGATATCCAAAATTTCTTTGGTTTGAGAACTGGGCCCTGATAATGCCAAGTAGTCTTGATTTTTGTTGCTTAAGTTCCTGAGCTTGCCTCTAGCCATTGGGTTTTCTATGGTGTTTGCTTGTTTTGCTGTTTCTGAGAGTGACTTGACTGCCCTGTAGGCCTCTGTGTCAGCACTCCTGTAGAACTGTTTTCCTTTTTGGTTTCAGCCTTTCCTAAGAACAGGTGCTCTGATTTCAGGTGTGTAGGCACACCTGGTGACTGTCTTCTAGCTCTTGGTATGGGCAGGAATCAGAAGAGTCCTGCCTCAATTGCTCCTATGTCCTCACACCCAGACAGCACAGTTGTACTAGGCTATTTCTTCTTGGGTCTGGAATGTGGGCAGAGGGTATTCTCCTCTGACTTCTCAGGAGTGACCACACTTCAGAGGGTCCAGCTCTCTCTCTCACGGGATTTGGGTTCAGGGAGCTGTTTGGCCGGTTCAGTTCTGTCCTGGGTGCAGACCAGAACTGCAGGTACTGTCGGCTGACTGTTGCTATATTCCTCTGTCCAGTGGCACTGTGCAGTTTCCCTTTAGTTCAGAGATGTGGGCAGAGATGTGCAGAAGTTGCAGTCTGTCCTGCGGTCTCAGGATGTCTGCACTTCTGGGTGTTCAACTCTCTTCCCCACGGGATTTTGGATATAAAATTTGTAAAATGAGCTCAGCATTATTGTTTATTAACTATGTTTCCATGGGACATTCATTTAAAACTACATAAAAGCTTTCCTCTTATAATGATTGTAATATGGTGTTGAAATAGTATTTATTTTCACTAGTACACTGCCAAGTCCATTTTAAATCCAGTTTCTAATATTTATTATTTTAACTATTTTGCTTACTTCTCTTTCATTTCGAAAATTTCCTTCCAGAATACCATCTTCAATGTGGACTTCTTCATTTCTACATGTAAAGACAAAAGAATAAACCTTTCTCCTTCTAACAATTTCTTGACATACTACGGAACATCCTATATTATGTTGTTCAACATAAGCAAGTGAAAGCAAAATGGTTAATATTTAACCATACACACTACATCGTCATGAAGAATGAAGCTAGCTGTTAAAGACACCACATAATTTTATTCCCAGAATTTGTAAATCCCTTTAATTATAAGTAGATTATTTTAATCAAGTCTGCAATGAAATTACAGTTTCTATTTCAGATTTGGCCATATCTAGTTGGATAGAAATATAAGAAGCAAAGGAAACTTCTGTGCCTTGTGTGAAATATAATTAAGATCAGCCATAAATAAGGGATGAAGGGAGATGAGAAAATGTTTGGAAATAGCTGCATTTGTTCAAGCTTCTGAAGGGAAAGGAAATATATTTGTAGGAATAGATCATTGTGGATATTATGGCAATACCCCCACACAGATATACACAATATACCTATTTTGACGAAAAAATTACTTCACATTTTAAATTGTAGGTTTTCAAAAGTTAGTATCTGGGTACAGACCAGAACTGCAGATACTGGCGGCTGACTGTTCCTATATTCCTCTGTCCAGTGGCACTGTGCAGTTTCCCCTTAGTTCAGGAATGTGGGCAGAGGTGAACTAAGGGGAATGGTTTGTTTAATATATTACATATAGCATATATCCCAACTATGCCTTATAAATTTAAAATATTTCAGATAAATATTTAAAGTGTGATTAAAATAAAGTCATCTGTGGATAGTTCAAGAGTAGAAAAGCTTTCAGGCATTAGGTCTCAGGAGTATTTCCCAATACTGGCACAACATAAACCATCATATCTTAAAGAAAAACATACAATCTGAGTTATGAATAATGGGAAAATATATTTGACATGTCATCTAGAAATTCGCCTTGTGAAAACACATGAATTTTGAAACATATAGTAGAAACATACTCAAATTTTCTATGAATGACAGTTAAACAAAATTCATCTCACCCTGGTGTCAAATAAATCAAAGTAGATTACATCTACTCCCCAAAGTAACTGCTAATTTATGAAAAGTGATTATTACTATAAAATTTAGTTACTGGTAAATATCTAAGGGATATTTTAAGTCAATGAATATTCCCAAATGATTTGGAAAGTGAATCTCATTCAGTACATGTAAGTAAAAATGACAGTTTATATTTGAATTATGTCACACAATTCTCATATATCTAGTTGAAGTGATTATGTCATTTAGACCTGATTTCCTCTAGAAAATATCAAGTTTGCACCTATAAGATAATGAATGAGGTATTATGATATCTATTAAGAATCTTCCTAATCAAATTACTTTCAATATTAGTAACTCAAATGACCCAAATATTCAGACTCGATTGTAGCAACCAATCAGCATTATAGTAGATAATACTCAAATTTTAATTCTTACAAAAGAATTAAATTTCGCACAGTGTGACCAGCTTTTTAAAGATTCTGCAATTTAAAAATTGGTAAAATTTTGGTGTATGAAAAGAAATGAACTTGGATTAAATATTCCTATAGGTAAGACAACTATCAAGTACTAATTATCTGGGTAAGATAAGAAAATGGCATGCAGAGGATTAGTGAACTTAAGTATTGGAATCCATATGCAAACCTTTCTTCATTTTTGTTCTTTTATTCAAAATATTTTTTTTCATCAGCTGGTACTGATTTGGGTTTTGATTTCGGCTTTCCCTCCCCTCATCCTCTGAGTCCCTAATTATCCCACATTCTCTCCCACTCATTTCTACCACTTTCCTAGTCACTCATTAAAAAAAATAGACATTTAGAAAATAAATAAAATAAATAAAAATAATTTAAAATATGACCAAACCAGAAAATAGGAAAAAATACAAAATTAGAAGAAAGACATATAGATTAAAAAAATACACATTTTTGCACACACAGGACCTCCAAAAAAGAAAAAAAACTAAATCTGGAAGCCATAGTGTATAAACAACCGGTAAATTAAAAAATAAAATAAATTTTAAAAGTGATTTAATATTATAAGACACAGATGCTTCTGAGTTCATATTCTGTGTTGACATCCATGACTGGTCATGGAAGCTACCTTTAAGTGTGGTTTCTTTGATTTGGGAAACTGGGAAAGGAAGTACTCATTTGCAAGGGGCTATCAGTTAGAGATAGACTCTGGGTTATGGATGATTGCTTGTGTCCATATTTCCTTTCAGCTCCAGGACTCCATCTGGTAGAGACCTCTATTTCACAGACCTATGAAGGCTCTGTGCATTCTGCCACAGTCTCTGGGAGTTATTATGTGTGTCCACAATGCAGTGTCTAGAACGCTTTGATTTCTTTATGACCTGCATGCCCTCTAGCTATTTCATGCTCTACCTATCCTCTTCTTCAAATCCCTGAGCCCAGAACGGAGGGATTTGATAAGGACTTCACTTTTACCATTGAATGTTTCAATGTCTCTAATTTCTGGCTTAGGGTATGGCTATGAGCCTTTCTGTATTTCTTCCCATCTACTTTAGGACGAAGATTCTCTGATGCTGGCTGGGCAAGAAACTGATCTATTTGACTATAGCAGAGTATAAGAAGAGTAATTTTATTTCTGTGTTCCTTTAGCAAAATAGTACTATTTGATTTTCATCTGGGTCTTTGGCATATCTAGTCTCAAGGCCTTCCTTTTTGTTAAGCTTACTATGGTCTGTGAGTTATATCATAGGTGTCCTAAACTTTTTGGCTAATAAACATTTATCAGTAAGTACATACCATGTATGTCCTTTTTGGTCTAGGTTATCTCACTCAGGATGGTATTTTCTTTTCTCTTTTTAATTTATTTTTCATTGGATAGTTTATGTATTTACATTTCAAATGGTATCCCTGTTTCTGGTTCCCTCTTGACCCATCCTTCCTTTCCCTGCTTCTATGACAATTCTCCTCCTCCCACCAACCCACTCCCACCTCAACACCCTGGCATTCCTTTACACTGGGGCATCAAGCCTTCACAGGACCAAGGGCTTCTCCCCCTATTGATACCAGACAATGTCACCCTCTGCTCCATATATGGTTGGAGCCATGGGTCCTGCCATGTGTACTCTTTGGTTGGTGAAGCCCTGGGAGCTCTGGGGTGTCTGGTTGGTTGATATTGCTCTTTTTCCTGTGGGTTCCAAACCCTTTCAGCTCCTTCAGTCCCTTCTCTATATCCTCCATTTGGGTCCCCATACTCAGTGTGATGGCTAGCTGCAAGCATATTAATCAGTATTAATAAGGTTTTAGCACAGCCTCTCAGGAGACATCAATATCAGGAATGATATTTTCTAGTTCTATTCATTTGCTTGCTAATTCATGATGTCCTCATTTGCAATAGCTGAATTTCATTCTGTTGTGTTAATGAGTCACAATTTCTGTATTCATTCTTTCTGTAACCCATTCATCTTGGTTGCTTCCAGTTTTTGGCTACTACAAATATGGCTGCTATGAACATAATGGAGGTTGTGTCATTGTGGTATTGTGGAACTTCTTTTGGTTTTATGCCCAGGAGTGGTTTAGCTGACACTTCAGGTAGAAGTATTTCAAAATTTCTGAGGAATTTCTGAGTGGTTGTATCACTTTGCAATCTTACATAGACAGTAGTATATAATGTCTATCTAGAGTCTGGGAAACAATCTTCACTAACACTACATAGGATAGAAGGCTAATATCCAAAATACACAAAGAACTCAAGAAGTTAGACTCCTTAAAACCAAATAAACCAATTAAAATATACAGTACAGGGCTAAATGAAGAATTCTCAGCAGAGGAAACTTGAATGTCCAAGAAGTACTTAAATGGTCAAATGGTTCATTTTTGTGTTTTCAATTCTAGTACATCGATCTGCCAGCCTGTCTCTGTACCAATACCATACAGTTTTTTTTTTAAAAATCACTATTGCTCTGTAATACAACTTTATGTTAAAGATGCTGTTTATATGAAACATTTCATTGTATCTGTTTAATTAAACCATTAGCAAATCTGTAAACAATGAATAGTCCAGTGGCAACCATGCCAAGTCGTTAACTAATAATACAGTGACCTTTGCTACCAAAAAAAATGTTCAAAATTCTTAATCATCATGGAAATGGGAAATGCAAATCAACTGGACCTTGAGTTACCACTTTCTCCAGTCAGAATGGCTGAGATTAAAAAGTCAATGGACAGCACAGTCTGGCAAGGATGTGGAAAAAAGAAGAATACCCTTCCATTGTTGGTGGAATTGTACTGGTAAAACTGTCTTCTAAGAAGCATTTTTACTTTTAAATATTTTCAAAGCTACCATATGAATATATTTTTAAAATTATGATTAAGGAGATGGAAACTTGGTATTAAAAATTTAAGGTAAGCCTTAGTTACAGTGGAAATTCTTTGCTAACTTGTGATACCAGACACCCTATGACAAAGATACAAAACTTACAAAGCCATGCAGGTAAGATGAGTCAGTGAGTTAGATGATCACAGTCAGTACTTGTCTGACAGCTTGAGACCCATTTGTGGGAGAATTCACGCTGCTAAGCCTTCCTCTGATTCTCACAGGTTTGGATGTCATGTATGCATCTATATTTAGAAACACTACCATCTCCCCCATCAGACACTTACACAGGTACAAAACACTAACAAGTAAAAAAACAAAAAAAAAACAAAAAAACTGCAAAACAAAACAAAACCACCATATAAGAAATGGTAAAGTACCATAAAATTATAATGTTACTGTGCATATTATACAATATACCAATGTAAACATAGTCAGCAATATAGAATTTTATTTAATAACATAAGCTTCCCATATTATTTATATAAATTTCATTGTTTTATGTAATTTTAACTTATAGAATTATATGCATTAACATTTTATAAGTTCAAAATTTTCTTTAAGAAAAAAATATTTGTTTCAAGAAAAACATAATTAAATTATAATTTAATTTCATAATATTTTCCATACACTGATTATATACAGCTTAGATATGATGAAAAAGGGATATATATTTCTTTCTTGGAAAGAAGTTTAATATATGCTTGGAAAATATCATTGTAAGTCAAAATTTCCTTAGCAAATATTCTAATTTCTCTCTTTGTTTTTTTTTTTTAAATTTCCAATGTAGTTTTTTTTTTATCTTTATTAACTTGAGTATTTCTTATTTACATTTCGATTGTTATTCCCTTTCCCAGTTTCCGGGACAACATCCCCCAACCCCTCCCCCTCCCTTTCTATATTGGTGTTCCTCTCCCCATCATCCCCCATTACCACCCTCCCCCCAACAATCACATCCACTGGGGGTTCAATCTTGGCAGCACCAAGGGCTTCCCCTTCCACTGGTGCTCTTACTAGGCTATTCATTGCTATCTATGAGGTTGGAGCCCAGGGTCAGTCCATGTATAGTCTTTGAGTAGTGGCTGAGTCCCTAGAAGCTCTGGTTGGTTGGCATTGTTCATATGGGGTCTGGAGCCCTTTCAAGCTCTTCCAGTACTTTCTCTGATTCCTTCATCAGGGGTCCCATTCTCAGTTCAGTGGTTTGCTCTTGGCATTTGCCTATGTATTTGCTGTATTCTGGCTGTGTCTCCAGGAGAGATCTACATCTGGTTCCTGTCGGCGTGCACTTCTTTGCTTCATCCATCTTATCTAATCCGGTGGCTGTATATGTATGGACCACATGTGGGGCACGCTCTGAATGGGTGTTCCTTCTGCCTCTGTTTTAATCTTTGCCTCCCTATTCCCTGCCAAGGGTATTCTTGTTCCCCTTTTAAAGAAGGAGTGAAGCATTCGCATTTTGGTCATCCTCTTGAGGTTCATGTGTTCTGTGCATCTAGAGCAATTCAAGCATTTGGGCTAATAGCCACTTATCAATGAGTGCATACCATGTGTGTTTTTCTGTGATTGGGTTACCTTACTCAGAATGATATTTTCCAGTTTCATCCATTTGCATATGAATTTCATAAAGTCATTGTTTTTGATAGCTGAGTAATATTCCATTGTGTAGATGTACTACGTTTTCTGTATCCATTCCTCTGTTGAAGGGCATCTGGGTTATTTCCAGTTTCTGGCTATTATAAATAAAGCTGCTATGAACATAGTGGAGCATGTGTCTTTGTTATAGGGGACATCTTTTGGGTATATGCCCAAGAGAGGTATAGCTGGGTCCCCAGGTAGTTCAATGTCCAATTTTCTGAGGAACCTCCAGACTGATTTCCAGAATGGTTGTACCAGTCTGCAATCCCACCAATGATGGAGGAATGTTCCTCTTTCTCCACATCCTTGCCAGCATTTGCTGTCACCTGAGTTTTTGATCTTAGCCATTCTCACTGGTGTGAGGTAAAATCTCAGAATTGTTTTGATTTGCACCTTGAAAAAGGGATATATTTTAATCCTTATATTTTCTTTTAGGCTAACATTACAGTAAAAGTTTTCATGAGTGAAATATCATGAGTGAAAATAACAAATACAGTGACTATAAATAGTTATGTATCAATAATTATGTTGGTATTTAGGGAAAGTAAGGATTTTAAAGCTAATTATTGGGGAGGTGGTATTAACTGAATTTAAGTGAGCAAAAAAATAAGAAATTATACTGCAAGCTTGATATTATAGGAAATAAAATAAGAAGAAGTAAACTACACATTTCAAGGACATTACAGACATTTAAATGTGATTATCATATTACTTATTATTTTAAAATTTCCTGCCCAGATGAATTGAACTAAATTCTGAATCATTAAGTCAGAAGAGTACAGTGACTGGCAATATACCTTCATCTTGTTACATCATTTTTTTAATCAAAATACAGATAGAGCCACTAACAAATTCTTCTTAATATTATCAAAATAAAATTCTATAGCTATATGAAAGCTATAGTATTTTTCATCAAGAATACATTTTGATGAAGAGGATGAAGTTGGACAGGAGACTATCAAAGTTAATTCTTTGAAATAAACAATACACTGAACAAAAACAAAAAGCAGATGAAAGCATTATATATTAATAAAATAAATCCAGTTAAGTGAATCAGAAAACACAGGAAAGTGAATCAGATTGTTACCAAAATAAAATAATGACACCAGATTCTCAAAACCACCAGTTCAACTCTCACTCTGTGGCCCTAAAGGAATTAACCTAAGGGAATGAGAAGATGATCAGGGGTGGATTATATATCAAATCTTATCTTTCATATTAATAAAAAAAATCATTCTAATTAGGTCTGCGTCTAATGAATGGATCTGAACATAAATACTGAAAAGTAACCTTGGCATATGTCGGAAACTTGAGAATCATATTAAAATATCTTGTGCTTAAGCTGAAAATTTGATGTGGCACAATTCAATAAGAAGTGATTGGGGATCTGGGAAACTACTTTGCTGAAAGTTGGTTTGTATAGACTATTACTTGGGACAAAAGAAAAAACCCTGTGTGTAAATGGCACAATGGAACAATAGAGAGCAATTTCTCAAGTGTATTTCAATATAATGGGCAGAAATGCTGTCAAAAACTTCATGGCAGCTTTCATTGTGAAGTATTGACAGCATTTGAATTGATTAAGTCAAATTAAGTCATCCTTACTCATAAAATTCGGAAACAAACTGAAAGGACAGCTGTGTTATATTCTCACAATTTAAACCTGTTTGCTGTTTCTAATTCTTCTTTACTGTTAACATAAATATCTAGCTATATGGCCATGCTAAAACAGAAATTAAATGGAGATGTTTGAGAAAGCAGACTTTCAACCTGATGTGAAAGAATATTAGCCAATTAAGTTCACTGAGGAAGGAAATAATTGCAGTTACACTTAAAAATCAAAGAAAGCATTCAAGTACATTTTAAGAAATTATTCTAGATTTTTAACAATAGATGATCCTTTTCATTTTAGGTTTATCCCTCTGGTGATTAATTTAGAAAATTAACTTAATTTTTATATTTATGATGTGTTAATCAGTTCATGTATAGAATACTGATGTCTAACATGATTATATCTAAAGTTATGTAGCATTTGTGAGTATTTTAATGTAAAGGAGCCAAATTTATAAGTAGTAAAGTTGAATAAGGTCTTTTAAATAAGAATCTTAACTTATTTACATTCCTAGCTAGTTGCCTTTCTTGTAACACATTGTATTTCTCAGTACTTAGAATGATCTATGTATATTTTGTTATCAGTAATTGCTGGTGATGAACAAATACAGTTTTGGATGTTTATTCCCATATTCAGCTTATTTTTATAGAAAACTGAGGAGTATCATTTTGAGAAGTCAGTTTAGACTCTAAGAATTAGTCTCATAAACTTAACCCCAGAAGACAGAGTGTAAAACCATATAGATAAGAGTTTGTATTTTGAAGGATGTTTGCAGTCAGCTAAGTTGCTGGCATTCATTATAAACATATTTAAAATCATATCATGCTTTACACAAATAAAATAAATACTAGAAATTAAACTTATGATGAAAGGTCTTGACGTGTTGAGATCTAATGTTACAATTGATTCTTACACTATTTTTCCATAGTGTCAATTATTAGTAAAAATGATGTTTAGAACCTTTATATTTTATTATTTACCACTTGAATTTCAAGGCTACGTTTAAAAAGAATTTATTAAAGAAAAAGTGCATTCTCCAAAGGAAAAGGTTTTTAATGCTCTAAGAAATATTCTTTCTACCAATTTGAGTGCATCTCTGAAGGCCCTTAATTTCTGTCAAGTATCATTAATTAGCATTTTAATGTCATTAAACTATTGTAAAATACTTCACATATATAGAAATATAAATCATACAAAATGTGTCCTTTAGAGAGCATTCCTATATTTAAATATGTGGGAGTATTTGTAAATACCTTTGCAGCATATTGTATCATTTTGTCACTTTGCATTAATTAACTAGGATATAATAGCTTCTAGTAATTATTCCCAGTGGTATGAATATTACAAAATACTTATGAAAAGGATGGTTTACATTATGTGTTTCTAGGAAAACAAACCTGAAAAACAACAGAACAAAACAAAGAAGATTTCCTCAAATCAGATGACTTATATTTATTGAAGATACATATAATATAGTTTTACAAAGTTTAGTCCTATTGCTGGATAACCAAAAGATAAATAAATACCTATTGAATTTATTATACAGGTTTAAATATCAAAGTAGTTGTATCAATTACTTTGGTAAATATATACTCAAGAAATATTATCTATAAATTCCTCCATTTAAAATAATTTTAAATGGGGGTATAAAATTAACTTAAACAAATCAGTAGCCTTCCTCTATTCAAAGGATAAACAGGCTGAGAAAGAAATTAGGGAAATGACACCCTTCACAATAGTCCCAAATAATATAAAATATCTTGGTGTGACTTTAACCAAGCAAGTGAAAGGTCTGTATGTCAAGAACTTCACTCCTCTGAAGGAAGAAATTGAGGAAGATCTCAGAAGATGGAGAGATCTTCCATGCTCATGGATTGGCAAGATTAATATAGTAAAGATAGCCATGTTGCCAAATGCAATCAACAGATTCATTGCAATCCCCATCAAAATTCCTACTCAATTCTTCACTGGGTTAGCAAGAGTTATTTGCAAATCATTTGGAATAACAAAAACCCAGGATAGCGATAACTATACTCAGTAATAAAAGAACTTCTGGGGGCATCACCATCCCTGACCTCAAGCAGGATTACAGAGCAACAGTGATAAAAGCTGTATGGTATTGGTACAGAGACAGGCAGGTAGATCAGTGGAAGAGAATTGAAGATCCAGAAATGAACCCACACACGTATGGTCACTTTATCTTTGACAAAGGAACTAAAACCATCCAATGGAAAAAAGATAGTATTTTCAACAAATGGTGCTGGTTCAACTGGAGGTCAGCCAATAGATGAATGGAAATCGATCCATTCTTATTGCCCTGTACAAAGTTTAAGTCCAGTTGGATCAAGGACTTCTACATCAAACCAGATACACTCAAAGTAGGAGAAGAAAAATAGGGTATGGGCCTCAAACACATGGACATTTCCTGAACAGAACACCAATGGCTTATGCTCTAAGATCAAGAATCGACAAGTGTTGAATTTTGTCAAATGCTTTCTCAGCATCTGATGAAATGATCATGTTATTTTTTTTCTTTGAGTTTGTTTATATAGTGGATTACATTGATGTATTTCTGTATTTTGAGCCATTCCTGAATCTCTGGGATTGAAGCCTACTTGATCATGATGGATGATCATTTTGATGTTTTCTGGATTCGGTTTGCAAGAATTTTATTGAGTATTTTTCCATCAATATTCATAAGGGAAATTGGTTTGAAGTTCTCTTTCTTTGGTGGATCTTCCTGTTGTTTAGGTATAAGAGTAATTATTGCTTCATAGAAGAAATTGGGTGGAACTCTGTCTGTTTCTATTTTGTGGAATAATTTGAACACTGTTGCTATTAAGTCTTCTATGAAGTTCTGATAGAATTCTCCACTAGACCAATTTGTACTGGGGATTTTTTTGGTAGGGAAACTTTTAATAACTACTTCGATTTTTACGAATTATGCTTATGTGGAGACACAGTATTATGTATTCATTTTATATTGGCTGAATATTGGTTAATGTCTTTGTAATTTTCCTTTTTTGTTTTATTATAATATATTGTTTATGTTAAGTAAGTTATTTCCTCGTGCTTTTCCACATATACATTTAATATACTTTGATCCCTAGTTTCTTGCAATATGTTTGTATTCCTCCTCTGTCTCAACATACTCAGCAATTCGTTTTTGATTTTAGAAGTGTTGATACTTTTAATCTAGAAATTTACATTTTAAAAAATTGTTTTAAATTATTTTGTTTTTATATTCTTAAGCATTTACAATATACCTGAATATATTTCTCTCCTGAAATGCCAGATCAGTTATATGCTACAAGTATATGTGCTGAAAGTATGTTTATGTGTGCTTTCTCCATTGATGTCCAAACTTAAATTTAGAATCAAAAAATAATCTGCTCCCTTAAGAATTGTGCATAGCATTTCACCATCAATGAATAATACATGAAATGTTCCTCAGAAATATTCCACATAATAAATTATAGTTTATAACAAAACAGTTAATGTAATATAACGTTCAAATTAATTTTATCTACATATGTATTATAAATATGGCCAATTATACGCATGTTGTATATTTGATGCTGTTAATGCTTAACCTATGTAAATCTATTAATTTCATTTATTTTGGCACCACAGTGTCTAAATGGTAAAATAATATTGCTTATCATTCTCTACTAAAAAAACCTATGCAATGTTAATTTATATTTCAAATAATGTATTTGCAAATATAAAATATATTAATGCAAATATTAATTATATACATACATACATATAGATAGATAGATAGATAGATAGATAGATAGATAGATAGATAACATCAGGTGTAACTTATTGTATGAGAATATATAGAGCCAGGCAAAGAACATTTTATGTCGTAATTAAGGGTTCGTTATATCCATTTCCTGTTATACCTTTTCCTCAAAGTTACTCCTATAACTTCAACCAGATGCTAATTATGCAAACTGTAATTAACAGTATGTCACTTACAAAGTAATTTTTAAAATGATTATAGTTACTATACTTTTATATCCCAGATGTGCTAAGTACAGTCATCATCACATGTTCACTGTGAGTCTTATTGTACTACAAGCTATTAACAACGGATGGATTCATTTAACCAAAGCTTCATTCCTAATGAATTATTAGTAACTGAATTTTTATGTCTGAAAGATGAGCTGATAGATTCTTGCTTCTTTTAATGACATGAAATTTATCCTCATGCATAACATATGCTTATAATTTTTTTTATTAACTTGCGTATTTCTTATATACATTTCGAGTGATATTCCCTTTCCCGGTTTCCGGGCAAACATCCCCCTCCCCCCCTCCCCTTCCTTATGGGTGTTCCCCTCCCAACCCTCCACCCATTGCCGCCCTCCCCCCAACAGTCTAGTTCACTGGGGGTTCAGTCTTAGCAGGACCCAGGGCTTCCCCTTCCACTGGTGCTCTTACTAGGATATTCATTGCTACCTATGAGGTCAGAGTCCAGGGTCAGTCCATGTATAGTCTTTAGGTAGTGGCTTAGTCCCTGGAAGCTCTGGTTGCTTGGCATTGTTGTACATATGGGGTCTCGAGCCCCTTCAAGCTCTTCGAGTTCTTTCTCTGATTCCTTCAACAGGGGTCCTATTCTCAGTTCAGTGGTTTGCTGCTGGCATTCGCCTCTGTATTTGCTGTATTCTGGCTGTGTCTCTCAGGAGCGATCTACATCCGGCTCCTGTCAGTCTGCACTTCTTTGCTTCATCCATCTTGTCTAATTGGGTGGCTGTATATGTATGGGCCACATGTGGGGCATGCTCTGAATGGGTGTTCCTTCTGTGTCTGTTTTAATCTTTGCCTCTCTCTTCCCTGCCAAGGGTATTCTTGTTCCCCTTTTAAAGAAGGAGTGAAGCATTCACATTTTTTTTTGTAATTTTTTTTTTTTTATTAACTTGAGTATTTCTTATATACATTTCGAGTGTTATTCCCTTTCCCGGTTTCCGGGCAAACATCCCCCTCCCCCCTCCCCTTCCTTATGGGTGTTCCCCTCCCAACCCTCCCACCATTGCCGCCCTCCCCCCATAGACTAGTTCACTGGGGGTTCAGTCTTAGCAGGACCCAGGGCTTCCCCTTCCACTGGTGCTCTTACTAGGATATTCATTGCTACCTATGGGGTCAGAGTCCAGGGTCAGTCCATGTATAGTCTTTAGGTAGTGGCTTAGTCCCTGGAAGCTCTGGTTGCTTGGCATTGTTGTACTTTTGGGGTCTCGAGCCCCTTCAAGCTCTTCCAGTTCTTTCTCTGATTCCTTCAATAGGGGACCTATTCTCAGTTCAGTGGTTTGCTGCTGAAGCATTCACATTTTGATCATCCGTCTTGAGTTTCATTTGTTCTAGGCATCTAGGGTAATTCAAGCATTTGGGCTAATAGCCACTTATCAATGAGTGCATACCATGTATGTCTTTCTGTGATTGGGTTAGCTCACTCAGGATGATATTTTCCAGTTCCAACCATTTGCCCACGAATTTCATAAAGTCATTGTTTTTGATAGCTGAGTAGTAATCCATTGTGTAGATGTACCACATTTTCTGTATCCATTCCTCTGTTGAGGGGCATCTGGGTTCTTTCCTGCTTCTGGCTATTATAAATAAGGCTGCGATGAACATAGTGGAGCACGTGTCTTTTTTATATGTTGGGGCATCTTTTGGGTATATGCCCAAGAGAGGAATAGCTGGATCCTCAGGTAGTTCAATGTCCAATTTTCTGAGGAACTGATTTCCAGAATGGTTGTACCAGTCTGCAACCCCACCAACAATGGAGGAGTGTTCCTCTTTCTCGGCATCCTCAGCAGCATTTGCTGTCACCTGAGTTTTTGATATTAGCCATTCTCACTGGTGTGAGGTGAAATCTCAGGGTTGTTTTAATTTGCATTTCCCTTATGACTAAAGATGTTGAACATTTCTTTAGGTGTTTCTCAGCCATTCGGCATTCCTCAGCTGTGAATTCTTTGTTTAGCTCTGAACCCCATTTTTAATAGGGTTATTTGTCTCCCTGCGGTCTACCTTCTTGAGTTCTTTGTATATTTTGGATATAAGGCCTCCATCTGTTGTAGGATTGGTAAAGATCTTTTCCCAATCTGTTGGTTGCCGTTTTGTCCTAACCACAGTGTCCTTTGCCTTAAAGAAGCTTTGCAGTTTTATGAGATCCCATTTGTCAATTCTTGATCTTAGAGTATAAGCCATTGGTGTTTTGTTCAGGAAATTTTTTCCAGTGCCCATGTGTTCCAGATGCTTCCATAGTTTTTCTTTTATTAGTTTGAGTGTGTCTGGTTTGATGTGGAGATCCTTGATCCACTTGGACTTAAGCTTTGTACAGGGTGATAAGCATGGATCGATCTGCATTCTTCTACATATTGACCTCCAGTTGAACCAGCACCATTTGCTGAAAATGCTATCTTTTTTCCATTGGATGGTTATGGCTCCTTTGTCAAAAATCAAGTGACCATAGGTGTGTGGGTTCATTTCTGGGTTTTCAATTCTATTCCATTTGTCTATCTGTTTGTCTCTGTACCAATACCATGCAGTTTTTATCACTATTGCTCTGTAATACTGCTTGAGTTCAGGGATAGTGATTCCCCCCTGAAGTCCTTTTATTGTTGAGGATAGCTTTAGCTATCCTGGGTTTTTTGTTATTCCAGATGTATTTGCAAATTGTTCTGTCTAACTCTTTGAAGAATTGGATTGGTATTTTGATGGGGATTGCATTGAATCTGTAGATTGCTTTTGGTTAAATGGCCATTTTTACTATATTAATCCTGCCAATCCATGAGCATGGGAGATCTTTCCATCTTCTGAGGTCTTCTTCAATTTCTTTCTTCAGTGTCTTGAAGGTCTTATTGTAGAAATCTTTTACTTGCTTGGTTAAAGTCACAACGAGGTACTTTATATTATTTGGGTCTATTATGAAGGGTGTCGTTTCCCTAATTTCTTTCTCGGCTTGTTTCTCTTTTGTGTAGAGGAAGGCTACTGATTTATTTGATTTAATTTTATACCCAGCCACTTTGCTGAAGTTGTTTATCAGCTTTAGTAGTTCTCTGGTGGAACTTTTGGGATCACTTAAATATACTATCATATCATCTGCAAATAGTGATATTTTGACTTCTTCTTTTCCGATTCTGTATCCCCTTGACCTCTTTTGTTGCCTGATTGCTCTGGCTAGAACTTCAAGAACTATATTGAATAAGTAGGGAGAGAGTGGGCAGCCTTGTTTGGTTCCTGATTTTAGTGGGATTGCTTCAAGTTTCTCTCCATTTAGTTTAATGTTAGCAACTGGTTTGCTGTATATGGCTTTTACTATGTTTAGGTATGGGCCTTGAATTCCTACTCTTTCCAGGACTTTTATCATAAAGGGGTGTTGAAGTGTGTCAAATGCTTTCTCAGCAACTAATGAAATGATCATGTGGTTTTGTTCTTTCAGTTTGTTTATATAATGGATCACGTTGATGGTTTTCCGTATATTAAACCATCCCTGCATGCCTGGGATGAAGCCTACTTGATCATGGTGGATGATTGTTTTGATGTGCTCTTGGATTCGGTTTGCCAGAATTTTATTGAGTATTTTTGCGTCGATATTCATAAGGGAAATTGGTCTGAAGTTCTTTTTCTTTGTTGGGTCTCTGTGTGGTTTAGGTATAAGAGTAATTGTGGCTTCATAGAAGGAATTTGGTAGTGCTCCATCTGTTTCAATTTTGTGGAATAGTTTGGATAATATTGGTATGAGGTCTTCTATGAAGGTCTGATAGAATTCTGCACTAACGCCGTCTGGACCTGGGCTCTTTTTGGTTGGGAGACCTTTAATGACTGCTTCTATTTCCTTAGGAGTTATGGGGTTATTTAACTGGTTTATCTGTTCCTGATTTAACTTCAGTACCAGGTATCTGTCTAGGAAATTGTCCATTTCCTGTAGATCTTCAAGTTTTGTTGAATATAGGCTTTTATAGTAAGATCTGATGATTTTTTGAATTTCCTCTGAATCTGTAGTTATGTCTCCCTTTTCATTTCTGATTTTGTTAATTTGGACACACTCTCTGTGTCCTCTCCTTAGTCTGGCTAAGGGTTTATCTATCTTGTTGATTTTCTCAAGGATCAACTTTTGTTTCTGTTGATTCTTTCTATGGTCCTTTTTGTTTCTACTTGGTTGATTTCAGCTCTGAGTTTGATTATTTCCTGCCTTCTACTCCTCCTGGGTGTATTTGCTTCTTTTTGTTCTAGAGCTTTTAGGTGTGCTGTCATGCTGCTGACATATGCTCTTTCCTGTTTCTTTCTGCAGGCACTCAGTGTTATGAGTTTTCCTCTTAGCACAGCTTTCATTGTGTCCCATAATTTTGGTTATGCTGTACCTTCATTAATGTTCTACTGACCATTTGCTTGGAAAGTTGTTTTCTAGCCTTTCACTCTGAGGTAGTGTCTTTCTTTGTCTCTGAGGTGTGTTTCCTGTAGGCAGCAGAATGCAGGGTCCTCGTTGCGTATCCAGTTTGTTAATCTATGTCTTTTTATTGGGGAATTGAGGCCTTTGATGTTGAGAGATATTAAGGAATAGTGATTATTGCTTCCTGTTATATTCATATTTGGATGTGAGGTTATGTTTGTGTGCTTTTCTTCTCTTTGTTTTGTTGCCAAGACGATTAGTTTCTTGCTTCTTCTAGGGTGTAGCTTTCCTCCTTATGTTGGGCTTTACCATTTATTACCCTTTGTATTGCTGGATTTGTAGAAAGATATTGTGTAAATTTGGTTTTGTCATGGAATATCTTGGTTTCTCCATCTATGTTAATGAGAGTTTTGCCGGATACAGTAACCTGGGTTGGCATTTTTGTTCTCTTAGGGTCTGTAGGACATCAGTACAGGATCTTCTGGCCTTCATAGTTTCTGGCGAAAAGTCTGGTGTGATTCTGATAGGTCTGCTTTTATATGTTACTTGACCTTTTTCCCTTACTGCTTTTAATATTCTTTCTTTATTTTGTGCGTTTGGTGTTTTGACTATTATGTGACGGGAGGTATTTTTTTCTGGTCCAATGTATTTGGAGTTCTGTAGGCTTCTTGTATGCCTATGGGTATCTCTTTTTTTAGGTTAGGGAAGTTTTCTTCTATGATTTTGTTGAAGATATTTACTGGTGCTTTGAGCTGGGAGTCTTCACTCTCTTCTGTACCTATTATCCTTAGGTTTGATCTTCTCACTGAGTCCTGGATTTCCTGTATGTTTTGGACCAGTAGCTTTTTCCAATTTACATTATCTTTGACAGTTGAGTCGATGATTTCTATGGAATCTTCTGCTCCTGAGATTCTCTCTTCCATCTCTTGTATTCTGTTGGTGAAGCTCCTATCTACAGCTCCTTGTCTCTTCTTTTGGTTTTCTATATCCAGGGTTGTTTCCATGTGTTTTTTCTTGATTGCTTCTATTTCCATTTTTAATTCCTTCAACTGTTTGATTGTGTTTTCCTGGAATTCTTTCAGGGATTTTTGTGTCTCCTCTCTATGGGCTTCTACTTGTTTATTTATGATTTCCTGGAATTCTTTCAGGGATTTTTGTGACTCCTCTCTATGGGCTTCTACTTGTTTATTTATGATTTCCTGGAATTCTTTCAGGCATTTTTGCAATTCCTCTCTGTAGGCTTCTACTTGTTCTCTAAGGGAGTTCTTCATGTCTTTCTTGAAGTCCTCCAGCATCATGATCAAATATGATTTTGAAACTAGATCTTGCTTTTCTGGTGTGTTTGGATATTCCATGTTTGTTTTGATGGGAGAATTGGGCTCCGATGGTGCCTTGGTTTCTGTTGCTTGGGTTCCTGCGCTTTCCTCTTGCCATGAGATTATCTCTAGTGTTACTTTGTTCTGCTATTTCTGACAGTGGCTAGAGTGTCCTATAAGCCTGTGTGTCAGGAGTGCTGTAGACCTGTTTTCCTGTTTTCTTTCAGCCAGTTATGGGGACAGAGTGTTCTGCTTTCGGGCGTGTAGTTTTTCCTCTCTACAGGTCTTCAGCTGTTCCTGTGGGCCTGTGTCTTGAGTTCACCAGGCAGGTCACTTGCAGCAGAAAAGTTGTTCTTACCTGTGGTCCCAAGGCTCAAGTTTGCTCGCGGGGTGCTGCCCATGATCTCTCTGCGGCAGCAGCAACCAGGAAGATCTGCGCCACCGTTTCCGGGAGCTTCAGTGCACCAGGGATCCAGATGGGGTTTGGTGTTTTCCTCTGGAATCAGTATTGTGTGCAGCGTGCAGTCTCTTTTGGTTTCCCAGGCGTGTCTGCCTCTCTGAAGGTTTAGCTCTCCCTCCCACAGGATTTGGGTGCAGAGAACTGTTTATCTGGTCTGTTCCTTCAGGTTCTGGCGGTGTCTCAGGCGCAGGGGTCCTGCCGCTCCTGGGCCTTCCCCCACAGGAACTCAGAGGCCTTATACAGTTTCCTCTTGGGCCAGGGGTCAGGGGTGGGCAGTGTTGGTGGTCTCTTCCGCTCTGCAGCCTCAGGAGTGCCCACCTGATCAGGCGGTGAGGTCTCTCTCCCACGGGGTCTGGGAGCAGAGAGCTGCTGCGGGCCGGGATCCGCGGGTGTGGGACTCCTGGTAAACACAGGAAGTGCCCGGTCCTAGAGGAATTCTGCCTCTGTGTGTCCCGAGTTCACCAGGCAGGTCTCTTGCAGCAGAAAAGTTGGTCTTACCTGTGGTCCCGAGGCTCAAGTTTGCTCGCAGGGTGCTGCCCACGTGCTCTCTGCGGAAGCAGCAACCAGGAAGATCTGCGCTGCCGTTTCCCCATATGCTTATTCTTATGTTTCAAACTTATGGTTGGATCGGCACAAATGCTCTTCAAATTATTCAGATAATATAAATGTTATTAGTTTTGGTTAAAAATTAATCTGTGAGGAAGTGATAAATTTTAATAAGGCAAACCTAGCAGTATATGGTATAAGTAATAATTAACACTACAAGGTAGGTAGATTATTTCATAAGGGAGAAGTACAGAGGATCAGGAAATCGAACAGAAGCGTGTAGCAGTAGGGGATGGGGAACTGGGGATAGCTCCTAGATAGTCCCTGAAGCCAGGAAAGCAAGAGACTCTCAATACCCTACAGGTTGATATTAGCTAAAATACCCATCAAAGGGGAGAGAGAACCTGTAGAGACAATATGCAGAGGTTATGCACAGCCCCTGGTTGAGGCATGGGGCCACCCACCCATCTCAAAAATATTAACATAGAATTATTCCTGTCTAATGGAAATGCAGGGACAAAGAGTGGAGCAGAGACTGAAGGAAAGGCCATTCAGAGACTTCTCCACCTAGGTATCCCTCCCATATGCAGACACAAACCCAGACACTATGTCAGATGCCAAGAAGCACTTGCTGATGGAAACCTGGCATGGCTGTCCTGGGAGGATCTGCCACAACCTGACTAATACAAACATAAATGCTCCAAGCCAACAATCAGAGTGACCCCAATGGAGGAGTTAGGAGGAAGACTGAAGGAGCTGAAGGGGTTTGAAATCTCATTGGAAGAACAAAGATATCAATGAACCAGATACCCTAGAGCTCCTAGAGACTAAACCACCAACCAAAGAGTACACATGGAGGGGCCCATAGCTCCAGCTGCATATGAGACAGGAGATTGCCTTATCTGGCATCAATGAGGGGGGAAGCCTTTGGTCCTGTGGAGACTTGTTTAGGGGTATGCTAGGGCAGTGAGGCGGGAGTGGGTGGGTGGGTGGGTTTGGGAACGCTGTCATAGAAGCTTGGGGAAAGGACTGAAATAGGAGGTTTGCTGAGGGGAAATCCCGAAGGTGGATAACATTTGAAATGTAAATAAATAAAGTAAACAATAAATGAATATCAAAGAAAAGAAATAAAAAGGCAAGTGATTAATAACATGTATATACATACAAACATGGAAATATATATTAACCGTAAAAATTTGACATGATAGAATTTTAATGTAGAATGTGAATTGCCAATGTAATGGAAATAAGAACTAATTATGCACAGAATATTTATGGAAAAAAGGTTTTGAAAATGGCCTCAGAAATAGAAAACTGATATATTTAAATTGATTTAAACATTCCAAATGTATGCATGTTTCAAAATAGTATATTACCCCATAAATAAGCATAATTGGGGAGGTAGTATATGTTAAAATAAACAAACTTAAAAGTACATCATGACTAATTTTACATTTTAATGCTTATTTGTTTTAAATTTAAATAAGGTAAAATAAATTTTGTGGTAGCTAAATCCAATTATAATTTTAAACATATCATATCAGTACCCTGTTTTATGAAAACACAAAACAATATACAGTTAGAGATTTCTAATTACCATTTTCAAATATGTAAAATAAACACAGAATATTGAATAAACATGTTCAATTTTCTGTTTCATTTTTAAACAAGAGAAACTTTAATTTTCATCAAAGCACAAAAGTTCCCATATTTTTCTATGGAATGGAACTCTAGAACACATATGAGCAGGCATTGATTTTGTCACTTTCCTGGGTAGTCAGTGTCTTGTGCTGATCTCAGAATCTTTGATTCTATGATAGAAGTCTGGTATCTATGAAACTTCCATCTTGTTTTATATGGTTTTTATGCTCTGTGTTTAATATTTTGTTCATGAAGAACCACTCTGTTCTATCAGTCTCTTTATTCAATCTGAACCCTGAACTAAATAACAAATGGCTTGTAAAGTCATTTGAGAATTTGGTGTAGCATAATATGTACTCACTAATAAGGGGATATTAGCCACAGAAGAACTGAATACTCAGAATACTATCCACAGAACTCAAGAAGGTTAACAAGCAGAAGGTCACAAGTGAGGATGCTTCAATTCCATTGGGAGAAAGAAGAAAGCAATCACTGTGGTTAGGGTAAAGGGTCAGGGAGCAGAAGAGGGAAATATGATAAGATATTGGATGGGGAGAACAGGACTGATGCCCTGAGGGCCCACAGAAAAAATGGAAACAGGCAACCTTTGGAGTTAGGAGGTGGGGAGACCCTCTAGAATGTACCAGAGATCTAGGAGGTGAAAGACTCTCAGGACATAAAGGGAGGGACCTTAGATGAAATGTCCTACAACACAGAGAGAGAAATTGTTGAGTCCACCTCTAGTAAAAAGACAGGACATCAAGTGGAGGGATGGGGTTGCCAACTCACAGGCAAAAATTCTGACTCAGAATTGTTCCTGTCTGAAAGAACTGCAGGGACAAAAATGGAGAAAAGCCTAAGGAAATGGAAGTCCAGTGGCAGTCCCAAATTGAGATCCAGCTCAGAGGAAGACCCCAAGTCCTGACACTATTACTGATACTACGGTGAGCTTACAAACAGTAGCCTAGCATGAATGCTCCCTGAAAGGCTCAACAAGCAGCATAGAGTCAGATACAGATATTTACACCCAACTAATAGAAAGAAGGTGCTGATCCCTTTACTTGTATTAGGGAAACGCTGGAAGAAGCAGAGGAGGAGGGTAACCCTATAGGAAGACCAGCAGTCTCAATTAACATGGACTCCAGAGGTTTCTCAGAGACTGAGCCACCAACCAGGCAGTATAGATCAGCTGATATGCGGCCCCCAATACATATATAGTAGAGGACAGCTAGGTCTTGATTCCATGAGAAAAGATGCCCCTAACCATCAAGAGACATAAAGCTCCAGGGAATGGAGAGATCTGCTTGGCTAGGGTTGTGGGGTTGCTGGAATAAGGAGACTGGGAGGAAAGTAAGGGGTGGGAAACAGTCAGAGGGCTGATGGGGAGGGGGATAAAGACTTGACTGTAAATGATGTTTAAAGAATAAAAAAAAAGAAAAAGAAAAAAGAGCAAATGTAATATATAGATAGATGTGCATGCGCCTACACACACACACACACACACACACACACACACACACACACACACACACACACAGCCATGTGAAATTTGTTCCATAAGGTAGGTGACTGTTGATTTTGAGTTCTAAATTTCTAGTTTAAAAAAATCATATCTAATAAAGAGTAGATGTCAAAAAAAACCCAGCCATGCATAAACAAACTGTAATGTATTATTTTGGTTCCTTTATTTCATTTCACTAATTTTTTCTTTTTTATTGTGTATTTTATATATTTACATTTCAAATGTAATCCCCTTTCTCCCCTCTCACATCCCTACTCCTTGCTTCTATGTATGTTCCCACTTCTACACATCCACTTCCAACTAAACACCCTAGCATTCCCATACATTGAGGAAATGAACCTTCATAACAGGCTTCTCCTTCTGTTGATGCCAGATAATGCTTTTCTCTAGTACATATACTGCTGGAGTAATGGGTCCCTCCATGTGTGCTCCTGGTTTGCTGGTTTGGTTCCCGGGAGCTCTGGAAGGATCTGGTTGGTTGATATTGGTGTTCGTCCTTTGGGATTGCAAACCCCTTCAGTTCCTTCAGTCCTTTCTCTAACTTCTCCACCGGAGTCCCTGTGCTCAGTCAGATGGTTAGCTGCAAGAATTCTCATCTGTATCAGTGAGGCTCTGACAAAGCCTTTCTGAAGACAGCTATATCAGGCTCCTGTCAGCATGCACTTCGTAGCATCCACAATAGTGTCTGGGTTTGGTGGCTGCATATGTGATGGATCCCGAGGTAGGGCAGTCTCTGCATGACCTTTCCTTCAGTCCCTGATCCATACTTTGTCCCTGTATTTCCTCCTGTGAATATTATGTTCCCTCTTATAAGAATGACTGAATCATCTATATTTTGGTCTTCTTTCTTCTTAAGCTTCATATGGTGTATGAACTGTTTCTTAGGTATTCCGAACTTTTGGGTTAATATCCATTTATCACTAAATGCATACCCTCTGTGTTCTTTTGTGATTGGGAAATCTTACTCAGGATGACATTTTCCAGTTCCATACATTTGTCTAAGAATTTCAAGTAGTCATAGTTTTTAGGAGCTCAGTAGTACTCCATTGTGTAATATACCACATTTCCTGTATCCATTTGCCTTTTGAAGGATATCTGAGTTACTTCCAGCTTCTGGCTGTTACAAATATGTCTGCTATGAGCATAGTGAAGCATTTGCCTTTGTTATATGTTGGAGTATCTTTTTGATATTTGCCCAGGAGTGGTGTAGTTGGGTCCTTAGGTAGTACAGAACCAATTTTCTGAGGAACCACCAAAATGATTTCCAAAGTGGGTGTGCCAGCTTGCAATCCCATCAACAATGGAGGAGTGTTCCTCTTTCTCCACATCCTTCCCAGTATCTGCTGTCCTCTGAGTTATTCATCGTAGCCATTCTGACTGGTGTGAGGTGGAATCTCAGGGTCGTTCGGATTTGCATTTTCCTGATGACTAAGGATATTGAACATTTCTTTAGGTGCTTCTCAGCCATTTGATATTCCTTAGTTGAAAATTCTTTGTTTAGCACTGTACCACATTTTTTTAATAGCATTATTTGGTTCTCTGGAGTCTAACTTCTTGAGTTCTTTGTACATGTTATATATTAGCCCTCTATTGAATGTACAATTGATAAAGACATTTTCCCAATCTGATAGTTGCTGTTTTGTCCTATTGACAGTATCATTTCCTTACAGAAGCTTTACAATTTTATGAGGTCCCATTTGTAGATTCCTGATCTTAGAGCATAAACCATTGATATTCAGTTCAGGAAATTTTCCCTTCTGCCTATGTGTTTGAGGCTGTTCCCCATTTTCTTTTCTATTAGTTTCAGTGTATGTCTTTTCCTTTGGAGGTTTTTTGGTTCACCTGGACTTGAGCTTTCTACAAGGAGATAAGAAAGGGTTGATTTGCAATCTTCTAGATGCTGACCCCCAGTTGAAGCAGCCCTGTTTGTTGAAAATGCAGTCTTTTTCAACTCTATTCCATTGATCTGCCTGCCTGTCTCTGTACCAATACCATGCAGACTTTATCACTGGTGCTCTGTAATGCAGCTTGAGGTCAGGGATGGTGATGCCCCAGAAATTATTTTATTGTTGAGAATAATTTTGCTATCCTGGGTTTTTTGTTATAAAACATGAATTTGCAAATTTTTCTTTCTCATTCTATGAAGAATTGAGTTGAAATTTTGACAGGGATTGCCTTGAATCAGTAGTGCTTTCGGCAAGGTGGCCATTTCTGCTATATTAATCCTGCCAATCCATGAGCATAAGAGATCTTTCCTTCTCCTGAGATCTTCTTTGATTTCTTACTTCAAGGACTTGAAGTTCTTGTCATGAAGATCTTTCACTTCCTTGGTTAGAGTCACACCAATGTATTTTAGATTATTTATGACTATTTGACTATTGTGAAGGGTATCATTTGCATATTTCTTTCTCATCCTTATTATCCTTTGAGTAGCTGAAAACTACTGATTTGTTTGAATTAATTTTATATCCAGGCACTTTGCTGAAGTTGTTTTGCATGTTTAGGAGTTTTCTGGTGAAATTTTTTGGGTCACTTAACTATACTGTCTTATCATCTGCAAATAGTGATATAACTGCTTCCTTTCCAATTCCCATTTTTATAGTCATGATTAGAATTTCATAGTGATGCAGACTTTTAAAAATTAAATAATTAGTTTTTAATTTACTTTACATCCAGATCATACCACATCTTCCTCCTCTCTTTACCGTTCTACCATTAAACATTATACATTACTCTTTTGCCCATTACCCCTTCCTTTCTCCTCAGAGAAGAGGGATGCCCCACCTTGGGTATCACCCACTCTGGGACATTTAGCTCTAATAGGACTAGGAACATCCTCTCCCACTGAGGTTCAAACATGTAGTCCAATATGTGAAAGGAAATCCAGTGGTAGCATTTAGAGACCAAGACAGTCCCTGCTCCACTTGATAGGGATCCTGCATGAATACCAAGCTGCACATTTGCTATATATGTGTAGAGGTCCTCAGTCCAGACCCTGCATGCTCCTTGGTTGGTGGCCCAGTCTCTTTAAGACCCTATGGTCCTATGTTAGTTGACTGTGTAGGTCTTATCGTGAAGTCTTTGATCCCTCTGGCTAGTTCAATGCTTTTCCCCACTCTTGACAAAACTCCCAGAAATCTATTTGTTATTTGACAGTGGGTCTCTGCCTATGCCTCTATCTGTTGCTGGACAAAGCCTCAAAGGATACAGTTATGCCTGGTTCCTGTGTGACAGTATAACAGAGTATCATTAATAGTGTCAGAGGTTGTCTTTCTCACATGGAATGGGTTTCATTTTGGGGCAGTCCTTGGTAGGCTGTTTCCCCAGTCTATGCTCCATTTACGTTCCAGTTGGTATCTCAGTTAGGGTCTCATCCATAGATTACCTGGAAACCTCCCCTATCTCATGCCTTCATCTAGATCCAGAGCTGCACACATATGATTTCTATTCTCATTCTCAGCTCTCTCTATGTCTGTCTTCCATACACACCATTGACATTCTCATTCTGTTCTTCCCCCGCTTGCCTAATAAGTTCTTCTCATCATCAGCTTTCAATGATTATTTAGTTTCCCCCTTCTTTGTGAGATTCATATGTCCTTCTTTGAGGATTTCTTATTACCCAGTTCATTATCCTGTGCTTTATGCTAGTGTCCACATATAAGTGAATACACGCCATGATGTTTGTTTTTTTGTTTGTTTGTTTTTTGTTTTTTGGCTCTATGTTACTTGACTCAGGAGGATGTTCACAAGTCTCTTCCATTTGCCTATCTAATTCACTATGTCTTTTATTATAGCTGTATAGTATTAAATTACATATTTATACCACATTACCTTAATCCATTATTTAGTTGTGGGGCATCTAGGTTACTTTTAGTTTCTGGATATTAAGAATAAGGGTGTTATGGATATAGTTGAACAAGTGTCTCTTTGGTATAATATATTAATTTTGGTATATGTCCAAGATGGTATAGCTGGGTCTTGAGGTAAAACAATTCCCAATTTTCTGAAGAAATTTCAAATCTAAAGTGATATATTTTAATATTTGTTACATTATAATATTCTAGAAATTTAATGAGTCAGATATTAAGTTGATTTTGATTTAAATTAGACTTATAGTTTTGGAATTGCTTTCACTTTTACCAGTGCAAATTTTTATTTATTGTGTTCTCATTACTTCAATTTTATCAATAAAACGTTAGAATTATCAGAAAACACTACTCATCAATCTTAATATACTCTCTAAATGGAAGTTAACTGTGAGAAGCAATATCTGAAATGATGTTACCTTAGGAGGAAAGTTGAGATGTGAACATCAGGTAGCAAAGAGACTATTTTCATTATTATGAGGCATAGAATTTGCTGAATAGTAGTATAGTACCAATTCACAACAAAGCCCCAGAGTGTGACAGGGCATGAATGTCCTACAAACTGGAAAAATACATATTTCTCCTTTCTTTATACTCAAATGTGAATTTAATATTTTACAAATTATAGATGAAGAAAATTTGAGTCCAAAAGCAAAGTGCTCCATAACATCATGATTTCCGAGACACTGCCAACAAAACGAGTGATAATTTGTTTGTTTGGTTGCTTATTTGTTTTGATGTTTGCTGTATTAGACTAAAAGGAATCTCTTGAGTAAATTTCTAAGGCAATCATGTTCAGCCAGTTTGTAATTCTGAAAGTTTTTTCTATTTTATTAAAGAGGGAGGAAATAATGCAAAAGAATCTCTGTGAGAATTTTCATCTTGGATATTTGAAGGCCTTGGCTTTAGGAAAAAGAAAACAAGGAATCAGCAATATAACTTATTTTAGTGTTTCTACTCCTGAGATGAAGTTGCAGTGTGACTAGGAGCTTCTTCTCTTATTGAAGCTAGAGTGCTGAATCTCATTGAAGTCTTCATTTATTTCCAACCAAATTCTTACCTTTGTGTATTCTATTTGCTTTTTCATTGAGATTCACCCCTTCCTCCTTGAGCACTCCTTGTTACTTAGCTTCTTTGGGAGTGTGGATTATAGCATGGTAATCCTTTACAGATAATACTATTTATAATTTAGCAAATACCATGTCTGTCTTTCTGTGTCTGGGTTATCTCACTCAGGATAATCTTTTCTAGTTCTATTCATTTGCCTGCAAGTTTCTTGATATCATTGTTTGTAATACCCAAGTAATGTTCCATTGTGTAAATGTACTACATTTTCTCTATCCATTCTTTAGTTGACAGAGTTCTAGGTTGTTTTAGTTCCTGGGTATTTTGAATAACATTTCTATGAGCATAACTGAGCAAGTGTTCTTATAGTATGGAGGAACATGCTTATGCCCAGGATTGGTATAGCTGGGTCAAAATATGCAGGGGTAAAGATTCAGCAAAAATTGAGGGAATAGCTAACAAATGGCTGGTCTAGCTTGAGACTTGTATCATGAGAGGGAACCTACCTAAGACACTGTTAATGATATACTGCTATACTAGCTGACAGGAGCCTATCATAACCAACATGAGAATGATTTTACCCAGCAACTGTTGGAAAAAGAGCAGAGACCCACAGTTAAACCCTTGACAGAGCTTGGGGAATTCGGCAGAAGAGTAGGGGATAGTAGGACACAGTAGGGTTAGCAACATTAGAAAACCTGTAGAATCAGCTAACTGGTCACACAAGGGCCCATAGAGACTGAACTCACAATCAGTGATCATGCACAGGACTGACCTGGGCCCTCTGCACATGTGTGACAGATGTACAGACTGGTGTCTACATGGGAATCTTAACAACTGGGAAAGGGGCCTTCTTCTGCCTCTGTTGCCTGTTGCCTGCCTTTTGGGACCCTTTCTCCCTAGTGGGTTGTCTCCTCTATCCTCAAAAAAGATGCTCCTTGTATTACTGAATCTTCTTATGCCGAGGCTAGTCAATACCCATGGAAGACCTCCCCTGTCTGAAGAGAGAGAGAGGAGGAGCAGATTTGGGGCAGAGGAGAATGACTAGGAGAAGAAAAGAAAGATGAAACTGTGTTCAGGATATAAATTAAATGAATGAATGAATGAATTTCTAAAAATCAAAATACCGGTCTACCTAAAATATTTTATGGAAGCATTTTCTTAATTCATATTTTCTCCCGTCAGATAATTGTAGTGTGTGTCAAGTTGAATAAAATTATCTACCACATAACTGCAGATAGAAAAATTATTAGAATTAATATATATATATATATATATACATATATATATATATATACATATATGGAGAGAGAGAGAGTCCTGTAGGAATAAAAATTTAGCCATATTTATTAGACATGACTTATTTTTCTTTCTTTTTAAACACATTATATTAAGTTCAGACTGGAGAATAACATAAAGTATAACTCCTTATATAGGTCATTCCTGCATTGATACATTTGATGTCCTCCTTACATAATGTAGTATGATTGAGAGGAAAAAGTAAACTATGTATCAGAACTGGCCGTGTGATTTAATAGATATACATGGTTAAATATTATTATCCAGATCAGTTGCTCATCATTGACAACTGCTATTACTTCATTAAATACTTTAACATCAACTAAAGAGGATATTTTTAGTAATTCCTTGGTCAATAATTAACTGACTGAAAACATTATTTTCCAGAAAGGGAATCTGAACCTAGGACCTCACACCTGCTCCTTTATCTTTGAGCTATACTTAAAGCCAGCCTACTTTTTACCTTTTCTAATTTTGAGTCAGTCTCACTAATTTGAGTGTTCTGACTTGAAATCACTCTAAAAGTCAGATAGGTTTTAAATATGTTCATCCTTATTTATACCTCAGAGGAGCTGCAAATAATACACACACACACACACACACACATATACATATATATATGTATTATATATTTAAATTACTATATTCTTGGAAATATTATATTTAAAGAAAATAAAATATATAAAATCAAGAAAACTCATGCCCCTTGTTTCAAGCTTGGGTTGGTAACTGATGTTTATTTGATAATTATTTACAAAGACCTGCAAGTTTCTGCAATTCATAGATGTTTTCATTTTAGAAAATATTTTAAACTTTATTATTAAAATGTTTGCAAAAATTACAACAGCACAGCTAAATTAATCATACCCAAAGTCAATATTACTCAAGGAAATACTATTTAAATAGATTAAGCACTTAGAATGAAAGCTATGAAGCTTTATAGAACTTTATATTTTACAGAGATTTTACAGCAAAAAAAATTTATGATCTTTAAAATTTGCTTGTCTTACAAGGGGACGTGAGACAGGGAGGAGATATGGGATATAAAACAGTTGGTGGGGGTTGGCTAGACTGGGAGGGGAATAAAATCTGGAATGTATAAATTAATAAATAAATATATAAATAAATAAATCTGCTTATCTTTTTCAGCAGTGTGTGTGTGTGTGCGCGCGCGTGCGTGTGTGTGTGTGTGTGTGTGTGTGTAAAACAGTTCCAGGTTTAGGAAATAAGTATATAGTTTTAATGTCTCTAGAGAAGAATGCTTCCCTCCTTTTATCTTGTGTTTTCTGATAATTCTCCATGACTTTTTCTTTGTGCGGGTGTAACCTGTAGCTATATTAGTTGTTCCTTTCCATTAATTTCTTATTTTTTATAAGAATAAGAATCATACACTCTAGAGACCACTTAAATCAAAGATGAATTTTATGTCAGAATCTATAACTAAATTTGTTTGTAGTTCAGTTATTGGAGTGCTCACCTCACATAAATAGATACTAGAGTACTATGTCAGATGGCACAAACAAATCTTGCCTCTAAGTCCAGCACTTAAAAGGTAAAGGAAGAAAGGTCAGAAGTTCAAGGTCATCCATTACCTATAAAGTTGAAAATCATTCTGAGACACATGAGTTCTTGTCTGAAGTGATAAAAACTCTTTACATAAAGGTGCTACAAATCTATTATTTCAGATAAGACCACACTGTGAACTTCAATGTGGACATGGATTTGGGAGTGAGATTATTCAATTCATTCCCAATCAGTAATATCAAAAGCTTGAATACAATTTTCTTTCAAGGTTCATACCTAAAGGAAAGGGTTAGCATGTTCTAAAATCATTTTTTTCCTTTTACATTAATTATCTTTATTTGTACCCAATACGTAAGACCAGCAATCAGTACGGGCTACTAATTATTAGAATATGGAGGTGATGTAAACCATAGATACATTACTGGTAGAGGGAAACAAGCCTTTATCAAGGTAATATTTTTATATTTATCTTTTAAAGGAAAATACTATAAAGAAACACTG
The DNA here is from genome assembly GCF_021556685.1 of Rattus norvegicus. Lineage (NCBI taxonomy): Eukaryota > Metazoa > Chordata > Mammalia > Rodentia > Muridae > Rattus > Rattus norvegicus. The sequence continues at coordinate 60,056,730 of NC_141546.1, read as the reverse complement.
TTTGGGTCAGTCTTGGATAATAAGTAATGTTAATTTGACCCAAAGGCCTACAATGTTATAAAATTATTAGTTTTCAGAGGAAGAAATAAATATGGTCTTCATGATTTGTGGATGTTTTCTTATTTTTTATGTGTTGGAAAAAGCTTCTCTAAACCTTAAAAATACATTTACTTCACTGGATCTTCATCTTCTTTAATAAACTTTTTTTCCTTTATATTTCCTTACAAGTTCAAACTACTGAGATTGAGCATCAATACCTGTGATGAACAATTATTATCATAAAATACAACATGATGGGATACCCGATGCAGCGTGGTTCAGGGCATCTAACTGCTATGGAATTATTACGGTGCCCTGTGATTTATTATGAATCCCAACCATCATTTCACCACCCTGCTGTCTTCTTTATTGTTAGAGTGAATGCTTTCAAAGACATCTTATAAATCTTTGCTTCGGCCAATATATTTGTAGTGTCTTAACATAGAACTGGTATGCCTGCCTTTCACTACCTCTGAGATTTAGAGGTATAATTTCAATTTGATGTGAAAAGTTTTAGCTGGGTAAGTTCCATTAGCCTCTTTTGTCAAGAAGGGAATATGCCTATTCATTTTCATGTTCAGTTTATATATTGAGCTATATCAACACAAGAATGGTGTACTGTGGTGTTTGCAAAGATGGGAGCCTATTGTCTTTTCTAAGTTTCTCATATCCACAAAAATATATTGATCTGTATTTCTTTTTGTAAACAAGAAGTTTATAAAAGTTTGTGAAATAAGATGATTTCTTACCTTAAAACATTATTGGCTCAATTGTGCTGCTTCTGCCTATTGCCTCAGAAACATATGCTCTTCTGCACTTTTCTTGAACAATCCAAAATGATACCACAATACAGCTGATTATGTGAGGTAAGCTAACTCAAAACTGAATTATGAAGCTGCAGTACACGGTGTTTATATGCATAACATTAATTAATGAATTATAGTGTAGACAAAGACACACACATATGCACACACACACAAGCAATGAAGAGGGGATTCATTGCATATACATATAGACTAAGAGGAAATATGTAAAAATGTAAATAACAGTTATACATAAATATACTTCCTTAGTACATTTAAATTTCATTGTTATTGTTGCTGTTATTTAGTTAGTTAGTTGATTTTGCCTATAGAAATCATATAGCAAAAAGGTAGCTTTCAGGAAATAAAGTTTATATGGACACTTATAACACCCTGATATTGTTGTTTTCATCAGCAGTCATAAATCCGCAAGTCTCAGGACACTTTCCAGCTCATCATGGCCCATAAATTGATGGCAGCATATTGTCCTTATTATTTAATTAATGCCCAGTGTAGAATAAAGATTCAGAAATATTTCTCTGTATGTTTACCAACTTAAAAGATTAGCTTTGAAATTTTTGAGGGATGTCAATACATAATATTTACAAAGACCTAACATTTTTCTACAGTCTCCAGTACAAAACTGGACATATAAAATACGTTTTTAAAGATATTCAAAAATGAAAGGAAATTAGAATATAATACAGCACTTCTGGTTGTGTTTCTATATGAAAAAGACAATGAATCCGGAACTGAACTGTCTGATGGACACCTCGTGCCACAGACCAGTTTGGGGACACAAATAAGGATGCAAGACAAAGAACATGGGCCAATTTATCCTGCAACCATCTACCTAATTATCACTCTCTTATTCAGAAATAATTTAGCAATAACATAAAGAGACTTTGTCCTGTTTCAAACTAGATAATTATTAGTTCAATATTTTGATATCAGTGTACCAAACTCAGGAGTTTGCAGTAGATAGTCTATTCCACTCTGATGTTTCCTTTCTGTGACATTCCAGGCACATCTGCTATGGCTCATCTAGTCCATCCTTTCCTATTTTTTGCTTTAATTTTTCCTTCAATGATGAACGTTCACATTAAATATTGAAATCGAGACAATACTAACTCATTATGATAGCTGTGTCTTCTATTTTTCCCATTAAATATTTTATCAGCTGTACTTTGATATGTTTATCACATTACTGTGCAATGTTGTACTACAAATAAAGCCTATAGAAAATCATGTTTGTGTATGCATTGCTTTACCTAATGAGAAAATAGCCTTTTAAATATTTCTTTTGTCAATCTATCAACTAATTCCAAATATGCACTGAGCCTTAAAGCTTTATAATATGTAAATATGATGGATAGGTGAATCAAAAATTCTATAAAATATGACAAATATATGTGATTATTTGTAGAGTCACAGATTAAATATATAAATCTTTATCTGAAATGTATGTAGGTGCATGTACATGTTTGTGTTTGCATAAATTAATTTCAGGTGTAAAATATTACAATTTAAGTTCCTTAGAATTATAAAACTCTAAAATAAAGAGAATTATGGTGTCCTTTAGAATATTGTATTTTAATTTCATGTGAGAAAACTTATTTTAAGTATTTTATGAATAATATGATAATAAATGTTCAATTAGTAGCTTAATATATAATCAGTAATAATAATCTCTGATTTTATGTGTTCATAATCTAATAAAAATTAAATGTGAAATCAGTCAATTATATTCAGTTTCTTAAATTGAAACTTTTTATATTAAACATTCCATTAGTTCATTAGGCAATCTAAGCCTATTATTTATGATATAGCTTTCTATGTAACAACTTGAAATTTATATTATATTTATTATTATACTGACTACTATTATTATAGCTAGTTCTTTTCTGATTATTTTAGCCAAATTACTCATTGATGCCTGCATGCATTACTCTTATGTTATTTCCTATAGAACATGACCCATTCACATAAATTCTTTATGAACAGGAGAGATGAATATATTTCAGTGAATTGTGATTCTCATACTGATCATCTTCTCATAATATCAATATTGAAATACTCCTATTGTACAATCATTATTTTTTGTAATGTTCTGTTTTTCTCAGGCAATCCATGTGTGTCACAGGTATCAATCCCTCATAGTCTTTCAATAGCAAATTGAAATGTACTTAGTAATTCAAATATTTAAAAAAGGTAATAAAACTAAATATGTTCCACATAAAAGCATATTCAACTTGAGAAATTAACTCAGTTTTTACAGTGATTTTCATGTTTGGGTGTGAGCATGTCTGGGAGTCAGTCCACAGCCTTGCATATGGTAGACCTGCCCCTGAAATTGTTCTTAAGCTCTTCATTTATTTTATAACAAATTTTATTTTGTACCCCAAAATTAAAATTTGCGATTGTCATTTTAATAAGAAAATAACTTAATACAAAATTGATACTTTTATTCATGATTTTTACATTACTTACTACTTGTCCCTGTTATAGGCTCTAATTTATAATATGTTGCAAATACCAATGTATGCAGTGTGCAAATGTCATATGGAATGTTTATATGGCAATATAATATAACTTCTGTATTCTGGTGATGCTGGTGAATATTTTATTTCTAAACACTAGACTACTAGTGTATACCTGTTAATATTTAACTTCCCAAGTGGTGTGCATTGTAGGGATACAAATATTAATTAAGTGCTGTGAAAAAGCAAAAATGAACATTTTGTCTTTCTATTTAATGGACAAAGACCAAATTTAACTTTTTTAAGACTACAAACATTTTTACCTAATGCTTAATACAATGGATAACTAAAATTAAGGGTAAATATTATATTCTACTTGCATAGTTTCAACTATAGCTTTATCAAGTTTGAATTTTTATACAGTGCTATAAAACACTGTAATGATAAAGAAGTTGAATGGAAAACTCCAAATTAATTTAATTGGAGAAAATACATTTCCTAAATTGAATGACTGGAACTCTGGCAGTTAAAATGTCATTTATTCTCCAATGAATCTGATGAAGAGTGCACCATATTGACTTGACAGTTTGTAAGTAGATGGATATTGGCTTGATTTTCTAAATTCTGTGAAAAATTCTAAATATTTTGTCGTCAAATACAATGTACTTAAAGTAGTATAATTGCTACTTATCATTGTTTGATGGTGGAACGTGCTTCATTTTTTAATCTAAGTATCATCTCTGTGAGTTCTACTTTTTTTTTTCTCAGATACATAGTTAGAGCTCTAGAAGCCGTAAAAAATGTGTGCCTTCTGAATAAAATGATATTTTATTGCTTAAGCAGACATTATCTAAAAGGTCAAGCTCTGAAGTATAAATGCATTAAGTTACTGCTAATATTTTATCTTCTACCTCATCTGAACTTTCCCAGGAGAAGAAAAAAACTCAATGAACTTAAAGTATGTTTTATTGATGATCATGCGTTTATACTCCTGATCAACAGAAGTACTAAATTTGTAAAATAAATATCATTTACTAGAAATTTAACTTCAAATTATAAGGTATTGTGCATGGAACTTCTTGCTTCCTTTGGTGCCAATTTATACCCTATCTCTCTAAGTATTTTTTGAATTTTGACTAATGTTTCCCTTTAATAGTTCAGAGTCATTTAAGGATGATTATGACATAAAACATATCATTTAAGATGCATAGAGAATTAAGAAAAACATTGAGAGCTTCACATATGAGTACTTCATCTATATTAGTCCTATAACTCCTTCCCCTTCAACCCTTCACAAGACCTGGATCATGGTAAATACATGACTTCCTCCTCCATTAGTATTGTTATGTACATACATGTATTTACACAGCCTACTGATTGTGTGTTCTATGGCTCATATTCAGATGTGTGCACTACTGAATGCCTGGCTTTGGATAGCCTATGAGTGAGCTTCTTATCGAAGGAAGATTGTTTACCTTTTGACTCTGAAATATTCTCACAAATTATAACGATTCATGAAAAATATAACAGGAAGGCGTTCCTCTTTGAAGAGAGGAAGAGAATGGCCTTTTCTTCTTTATAGAACAACTTTTCACATATATATGAATAGACCTTCCATATATGTGTGACATATGCAATCTACATAGTATATAGATTGTAAGAGAGACAGTTGTCATGACTTTAGACATGCTAGCCTCAAAACCAAGGATTTTAAATACAGTTCATAGTTGAAGGCATTCTGACTTACGTCTTTCATAAAAGGGAGAGGACAACCCAGCTCATCAGATTTCTTTCTCTCATTTGTTCCCAGGACGTAAGTAAGCTCCTTTTCACACACAACTGCTTATAAACATGAAGTCCTGAGTTACCTAGTGTATGTAAGAACCAGACACAACCGACCATAACTCTTCACCTCCACAACTGAAAACACAGTTTTGTTTAATAGTTTTTGTATTTGATATTGTGATAAACAACTTATTATGCAAAGATATGTTTTATTTCCATATACTCCAATTTTAATGAGGAAAATTTGAACTGGCTCTATAGAATGTCAATTTTGAAAATAAAAATGATTTTTACATCATTTTCACTTTGATTATATTTTCTTTTTTTTCAGAATATAATAACTTTATGTGTTAGGCTTAATTATATGATTGTTATATACTAAAATGACCTTGGTCAAAGTATAATGGGAGCATTGATCTCTTAAATAAGTGAGCTGTTCTAGTCATGTACAGAGTATCCAGGTAGTGGAAAAGTTTACTGGTTCTCACACATATATAAAAAAATCCACAAATTTAAATGTTTGTACTTCATTCATTTGAAGGGAAATATGATAATTTTGACCCAATGTAAACTAAGCTGAGGCCTTAAGCATAATAATATTTGTATAAAAGGGAGGCTATCATTTACTTAAATTTGTTAGTTCTGGTGATTATTTACTTGGTTATAGTATAAGTTATATAACTATGGGCAAATAGTAGAAAATGTATTTACAAAAAGAGGCAGGGATTCGCTTATTTTAAATAGTTCATACAAAATAGTTTTTCCATGCTGGAAGAATGAAAATATATAAAAAATATTGGTATCAACTGATCATAATCTATGTGCCAATTCTATATTGGCTCTGAAAAAGAAAGTAGTTTCAAAATCCTACTCCTAATCTAGAAGCAATTTAAAATTAATAGTTTTGGGGAAAGGGAAAATCAGTATTGTCTAATGGAGTATCATAAGCTATATAAAACTTTAACCACGGAAGGCCTCTTGACCAGGCATTTTTGGCTAACAGCGGCATAGTCTTACTGTCTTTCCATAGAGTAACTAAAGCAAAAGCCTATAATTTCTGGGTGTGTATGGTACATCCCTGGAAAACCACACGAGCAGACATAGGCAATTACTGACACTGTGTGTTTTCTAGGAGAGCTATAGTTGCACTATTATACAGAAATTCCATTAAAACTTTTTATATGCAGATATGTTTATATTTTAGAGAAGTTCGGCAATAGTAGTATATTTTTTACGTTTTAGGAAGTATTTATGCTTTTGGGTAATTTGAATGAGCTATTTCCCCAATTTCAGGCATTTGAATACACAAAAATAGAAAAACAACCAAAAATTAGAAATAGAATTGATGTTGGAGAAATGGTTTATGTGTTAAGTACTTTTTGTATTATGGTTTTATCTTGCAAAGGATCTGGCTTGGTGTCTGCTACCTCCATGGTTGCTTACAACAGAATGTAATTAAGTTCCATGGTATCTGTCACACTCTTCTGACCTTTGCAAGCACCAGGTGACTCCCACATTGCACAAATATATGTGCAAGTAAACACTCATACAGATATAAAGATTCATCTTTAAAATAATTAGGAATTAAAAGGTATTAAAAAGTATAGAGATTTTACTGAAGAAACTATAAAAAATAAAATCACAAGCATGCATTTTGAAAAATAATGACTGATTAATTAACTTCTAATTTGCATATTGTTGAATGTGAGCTCACAGAGCAATGGACTGCCTCTTCTCATGAAAAATTTAAAAGGCATTTGGACCATCTTCAGAATGTATGAAGATGTGATTAAGGTATATGGCAGAATATTTCTAAGACAAAATTTGAGGGAGAAATTAGGACCTGCACTATCGCACTGTGGACTGCACATTCAACAGACTACTGAGACAAATTTTCTACCAAATGCATTCAAGAACATTCATGGAAAAGATAGTAGAAAACAAAAAGAAAGAATAATTGAAAGACACAGAGATAGAAATTCTCTGTAAAACACAAATAGCACAGTGTGCTTATAGACACTCTATATAGGAAAAGTATCATGAATGAAACAAAAGAATATATCACATTGAGTAACAGCACATCAAAAAATAATAAAATTTTGTCTAAGGAGATATAAGGATATATAAGGAGATATATATATATATATATATATATATATATATATATATATAATCAGAGACCAATAACAAATACTTAATTTAGTGATACATGTCTTTGATAAAAGAAAAAAGATAGCCTCGTATGATATCCTATTAATCCTAAAAACGGCTGGCATTCACAAACTTTTCAATAACAATGAATGACTTAGGGGGTGTAGATACTTAATTTGATCATATAAAACTATAAAACCTGAAACTTATTTCAATCCATGTTTTTGTTTGTGAAATGCTGAATCATTCTAAAATATGCCAGACAGTTTTTCACTTAAAAAATAAATACATAAAAATCAAAGAGGAGTCCCAACACTTAATTGTGCTTGCCGGTCTTCTAGAAGACCCATGCTTGGTCCCAATAATTCCTAGGATTCCAGGCTGAGAGAATCTGATGACTTCTATAATCTTGAATCCTTCACACATGTGGAAGACACTCTCTCTCTCTCTCTCTCTCTCTCTCTCTCTCTCTCTCTCTCTCTCTCAAACACACACACACACACACACACACAGACATACACGCACATAGATGCACAAGCACAAACGATATAAGTGGAGAATGGGACTTGACCTCATAGTAAATTGCTTACATAGTACGTATAAGGTCTCTGGTTGTGGTGTCAGAGGCCCTGGGTGCTGCAGATATCCTGGGATGACTCAGGATGCGATATCAAATGTTCTGAGTGCAGTGGATCCTCTGGTATGCCTCAGGATATAGTGTTCCTGGATGCAGGCTACCTATCAGTCTGTCATAGCAGAAAGGACCAGGCAGAAGCAGATTGGTATTTGGTGGGCCAGGGTTTGGGGGGATGGAGGGTTCCAGAATCCACTGGGTCTCAGAGGCACCTGTGGCACTCTGGGGAGAGGGCGTTCTTACCAAATTCTGAATGCAGTGCAGACTAACTGCAGTCTGTCCCAGCAGAGAGGACCAGGTAAAGGGGCTGTACTGTGGTTTTTTTTTTTTTTTTTTTTTTTCCCTCTCAAGACAAGGAACTAAGTTTAGTGGGCATTTTCTGGGTACTTATGGTTTAGGAAAAAACAGTCTCTCAGCATTGTTTTTTATTGTTTTTTAACATTTTCTCTGGTGTGTCCCTGGGTATCCTGAAACTGTAGAGCAGGCTTGCCTGGCCTTGAACTCAGGAGATCTGCCTGCCTCTGCCTCCCAAGTGCTGTGACTAAAGCTATGTGCCACCAGGCCCAGCCAAATGCTAGCTCATAGTGGAAAATAAGTGGTTAAATTTCAGCCCCCTCCTGTAACACAGAACAAGATTAGCTTAATAGACCAATGTGCATAGAAAAGCAGGCTGTCCTCACAAAAGACTTCCAGGTGCCAAGAGGGTGTGTGTCACCGTCATGGAGTTCCAAGCACAATGTTTGGATTTATGTGTGTGTTTTTCTAGCATAGGGATCCCCCATCCTAAATCCTGAGCTACAGGAAAGGACTGTCACTGCAGGATAGGGTACAAATGCTGTTTCACTGACAAACCTGAGAGGTTCCAAAGCCTTTGTAAAATGGCCTCACATAAGACCTAGCATGGCCTTTGTCACCTTTTTAGCTGCCTTCCCTGCCTGAGGAACAAGCCCCCAGGGTTATCCACCAGCAACTAGGCAGAGGTGGAGGCACGGCTGCTGTGGAGTTTAAGGCCAGCCAGGGCTACACAGGAAGACCCAGTATTGAACAAACCAAACCAAACACAAGGTCATCTACCCTGACAAAAATAAAATGTAACCAAGACCCTCTTCATTCAGATTCATGTGTGCCCTTTGGTCTGCCCCACTGCATTAAGTATCTTGGAGGGTGTGGGAGGTATATTTGGGCTAGTTGCCCACCCAACATTAAACACCAAGATAGAAGGCAGGCAGGTTGCCTCAACAGCTTGCGTTGATTTCAGAGACTGGCAGCCAAAGCAGAGAACTTTCCTTTCCCTGAACTGGGCTGTGAAAAATGTCTTCGATGCTCACACACCCTACTGTGGTTCTCCTGGCCCTTTCCCTCAGTTTCTGAAGGCAGAAAATAATCTTCTCTGAAGATACTTGATAATTTTACACAAACAACAAAAGCATTTCCAATGCGTGCTTTTGGAAAACCTGCTGCTGCTGTAGTTGAGCTGCCGGATGAGCTGGTTGATGCGGTCACCCCAGTAGCCAGGTGAGCCCATCTCCTTGGGGAAGCCCACTCTATTCTTGGTAGCAAGACAGGCCACAGAGTGGTGGAAAGGGCACAAGAATGAAGAGATCTCCTGGAAATGCTTCTCAGGGAAGGCATTTTCATGGATGAGATCTTCCAGTTAAATGACACCAAATCTCCCCAGGTTCTCCCCAGGTGCTCCACAATCACTGCATTGTCTGTCATAGGGACAGTCTTATCGTTAATATTTGCTTATCTGCATTTTGAAGATGAGCTCTCAGACAGTCTTCAGATTTGGAAATCCCCAGGTCACGTAAGGCAAAGACGCCACTGAACAATTTCTTCAGGCCAAGTTTCATGACGGTGCTGTTTACCAATAATCTCATTCCTTTAGTCTTTTCCATGCATATAAGGAAGGCCAAGGAATGTTTATCAGGCATCTCCAAAGCACGAGGCTTCACTTCTAGGCTCTGGACACGCACCTTGTCACGTTGCTGCTGCCAGTAATCCTGCAAGAAAGATTCTAGTAGTCTAAACCGGAATTCTTTCTCTTTTCTCTCTCTCTTTGCCAAAAGAGCCTGCTTTGCCTGAGTGGGTTTGAGGGCCTGCCTCTTTTTCAGGAGATTTTCTGAAACTAAAGGGATCATTTTTCTTTCCCCCTCCTCTGCCATCTTTCCGGTGCTCCAGCTACTGCTGTGTACTGTATTTTTTTTAAGGGAGATATTTAGGTCCTCCTTAAGGTCCTCTATCATGTTAATGAAATGGGATTTTATATCAGAGTCTTGCTGTTCAGGTATGATAAGGTACGCAGGGCTTGCTGTGCTGTGTAAATTGTGTTCTGATGGTGTCAAGTGGTACTGGTTTCTGTTGCTTATGATCTTGCACTTGTCTGGTTTTAACTTGCCTTGCTGTCTCTGACTAGAGCTTGTTTCTCCTGTGATTCTAGTTATGATGGACTAACTCGAGTCAGACTCTCTCTGGAGGTGGGCAGTAGATGGACAGGGGCTGGAACACCCAATTTGCCCGTAGACACAGTTGTGTTCCAGAAGTAAGATGTATCTCTCGAACAGTAGGTAAGTCCTGTATCTGCTGGACCCTGTGGGGTCTCAATTAGGCAGGTATTGGGTTAGCAGGGGTGTCTTATCTATGAACCTAGTTATGACAAATCTCCTGAAAGTCAAGCTATGTCTGGGTATAGGAGGGTGTCTGCAACTTCCGATCTGCCCCAGGCAGAGTTGTGGGCCCAGCTTGATTTAATTAAATTTGCTAAAACTTATTATTGAAGTATACAACAGAATAATTTTTGATATAATAAAAATTATACTTTCTTATATATCAAATTATTAGACCTAAGTATTAAAATATCCTGTAATATCTACATTCTGCTAAATAGATACATTTTCATTTAGGTAAATTTGTTACTTAAGAAGCTGCTCATAGATCTAGAGCAAGAAATAGAAATTTCAGCACTTACGGACTTCACTTATTGCATAGTTAATTAGTCAAATCCTTTAAACAAGCTATAGGACTCTGCATCAAAGCATAGATCAAAGCCATGTGAAGAACACATTACATACTCTTAATTAAGCAAGCTGAACCCATGAAATAGCAGTAGATTGTACAAATTGTTTCATTAGTTTGAGAACAAAAACATGCCAGCCCTGAAGATATAAAATATGTTTTGATAATTTTTAAATTATATTACAATGAAATTTTTCAAAGAAGAATCATGAATGCCAACAGAGAAAACAATAAAATATGTTAACTTTCATAGATTTTTTTCCTTTTGATTTTAAAAATTAACAGACATTACATTTTAAACATATTTAAATTATAATTAAATAGAAAGTACAGAGACTTGCTAAGTGTTACTTCACTTTCCCATCTATTAAAATCTCATTTTAGAGTGACAACTTAATAGGTATTCAAACCTTGTTTTTTAAATGATTTATTTTTATTTATTTTAATTAATAAGAAAATTCCTTAGTTTTGGGTTAGAAGTTACCCTTCATACACCACATCCTATGATATATGATGTGTGTAGCAGTAACCACTGCATCACTGAAGAACTATATACACCTTCAGTACTCTACATTGCAGTGCACAGTCCTCCATCACCTCTATCCCAAACCTATTATTTTAATATATTTTTCTGATGATATATCATAATGTATATCAAATATTTATCATTTATACAGGTTGCTTAATAGGATGATAGAATTTATTTTTATATTAGATTATTACTATGTCTTTATTATTAATTTGAGAATTAGTAGTACCTACACACTAACCTTTTTTTCTTTCATTTATTTGTTTCTTTTAGTGATTATAATATAAATATAATAATATAATTTTGCAGATTTAACCCTACTCGCTGATTTTTCTTTACTCTTTTCTTTTTTTTTATTTTACTTTATTTTTTTTTATTATCTTGAGTATTTCTTATATACATTTCAAGTGTTATTCCCTTTCCCGGTTTCCGGACAGACATCACCCTCCCCCCTCCCCTTCCTTGTGGGTGTTCCCCTCCCAAACCTCCCCCCATTGCCACCCTCCCCGCATAGTCTAGTTCACTGGGGGTTCAGTCTTAGCAGGACCCAGGGCTTCCCCTTCCACTGGTGCTCTTACTAGGATATTCATTGCTACCTATGGGGACAGAGTCCAGGGTCAGTCCATGTATAGTCTTTAGGTAGTGATTTAGTCCCTGGAAGCTCTGGTTGCTTGACATTGTTGTACTTTTGGGGTCTCGAGCACCTTCAAGCTCTTCCAGTTCTTTCTCTGATTCCTTCAACGGGGGACCTATTCTCAGTTCAGTGGTTTGCTGCTGGCATTCGCCTCTGTATTTGCTGTATTCTGGCTGTGTCTCTCAGGAGCGATCTACATCCGGCTCCTGTCAGTCTGCACTTCTTTGCTTCATCCATCTTGTCTAATTGGGTGGCTGTATATGTATGGGCCACCTGTGGGGCAGGCTCTGAATGGGTGTTCCTTCCGTCTCTGTTTTAATCTTTGCCTCTCCCTTCCCTGCCAAGGGTATTCTTTTTCCTCATTTAAAGAAGGAGTGAAGCATTCACATTTTGATCATCCGTCTTGAGTTTCCTTTGTTCTAGGGATCTAGGGTAATTCAAGCATTTGGGCTAATAGCCACTTATCAATGAGTGCATACCATGTATGTCTTTCTGTGAGTGGGTTAGCTCACTCAGGATGATATTTTCCAGTTCCAACCATTTGCCTACGAAGTTCATAAACTCGTTGTTTTTGATAGCTGAGTAATATTCCATTGTGTAGATGTACCACATTTTCTGTATCCATTCATCTGTTGAAGGGCATCTGGGTTCTTTCCAGTTTCTGGCTATTATAAATAAGGCTGCGATGAACATAGTGGAGCACGTGTCTCTTTTATATGTTGAGGCATCTTTTGGGTATATGCCCAAGAGAGGTATGGCTGGATCCTCAGGCAGTTCAATGTCCAATTTTCTGAGGAACCTCCAGACTGATTTCCAGAATGGTTTTACCAGTCTGCAATCCCACCAACAATGGAGGAGTGTTCCTCTTTCTCCACATCCTCGCCAGCATCTGCTGTCACCTGAGTTTTTGATCTTAGCCATTCTCACTGGTGTGAGGTGAAATCTCAGGGTTGTTTTGATTTGCATTTCCCTTATGACTAAAGATGTTGAACATTTCTTTAGGTGTTTCTCAGCCATTCGGTATTCCTCAGCTGTGAATTCTTTGTTCAGCTCTGAACCCCATTTTTTAATAGGGTTATTTGTTTCCCTGCGGTCTAACTTCTTGAGTTCTTTGTATATTTTGGATATAAGGCCTCTATCTGTTATAGGATTGGTAAAGATCTTTTCCCAATCTGTTGGTTGTCGTTTTGTCCTAACCACAGTATCCTTTGCCTTGCAGAAGCTTTGCAGTTTTATGAGATCCCATTTGTCGATTCTTGATCTTAGAGCATAAGCCATTGGTGTTTTGTTCAGGAAATTTTTTCCAGTGCCCATGTGTTCCAGAAGCTTCCCTAGTTTTTCTTCTATTAGTTTGAGTGTTTCTGGTTTGATGTGGAGGTCCTTGATCCACTTGGACTTAAGCTTTGTACAGGGTGATAAGCATGGATCGATCTGCATTCTTCTGCATGTTGCCCTCCAGTTGAACCAGCACCATTTGCTGAAAATGCTATCTTTTTTCCATTGGATGGTTTTGGCTCCTTTGTCAAAAATCAAGTGACCATAGGTGTGTGGGTTCATTTCTGGGTCTTCAATTCTATTCCATTGGTCTATCTGTCTGTCTCTGTACCAATACCATGCAGTTTTTATCACTATTGCTCTGTAATACTGCTTGAGTTCAGGGAGAGTGATTCCCCCTGAAGTCCTCTTATTGTTGAGGATAGCTTTAGCTATCCTGGGTTTTTTGTTATTCCAGGTGAATTTGCAAATTGTTCTGTCTAACTCTTTGAAGAATTGGATTGGTATTTTGATGGGGATTGCATTGAATCTGTAGATTGCTTTTGGTAAAATGGCCATTTTTACTATATTAATCCTGCCAATCCATGAGCATGGGAGATCTTTCCATCTTCTGAGGTCTTCTTCAATTTCTTTCCTCAGTGTCTTGAAGTTCTTATTGTACAGATCTTTTACTTGCTTGGTTAAAGTCACACCGAGGTACTTTATATTATTTGGGTCTATTATGAAGGGTGTCGTTTCCCTAATTTCTTTCTCGGCTTGTTTCTCTTTTGTATAGAGGAAGGCAACTGATTTATTTGAGTTAATTTTATACCCAGCCACTTTGCTGAAGTTGTTTATCAGCTTTAGTAGTTCTCTGGTGGAACTTTTGGGATCACTTAAATATACTATCATGTCGTCTGCAAATAGTGATATTTTGACCTCTTCTTTTCCGATCTGTATCCCCTTGATCTCCTTTTGTTGTCTGATTGCTCTGGCTAGAACTTCAAGAACTATATTGAATAAGTAGGGAGAGAGTGGGCAGCCTTGTCTAGTCCCTGATTTTAGTGGGATTGCTTCAAGTTTCTCTCCATTTAGTTTAATGTTAGCAACTGGTTTGCTGTATATGGCTTTTACTATGTTTAGGTATGGGCCTTGAATACCTATTCTTTCCAGGACTTTTATCATGAAGGGGTGTTGAATTTTGTCAAATGCTTTCTCAGCATCTAATGAAATGATCATGTGGTTCTGTTCTTTCAGTTTGTTTATATGATGGATCACGTTGATGGTTTTCCTTATACTAAACCATCCCTGCATGCCTGGGATGAAGCCTACTTGATCATGGTGGATGATTGTTTTGATGTGCTCTTGAATTCGGTTTGCCAGAATTTTATTGAGTATTTTTGCGTCGATATTCATAAGGGAAATTGGTCTGAAGTTCTCTTTCTTTGTTGGGTCTTTGTGTGGTTTAGGTATAAGAGTAATTGTGGCTTCATAGAAGGAATTCGGTAGGGCTCCATCTGTTTCAATTTTGTGGAATAGTTTGGATAATATTGGTATAAGGTCTTCTATGAAGGTTTGATAGAATTCTGCACTAAACCCGTCTGGACCTGGGCTCTTTTTGGTTGTGAGACCTTTAATGACTGCTTCTATTTCCTTAGGAGTTATGGGGTTGTTTAACTGGTTTATCTGTTCCTGATTTAACTTCGATACCTGGTATCTGTCTAGGAAATTGTCCATTTCCTGAAGATTTTCAAGTTTTGTTGAATATAGGTTTTTATAGTAAGATCTGATGATTTTTTGAATTTCCTCTGAATCTGTAGTTATGTCTCCCTTTTCATTTCTGATTTTGTTAATTTGGACGCACTCTCTGTGTCCTCTCGTTAGTCTGGCTAAGGGTTTATCTATCTTGTTGATTTTCTCAAAGAACCAACTTTTGGTTCTGTTGATTCTTTCTATGGTCCTTTTTGTTTCTACTTGGTTGATTTCAGCTCTGAGTTTGATTATTTTCTGCCTTCTACTCCTCCTGGGTGTATTTGCTTCTTTTTGTTCTAGAGCTTTTAGGTGTGCTGTCAAGCTGCTGACATATGCTCTTTCCTGTTTCTTTCTGCAGGCACTCAGCGCTATGAGTTTTCCTCTTAGCACAGCTTTCATTGTGTCCCATAAGTTTGGGTATGTTGTACCTTCATTTTCATTAAATTATAAAAAGTCTTTAATTTCTTTCTTTATTTCTTCCTTGACCAGGTTATCATTGAGTAGAGCATTGTTCAATTTCCACGTATATGTGGGCATTCTTCCCTTATTGTTATTGAAGACCAGTTTTAGGCCGTGGTGGTCCGATAGCACGCATGGGATTATTTCTATCTTTCTGTACCTGTTGAGGCCCGTTTTTTGACCAATTATATGGTCAATTTTGGAGAAAGTACCATGAGGAGCTGAGAAGAAGGTATATCCTTTTGCTTTAGGATAGAATGTTCTATAAATATCCGTTAAGTCCATTTGGCTCATGACTTCTCTTAGTCTGTCTACATCTCTGTTTAATTTCTGTTTCCATGATCTGTCCATTGATGAGAGTGGGGTGTTGAAATCTCCCACTATTATTGTGTGAGGTGCAATGTGTGTTTTGAGCTTTAGTAAGGTTTCTTTTACATATGTAGGTGCCCTTGTATTTGGGGCATAGATATTTAGGATTGAGAGTTCATCTTGGTGGATTTTTCCTTTGATGAATATGAAGTGTCCTTCCTTATCTTTTTTGATGACTTTTAGTTGAAAATTGATTTTATTTGATATTAGAATGGCTACTCCAGCTTGCTTCTTCTGACCATTTGCTTGGAAAATTGATTTCCAGCCTTTCACTCTGAGGTAATGTCTGTCTTTGTCTCTGAGGTGTGTTTCCTGTAGGCAGCAGAATGCAGGGTCCTCGTTGCGTATCCAGTTTGTTAATCTATGTCTTTTTATTGGGGAGTTGAGGCCATTGATATTGAGAGATATTAAGGAATAGTGATTATTGCTTCCCGTTATATTCATATTTGGAAGTGAGGTTATGTTTGTGTGCTTTCATTCTCTTTGTTTTGTTGCCAAGACGATTAGTTTCTTGCTTCTTCTAGGGTATAGCTTGCCTCCTTATGTTGGGCTTTACCCTTTATTATCCTTTGTAGTGCTGGACTTGTAGAAAGATATTGTGTAAATTTGGTTTTGTCATGGAATATCTTGGTTTCTCCATCTTTGTTAATTGAGAGTTTTGCAGGATACAGTAACCTGGGCTGGCATTTGTGTTCTCTTTGGGTCTGTATGACATCTGTCCAGGATCTTCTGGCCTTCATAGTTTCTGGCGAAAAGTCTGGTGTGATTCTGATAGGTCTGCCTTTATATGTTACTTGACCTTTTTCCCTTACTGCTTTTAATATTCTTTCTTTATTTTGTGCGTTTGGTGTTTTGACAATTATGTGACGGGAGGTGTTTCTTTTCTGGTCCAATCTATTTGGAGTTCCATAGGCTTCTTGTATGCCTATGGGTATCTCTTTTTTTAGGTTAGGGAAGTTTTCTTCTATGATTTTGTTGAAGATATTTACTGGTCCTTTGAGCTGGGAGTCTTCACTCTCTTCTATACCTATTATCCTTAGGTTTGATCTTCTCATTGAGTCCTGGATTTCCTGTATGTTTTGGACCAGTAGCTTTTTCCGCTTTACATTATCTTTGACAGTTGAGTCAATGATTTCTATGGAATCTTCTGCTCCTGAGATTCTCTCTTCCATCTCTTGAATTCTGTTGGTGAAGCTTGTATCTACAGCTCCTTGTCTTTTCTTTTGATTTTCTATGTCCAGGGTTGTTTCCATGTTTTCTTTCTTGATTGCTTCTATTTCCATTTTTAATTCCTTCAACTGTTTGATTGTGTTTTCCTGGAATTCTTTCAGGGATTTTTGCGATTCCTCTCTGTAGGCTTCTACTTGTTCTCTAAGGGAGTTCTTTATGTCTTTCTTGAAGTCCTCCAGCATCATGATCAAATATGATTTTGAAACTAGGTCTTGCTTTTCTGGTGTGTTTGGATATTCCGTGTTTGCTTTGGTGGGAGAATTGGGCTCCGATGATGCCATGTAGTCTTGGTTTCTGTTGCTTGGGTTCCTGCGCTTGCCTCTCGCCATCAGATTATCTCTAGTGTTACTTTGTTCTGCTATTTCTGACAGTGGCTAGACTGTCCTATAACCTGTGTGTCAGGAGTGCTGTAGACCTGTTTTCCTGTTTTCTTTCAGCCAGTTATGGGGACAGAGTGTTCTGCTTTCGGGCGTGTAGTTTTTCCTCTCTACAGGTCTTCAGCTGTTCCTGTGGGCCTGTGTCTTGAGTTCACCAGGCAGGTTTCTTGCAGGGGAAAAGTTGGTCCTACCTGTGGTTCCAAGGCTCAAGTTTGCTCGTGGGGTACTGCCTAAGTCCTCTCCGCTGTGGCAGCAACCGGGAAAATCTGTGCCGCTCCTTCCGGGAGCCTCCGTGCACCAGGGTTTCAGATGACGTTTGGTGTTTTCCTCTGGCGCCTGCAGTTCCAAGGCTCAAGTTTGCTCGTGGGGTACTGCCTAAGTCCTCTCCGCTGTGGCAGCAACCGGGAAGATCTGCGCTGCTCTTTCCAGGAGCCTCCGTGCACCAGGGTTCCAGATGGCATTTGGTGTTTTCCTCTGGCGCCTGGATGTGCACAGAGTGCAGTCTCTTCTGGTTTCCCAGGCGTGTCCGCCTCTCTGAAGGTTCAGCTCTCCCTCCCACGGGATTTGGGTGCAGAGAACTGTTTATCCGGTCTGTTTCCTTCAGGTTCCGGCAGTGTCTCAGGCGCAGGGGTCCTGCCGCTCCCGGGCCCTCCCCTACGGGAACCCAGAGGCCTTATACAGTTGCCTCTTGGGCCAGGGATGTGGGCAGGGGTGGGCAGTGTTGGTGGTCTCCTCCGCTCTGCAGCCTCAGGAGTGCCCACTTGATCAGGCGGTGAGGTCTCTCCTTTACTCTTTTCATAAATATATTTTGAAGAAAAAATTCTCAATTTAGTCTTTCAAAACTTTGTTGAGTATGTTCTGTGAAAATTCAAACTTCTATCTATGCATGGGCAGTAGAAAAAGCATGTGGAAAATCCTGCACATGTAGGCAGGCTAGAAGGCTTCTGGTGCACTGAAGTCAGAGTTACAAGTGCTGAGAGGTAAACACAAGTCTTCAGCATGAATAGTATATGTTCTTAAACATTAAGCTATTACCTTGCCCACATGGATTTTTAGTTTAAACAGCAGTATATGAATTACTGCTATTCATTATTACTGTACTTTATTTTGGTATACTCAAAATTGTATTTACATGCTTAATAGAGTATTATTTCTATGTATTTCAGACACATTCTTTATATATCTTGAGTGCAACTGAGACGTCATTCATCATCACTTCCTGCCTCTGTGGCGAAGCCTTCCATACAATCAGGGACAGCTAGTCACCTGGAATTTTAAGTCAGGGTAAACCATTAAATTGCCTGCAATGCTTCATTACAGCAACAGAAAGGTAGCTAATACATTATTGCTGTTTTAAACTAAATATTAAGAAAACTGACAAAATTTAATTATGTTAAAAAATAAACAGTTAATAGTTCAAGATGAACGGAAAAAAAAATTTGTAACACCCAAAGCTGACAATGGAAAAGGTGGCAGCTGTGTTTAAATCTTAGAGAGGGAACTCTGTGGAATTTCACTCCTGCTTATCATGTTACAAATTTTAGGGACTTTGAGTTTCTTAAACAGATTAATCTACAACATATTGTTTTAATGTCATTGAATGATAATGAAAAGGAAAAAGAAAGCTAACATACTGGAATTATTTATTTATTTATAATCATGTGTATTATTTTAAAGAGGTCAGATTGACACAAGTTTTGATTTTCAGACTTCTAGTGAATTTTAAAATGGCCTCCAGTTTTTAAAGGACTTTATGTGTATCTTATCACATGTAGATATTTTACAAAGTCTGAGAATAAAGTCGTAAGTATATATTTAATTTTTATTCTGTCATGGTTGTCAGCTTCTGGGCATTCCTGGTTTTTGTTTGTTTTTTGTTTGTTTTTTGTTTTGTTTTTGTTGTTGTTGTAAATCCAATGATTACATTTTTTTCTATTTCTGGAATAATGCTGTGCTACTAAGTGTTCCTAAAGTATATAACCAAAGACAGAATGTACTTTTTTCTATACATGCCAAGTAGGTACCTCGACCAATATTATAGTAGCCAAGAAAAATGGAGTAAAACAGGGAAAAGAATGAGTGGCAAAGACACATTTTCCTACCATAAAATACATATTATTGAGAAAATCTTGAAAATAAATTTGTGATTGTGGAATGATATTCTGGGTACCAATTAGAAATGAGAGATTATTTAACAAAAAAAAAATACCTGGTGACTTACAAAATCGCACATCCCATATAATGCTCAGGACAGCAATAATCTCAACACTATTTCTTCATGCTTTACTTAGTAAATAGCTTTACATAGCCTTGGGTTCTGCGCATTGTTTTAAGTTAAATCTGTTATGTTGTGATTCAGAGGCAGCAGTTTTATGTTAACATATCATGACAGACAATGTTGAAGATGTCCAATTCAATAAACGATAAAATTCTTGAGTGCTGGAAAGCTTTAGCAATCACCTCTTCAGAAACAAAATGATAGAAAATTTTGAGGTGTGTGGTTATTTTTGTAGGACAAATAGTTCCATGTGAACTATTTCAATCCACTGCAATTCAGGGATTAAACAATGCTTTTCAAACAAACTCTTGAAAGCATGCATATTTGTCACGCACTTTTGTCAATGCTGGAAGAAAGCACAGCATTCGTTAGCAATATCAGGCTTCTGAAAGTAGTGGTGAAAACAACAGCAGTTATCTGAATATCAGTAATTGTGCCATTACTTTAAAATTTGCGTTTCATATGACCTGTGAATGTGTTCTTAGGCATTCCAAGATTTTACACTAAAATCTACTTATCAGTGAGTGCATATCATGTGTGTTCTTTTGTGACTGCATTACCAGAGTTCCATTCATGCTCCTAATAACTTCATGTAGTCATTTTTTAATAGCTGAGTAGTATTCCATTGTGTAGATGTACCACATTTTCTGTATCCATTCCTCTGTAGAAGGGCATTTGGTTTCTTTCCAGCTTCTGGCTATAATATATTATTATGTCATTGTTACCTATTGGAGCATCTTTTGGGTGCATTCCCAAGAGTGGTATAGTTGGATCCTCAGGTAGTAATATGTCCAATATCTGAGGAACCACCAAACTGATTTCCAGAGTGGTTGTATCATCTTGCAATCCCACCAACAATGAAGGAGTGTTCCTAGTGGGTGGGCTGTTGTGGGAGCATCCTCACGGAAGCCAGGGGAGGGAGGAGGATTACGAGAGAGGGAAGAAAGAGAATAACATTTGAAATGTAAATACATAAAATATCAAAAAATAAATGGACAATAAAAATTCACATTTCAAGTGCAAATCAATTAAAATCTAATGCCTGCACACTGGCTTTAAAAATAGCACCATAATGAGCAATATACAAGCAAAATTGTCCAAAGAGAATATAATATAACATTTTATACTGCACATTACACAGCTGTTCATAAACTTGTCTTCTTTCAAAGTTATTTCTCTATCCATGTCCTTGTATAGACAGAACAAAAATAGCCTGAACCTTTTTTCACAGGAACACAAAAACAGAAAAATATCAAAACCAACACAAAATTAGCTGCATAAGCACATGCGGTTGCTTATCATGGTGTTATGAAGGCATGCATGCAGATCTCTCCCAAAAAGATATTCTGGTACATCAGAACAAACTCACAATGATATAGGAGAACTTAATCTTCAGTTTTGAGGGTTTAGTTAATAAAACTGCAATATAAAAATTACTATTTACTCAAGTTGTGTCTGTTCCTTTGTTTAATGTTTTAAAACTTTGGGATCACTGATTTTATTTTTTCTTCCTTTTAACAAACTCAGATTTCTTTACTCATGTAATATGATCTGAATACAGTTTTCCTTCTCTACTCATCCCAGGACCTCCCCACCTCCTCTCCCATCAAATCTACTCCCTTTCTATATCTCACTAGAAAAGAAAATAATTCTCAAAGTTAACAGCTATGATTTCTTTCTTCTCCCTCCCAAATGGGATTGAGGCGTCCTTGACTTGTTAACCTTCTTGAGTCCTGGGTATTCTGTACTTTTTAAATTATATCCAACTATTAGTGAATACTTACCATGCATGTCCTTTTGGGTCTGAGTTACCTCACACAGATAATGTTTTCTAGTACTGTCCATTTGCCTGCAAAACTCATAATATCCTCGTTTTTAATAGCTGAATCGTATTATTCCATTCTGTAAATGTACCACATTTTCTGTGTCCATTCTTTAGATGTGAGACATCTTGGGTGTTTCCAGCTTCTGGCTATAAAAAAATAAGGCCTCTATGAACATAGCAGAACACATTTTCTTGTGGCATTTGGAGAATATTTTGAGTATATTCCTTAGAGTGGTATTGCTGAATCTACAGGATCTGTTTCCAATTTTCTGAGAAAACTTCTAGATTGGTTTCCAGAGTGGCTGTACATGTTAGCATTCACAGCATCAATGGAGTGCCAATGAGTTCTCCACACCCTTGTCAATATGTTCTCTCACAGATATTTTGATCTTAACCATTGTGGTTGTGTTTTGATTTGCATTTCCCTGATCACTAAGGACTTTGAACCTTTCCTTGAGTGCTTCTCAGTCATTTGAGACTCCTGTGCTGTGTGTGAATTCTCTGTTTAGTTAGAGACCCAAGATTTTTTATTAATTTTTGGATAGTAGCCCTTGTTGAGTGTGGGGTTATTCAAGGTTTTTTTTTTTCCCAATGTGTAGGTTGCTGCTTTGTCCTATTGACTATGTCCTTTGCCTTACCGAAGCTTTCCAGTTTCATGAGGTTCCATTTATCAATTCTTGATCTTAGAGCATGAGGCATTGGAGCTCTGTTTAAGAAATTTCTTCCTGTGCCAATGAGTTCAAGAATCTTTCCCACTTTCTCTTCTATTAGATTCTGTGTATCTGCTTCTATGTTGAAGTCCTTGTTCCACTTTGACTTGAGCATTTTGAAAGGAGACAAATTTGAATCTATTTTCAATTTTCATTTTCCTACATGGAGACAGCCAGTTAGACCAGCACTATTTATTAAAGATGCTTTCTTTAATACATTTTATGTATTTATAATTCAAATGTTATTTGCTTTTCTGGTTTCCCATCTAGAACCCACCTAACCCATCCCCTATCACCCTGCTTCTATGAGTATACCTCCCCTCTGACCCACCCAAACCCACCTTACTGCCCTGGAATCTTCCTACACTGGGGAAACAAACCTTCATAGGACTAAGAGCCTCTCTTTCTATTAATGCCAGACAATGCCATCCTCTACTCCATATGCACCTGAACCTATGGGTCCCTCCATGTGTACTCTTGGTTGGTGGTTTAGTCCCTGGAAGTTTTGAGGGGTCTGGTTGGTTGATATTTTTGTTCTTTTTATGGGGTAGCAACCCCTTCGGCTACTTCAGTCCTTTCTCTAACACCTCAATTGGTATCCCCATGCTCAGAAGGTTGGCTGTGAGCCTTTACCTCTGTATTTGACAGGCTGTGGCAGAGACTCTCAGGAGACAGTTATAACAGACTTCTGTCAGCAATCACTTCTTGGCATCCACAAGAGTGTCTGGGTTTGGTGTCTTTATAAGGGATGAATCCCCAGGTAGAACAGTCTCTGCTGTACACTTTCTCTTTCCTTCAGTCTCTGCTGCACACTTTGTCCCCATATTTCCTTTTGACAGAAGCCATTCTGGGGTAATATTTAGAGTTGACGGGTGGCAGCATCCTCCAAACTAGGGCCTTACCTAACCTCTCGATATGGTCTCTAAAATTTCTCAGTCCCCTTTGTTGGGCAATTCAGGTAATCTCATCCTTCTTGGTTCCTGGGGGAATCTTGATTTCCTGGCAACTGGGACTTGTTGGTGGCTACCCCCAGTTTCCCATCACCCATTGCTTCACATGTCTGTTCAAATTCCTGATACTCTGTATATCATTCCCATCTCTGCCCATACCTGATTATTCCTCCTCTCTATCACCCCCTTCCTTCCTCCTTCCAAGTCCCCCCAACCTCTATCTCCCATGAATCTGCAAATTGCTCTTTCTTACAGTATGGGGAATACCAGAAACTTTGATGGTGATTACATTGAACCTGTAGATTGCATTTGGTAAGGTGACCATTTTTACTATATTAATCCTGCCAGTCAATGAACATGGGAGATCTTTCCAACTTCTGAGATATTCTTTGATTTTCTTCTTCAGTGACTTGAAGTTCTTGTCACACAGATATTTCACTTGTTGGTTAGAGTCACACCAAGGCATTTTATATTATTTATGACTATTGTGAAGGGCGTTGTTTCCCTAAATTCTTTTTCAGCCTGTTTATACTTTAAGTAGAGGAAGACTACTGATGTGTTTGAGTTAATTTTATATCTAGTCCCTTTGTTGAAGTTGTTTATATGGTTAGGAGTTCTCTGGTGGAAGTTTTGGAGTCACATAAGTATACTATCATATTATCTGCAAATAGTGTTATTTTGACTTCTTCCTTACCAGTTTGTATCTCTTTCATCTACATCTGTTGTCTAATTGCTCTGGCTAGGATTTTGAGTGCTATATTGAATTGGTAGGGCTGGAGTGGGAAGTCTTGTCTATTCCCTTATTTTAGTGGTTTTGCTTCACGTTCTGTCCATTTTGTTTGATGTTGTTTACTGGTTTAGTGTATATTGTTTTGTAGTATGTTTAGGTATGGGTCTTTAACTCCTGTTCTTTCCAAAACTTTTATCATGAAGGAATGTTGAATTTTGTCAAATGCTTTCTCAGCATCTAATGAAATGTTCATGTGTTTCTTTTTTCTTTGAGTTTGATTATATAGAGGATTACATTGATGGATTTCTGTATATTGAACTATTCCTGCATCCCTGGGATGAAGCCTACTTGGTCATGGTGGATGATGCTTTTGATGTGTTCTTGGATTTAGTTTGTGAGAAATTTATTGATTAATTTTGCATAGATATTCATAAAGGAAATTGATCCAGAGTTCTCTTTAATTTTTGGGTTTTTGTGTGGTTTAGGTATAAGCATAATTGTGGCTTCGAAGAATAAATTGTGTAGTGTTCCCTCTATATCTATTTTGTGGAATAGCTTGAAGAATATTGGTATTAGGTCTTCTTTGAAGGTCTGATAACATTCTTCACAAAATCCATCTTGTCCTAGGCATTTTTTGGTTGGGAGACATTTAACAACTGCTTCTATTTCTTTAGGAGTTATGTGAATATTTAGATTGTTTATCTGACCCTGATTTAAGTTTGGTACCTTGTATCTGTCTAGAAAATTGTCCATTTCATCCAGATTTCCAAGTTTTGTTGAATGTAGGCTTTTGTAGAAGGACCTGATGATTTTTTGAATTGCTAAGCTTTTATTGTTATGTCACCCTTTCCATTTCTGATTTTGTTAATTTGGATACTGCCCCTGTACCCTCTGGTTAGTCTGACTAAGGGGTAATCTATATTGTTTGTTTTCTCAAGGAATCTGCTCCTGCTTTTGTGGATTCTTTGTATAGTTCTCTTTGTTTTTCTTTGGTTTATTTCAGCCCTGAATTTGATTAATGCCTGCTCTGTACTCCTCTTGTGTGTATTTGCTTCTGTTTGTTCTAGAGCTTTTAGGTGTGCTGTCAAGCTTTTGGTATATGCTCTCTCCAGTTTCTTTTTGGAGGCACTCAGAAAAATGAGTTTTCCTCTTAGCACTGCTTTCATTGAGTCCCATAAGTGTGGGTACATTGTGCCTTCATTTTCATTACATTTTTGAAAGTCTTTAATATCTTATTTTATTTCTTCCTTGACAGTGTTATCATTGATAGGAGGCAGTATTCAGCTTCCATTTATATGAGGACTTTCTGGTTTGTTGTTGTTGTTTTTGTTGCTGCTGCTGTTGTTGTTGTTGAAGACCAGCCTTATTCCCCAGGGATCTGATAGGATTCATGGGATTGTATCATTCTTCTTGTATATGTTGAGGCTTGTTTTGTAACCGATTAAATGGTCAGTTTGGAGAAGGTATCATGAGGTGCTGAGAAGAAGGTATATTCTTTTGTTTTAGGATGAAATATTCTATAGATATTTGTTAAATCCATTTGGATCATAACTTCTGTTAGTTTCACTGTGTATCTCTTTAGTTTCTGTTTCCACGATCTGTCTGTTGTTGAGAGTGTAGTGTTGAAATCTCCCACTATTATTGTGTGAGGTATAATGTGTTCTTTGAGCTTGAGTAAAGTTTCTTCTATGAATGTAGGTGCCCTTGATTTTGAAGCACAGATATTCAGAATCAGGAGTTTATCTTGGTAGATTTTTCCTTTAATGAATATGAAATGTCCTTTCTTTTCTTTGCTGATAACTTTTGTTTGAAAGTCAAAATTATTTGATATTAGAATGGCTACTGCAGCTTGTTTCTTGGGACCATTTGCTTGGAAAAATTTTCCCAGGCTTTTACTCTGAGGTGTTGTCTGTCTTTGTCACTGAGGTATGTTTCCCATATGCAGCAAAATGCTATGTCCTGTTTACATCTGGAAGTTTATGTCTTTTTATTGGGAAATTGAGTCCATTGATATTAAGAGATATTAGGGAATTGTGACTGCTGCTTCCTGTTATTTTTTTATTAAAAGGGGATTATATTTTTGTGGCTATAGTCTTTTGTCTCTATTGAATGTAGAGTAATTTCTTGCTTTTTCTAGAGTGTAGTTTCCCTCATTGTTTTGGAGTTTTCCATGTATTATCCTTTGTAGCGCTGGATTTGAGGAAAGTTATTGTGTAAATTTGGTTTTGTCATGTAATCTCTTGGTTTCTCCATCTACGTTAATTAAGAGTTTTGCTGGGTATTGTAGCCTGGGATAGGTTTTATGTTCTCTTCAGGTCTGTATGGATGACATATGCCCAGGATCTTCTGGATTTCATAGTCTTTGGTGAGAAGTCTGCTTGTACTTTTTTCCTTACTGCTTTTAATATTCTTTCTTTGTTTTATGCATTTGGTGTTTGATAATTATGTGTATGTATGTATAAATGAACCACATTTTCTTTATCCATTCTTCTATGGAGGGACATCTGAAATGTTCCCAGTTTTTTACTCTTAACTATAAAGCTGTGGTAGACATAATTGATAAAGTGTTTTTGTAGTATGAGGAAACATACTTTGTTATATATTCTGGAGTGGTAGAGCTGGGTCCTGAGGTAGAACTACTCCCCATCTTCCTTGAATTGTGGTGGGAATCAGGTGTAGGAAGAAACCTGGATAAAATTTCAGGAGAGTGAATGGAAATTTACAGCCAGAAGTGGGTATTTCTAGAAAAATCTGGAAACCTTGGGTTTAGTGACTCCTAAGATTCTATATGTGTGACTATCTGACACTTTTAGCAAAAAGGTAAATGGAATCTGAAGGGACCACCTCTTATAGTCCAGTAGGAATGCCAGTGGAAGGATGAGGACACCGAACCACTGAAAAACTTTGACCCAAAGGTCCTGCCTAAAGGAGTGCAGGGCCAAAATTAGAATAGAGACTGTGGGAATCGCCTAGGAGGATTGAAGAACCCAGATAGGATAGGTACTCTACAGAAGGAACAACAGAGCCAACTATTCTGGACCCTTGTGGGTCACAGAGTATGAACTACCAACCTAAGTGTGAGCGTGTGCTGGACCTAGCCTTTTATCAGCACATATGTGGCAGAAGTCCAGCTTGGTTCTAATGCAGGTCTTGTAACAATTGGAGCAGTTGCTGATCTTGACAGTGTCCCTGCTTGTGTATCCTGTTCCCTTTACTGAACTGCTTTGTTTGGCATCAGTTGAGAGGAGTGGTCCAATTTTGCTGTCAGTTGTGAGTAGTTTCCCAGGTATGGGGTACCCCCTTATCAGAAGAGATAGGAAATGGGAGAGGGACTATGTGAGGAAGGGACTAGAATGAGAGGAAGCTGTGATTGGTATGTGAAGTGAATAAATAAATAAATAAATAAATAAATAAATAAATAAATAAATAAATGAAAATAAAACAAAAAGCAATAAAACAAGGTCTCTTTCTCTCTCTCTCTCTCTCTCTCTCTCTCTCTCTCTCTCTCTCTCTCTCTCTCTCTTTCTTATGTCTCTATGTTATTCTCTGCATTTAATCCTTTCCACTGCAGGGATAAATGCCAATGATGATGGTTTACTAATCCAATCTATGTAATAATCCAATATATAGAATATTATTATCAGTTGTTTTACTTTTAATTATTTTTAACCACCAGTAGTATTTTGTTTTACTCTAGATCTTTGTGTTATTGAGTATTTTGTTTTCCATCAACCAAGCTGTGTCTGGTATGGTTTCCATCTCTTGGAGTAGGCCTTAAGTCAAGTCAGACATAGGTTGATTAGTCTCATAAAGTTTTTGCCATTATAGCTCTAGAGAAATTTGCAGTTAGTACATATTTTAGATCACAGGTTTTGTGGTAGTGTTGGCATGTGCAACCTGATCCTGATACTCATAGTTTCATTTGAGATCAAAAGATAGCCAGTTGTGCTTCTGTCATCCTATTAAGTAAGACTTCATTAACAATGTGTTCATATATCCAGGAAATTTCTATAGCATAGGTTTTCATGTTGTCCCTGAAATGCCCTTCAACTGCAGTTGTATCTCTCCTCTTTCTCTCCTTCAATCTCCTGGTTCTACCTTCATACTCCTATCCTTGCCCCCAATTCCTAACCCTGGCTCAAGTCCACCCATAAAAGTTATTTTATTTTGTGCTTCTAGGGAGATTCATGTATCCCCATTGGTCACTTCTTTTCCACCTACGCTCTCTGGGTCTACTAGGTTAGTTATCATTTGTTTAACGGCTGATATTCAGATATAAGCAAATATATGCCATATTTATATTTCTGGGTTGAAGTTATCTCACTCAGGATGACTTTTTTTCATTCCATTCATTTACATGAAAATTTCATGATGTAATTTTCAAGAGCAGAATAATAGTCTATGGTGTTAATGTACCACATATTCTTTATCCATTCTTCTGTTGAGGGATATCTAGGTTGTTTCTCTTTTCTGACTATTATAAACAAAGCACCAATGAAGATTGATAAGCAAGTGTCTTTCTAGTAAGGTGATGCATCCTTTGTGTATATGCTTAGGAGTGGACTAGATGGCTCCTTGGGTAGATTAACTTCCATACTGGCTGTACAAGTTTGCCTTCCTACCAGCAACGAAGAAACGGTCCCCTTATTCCATATTCTTACCATCATGAGCTGTAATTTTTATTATTAATCTTAGCCATGCTTATGTATTGATGTCTATATGCAGGTGAGGGCAGACACAAGATAAGGCAAGACCTGTGACTGGACAGTGAAAAAGTAAGGCAGGTGCAGAGTTTTAGGATAGGAGAGAAAGGAGGAAAGAAGAAGAATCAAGTTCCAGAAAGACAAGGATGACCCAGAATCATGTGGCCTTAAATGGTCACAGGTAGCAATGAATATTTCATAATGGACAGATTTTTACAGTACAGTTTGTCTTATCTAGGTGGGCAGTTTATATCAATATCAGTTGGTTCTGAGTTCATTGTGTGGATGTTTTGTGCAGTGAGAATTTACTGATATAAATTTGATTGATAAAGTACAAGCTTCTAGAGTTTTGATTTTTCCAGGTTACTGTGAATTGTAACTACAGCCACAAGGGTGGATGCTGGGAATGTGAGCAGAGCCTGTCACAGAGATGTGAGATAGATGGGTACTGATGGACCTAGCAATGGAGACAGAGAGACCATCAGGGACAGAGAGTTGGAAGAGGTAGCATGGCATGGTACCTGATACCCTGCATCCTTTTCTGTTATTTACTGCTACACATACTGAGACTTGAATCAATTTAATGTTGATATGCATTTCTCAGACGACTAAGTATGTTGAAGATTTCATTAAGTGATTTTCAGGCCTTTGAGTTTCCTCTATTGAGAGATTTCTGTTTACAGGTATACCCCACTTTTTAAATTGGGTCATTTGATTTTGTTATATCAAGTTTCTTGAGATCTTTATATCTTTTGGATGTTAGTTCTATATCAAATGCTGAGTTGGTAAAAATCTTTACGCATTCTTTGGGCGGTGCTTTGTCTGAGCTAATGGTGCCATTTGCTGAGCAGAAGCTTTTCAGGTTATTGAGTTCCTATTTAATAGTTGTTCATCTTAGTACTTGCATTAATGGTGTTATTCAGAAAATCCTCTCCTGTGCAATTGAGTTTAAGGCTATTTTCCACTTTGTGTTCTATCAGACTCAGTGTATCTGGTTTTAAGTTAATGTTTTAGATCCATTTGGATTTGAGTTTTATGCAAGGTGATAGATGTGGATCTATTTGTGTTTCCATACTCAGCCATGCAGTTTGACCAGCATCGTTTATTGAAGATGCTCTCTTTTTAGCCCAGTGTCACTAAGCTTCTATTATTACTTGAAAATTTTAACCCTAAAATAAACACAGAGGCTACTGAAACATTGTCATGGAAATGCAAATGGAAGAAAAGGGAATGGTCAGACCAGTAAAATATTAAGTTATTAATTCAGGTGTTATCAAAATAAGGATAATAAAGTATTAAATTCTTTGCAAATTTTAATCACATATAAAACTTTAAAGTGTTTCATTTAAGGTTTATTATGAAAATATACATGATTTTATATACTTTTTCTGAATAAAATATTTAGCCATATGCAAATACTAATAATTTAAAATAGCAAACAGGAAATCAAGATAGAGTATAATAGCCAAGAGAACTTGCTACTCATCCAGAAGACTGAAGTTTGGTTCTAGGCAACTATGTTAATAAGTTCAGGACTGCCTTTACCTCTATTTTCATAGGTTCTAAATCTGTTTTCTGGCCTTTTTTGGCACTTAAATGCACATGCACCACCACACACAGAAACACACAGACAAGTATCCAAATGTATTAAAAGCAAAACAGATCTTTCAACTCTATTATAATAAGCAGGTGAAATAACTTCAGAAGGGTTGCTTGTGCTTATTCTCATGAGTACTGCTTGACTTTCAAGAATAATGTATTCTTGTAATGTAATGTATTATTGAAAGTTTGGGAAAGCATGCAATATTGCTATTATACTTTTTCAATTAGTAAGTTTATCATTATGTTTATTTCTTCATTCTTGTTTACCATAAGATTTCTTACATAGCATTGTAATTATGAAATTATCATTTTTCTGTGTATTCCAAGGCTTTTATCTAAACATGAACATCAGAATGAGTTAGGCAACCTGAAACACACACACGCACACAAACACACACACACACACACACATATACACACACACACTCACACACAGAGACAAAGAGAGAGAGAGAGAGAGAGAGAGAGAGAGAGAGAGAGAGAGAGAGAGAGACTTACACATGCAAGTATATAATTAGTCATACTTGAATGTAGGTTAAAAAAAAGTCTTACAAAAATCTGAATCTGTTGATACAGTTAGTATCTACAAATATTTTTCTACTTATTAGAAGATAGTCTTCTATAGATTATAAGTTTTAATAACGTCTTAATATATACTATTGACCGCAATGAGAATGTTTTTAAAATCCATCTTTCCTTTTTTGTCCGACACAGTGCTTACATGATGGTATTTATTTGGATAAGCATTCTAGCTCAAATTGCTACACTCATCACTGCTTTTCTCATCGCCTACTGTAAAAGATTCAAAGATGACTTTTTTACTTCTACCTTGCTCTTGATGGTATTGCCATAAAATATAAGTGGCATCATTACAAATAATTACAACTAGGAATTTTTTCTATTATCTTCATTGTTTAATTATTTGCTGATCTATAAAATCCCCATTTTCTTTAAATCAGTAATGAAATATTGGCAATTTCCTGTAAAGCATCTAATTCAAATGCATTCACTTTTATTTCCTTTTTCTGTATATATTTTAAGTAAAATAAGATTTCATTTCATGTCCTAGTTTGGTCTTGAACTTCTTATTTGGATTAAACTGCTTCAAATCCCCAATCACCTTGCCTTTACATTCTACATACTGGGTTTATAGATATGCAACACCACTTCAAGCTCCACAATTCATACCATCGTTATTAAGATATGACATAATGGTGTGCATACATTTCTTTAAACTCATGTTATGATACTCTCCTGTTTCACATACAAATTTTCTAAGTTCAGTTTCAGGTTTAGAAATTTTTCTTACTTCATGTATTAATTGCTGAAAATTCCCAGTGCTATTAGCACAACTCACAAATTCTATGTAAACTTTATGAATATAATATTGAAATACCTATCTGACATAAATACCTATCCCAGCTTATTTTTTTCATCTTTAATTGAAAGTATCTGCCTATAATAAAATGGCACACATAAATGATGAAGTATAACTTATTATTATGATAGTTTTTATCCTAAAATAAACTTTATGACTACATAATTTTTACATGTTATCCTGGATATTTTGCAAAGTAGTTTACATGCTATGCATGTCTCATGTGAGAATCTCTGTTAAAAATGATCATTTAATGCACATTTCAATAAGGACATACTTAATAAATATTTTAAGGGAAACATCAATAAATGAAATCATATGTCATCACAATGTACTGTGACATGTCCTAAGTAAAACTCTTGATTTTATACATGGTGATTTTCATGAATCTTAAAACCAGTCATACTCAATTAGTATGCTTAATAATAAGTCAGATACCTACATATCATAAACAGAACATTAAGTATAATTGATCATTTTGATCCTTTAAGGTCCCCCCTAGATTAATAATGTTTTTGTGGTTTTAGTTATGGTACAATAAAATATCAACTTGTATGCTATTAGTAATAACTAAATGTTTGGGGTACTGGAGAGATGACTCAGTGCTTAAGATCAAATGTTTTTATATCCAAGTGGTGGCTCACAGCTGTCTGTAATTCCAGTTCCAGGAGATCCAGTGCTCTCATTTGACCTCCTCTGGCAACAGTAACAGACGTGGTTCATAACAGTGCTTCAGGAAAACAGTCAAAAATAAATAAATTGGAAAATAATTTTTAAAATATTTTAAAAACCAACTGTACCAAAGATCACTGGTTCAGATTAAAAACAACACCTGAAAATAGCATTCAGGAAAATACATTTATTTAACAATTTCACCCTTATGCTTTTTATTTGCAAAACTGCACACTTGGGATTTTGTACTTTATGAAAACTTATAATACCAATATTTAATAATTTGTTTTTGCTAACTTGTTTTAAAAAACACAGTATCTGCAAAATGTAGAATAAATTTCTGATCTATAACTTACCTTTGTTGAGATAAGGAAAAAAAATCATCTCCAGAGGTCATGATCTTTTTGTATAATGTATCTTTTAAAATTCTTCATTTATGATTTCACTTTTTCAGATTGTTAGAGCTTCTTGGAAGCGTAAAATGAAATATAAGTGCTCTGACATCAGCACATGAGGTCACTTTGTTTACTAACTCATTTAAAGGAGTCAGAATGGAATTTGTATGAAGCAAGCATAATGAGAACCATTTAGGAAACAGAACAAAGACCATGTCTTCTATAGTACACATGTTTTAAAGAATGACTTAAAGTATCAGACAAGAACAGGCGTGTTCTTGATGGTGTGGCATAGGAACTCCAGAGGAAGACCAAGAGTCCATTAGCCTGGAACCCCCCTGGGGCTCTCAGAGACTGGACCACCATAGAACATACACAGACTGGACCTAGGGTTGCCTGCTCATATGTACCAGATATACAACTTGGTCTTGTTTGGGTCTGTTGTTTACATATCATAAATAGAGCATTAAATATAATCAATTATTTTGATCAATTTACCTCTGCTAGATTAGTAATGGTTTGTGGCTCCTGAACAACTGGAGCAGGGGCTATCCTAAAAGGTATTGTCTGTAAGTGGGTTATGTCCTTCTAGTTGGCTGCTTTGTCTGGTCTCAGTTGGAGAAGACGCATCTAAATTAACAGAGACTGGATGTACTAAGGCTGTGGGGGAATACCCAGGATGGTGGCCACCTACTCAGAGGAGAAGGTAACGGAGGATATGGAGAGGGATTGTTGGAGGGGCTGACCAGTGGGGAGAGCAGTGAGTGGGATGTATGTAAAATGAGTAAGTAAAATGTAAATAAATAAATGAATTACACATAAGAGCATGTTATAATGTATCCGTAATTAATATACTACCTTCTACCCTGCATTCCCCTGGTAATGAAGGTTGACAAATGGTAAATCTCAAGACTTTCTCTAAAATCAAATATGCCAACTGACAAAAAACAAGAAAGAAAGAAAACGAATGCAAGCATGAACAAGACAATTGCATTTTTATGCAGCCGTAAAGCTATAAGACAGTTAATGCCTCTCAGAAGAATTTCTAATAACAGATTTGAGCTGTTCAGGAAGAACTATGAGCTTAAAGCACAGGTCAACAAATGTTTGCATATAAATTGATTGTCATTACAAATCCATAAATTACTAACTGTACAGATTACTTCAGTTAAAATAAGTAATGCACATTATTACTAAATATACAACATATCATAATTTGATCAAGTCTGATGGGAAAAATCCATACCCATTAACAATTTTATGCTCTGTGCACATAGACTTTGAGCGTTCTGTTTTCAAAAAAAAATCCTGAGATGCAAGGATGCAAAAGCCCATCTATTTACAAAGCCATGGATTATTTTATAAGGGATTTGAATGAACAAGATGTATCTCAAGCAATAGATACCACCATTATGAAAATGTGCTCTTCCACAAATTCTTAAACTCTTTTTAATTTATTTTTACTTTTGAGATTATAATTTGATTACACTTTTTTTCTCCTCTTTTCCTCCCTCTGCATCCTTCCATATACCACTCCCTGTTCTTCAAATTCATGGCTTTTTTGTACTAATTGTTGCAAACATAGGCATTTGCATAAATATGCCTAAATAAAATCTGTTTAGCCTGTATAACATATTTTTTTTTCAGGGCTGACTACTTGGCACTGGGCAACCAATTTGTGGACTCTTCCTTCCCTGATGAAGGACATCTCTCCTGTTCTAAAATTTCCTCAGGTTTTATAGGTATTTGTTTATGTTTTTCTTGTTCTTTCTTTTTGTGTATATGCAGTGCCATTCTTTTGCCATCAAACATGGCATCTTCATCAGTCTCATCTGTCACTTTTAATTATGAAACTATTACCAGGATGAACAATACTATGTGGGATGTGCTACATGTATCTCCACTTTCTACCCCAGTCCAATTGTTGGTTAACTGTATTTCTAAATAATAATGTCTGCACTGAATAATTTCTTTTAAGGAAATCTCTTCTCCATTAATTAATACAATTTCATATTCTTTGGATTCATTCTAAGAGATGACTAGCATACTTTTTCCTAGCAAACTCTCTATCCTCCATAAATACATAAACATGAATTACCATATCATAATCCATGTAAAACATCATGTATATTTTTGAGAGTAATTTTCAATATTCTTTAAAAATTTAAACTGTGCAATTCTAAATTTCACTTGGAATGTTAACACATTCCTTCATTTTAAATATGTTACTCATTTTAACAAGGTCAGTGTGTATGTGGTATGGTGATGACAAGACTGTGTGAGTGTTACAGAGTGCCAGGAAACAAAAGAAGAGAGGTTAATGGCATACAGGTGTCATAGCAGTTAAAAGGAGTATGTTCTATTGTTCTGTAATGCTATAGAATTATGCTTCATGATAGCTGATTGCATAACATATTAGGTAGATTTTAATGTGTATAATGAAGAATATGAAGAAAACAACAGGAAAATAGTTTTGGTTCATGGCTCCAGAGGATCTCAGTCATAGAGGAAGACTCTGGGCAGTGCTGAAGTTAGCTGGAACTTAGCAGCTTGTTCACAGATCTAATAGTAGCAGAGATAGTGCAATTCTGGTGACCATCACCTCTGAACTACAGCTTGATGTCTTAGGAAAAAGAAGACACAGGAATATGCTCCATGGAGTTACTAAAAGTCTTCTCCTGACTGTGTGTAACTGTAGTGATACATGGCACAAACATCATTTCTTTTCAGATTTTGCAGACATCTCCCCTTGTATTCTAGGGATTTTAGTTCATCTCCATTATCTTGTAGAACACTGCTGTGTTTTGTAACGTTCATGGTCTTTGTATAAGGTTCACTTTGGCTATGTAAAAGATAATATCTTCATTTCTCCATATAAAGATATATTTAACATTGTCATATAGGTAGAGATTAAGCAAATATTATTAAACATTTTAAGTGAGGAATGGAAAGTGTTGGGAAAGAAACTCTGCTACTTTTAGGTTTGAATTACATCAACTGAGAGCCTTCTACTAAGAAAAAATATGTTCTCAACTTTTTAAGGATCAAAGAAATTTACAGAATAGAAGTCAATACGTTTCTTCTCATAACACTACTTCAAGACAGTAGTCAAGCCGCAGATCATTTAGCAACCTAGAGATCTTGAAATAAACAAATGTTACATTAATGTGATTAAACTTGGTTTGACTTTTAAATGGGCAAAGCAAGTTATTTTAATAGACTAATAAAAAAAAGAAATCCTTCAATTTGGGCAAAATGGTAAGGAGAAACGTTTACTTTAATGCATCTAGTGCTTTCTCTGGTAGTTGGTTAGCAATTAATCAGGATTATAGTGTTGGATTTTCTAACACCCAAAACGTTAAAGAGAGCCAGCTTTATAAGCATTATAGACTTCATGTTCTATTTGTATATGGATTGATACTGATTGTACTGATTTTTCCCATAGTGAGCAGTAGAATGATTAACAGACATCCACAAATATACGACATGTTTGATATATTCATAAAGGCATGTGAAATGATACAAAAGTTTGAAACACTGAAACTATAGTCAAATAACAATGTTGTGATTATATTTAATAAATATCTCTTCAGTAATTTCCAGAATGTACTATTAAAGGCAACCCAGAAGTGACTAAGAACATTAAGATGAATTTCCTCCAAATCCAAAATTGGAAAATTAGAATTTTACCAAAGACTAGATAATATACATCTGCTCCTTAACCTCATTTAACACTAATGTACAGGATTAAATTCACAAGTTCTTTGAAAGATTAGGTAACATCGTAAAATTCCATAGTTATTAATTTTCAAAGTTTCTCAATAGTAAGAAATCAGAAATCACATTTTTCTTTCTATGTGATTAAACGTTGAATTTTAAAGGCCAGTGTACAACATATCCTGCACTCTTATTACTACATGTATTCAAAATTAATCACACAACAAAGAGAAGGAAATAAGGAACACAGGAGGCAAGAAGAGAAGGGAGAGGAAAAGAGGGCAGGAAGGAGAGAATAAGATGAAAAATGGAAGCAAACCAGGAAAGGAGAAAGAACCCAGACTTTTCATAAGAGCACCATCATGTGGAAAGTGCATATACACTTAGTAAGCCTCTAATGAATGTTAAGTGGGTCAGAAAAAAGCATTTCATTTATTATTAGTCCATTACATGGAAAATGTAATTTATTCAAAACCATTTGGAAACATGTATTTAAAATTGATCTTAACAAACCAAATATACTGTCATTTAATTTTTTAAATCTCTGTTTGAAAACTCAAGTATAATGCTAGTAAGCCAAAGAGAGTTTCTGCTCTCCAAGTTTTATATCACATTATTTTGTACTTGTGTTTGATTTAGTGTGTGAATAGGCACATTTAATTTTCTATAAAAATATGCAGCTTATTTCTCATGCATTTCTGGATAACAAGAAAAACTGCCCTCTATTTGAAACAAAACAACCTCATAATTTATTTTAAAACAATCTTGGTAATTTCGTGTATATGAACCATTAAATTACTTAGTATTTAATAATTTCTATTGCACACTACTTTTAAAGTAAATATGTACAAATTGTGAAAAGATTTAAATATTGATGAGTAGTACACTTTGTATTTCTACCTCTGCCTTGCATATTTTTAATGGGGAGTAGTAATTATAAAACTGCTCTTTAATAAGTGAGGAAAATATTTAATAAAAATAATTGTATAAATACATTAATTGATACAATGAATAAATTTTCTGTAAACTATCTTTGTTTTACATAAAAATGTGATCATTTATTAGACAGAAAAAATCTTGTCTATTGGAGAAATATGTTTCATGATAATAGGCAAATTTAGTAGATTCTTTAGTTTATATATATTACCTTTCAAAGGATGGTATGCATATGTAGACATTTTAGGGACAGAAAAGATACATTACAGAAAGATGACATATAGATGACAGGTGATAACAAGATAGTGGTAGCTAGCCAGACCAATGCTGCAGATAAAGGTTCATGTTAGATCTATCTAACTGTCAGGGAAGCTGGTACAGTTTTTGTCAGTGGCTCTGTTATAAAAATGTACTCTCTTGTATATGTATATTTATTATCCTTTCCCTTTGAACTCTCACAATATGATGCCTTATCCTATGTCATAATAAACAAAAAGTCTTTTACCATCTTTATATTGGATTTCAAGGCTTCCAGTGCTTTGAGTAATGAGTTTATTATAAGTTATGAGCGTTTTTTCTTCTGAAATAGCAACAAAAAATTGACTAAAAAATTGAGACAGGACAATTTTGTGACATTGGTAAGTTATGGGGTCACTTGTCTCATGTGACTGGAAACTTAGAGAAATGCCTGACTATTATGATTTAAAATAAAATTTGTTAATTAATTATAAAATGCTACATTCTTGAACTATAATGAGAAAAATTTTAAAACCATAGTTTAGAATATCTGAGACATATCTGTATACCCTCATCTCAATGATATATTTATTCCAAAATACTTTTGTAAAGAAATATTGTTTGATCGGGAAATATCATATAAAGATTACATTTGATATCATAAATTTAATGATTATCAAGTTTTATCACGCACATTTGCTCCTCTCAACAATTTTAATCATGAAATAGATTTTAAAACAACATTTAAGATTCACCAAAGCCTATAACACAGTTGGTACCAGATAAAGTCGAGAGGGAAAAGTGTTTTGGAAAGAATAACAAGGGAGTAGCCACATGTAATGACCTTTAATATTATCAATAAAAGATCAAACAACACTAGATGATTTGACAGACAGTGGAATTGCGCTAAGGACAAACAATTATATATATAACTTTTTTAGGACACACTATCATAAAGATTCAATATTGCTAGATTAAATGGGCAAAGAAAAAGTTAGAGTTAAAGAAGGCTACTTCTTGAATAAATAAAAAAAAACTGAACAATTGCCAAATCAATGATGTTTTTTTGGATTTTTGTGAGAAATGAAGTTACTGGCAATATGGCCACTCTACAGGAAAAGGGCAAGGTATATCCAGAGGAGAGCAGCTGAGATCTTCTCATGTCATAGTGGTATTCAGACATAAATGGTGAGAAACCTGCAGCCTTTATTCATAATATCAGAATAGCTTGGAAGTTTAAATGAAGAGGAATCTAGTGTCAACCTCACAAGGGCCTCGAGGATTGACTTCTGACTTTATATTTTCTGGAATAAAATAGGTGTATGTGTAG
Source organism: Rattus norvegicus (assembly GCF_021556685.1). Classification (NCBI taxonomy): domain Eukaryota; kingdom Metazoa; phylum Chordata; class Mammalia; order Rodentia; family Muridae; genus Rattus; species Rattus norvegicus. The sequence goes on along the minus strand of NC_141546.1, from coordinate 60,017,756 downwards.
GTAAACATGTTCGTGTGTTGCATTGTGGTTCTGAAATGAAAGGGGTTGGGGAGTAAGTCACTGTTAAATATACTCAGAGCCTTTCCCCTCTATTCTGGTGAGAAGCAATTTGTTAAAGTCCATATTTGAAATGTCATTCCAATTCAGAAAGAGATTTTTTTCCCATATCAGTTATGAGGTTTTTATATATTTTAGATACAAACACCTTTCAAACATATATCTATTAAATATATTTTCTCATTTTGTGGGCTGCCTACTTACCATGGTGATTGGTGTCCTTTGGTAATTTTGTGAAGTCCAACTAATTATTTTTTGTTGTAATGCTTGTACTAACAAGGCCTTGTTCAAAAGTACTTTTCTTTGCCTATAAATTCAAATGTATTCCTTACTTTCTCCTCTATCTGATTCAGGAAAGCAGGTCTTATGCTGAGGACTTTAATCCATTTATAGATCAGTTTAGCCAGGGTTAGGTAAGAGCCTAGAATCATTCCACATAAAATTTTTTAATTTGTCCAGCACCATTTGTCAAAGATCTTATTTTTTTTCTTAAATGTGTAATTTGGATTCTTTTTTAGAAATCAGGTTGCTGTAGGAGTATGTGATTATATGTGGCTCTGTAATTCTTTTTCATTGACTTAAGTTTCTTTTTTTATGGCAGTACCAGACACTGTTTACTACCATAGATCTGAAGTATAGCTGAAACCTATAATAGTGATAGCTTCACTCATGGAGAAAAAAAAATTTCTTGAGTACTCTGCTCAACACTTATGTGTCCCCATTTCTTGTGCAAGAGTTGAGTTCAGTTCTATTCTGAGAGGAGGTAAAGTGCAATTTCTTAAGACGCTTTCCCTATTCCCTGGGGCCTCAAGTCTTTCCAGGGCTAGGTACATCTTTTCTCACCGATTCAAGACCAGGCAGTCCTCTACTGTATATGTGTTGAGGGCTTCATATCAGTTGGTGTATGATGCCAGGTTAGTGTTTCAGTGTCTGAGCGGTTTTGGGGGTACAGGTTAGTTGAGACTGCTGGTTTTCCTCTAGAGTTGCCTTGCTTCTTGGCTTCTTCCAGCTTTTCCCTAATTCAGCTACAGAGGTCACCAGCTTCTGTCCATTGATTGTATATAAATATCTGCATCTGACTTTTTCAGCTGCTTGTTGGATCTTTTGGGGGGTAGTCATACTAGGCTCCTGTTTGTAAGCATGCTATAGTATCAGTAACAGTGTCTGGCCTTGGTGTCCCCCCTTAGGCTGGATCAGAATTTGGGCTTGTTACTGGACCTCCTTTCTTCCCATCCATTCTCCATTTTTGACCCTGCACTTCATTCAAAGAGGAAAAATTCTGGATCAGAGTGTGGGATGACATCCTCATCCCTCCATTTAAAGTCCTGTCTTTGTACTGGAGGTGGACACTACAATTTCCCACTCCACACTGTAGGGCATTTCATCTAAGATTCCTCTTTTGAGTCCTGAGAGTCTCTCAGCTTCCAGGTCTCTGGTATATTTTAGAGGGTCCTCCCATCTCTTATCTGCTGAGGTTGCTCATTTCCATTCTTACTGCTAGTTCTCAGGGTTTCAGTCCTGTTCTCCCCTCAATACCTGATCATGTTCCCCTCTTTCCCAGGACCCTCTCTTCTCCCCTTCCTGTTTCCTTTCCTCTCTCTCTCAAGTGAGATTCAACCCCTATGTTTGTTACCTTTCTTGAGTTCTATAGATCATATCCTGGGTATACAGTAGGCATGGGAGTGGGAACACCCTCTTGGAGATGTGGGGGCAGGGGAGGAGGTACTACGGAATGTGGGACAGATAGAGGGCAGACTTGGAGGGGAATAAAGACTGGACTGTAAAAATATTAAAGAATGAAATAAAAAAAAAGGGAAAAAAAGAACAAAATCCCTCAACTTCTCTAACAAAATAGCTCTTGCATTTGTTATATAATTAGGAAAATGGAGAAAGAAGAGAACACACACACACACACACAGATAGAGAGAGAGAGACAGAAACAGAGAGAGACAGAGAGACAGAGACAGAGAGACAGAGACAGAGAGAGACAGAGACAGAGACAGAGACAGAGAGACAGACAGAAAGAGACAGAGAGGGGATAAATTCCTGCAGGACTCCATTTTAAGTTCAAAGTATCCTATTCCTTAAGGGCATGAATAAAAATCTTGTATTTGCCTGAAATAATTGTCATATCCAAGACTTACTGATTCATATGATAACTTAGGCCTAGTCCTAGAAGCATCTAGTCTAATCTAGGCCTAGAATGTTTTCAGCCTCTAAGACTTCCTGTTGAATAACCTCACCCTTTCAAGTTCTTTCTGAACACTGACTTGTTCACCTCAGCTTTTCTGGTTCCAACTCCCTCTAAGCCTGACTGATTTGATCTAGCTTCTCTAGTCTTCTTCTGAATTGCCTTCCTTGACCTCAAACTAACTCTGACAATAAGTACTAGTCTTCTGGCCCTTTCTCTTTCTCTGGCTCATTCTTTCTTCACCTATGTCTAACTTGCCTCTCTCTCTCTCTCTCTCTCTCTCTCTCTCTCTCTCTCTCTCTCTCTCTCTCTCTCTCTCATCTCTGTAGCTGTTCCGGTAAAAATGCCTCCCTTTCTCTTCTATTATCATAAGAGTTGGTCATATCTTCTCAAATCTTTCTTTGATTTGTCACTTTGTCTACCACACAATTAAATATAATTTCAAACATGGCTGCTACCTTCTGAAAATTAAGTTTACATTTGTTGTTTGAGATTGAAGGTGTGTGTTGGGAGTTGAGCCATACCACAAGGTGTTGGGAGTTGATCCATACCACAAGTAGAAACAGCTGGTTTTGTTTGTTCATTTTTTTGTTTGTTTCTTGGTTTTTTTTTCTGATATGTATTTTTGTAACTAATGCAATCTCTGGAGGATGGGGGTGTCTCTGGTGACTACATGGAGATTGTGTTATTTACTGGAAATAAAGGGCTGTTTCTGGTTGTAGAGTGGCTCTACCTTTTGCACACACCTTTAATTTGTCTGGCTAAAATGCAGACATGTCCTTAGTACACACCTTTAAGTATAGGTGAGCATACAGGGAATTTATTGGGATGAGTTGAGATTACTACCAGAGTGGAATATAGAGAGTGAAATGGCTACTGGCTGTAGTCAGACAGGACTCCCAGAGGAGGAATTGGGATATCAATTTACCCACAAAACCTTCAACTCAAAATCCGTGTTGCCCAGTGGAAGGGGAAGCCCTTGGTCCTGCCGAGACTGAACCCCCAGTGAACAGGATTGTTGGGGGGAGGGCAGTAATAGGGGGAGGGTGGGGAGGGGAACACCTATATTAAAGGGGAGAGGGAGCGGTTAGGGGGATGTTGGCCTGGAAACCGGAAAGGTAATAATGATTGAAATGTAAATAAGGAATAAAGATGGACAAAAAAAGAAAAGAAAAGAAAAGAAAAAAATCTGTGATGCCTACAAGATGCTCAGGGACAAAGAAGGAGCAGAGACTGAGGGGAGAGACATCCAAAGACTACCCCAACTTGAGACCCATCCTATGTGAGAGAGCAAATCCCAAACTCTATTGATATACTGCTCTTCTTGCAGACAGGAATTAGCATAACTTGTCTCTTCAAAGGCTTTAACCCATCAGTAGCTGGAGCCAGATCGAGAGAAGGACCGCTGAACACCAAAGAGAATTTGGGAAGTCTAGAGAAAGATGCGGGAGAGAAGTAGGCAAGCCTAAGTGTCAAGGACATTATAAGGAGACCTACAGAAACAACTAACATGGAGCCATAGGGCCTCTCAGAGATTGGGCCACTAACCAGGGAGCATTCAGGAGCTGGACCTAGAACACTACACACTTATAGTAAATGCTTATCTTGGTCTTCATGTGGATCCTTAACAAGTAAAATAGAGGCTGTTTCAGTCTCTGCTCCCTGCAGAGACTTCAAACTTCAAGTTGGTGCTTCGTTTCATTCACTGCAGAGTTTCCTGTTTTCTCCACTTTCCTCTCTTGTTGGCTTTGGTACAATCTGGAATCCTACTCCAGAGAGAAGGGCGTCAAACTTTGGAGGAAGCGTGTCCTGATAATTGCATCAACATAAAAAAATGGAATTTCTATTACACACACACACACACACACAAACATACACGTACACACACAAACACATACACACACACACATAATTTTCTAACTTTCTTGTATCTGTAAACCGACATTTACTTTTTACTTTTTTATAATATATGCATATTGAAGGAAAATATACTTATTCTTATCAGTGATTTTTGGGATGGTATATTTTATTGTAAATAATGAAGATCAATAAGTAGTAAGTAAAAATAAAATTGTACTTATAAAATATTTCAGTTTTGATACAGACTTCAAATTACAAATTGGGGATTGCAGAAAATAATCAGTGTTTGAAGAAAATAGAACAAAATGTTATGTGATTCTCCTCACTTAATTAGATACTGATTCAATCATGACTTGAATCCAATCACTTATTGGAAAATTATACCAAAAATAAACATTAAAATAAGAGATAGGTTAACCACAAAATGAAATATCTAGATTACTATATGGTAATATAAAAATGAAACTATGAAAAGGATGAATTCAACAAAAAAACATAAATTAGACTAAGAAAATATATGAAGTCATGAAATGAATTAAAATAATTTGTTAGCAACAGTAATACACAAAACATCAGTAATTAAGCATTACTATTGTCAGAATAGAAAATAGTTTACAACATATGCTGGGATTTCTTCCAACTCACTAATAATTATGAATGATATAGAAAACAGTAATGTCTATGAGTACCTAAGATTAGTAAAGAGTTTTAAAAAAAGTCCAAAATACAAAGCATCAACGAGGGTGCTGAGTGTACCTGAAAGAGAATGGGGGAAGAGACACTAAGAAGGAGGCCAAGACAAGAGTCTGATCAAGGTGACAATTTTATTTTTTCCCAAGGCTGAGTTTATACCATAACAGGGGTAACAGAGAGAGGGGGCAAGTGGGAAACATTTACACAGGCCAAGGACACAATATTCGTGTGGTCAGCTGATGTCAACAGGATGTTGGTTTTTCACAAAGGTTACAGGTTTGTCATATTATTAGTCAGCAGGATGTTGATTTCTCAGAAAGATTACAGGTCATCATATTGGGTATCTTGACGTCAGATGTATTTCTCACCAAGGTCAGAACTTTATCATATCATTATTCATCTTGACCACCAGATTTGTATTAGTCTTCTGCAGCTGGCTGGGAATTTTCTATGAACCCAGTCATACTTAACTCTAGTCATAATAATAACATCAATAATGGAGGGTTTCAAGGGCATCGCTCCCAACAACAAAGAAGTCAGTGTTGGATAAAAGATCTCACAAGTCATAAAATAAATATTTCTTAAAGTTAAGAACACCAAAATAGAGCCCAAGTTATTAATGTTCTATTCAGGGAACTGTCTTCTGTACTAATCTGTTCAAGGCTATTTCCCACTTTCTCTTCTGAGAGATTTAGTGTATGAAATTTTATTTTGAGGTCTTTGATCCACTTGTACTACAGTTTTATGTAGGGTGATAAATGTGATTCTATTTGCATTCTTCTACATATAGGCATCCACTAGAGTGGTACAATTTATTGAAGCTGCTTTTATTTTTTTTTTATGAAATTGAAAAGTTTCTGTAAGGAAAAAGACACTGTTATTAAGAAGAAAAGGCAGCATACAGATTGTGAAAGGACTGACCAAACCTACATCTAACAGAGGACTAATATCCAAAATTTATAACAAACTCAAGAAGTTAAACACCAACAACCCAAATAACCTAATTAAAAAATGTGTTGCAAGTGTATCTTGGATATTCTGAGCTTTTTCCCCTAAGGTCCACTTATCAGTGAGTACATACAATGTGTGTTCCTTTGTGACTGGGTTATCTCACTCAGGATGATATTTCCTAGTTTTATCCATTGGCCTGCAAATATCATGAAGTCACTGTTTTTAATAGCCGAGTAGTACTCCATTGTGTAAATGTACTACGTTTTCTGAATCCATTCTTCGGTTGAGGGACATTTGGGTTGTTTCCAGCTTCTGGCTATTATAAATAAGGAATACCTACAATACAACTCAAAGACCATATGAAGCTCAAGAAGGAAGACCAAAGTGTGGATGCTTTCAGTTTTACTTAGAAGGGGGAACAAAATAATCTTGCAAGGTAGAGGGTGGGAGGGATTTGGGAGAAAGAGATAGAGGAAGGGGAAAGGGAGTAGAAGCAGGTGTGGGAGACAGGGGAGATGTACAGAGGGTCAGAAAACTGAACAGAAGTTTGCAGCAAGGAGGTGGGGACCTGGTGGAAGCCATCAGAAATTCCCAGGTGTCAGAAAAGCAAGAGGCTCTCAGGACCCAACAGGGATGACCTTAACTGAAACACCCAACAAAGGGAAAGACAACCTGCAAAGACTATATGCGGAGGTTAGTCATCTCCCCTAGTTGAGGAATCAGGCCACCCACCCATCTCTAAAATTGTAACCAAGAAATGCTCCTCTGTAAAAGAAATACAGGGATAAAGAGTGGAGCAGAGTGAAAGAAAGGCCATACAGAGGCTGCCCCACCTAGGGATTCATCTCATATGTACCCACCAAACACAAACACTATTGCTGATGCCAAGAAGCACTTGTACAGATGTAGATGCTTGCAGCCAATCATGGAACTAAGTGTGGGGAACCCATTGGAGAACTTCTGGGAAGGACCAAAGGAGTTGAATGGGTTTGAAAAATAGAAGAAAAATATCAACCAACAAGAACCTCCAGAGCTCCCAGGGATTAAACCACCAACCAAAAAATATTCATGGAGGTGCCCATGGCTCCAGGTGCATGTGTTTCAGAGGATGGCATTATCTGACATCAGTGGGAGGGGAGGCACTTAGTCTAGTGAAGGTTTGATGACCCAGGGTACGAAAATGATAGAACACTGAGGTGGGAATGATGGATGTGTTTGGGAGCATCCTCATAGAAGCAGGGAGAGAGGGATGGGATAGGGAGTTTGTGGAAGGGAAACCAGGAAGCAGAATAGCATATGAAATGTAAATACATAAAATAACCAATACAAAATTTAAAAACTACAAGTAAAAATTAAAAAGAAAATGGTGTGCAGAGCTAAACAGATCAATTTCTCATTGCTGAGAAGCACTTAAAGAAATGTTCAAAGTTCTTAGTGATCAGGGAAATGTAGTCAAAACAACTTAACATTATATCTTATACTTGTCTGAATGTCTAAGACAAAAACTGAAGAAATACCACACCCTGTAGAGGATATGGAGCAAGGCAGATACTACTCCATTGCTGGTGGGAGTGCAAACTTGTACAACTACTCTGGAAACCATTTGGACACATACTGTACTATGTTAACAACAGCTTTATTCTTAATGGTTAGAAACTTAAAACAACATAGTTGTCCCTCAACTGAAGAATGGATAAAGAAAATATGGTACATCTACACAATAGAATTGAGCAATTAAAAATCAAGTCATCGTGGATTTTGAAGTCAATTGGATGGAACTTTGGAATATCATCCTGAGTGAGGTAACCCAGTCCCCAAAGGATGTGCATGGTATGTACTAACTCAGAAATTAATAATAGCTATAAAATGCAGGATATACATGCTTATACTTCAATGACCCAACAAAGCTCAACAAGAAGGAAGACAAGAAGAAGAAGGAAGGGAGCTCAAATCTCCAAGGGGAAATTAATGAAAAGAGGCAGATAGAGGAAGGGACTTGGGTGGGTGAGGAAATGAAAAGGTAAAGGTTTATAGAAGACATGGCCAGATGGCCAGGAGAATGAATGGCAATTTGCAACTGATAGGGTTGGGCACATGGAGGACATTTTCAGGTCATGATAGGATCCTGGAATAATGGAGGTATCCAAGAATCAATGACAGAGATCTTAGCTGTGACTCACAGTATTAACTTTTGATCCAAAATTCATCCTGGGAGAATGAAACAGAAACTGAGGGGATGGTCAATTTGAGACCCATTCAATGGGCAAGCACCAGTCCTTGACACTATTAATGATACTCTGTTATGCTTGCAGACAGGAATCTATCATGTCTGAATTCTGAGAGTTTCTATCCAGCAGCCAACTTAGACATATGTAGACACCCAGAGCCAAGGAATGTATGGAGCTTGGGGACTCTTGTGGAAGGATAGAGGGGAGGATTGTTGCCCTTAAGGGGACAGGAACTCCACGGGGAGATAAACAAAATCAAATAACCTTGAACCTTGTTGCTCTCTGAGTCTGATCCAACTAAAGAACATACAGGACTGGACGTAAACCTTCATACACATACACATATGTGACGGATGTGGCACTTGGTATTCATGAGGGTCCCAAACAACTAGAGCAGGGACTATCCCAGGAGCTGTTGTCTATGTGTGAGATGTATTCTTCTAGCTGGGCTGACTTCTAGGATGTGTCTAGTCCCACTAAGACTAAAGTGCCAGGGTGGGAGGATACCCAGGAAGCAGCAACACTTTCAAAGGAGATAGGCAGAAGGACTGTAGAAGGACTTACTAGGAAGGAAGCAATGAGCAATGTGAGGAGAGAGAGAGAAAGAGAGAAACAGAGAGAGAGAGAGAGAGAGAGAGAGAGAAAGAGAGAGAGAGAGAATCAAAATATACATAGGTGTTAATTGCCATCCAAAATTATACTGTAAAATATAAGTAAATCAGCTTCAGTTTTATTTTTATTATTTTAGGAAGGGCATGTTGTTATTATCCTAGTTATGACAAAATTTATTGATCTATAATCTCTTTTTCCAACACTTTTATTATAAGTATTATTTAATTGATTAATAAATAAATTAGCTCTTTTGTATTCTGTGGCTATGTCTGTGATGATGATATGAAAGATAGACATGTGAATTATGAATGTTTGTATGTTCACAAGCCTGCTCAGTTACCTACAAGTTGTACATATATATTATATGCCTTCCATCTTCATTTTCCACCTATTACTTTGAGACTGAGTCTCTCCCTTAACTCTGGGTTTGTTTTCCTAACTAGGCTAGAATCCAGCAATCCCGAATGATCTTCCTGCCTTTCTAAGGTTTTTAGAATGATTGGTTTGCCACATGGGTTCTTGGAATTTGAACTCTAATCCTCAGTATTCTATTTCGACCATACATTCCCATAAAAACTTTACCAGTGTAGTAGGATTGTTAGGACAGGGAGGTGAGAAGGAGTCAGTGGGTGGGCGAGGGAGCATCCTCATAGAAGCAGAAGGGAGGGGTGAGATTGCAATGTTCAGGAGGGGAAACCAAGAAATGGGATAACATTTAAAATGTAAATAAAAATGCAATAAAAAACAAAAAACAAAACAAAACAACAACAACAAAGACATTTAAGACTTCTTTTTTTTGGTCAGGGCAGAAAGTGGATGAGTAAAACCCCTTCTCAGGGTGGAAGTGAGATTAAATTCCTTTTGCAGGGAGGAGTGTCTGGGAAGGAATGTTCCTTGGCTAAGCCTCCAGACCTTTAGGTACTTCATTATAATGGAGATCTGTTTTGAGCCTAAGTGATCTATGGTCACATCCTCTACCTGTGGAAGGACTTGGGGTGTTACCCTTATGTGACTGATGTCCACAAATCTATGGAGGGCTGCGGCTAGTTATGGGCCTGGTTTCTTGGGAGTGAGGTGAAACTCCTACATTGAGGGTCATCCTTGAGGGTCATTGGGGTTTGAAGCCTTTGCTCAGCCAGGAACCAGGATGTCTTTCACGGTCTCACGACAGAGGTTCTCAGTCTGTGGGATTATGATTCATAAAAGTGGCAAAACTGGAGTTATGAAGTAACAATAAAATGGTTTCATGGTTGGAGTCACCATAACATGAGAAAATGTAGCAAATGGTCACAGTACTAGGAAGTTTGAGAACCACCGGACTAGGTGGAGTGGGTATTCCACAGTATTCCAGCAATGCTATAAATGCCTGGGTGCTAGCCTTTGGATCTGTTATAGGAAATGAAACTCTTGCATTGCTCGTGTCTTAGACAACCTTTATTGTGTTTTGTTTATTTTCATAGCTAAATATAACCCTACAGAGTATAGGAATAATTTTCAGTGATCATATTTGTCTCTGCTGAGTTTAAAATGGTAGCTCTAAAATTAGCTTATTTTCCTATTATCTAGGATATGGGGCATACAAGAAAAATCAGTGAGCCAAGATGAAATGCTAAGAAAAATATTTGTTTTACTGATTTACATATTTGTTTATATTTAGCACTGGGCTATAGCAAGCAATGACATTTTATTTTTTCCTTCGGCTCTTACACTCATGAGCCATGCAATTTGAGGTCGCCTGCTGCAAAGTTGTAAACTACCAGTTGTAATATCATTGTGGGAATCAAAAACCCACCAAATAGATAGAAAATGTGTTTTAAAATAGACATCACCAATTTATTTGTTTATAGCTAAATTCCCCAGAGCATGCTGCTTCTATTCCTTTCTCCTTGATACATAGATCAAGCAAGGGATTTTTGTCTCCAGGGAACATATTGGGAGGAATAAACAAACAGCTCCTTTTTTCTTTTCAAAACTTCCTACTGTCCTTCACCTTCTATGGTCTTTGAAAGTTTTTTTCCCTCATTTAATCTATTTTATGGCACCTTAGTGCCCTACAGGAGTCTTCCACTATCCTATTTATCTTTTCTATGGAGGATTATTTTAAAGTCTGGCTGTTTAATAGTGACTAAATATAGCAGAGGGCATGTATTAGGACACATTAAACAGAGTTCTAGTTATTCTGGTGTATAGGACAAAAATATTACTATACATTTGCTATGTTGTATTATGCTAGTACGTCTGCAAGCTTTTTAGATGATTCATTGAAAGAGAATTCTAAAACATGACACTGTGTGTGGAAAATATTTTTGCTAAATGAAGCAGGTCAAAGTCTAATAAATCAGATATCTTGAAAGATAATCAAATAGAAGAAATAGTTAAATGGAAATAATGTAATAAATACATTTTGATGGATTTCTCAATAGGCTTACCACTGGGTATTAATACCTTTTAAAGATACATATTAAAATTAAGAAAAAAAACGCCTGGTGCTTAGGAAAAGTAAATATTGGTGCAGCATTGAATTTAAAAAAGCCAGCAGGATCTGATATCTGTTGAATAATCAGGTAGCTGAGAAATGATATTGTCACGTTTAAAATAGTGTTATAGTGCTTAAAAGAATGTAAGCACAAATAAAATCCGTGGAGAGATGAGTAGGTATTAAAATATATAATTTCTTGCATTTGTTATGAATAATAAATTTTCCTCCAATAAATCTAGGGATAGAAAAAAATTACAGGGTCACAATTACAGTTGCAAATTACACTTCCAATTGGTAAGGAGCTAGCAGTTGAATTAGCTTTCATGAGAATACCTATTAAATCTGTAGTGACAGAGTAATTATAGTCAGTATGTTAGGTACAAAGATTGTGTGAAGTGTGTAGCACTGTGTTTAGATATGGGCATGAGGCCAGTTTGTAGTTTGAATCTTTGTGTGAGAAATTATCATTGTTAATTACGGATATAAAGATTCAGTTTTGAAAAGAAAAATTATTCACATTTCACATAGTAATTATGGGTGACAAATTGTTAAGTTTATATAAAGTGTTGCAAATAATAAATTTTATTATGTAAATTTATAAAATAATATTTATCGATGTATTGATATAGTAATAAATATATTAATAAACTATTAAATCTGTAACTTCAGACAGAGAGCTAATTATCAGTGGGGAAAGATAGGTGGATATGTATAAATATTTGGCTTGTAATGGGCAGAGGTATATGTGAATCCTAACTGGGAATCCTAAATGAGAGAATTGAGAGAATTCAATAAAGAACTACATGGCTCTCCTACACCTATCCAGCATTTCTTAACATTAAGAAAAAATGTACAGGAAACAACATTATAGCAACAATGAATGGTTAAAACCTCACTGGCTGATATGGGGCTTGCAGCTGCTTTAGTGATGTGAATTTTTCCTTACTTGTAATAATTTCTGGGTCATGCATCTCCTTGATAAAGCATAGCACAATTTGTTTAAATGCATACATCTGTTCTGGATGACTCAGAACGATAGTGTCAGAACCTCTGCCTCTGTATGCGGCACTGCAAACAGAAACGTAAGGAGATCAAAGAGATGAGGCAAATGTTTCTGCGCTGTGTGCATGGCTGTCATTCTTGATTAAAGGAAACTTTATGACAGCTTTTCATAATTTCTAATTAAAGGAACAAGGTCTAGAGAAAACAAGCAAAGGAAATGTTTCACAGTAACAATTGCCCCAGGAATATGCTGATCAAAACTGAAGTGAAACTGCATAAGTCCTAAACTGTGGGAGAAATGGAGATATGAAAAAAGGCAAAGAGCTCATCAGGTTTTCCTGTGGGCAAGGAGATATAAACCTTATAGTAATGCGAATAGGACCATGATTAGTATAGCAGGTTACTGTAAGCAGTACTGGAATAACTTGAGAATGAAATTTAATGCATAAGGGGAATTCCAAAGGATACAGAAATCATAATGATTTCTTTATAAACCAAGCACCTAAACTACAAAACTTCAGGAAGAGTTCCTCCCATAACTCTAGCATGAAGACAGGGCTTACAACCCTCAGATGGCTGAGGTTCATTGTCTCACGGATAAGTCCCTCTTGTTCCTTGTCAGAAAACTTCATTAAAATTTTGTCCTGTGTGGTGGATATGTAATTGTGTGTGGGAGGCCCTATTAAATAATTAACTGCCAGGATAATCTTTGGTTTTCTCAGTAATATTGACTCTTATGTATTGGCAGTCTTGCTAAAGCCTGTTGTACGTAAACTAAATAGTATACAAATCTTTGATTTTACTCTAGAAAATGTTTTACTGATAAAGAACTCTGGTGCTAGACAAACTATCCATTGCATATGAACCTAGGTCATTCCTGAATTGTGAAAAAACAAATTTTGTTTTCTGTAATGTAATTTTTGTTGGTTTGTTTGCTTGCATAATTTTCCTCCAGCATCCTCTGATGAGGTACAACTTTATTTCAGAAGTTAAAAGAAATTCTTGAAATAGTCAATTTATAGTTTTTAGAGCATGCATTTGTGGATTTAAATTTTAGAGGCAACATGCATCAATAACAATAAACAGAAACTTAAACATTAATTTGGAAAATAGGAGTTAATGAAATAAAAATCATTAGGGGTAAGAAGTGTTTTTAATAAGGGTTTAAAAGCTAATTTTCTCCTTTAGAATATAACTGTCTAAAATGTTGCATTGAGTAATCCATAATCCAAATCATTGTGGAACAACAAACAGCTGGTAAAGAAGTCTTTTTACCACAGTGGGTCAGTAGTTTCCATTTCCTTCTCTGTGAAGTGAAACAGATAGTGAGGATGCACACACTCTGAGTAGTACCTCCAATTCACTTGATTGATTTGTCATCCGTCTCCACATAATATCAGGAGACTACAATGCCATGGAAACAGTCGCCATGATTAACCACATTCTAGCGCTATAAAACACTGTACAACAAATTAGGTGGTCTAGAAATAAGTCAACATGTATTGTAAGACAATACGAACAAGAATACAAACAAAAGGCAAGATAAACAACTGGAAAATTTGTAAACTTAGCCAAGTAATAGTAGAGTATGCACATACATTACATATTTAAGAGACACAGGAATGTTTTCATGATGAACATGTAGCATAAATGGTAGCCATCAACAAGTCCCTGGAAATAAACCAGTGCTCTAGCATGACTATAAACAATTTTGGAACTCTTAAGGCAAAGTTGGGAGGATCAGAGAGTTTTATTTTGTTTGTTTTTGTTTATTTGTTTCTATTTTGAAGTAAAAAATACAATGAGGATTAACACAGCCTAAGAGCTCAGCAGGTTGAAATGATTGCTGACTGGAACCCACAAAATGGAGGAAGTCAACTGGCTGTCACAAGATGTGCTCTAACGCCCATCCCTCTTGTGCCCATTCTCAGCCTTCCCCTTAAACAGTAAATGAATAAGAGTAGGGAAATGAGGCTCTAAGGAGAGAAACAAATAAAAAGAACATTAAAATATCACATGCATATAGTACAGAAAAATCTACAACAGAACACAAAAGTTCCACTGTAGTCAATCTGAAGAATAAGAAAGCAAATTGGAAATATTCATAGTAACATTTGAAACTACTAATATCACTAATCTTACAGCTATGGGATGTAAAGGAAGAGTCCAGTAACATATAAAAATATAAAAAAGAATTGACCACCAGATCAGAGAATCTGTAATCAACGCTTTATAGCTACATGATGAGAATCAGTTCCTTCAAGTTGTCCTTTATCTTCTACATGCTGGTCTTGGAATGCAAGTTCCTCCCAAACACAAAATAAATATAATGATTTTTTACATAACACTACAATCAAGTTTATGGTAACATAGGCTAATTGAACCATTAATTTAAAAACCAAATTTTCAGCTCACAACATTTTATTCACTCAAGTAGTTTCTAACTACATTCATTATAGGTTTTAGAAATAAAACACCAACAATACTTGCTGGAAGTTGACTCAAATTATATGAATAATTTGTAAATGGAACATTTTATTATTATTACTGTTATAATGTGTTTTTATAACAATATCAGAGTTGAGACTTCACAAGGATATTATATCCTGTGCTCCTTAATACCTTTGTTTAATTCCATAGTTCCCATTTAAAAATAACAAAATTGATGATTTACATTAAATATATCTAATAATTTTTCATTTTCTAGTGGTATACACATGTAAAAATGTAGCAATTACAAAGAATCTTGGAGGGATATGCTTTGAAATACACTAATATTGTAGTTCTTATTTCTTTTAAAGTTTTTTCTTTATTTCATCTAAGTCCAGATATTAAATAAATGTTGAAAATACTTATTTCAGGCCTGTTATTCTACACATATACATATTTTTTAAAGAAGAGAAATACATTATCTCACCTAGATTGGCCTCAGACATTAACTTTCAATTTTCTTATCTCTAATGATGGACTTCAAAAGTATATTTTTTAATTCCCAGCTAAGTTGGCCATTTTAAACCATTTTCTGAGTTCCTTTAGTTAAATCACATTATAAGTCTTTTTGATACATGGTCAAATATGATTAATGAAACCCTAGTAAAATGATAGTTTGTAAATGCCTAAAATGTTTTAATTTACTCAGTTGCTATTGTATTATTATGAAACTGACTATAATCTATCAGAGAATTAAGTACATTTATTTACACAGACAATTTCAGTTATTCTTAATATAAGATTTCCACATGTCTCAAACACTATTTATGTCTATACATTACATGATTATTTATCTACAGATAACATAGAGCCCCATTAATGATTCAATTGGATTGGAATTATTACTGACCCTATAGATGAATGATAAGTAAAATATGTAAATACTAAGGAGGCTTCACATATAAATCTCATAATTATAATATATGTAATGAAAGAATCATCATATCCTATTTACAAAAGATCAAGCCAATTAAAATTGCTATGAATGAAAAATACTTTGATTCTGAAAAGAATGTGATTAGGACCCAAAATTTCAAAGTATTTCTTATTATCTTCAATAGGAAATAAAGAACAGTACTGGATGATTCTAATGGTGTTAATTTTAACATACAATACTGCACATGTGAGTTAACTATAACATACATGAGTGCTTAATGATTGAATGCCCGAGAGAGCCAAAGAATCAGAGTAGAGAAGACAACTCTTTGCTAAACCCAGAAATATTTATATGGGTATGTCAAGAAAAAATAATGTAGTATGATGAAGACACAGAAGAAAGGTCACTTGTCATTCAGAATCTTAGTTACTTGGAGGTCAGAACTTACAACTTCACTGTTTTCAACCATTTATAATTGGATATAGCTCACATTCAGAATCACTAATATTAGAGAATGGCTTCACACTCAAGGCATGTGAAAGATTGCTTTCACATAATAGGTAAATATAATACTGAAGTAGAATTTAAATATCACAGCTTTCAGCATGTTAGAATAATGTGTCTCAGGTTTGTAGTATAGTCAGATCTGTGCCTACTTACAGAATTATCTCATTTTTAGAGAATATTCTATACCATCAGAAACATCATGCTCATTAGGATCATCCTCCACACACCTTACTTGATCACGTGTCCACCAATAATTTTCTATATCAAAGATGAATATATCTTCCTGCTGTTCGGGCTTCTTTGGTGTTCCTTTCATAAAACAGTTTGACTGAAAGTAACCCTGGAAAGGAAATAATTTATTTAGCTTATGCTTTAAAAGAGTCAGCTGAAGAGGTTTGAGACCTGATAGGAACAACAATGCCAATCAACCAGAGCTTCGAGTGGACTAAGCCACTACCCATGGACTGACCCTGGGCTCCAAATTCATAGGTAGCAATGAATAGCCTAGTAGGGGCACCAGTGGAAGGGGAAGGCCTTGGCAGTGCCAAGACTGGACCCCCAGTAAACGGGATTGTTGTGGGGAGGGTGGTAATGGGGGAGGATGGGGAAGGGCACACCCACATAGAAGGGGAGAGGGAGGAGCTAGGGGGATGTTGGCCTGGAAACCGGAAAAGGGAATAACATTTGAAATGTAAATAAGAAATGCCCAATTTAATAAAGATGGAGACAAAAAGAGTCCTCTATGCAGAGAAAAATATGACTATGAAAGGTTTCCCTATAAATTCTGAAATGCTGTTTTTAGGAGAACCATGGTAGGTAGTTTAAATTTTTTCCAAAGTTTTGTGTTAATCAAAGTAAGTGAGAAAATAAAAGAAAGACAACAAAATTCATGGTTAAGATATTATAAGCTAGGGGTTGGGGATTTAGCTCAGTAATAGAGCGCTTGCCTAGCAAGCACAAGGCCCTGGGTTCGGTCCCCAACTCTGAAAAAAGAAAAAAGAAGAAATAAAAGATATTATAAGCTAGTAGGGTACAGAGAAAAGTGAATAAGTAAAATCTAAATAGCTATCCAATTTCTAAACATACACATAAGACATTACTCATACACTTGATCTACCCATTCTCTGTGGTAATTTGGGTAGTTTTATGTATTAGTTTTTATATTTTTATGAGCGTGTATATTCATAATCATTCTTGTGATACAAGTTTGTCATTTCCATACCTATGTTCTATTTAGTTACCACTTCAAAACTTATTTTTCTCTAATCTTTAGTGTCTACACAGGAAATACTTAGGTTTTTCAAATGGAACTGTTGTAATTTCCTGTTACTATACATTATATCTATAGAAAATTGGATTTTTTAGGGGTTGGGGATTTACCTCAGTGGTAGAGCGCTTGCCTAGCAAGCTCGGTCCCCATCTCCGAAAAAAAGAAAAAAGAAAAAAAAAAGAAAATTGGATTTTTGAAATCAAATTTCTGTTTCAAGGAAGATTTCCAGGGTAACTTCCTTTTCCTTTGTTATTTGACGTAGTCGGTGTTTATTTAAAAAAAAAATAGGTGCATAGAATTGTTCAGTGTTAGAACATTTGTTTTTCCAGTTATAATAATACTGTCAGTTTGCTTTAAAACTGACCTCAGTGATTTCCACCTCCTATAGTAATACATAACATTTCTTATCAATCAACATATGATTTGTGATTATTCTGAGTGTCTGTCAGTATTTGACAATTTAATTGAATAAAATGGCTCAGTCTTTCTTTATTGAGGAGATCAGAAGAGGAATGTTGCCAGTAGCATGAGATACAGGATATTTTGAACTACTCAGTGTAGGTTCTGGAAACCAAACTCAGGTCCTTTACAAGAACAGTGAGTTTCCTTTACCATAGAACTATATCTTAAAAATTAATTTTTATTTTTCTATATTTCAGTTCTTACTCAAGTACCTCATATCCAATGGTATTAACTTTTCATTTTAGTATTTGACGGTGAGGATGAAAATTGACATACCATACAGTCTCTTACACTCTAATAAAGGATATGTATATATAATATTAAAGATAATATATTTATATTGTATAATTAATATATTTTATCATATATAATATATATAATTATATATAATATAACATAAATATATATACTACATAAATATAAGATATATTATATTTTATACTTAAATATATAATGCATTAGTACTGACCATTAAAGAAACAGAAAGGGTAGGATATATGTATAGATAGATATATAAGAATTTTGGTATGTTTGTGCACATGCATGATTATTGGTTGACATCTCATGATCCATCATTTAAAACATTCTAAGCATGAAAGTCAGCTGTTTCTTTCCTTTTTATTGCTTCAGTGTCTTTTTTCTTTTATTGGATTTTTTTATTTACATTTCATATGTTATTCCCTTCCCCAGTTTCCCAGACAGAAGCCCTCTATCCCATCGCCCTCCATTCTTCTGTTCCCCTATCCATGCACTCCCCTTCCTGCTCCCCACCCAGGGCATTCCCCTACATTGGGGGCTCCAACCTTGGCAGAACCAAGGGCTCTTCCTTCCATTGGTACCCAACAAGGCCATCCTCTACTACATATGCACTAGGAAGCATGGGTCAGTCCATGTATATTCTTCGGGTAATGGTTTAGTCCCTGGGAGCTCTGGTTGGTGGGCATTGTTGGTCAATGGGTTACAAGCCCAATAATAACCAGAAGATGGAAAGAAGTCTGCAGTTTTTTTTTATCCTGCATCTAAATGTGTAAAAATCCAAAGCTCTACTGCATGATCATAGGAATTGACAGATGTTCTTCCTTAAATTTTATTTTATTCTTTCCTTCTTCAGAGCAATGAGGACGGGGCTGGGGATTTGGCTCAGTGGTAGAGTGCTTGCCTATCAAGCACAAGGCCCTGGGTTCGGTCCCCAGCTCCGGAAAAAAAAAAAGGAGGAGAGAGAGAGAGAGAGAGAGAGAGAGAGAGAGAGAGAGAGAGAGAGAGAGAGAGAGAGAGAGAGGCTCAGAGCAATGAGGACAAAACTTCTCTTAGTTTCTGACTCAAATGTTAATCTCTTTTAAACAAACTCTCATTCTTAATAGCTGACCAGTGTTTCATTGTGCAAATGAACCACATTTTCTTTATGCATTCTTCTGTTGTGGGACATCTGTGTTGTTTCCAGGGAGAAGGGCCCAAGTGAGGATGCTTCAGTCCCACATGGGAGGGAGAAGAAACCACAAGGAAAGAGTGAGGGAGAGAGGGTCAGGGGAGGGAAAGGGGATGGGGTTGTGTGGAGAGGGGAACAAGATCTGGTATTGGGTGGGTAAAAAGGACTGAAGCCCTGAGGGCCAGAAGAAAGAATGGCTTTCTTCTGGAGACCTCAGGAGGAAGGAGGTTGGGAGGACCCATTAGAATGTACCAGAGACCTGTGGAGTGAGAAACTCTCAGGATTCAAAGGATGGGGGAGATTGATGAAATGCCTTACAGTGGTGAGAGGGCACTTGTTGAGCATACCTCCAGCAGAAAAACAAGGCATCAAGCGAGGGATGAGGTTGCTATCCCACAGTCCAAACTCTGACCCATAATTCTCCGTATCTGAAAGAAATGAAGGGATAGAAATAGAGAAGAGCCTGAGGGAAACAAGGTCCAGTGATAGACCCAAAGTGGGATACAGCTCAAGGGGAGACCCCAAGACCAACATTACTGAGGTTAGGGTGTATTCACAATAAAGGACCTATCACAAATGCCTTCCAAAAGACCCAACAAGTAGCTGAAAGAGTCATATGAATATATATGTGAACCACACCAATGCACTCACCCCTCTGGTTGAATTAGGGAAAATCTGGAGGCAGCTCAGGAGGAGGTCAACCCTGTAGGAAGACTAGCTGTCCCACTTAACTCGGGCTCCCTAGATCTCTCAGACACTGTATCACCAACTGGGCAGCATATACCAGCTGAGATGAGGCCTCCAATACATATATAGCAAAGGACTCTGGGGTCTGGGTTTAGTCAGAAAAATGCACCTAACCCTCAAGAGACTGGAGGCCTCAGGAAGATTAGAGGTCTGGTGGGGTGGGGACATCCTGGTGGAGAGTGGTGGAAGAAGGAGTGGACATGTTGGGGGTGTGGAGTATAAGGGGAATAAAACCAGGAGTGTAAAAATAAATAAATTAATTCATTTATTTTTTTTGGTTTTTTTTGTTAGTTATCTTTTTTTCTTATTAACTTGAGTATTTCTTATATACATTTCGAGTGTTATTCCCTTTCCCAGTTTCCGCGCAAACATCCCCCTCCCCCCTCCCCTTCCTTATGGGTGTTCCCCTCCCAACCCTCCCCCCATTGCCGCCCTCCCCACATAGACTAGTTCACTGGGGGTTCAGTCTTAGCAGGACCCAGGGCTTCCCCTTCCACTGGTGCTCTTACTAGGATATTCATTGCTACCTATGGGGTCAGAGTCCAGGGTCAGTCCATGTATAGTCTTTAGGTAGTGGCTTAGTCCCTGGAAGCTCTGGTTGCTTGGCATTGTTGTTCTTTTGGGGTCTCGAGCCCCTTCAAGCTCTTCCAGTTCTTTCTCTGATTCCTTCAACAGGGGACCTATTCTCAGTTCAGTGGTTTGCTGCTGGCATTCACCTCTGTATTTGCTGTATTCTGGCTGTGTCTCTCAGGAGCGATCTACATCCGGCTCCTGTCGGTCTGCACTTCTTTGCTTCATCCATCTTGTCTAATTGGGTGGCTGTATATGTATGGGCCACATGTGGGGCAGGCTCTGAATGGGTGTTCCTTCAGTCTCTGTTTTAATCTTTGCCTCTCCCTTCCCTGCCAAGGGTATTCTTTTTCCTCATTTAAAGAAGGAGTGAAGCATTCACATTTTGATCATCCGTCTTCAGTTTCATTTGTTCTAGGCATCTAGGGTAATTCAAGCATTTGGGCTAATAGCCACTTATCAATGAGTGCATACCATGTATGTCTTTCTGTGATTGGGTTAGCTCACTCAGGATGATATTTTCCAGTTCCAACCATTTGCCTACGAATTTCATAAACTCGTTGTTTTTGATAGCTGAGTAATATTCCATTGTGTAGATGTACCACATTTTCTGTATCCATTCCTCTGTCGAAGGGCATCTGGGTTCTTTCCAGCTTCTGGCTATTATAAATAAGGCTGCGATGAACATAGTGGAGCACGTGTCTCTTTTATATGTTGAGGCATCTTTTGGGTATATGCCCAAGAGAGGTATAGCTGGATCCTCAGGCAGTTCAATGTCCAATTTTCTGAGGAACCTCCAGACTGATTTCCAGAATGGTTTTACCAGTCTGCAATCCCAAGAAAAATGGAGGAGTGTTCCTCTTTCTCCGCATCCTCGCCAGCATCTGCTGTCACCTGAGTTTTTGATCTTAGGCATTCTCACTGGTGTGAGGTGAAATCTCAGGGTTGTTTTGATTTGCATTTCCCTTATGACTAAAGATGTTGAACATTTCTTTAGATGTTTCTCAGCCATTCGGCATTCCTCAGCTGTGAATTCTTTGTTTAGCTCTGAACCCCATTTTTTAATAGGGTTATTTGTTTCCCTGCGGTCTAACTTCTTGAGTTCTTTGTATATTTTGGATATAAGGCCTCTAACAGTTGTAGGATTGGTAAAGATCTTTTCCCAATCTGTTGGTTGCCGTTTTGTCCTAACCAAAGTGTCCTTTGCCTTACAGAAGCTTTGCAGTTTTATGAGATCCCATTTGTCGATTCTTGATCTTAGAGCATAGCCATTGGTGTTTTGTTCAGGAAATTTTTTCCAGTGCCTATGTGTTCCAGATGCTTCCCTAGTTTTTCTTCTATTAGTTTGAGTGTGTCTGGTTTGATGTGGAGGTCCTTGATCCACTTGCAAATAGTGATATTTTGACCTCTTCTTTTCCGATCTGTATCCCCTTGATCTCCTTTTGTTGTCTGATTGCTCTGGCTAGAACTTCAAGAACTATATTGAATAAGTAGGGAGAGAGTGGGCAGCCTTGTCTAGTCCCTGATTTTAGTGGGATTGCTTCAAGTTTCTCTCCATTTAGTTTAATGTTAGCAACTGGTTTGCTGTATATGGCTTTTACTATGTTTAGGTATGGGCCTTGAATTCCTATTCTTTCCAGGACTTTTATCATGAAGAGGTGTTGAATTTTGTCAAATGCTTTCTCAGCATCTAATGAAATGATCATGTGGTTTTGTTCTTTCAGT
This sequence comes from Rattus norvegicus, assembly GCF_021556685.1. Taxonomy (NCBI): domain Eukaryota; kingdom Metazoa; phylum Chordata; class Mammalia; order Rodentia; family Muridae; genus Rattus; species Rattus norvegicus. The sequence continues at coordinate 59,995,609 of NC_141546.1, read as the reverse complement.
TTGTTTATATAATGGGTCACGTTGATGGTTTTCCGTATATTAAACCATCCCTGCATGCCTGGGATGAAGCCTACTTGATCATGGTGGATGATTGTTTTGACGTGCTCTTGAATTCGGTTTGCCAGAATTTTATTGAGTATTTTTGCGTCGATATTCATAAGGGAAATTGGTCTGAAGTTCTCTTTCTTTGTCGTGTCTTTGTGTGGTTTAGGTATAAGAGTAATTGTGGCTTCGTAGAAGGAATTCGGTAGTGCTCCATCTGTTTCAATGTTGTGGAATAGTTTGGATAATATTGGTATGAGGTCTTCTATGAAGGTTTGATAGAATTCTGCACTAAACCCGTCTGGACCTGGGCTCTTTTTGGTTGGGAGACCTTTAATGACTGCTTCTATTTCCTTAGGATTTATGGGGTTGTTTAACTGGTTTATCTGTTCCTGATTTAACTTCGATACCTGGTATCTGTCTAGGAAATTGTCCATTTCCTGAAGATTTTCAAATTTTGTTGAATATAGGTTTTTATAGTAAGATCTGATGATTTTTTGAATTTCCTCTGAATCTGTAGTTATGTCTCCCTTTTCATTTCTGATTTTGTTAATTTGGACGCACTCTCTGTGTCCTCTCGTTAGTCTGGCTAAGGGTTTATCTATCTTGTTGATTTTCTCAAGGAACCAACTTTTGGTTCTGTTGATTCTTTCTATGGTCCTTTTTGTTTCTACTTGGTTGATTTCAGCTCTGAGTTTGATTATTTCCTGCCTTCTACTCCTCCTGGGTGTATTTGCTTCTTTTTGTTCTAGAGCTTTTAGGTGTGCTGTCAAGCTGCTGATATATGCTCTTTCCTGTTTCTTTCTGCAGGCACTCAGCGCTATGAGTTTTCCTCTTAGCACAGCTTTCATTGTGTCCCATAAGTTTGGGTATGTTGTACCGTTATTTTCATTAAATTCTAAAAAGTTTTTAATTTCTTTCTTTATTTCTTCCTTGACCAGGTTATCATTGAGTAGAGCATTCAATTTCCACGTATATGTGGGCATTCTTCCCTTATTGTTATTGAAGACCAGTTTTAGGCCGTGGTGGTCTGATAGCACGCATGGGATTATTTCTATCTTTCTGTACCTGTTGAGGCCCGTTTTTTGACCAATTATATGGTCAATTTTGGAGAAAGTACCATGAGGAGCTGAGAAGAAGGTATATCCTTTTGCTTTAGGATAGAATGTTCTATAAATATCCGTTAAGTCCATTTGGCTCATGACTTCTCTTAGTCTGTCGACATCACTGTTTAATTTCTGTTTCCATGATCTGTCCATTGATGAGAGTGGTGTGTTGAAATCTCCCACTATTATTGTGTGAGGTGCAATGTGTGTTTTGAGCTTTAGTAAGGTTTCTTTTACGTATGTAGGTGCCCTTGTATTTGGGGCATAGATATTTAGGATTGAGAGTTCATCTTGGTGGATTTTTCCTTTGATGAATATGAAGTGTCCTTCCTTTTCTTTTTTGATGACTTTTAGTTGGAAATTGATTTTATTTGATATTAGAATGGCTACTCCAGCTTGCTTCTTTTGACCATTTGCTTGGAAAGTTGTTTTCCAGCCTTTCACTCTGAGGTAGTGTCTGTCTTTGTCTCTGAGGTGTGTTTCCTGTAGGCAGCAGAATGCAGGGTCCTCGTTGCGTATCCAGTTTGTTAATCTATGTCTTTTTATTGGGGAGTTGAGGCCATTGATATTGAGAGATATTAAGGAATAGTGATTATTGCTTCCCTTTATATTCATATTTGGATGTGAGGTTATGTTTGTGTGCTTTCATTCTCTTTGTTTTGTTGCCAAGACGATTAGTTTCTTGCTTCTTCTAGGGTATAGCTTGCCTCCTTATGTTGGGCTTTACCATTTATTATCCTTTGTAGTGCTGGATTTGTAGAAAGATATTGTGTAAATTTGGTTTTGTCATGGAATATCTTGGTTTCTCCATCAATGTTAATTGAGAGTTTTGCTGGATACAGTAACCTGGGCTGGCATTTGTGTTCTCTTAGGGTCTGTATGACATCAGTCCAGGATCTTCTGGCCTTCATAGTCTCTGGCGAGAAGTCTGGTGTGATTCTGATAGGTCTCCCTTTATATGTTACTTGACCTTTTTCCCTTACTGCTTTTAATATTCTTTCTTTATTTTGTGCGTTTGGTGTTTTGACAATTATGTGACGGGAGGTGTTTCTTTTCTGGTCCAATCTATTTGGAGTTCTGTAGGCTTCTTGTATGTCTATGGGTATCTCTTTTTTTAGGTTAGGGAAGTTTTCTTCTATGATTTTGTTGAAGGTATTTACTGGTCCTTTGAGCTGGGTGTCTTCACTCTCTTCTATACCTATTATCCTTAGGTTTGATCTTCTCATTGAGTCCTGGATTTCCTGTATGTTTTGGACCAGTAACTTTTTCCGCTTTACATTATCTTTGACAGTTGAGTCAATGATTTCTATGGAATCTTCTGCTCCTGAGATTCTCTCTTCCATCTCTTGTATTCTGTTGGTGAAGCTTGTATCTACAGCTCCTTGTCTCTTCTCTTGGTTTTCTATATCCAGGGTTGTTTCCATGTGTTCTTTCTTGATTGCTTCTATTTCCATTTTTAATTCCTTCAACTGTTTGATTGTGTTTTCCTGGAATTCTTTCAGGGATTTTTGTGTCTCCTCTCTATGGGCTTCTACTTGTTTATTTATGTTTTCCTGGAATTCTTTCAGGGATTTTTGTGTCTCCTCTCTATGGGCTTCTACTTGTTTATTTATGTTTTCCTGGAATTCTTTCAGGGTTTTTTGCGATTCTTTCAGGCATTTTTGCGATTCCTCTCTGTAGGCTTCTACTTGTTCACTAAGGGAGTTCTTCATGTCTTTCTTGAAGTCCTCCAGCATCATGATCAAATATGATTTTGAAAATAGATCTTGCTTTTCTGGTGTGTTTGGATATTCCATGTTTGTTTTGATGGGAGAATTGGGCTCCGATGGTGCCATGTAGTCTTGGTTTTTGTTGCTTGGGTTCCTGCGCTTGCCTCTCGCCATCAGATTATCTCTAGTGTTACTTTGTTCTGCTATTTCTGACAGTGGCTAGACTGTCCTATAAGCCTGTGTGTCAGGAGTGCTGTAGACCTGTTTTCCTCTCTTTCAGTCAGTTATGGGGACAGAGTGTTCTGCTTTCGGGCGTGTAGTTTTTCCTCTCTACAGGTCTTCAGCTGTTCCTGTGGGCCTGTGTCTTGAGTTCACCAGGCAGCTTTCTTGCAGCAGAAAATTTGTTCTTACCTGTGGTCCTGAGGCTCAAGTTCGCTCGTGGGGTGCTGCCCACGGGCTCTCTGCAGCGGCAGCAACCAGGAAGACCTGTGCCGCCCCTTCCGGGAGCTTCAGTGCACCAGGGTTCCAGATGGTCTTTGGCTTTTTCCTCTGGCGTCCGAGATGTGTGTGCAGGGAGCAGTCTCTTCTGGTTTCCCAGGCTTGTCTGCCTCTCTGAAGGTTTAGCTCTCCCTCCCACGGAATTTGGGTGCAGAGAACTGTTTATCCGGTCTGTTTCTTTCAGGTTCTGGTGGTGTCTCAGGCAGGGGTCTTGCTGCTCCTGGGCCCTCCCCCACGGGAGCCCAGAGGCCTTATACAGTTTCCTCTTGGGCCAGGGATGTGGGCAGGGGTGAGCAGAGTTGGTGGTCTCTTCCGCTCTGCAGCCTCAGGAGTGCCCACCTGACCAGGCGGTTGGGTCTCTCTCTCACCGGGTCTGGGAGCAGAGAGCTGCTGCGGGCCGGGATCCGCGGGTGTGGGAATTAATTCATTTATTAATTAACTAAAAAAGAACCCTAGCAGATGGATGCATGCTATACATGGAAGAAATTAGTGACTTCTAAATTGCAGGCAAATGTTCTTCACAAAAAAAAAATTAATGACACATGCTTTAAGAAACGCTGACATGACTTACTGCCTTTGATCTCAGTGGCAAGACCTTACATGGACTCAGGTAATTTCTTTTCTTCTTCCTGTTTGTCATTTTATTCTCCCCAAATTCCTTCAAAGCTCTGCAGCAGAACATTTGAAGAAGTCTCTCTACACTTTTTATCTTCATTTCTTTGGGACCTCTCCAATTCTTGTGGCAGATGCAGCCACTCTCCTTCTCCCTAACAATAATGTCAGGCCCTATATCTAGAAATGCTATCTACTGGAATCACCTGTGTCAGCAATTACCAGAGACGTAAGAGAATCACACCACTCTTCTCATCCTCCTTTATGATATCTCACTCTTAAATTAGTAATGGTAAAATGAGTACTCTAGAAAACAAAAAGGAATACTAACACCAAAATAAGAGCAAGGGATAATCAAATCACAGGATGAATTCAATAAAGTAGAAAAAACATAAATTTCCATTATGAGCACAGTTGAAAAAAATCTCAGTAAAGTACTTGCAAACAAAATCCAAGAGCTCATATAAAATTCATCCTCCACGATCAAGTAAGACTTCATTTCAGATACATAGGAATAATAACTCAACATATGTAAACCAATAAATCTAATTCACCATAAAATAGATTGAAAGAAAAAATATCATTTCATTAGATGAAAAATAATACCTTTGACAAAATTCAGCATCTCTTCATGTAAATAGTCTGAAGAAGACAAGGACTTAAAGGAATATACCCCTCTATAAAATGCAGATGACTTTGTGCAAGGATTATAATTAACATCAATTAAGTGGAGAAAAATCCAAAGCAATTCTACTAAAATCTGGAACAAGGCCAGGGAATCCACTCTCCACAACTTTTGGATATATCACTTTAATCTTAGATAGAGAATTAAGAAAATAAAAGGAGATCAGAGAGCTACAATTAGGAAAGGAAGAAATCAAAGTATCTTTATCTGCAGATGACATGATTCTATAGAGAAATGACATAAAGTACTCATTGATGAACTTCTAAAGCTTAGAGCAGAAATCATAATAAATACAAAAACCTATTACAATTCTTATAAACAAATGACAACTAATTGCTAAGAAATCACAAAACAATTAAGTTTTAGAATAGTTCCTCCCAAAAAATTATATCTTGAGGTAACTAACTAAACATGTACAAAACTTGTTCATAAAAACGTTTAAGATATTAGAGAACAGATTGAAGGGATAAAGAATGTAAAGGTCTCCTGTTTTCATGGATAGGTTGGATTAATAAAATGAAAACAGCCACCGTACAATTTGCAATCTATAGATTCAATGCAGTACCTAATGAAATTATGACAAAATTCTTCACAGAAACTGAAAGGAAACTTGTAAGATCCATATAAAAACAAAGGAATGAAAATATGCACGTAAGCAGAAACAGTCCTGAATAATTATTTTATTGGATATTATTTATTAACATTTCAAATGCTATTCCCTTTCCCAGTTTCCTGGGCATAAGCTCCTTATCCCTTCCCCCTTGCCTTCTTCTATAAGGGTGTTCCTCTCCAAAATAACTCCTATTCACCCACGCCAATATTCTCCTGCACTGGGGAGTCTAGCCTTGGCAGGACCAGGGGCCTGTCCTCCCATTGGTGCCCAACAAGGACATAATCTTCTACATATGCAGCTGGAGCCACAGGTCTGTCCATGTGTCCTTGGGTAGTTGTTTAGCCCCTAGGAGGTTGGTTGGTATTGTTGTTCTTATGGGTTTGCAAGCCCCTTCAGTTCCTTCAGTCTTTTCTCTAATTCCTCCAACAGGGACCCTGTTCTCAGTTCAATGGTTTGCTGTTAGCATACACCTCTGTATTTGACATGTTCTGACTGAGCCTCCTAGGAGACAGCTGTATCATGTATATACACACACACACACACACACACACACACACACACACACACACACAAACACATATGGGCTGTATACCCAGGTAGAGCAGGCTCTGAATGGACATTCCTTCAGTCTATGCTCCAAATTTTGTCTTCATCTCTATATCTCCTCCTGTGAATATTTTTGTTTCCCCTTTTAAGAAGGACTAAAGCATCCATATTTTGGTCAAATTTCTTGAGCTTCACATGGTCTGTAGATTGTATCTTGGGTAATTTGAGCTTTTGGGCTCATATCCACTTATCTGTGAGTGCATACCATGTTTATTTTTTTGTGATTGGGTTACCTCACTCAGGATGATATTTTCTAGTTTCATTTTTGTGTTCATTCTTCTTTTTATATTGTGATAATTTATTCAGTTTGTTTTATCCCCATTTGTTTGTTTACTTCTCTGTTTCTTTTTTTTTCTTAAGTGAGAGAAAATAAGGCATGGATGTGGAAGAGTAGAAAGGAGTAGAGGTTTTGAGAGTAGATGAGGGAAGGGAATGCATGATCAATAAATATTCTATGAAAATAGTTTTATAGTCAATAAAAATAAAATCAAAACAGAAGCACTGACAGACACATCAAAATATCTCAGCTAATATCATGATCCTAAGTTACAGCAGCTTCATATGCTCTCTTCTGAACATTCCAATTGTCCAACACAATAGGTAAGGGAGACAGAAAATTGCCAAAAGCTTTTCATGTATTATAGATTGTAAGTAAGAAAATTGTGTTTTGAATACAGTTTGACTCAAAGGCCCTGACGAATATAAGGGAGAGAGTTTGAAACATGTGGTAGTTATGGTTCAGTGAAGATAGAATCTTGAATCTTTACCAAGATTAAAGAGAACATGAGACATATGGTCAGTAATTATTTTCATTTACTTGTGATTTTCATACATATTTTTCCTTGTAGGAAAAATTTCTGAAGAGTCAAAAGTTATTCAATGGTATTAGTAGTAACTGCTTTGGAGCTTATCTAAAAGAATAATTCATCTGATTATATGCCAAATGCGTACAATTTGAAAGCTGCAACACATTATGTTATAAAGGTAAAGCACACCTTTTATAAATTATTACAAATTAAAATTTTGCCAATTTACTTCAGATGAGGTTTTCTAAGTTTTGTAGGCAGCAATGTAAAATAAAGTAAAATCTGAAAAGCAAATCAAATCTTCAACTCAAAATCTGCTACTTATTGCTCTCCTCTTTCTCCTTTCTCTATTGCTCTGGATTCTGATATTTCTCTTTTCCTTATACTGTACACAGTCATCAAACATGATGTTAGACATGTACCTTATGATGAAGCTAACCATTGGTCCATGTTTGCACTCTTTGTAATGTAAAACGAAAGTAGAACTTTAATGATCTGTTAATTGAAAATAAATAACTTTCAACAGAACTTACTAAATGTGTATTCGCTATGGTCAAAAACTCTCAGTTGACTGCTGATGGTGGCGAGGATGTGGAGAAAGAGGAACACTCCTCCACTGCTGGTGAGATTATAAGCTGGGATACTGGGATACAATCACTCTGGAAGAGTCATCAGTTCCTCTGCAAATTGGATAGAGTACTACCCGAGGACTCAGATATACCACTCCTGGGCATATACCCAAAAGATTCTCCAACATATAAAAAGGACACATGCTCCACTATGTTCTTGGCACTCTTATTTATAATAGCCAGATGCTGTAAAGAACCCAAATGTCCCTTAACCAAGAAATGGATACAGGAAATGTGGTACATTTACACAATGGAGAACTACTCAGCTATTGAAAACAATGACTTCATGAAATTCATAGGCAAATGGATGCACCTAGAAAATATTGTCTGGAGTGAGGTAATCCAATGACAAAAGAATACATATGGTATGTAGTTACTGATAAGTGGATATAGTCAAAAAACTTGGAATACCCATGATACAACTCACAGACCATATGAAGCTAAAGAAGAAAGAAGACAAAAGTATGGATGCTTCAGTCCTTAGAAGGGGGAACAAAGTAATCACAGGAGGTAGAGGGTCAGAGGGAGTTGAAAAGAAGAGAGGAGGGGGTGGGGAAAAGGGAGGAAAAGTATCAGGTATGGGAGGAGATGAGGATGATATACAGAGGGTCAAGAAATTAAACAGAGATATGTAGCAATGGTGGATGGGGAACTTGGGCTGGCCACCAGCAAGACCCAGACACCCAGAAAGCAAAAGGCTCACAGGATGCAAAGGGCATAAGATTAGCTGAAATGCCCTCAAAGGGGAGGAAGAACATATAGAGACCACGTCCAGAGGTTAGGCAAGACTCCCAGTGGAGGGGGTCCATCTCCAAATCTTTAACCCCGAATTGTTCCTGTCTAAAGGAAATATGGGGACAAAATGCAGAGAAGAGAATGAAGAAAAGGCTATCCAGTGACTGCCCTAACTGGGGATCCATCCATATACAGATACCAAACCTAGTCTCTATTCCTGATGCTAAGAAGTAATTGCTGACAGGAGCCTAATACAGATGTCTTCTGAGAGGCTCTGCCAGAGCCTGACCAATAAAAATGTGGATGCTCACAGCCAAACACTGGACTGAGCATAGGTACCACAATGGAAGAGTTTGGGAAAGGGCTGAAAGAGCTGAAGGGATTTGCATTCCCATAGAAAGAACAACAATATCAGCCAACCAGACACCCCAGATTTCTCAGGCACTAAACCACCAACAAAGAGTACACATGCATAAATAGCAGAGGATGGCCTTATCTTGCATCAGTTGGAGGAGATGCCCTTGGTCCTGCAAAGGCTCTTTTCCCCAGTGTAGCAGAATGCACGGTGTGGAGGTGAGAGTGGGTTGTGGGAAGGGAACATCTACTTAGAAACAGGGGTGAGGGGGATAGGATAGAGGGTTTGTGGAGGGGAAACCGGGAAAGGGAATAACATTTGAAATGTACATAAATAAAATATTGAATAAAAAAGAAACTGTAAACATTGTCAGGTTTACACCTTAAGATGTACAGAGGTGCATGATAGAAATAGATATAGGACCTTATACATAGAAACAGTTGCTTAAATTTGCAGTTTCTACCTCTAATGTTTCTACCTCTCATAATCACCTTTTATAGGAGATTCTGTTAAATAAATCTATGAGTAATAAATCCAAAGAAATCAGTAAATTACAGATAATTAGCCAATAAGTAAAATCTAATGTCATGAAACAACACTCAATCCTATACAAAACAGAAATTTAAAGGATTAATAGAGTATAATATATGAAAATAGAAATAAAATGTAAAGTGGAAATAACCATGTTATCCAAGGCAGTTGCTTCTAAACAGACACAACAGACAGTAAACTTACAAAAGCTAAAACTAAACTTTATATCAAGACAATAGAAAATCCTAACTGAACAGAATAATTAAAACAAAGTAAAAATTGTTGGTGCATGAAGATTAAAAAAATTATCTTAAAATTATTAAGTGGATAGTCATTTATTTGACTATATAATTTAGACATTGCCACAATACCAAGAAAATGCAATTTTCAATACTAACAAGGGATAAATAATAACAATATAGTGTACAATTATTAAAGTATAAACAAATTCCATAAACAGTTTTACATTAGTTCAACATCCCAGAACATATAGACAAGCTTACATCACAAAAAGCTAATACAATTCAATCAAACCACTGTCAGGAAGCTTAAATCATCATCAAAGATATAAACTTTAATTCATTGTTATTGTCTCCTATGCAATATAATGAAACAATTTCTTTCTGCTCTCCATTACATATTACAGGAAACTGAACAAAAGGGGAAACTCCCAATTTCATCTTGTGAGGCAAACACTTCTCCTCTGTCAAAATCTGTGAAATGTATCACAGCACAACAGAACAGGAGTCAAAAAATATTTCATGCACACACATATTGACACAGTTTTATTTCCAAAGTTTTAGAAAATTATGCTAAATAACTTAAGTATTACTATCACCATTTTCATAAAATTACTGACACATACTATAGATGTATGATTTTGACAAAAAAAAATCAACAGTAAATGAAATAAAAACTCATTCCTAAACCTCCTAAAAAACATTTATGTGTAAAAGAATGGAAGATTTTCATTTAAGTTCAGTGAAAAGTTAAGAATGTATCTTCACCTGTCAAGTGTAAGCATTTTTGTAAATATATAACAGTTTCTAGAAGAAAAATAAGTGACATTGTATTTTAAATTAGAAAGTGATACTACCAGTATTCAAAGTCAACATGATAATTTATAAATCAAAGCTGCTAGGAATAATTATAAATATTAAAAATATTTACCAAATTCTGACATACAAATCTCATTACACAATTTATACTTTTGCTTTTAAAATTGTCTTAAAGTACTTAATAATAAACAAGGTATCGAATCCTAGTGAACATGATAAATCATGTCCATTACCTTCACATTCAAATTGTATTGTTGATACAAATTTTATATTGCCAGAGAATTCTGTTTCTGTATGTTTGAAGACTCAATTTCCCATATCCTGTTTTTTGAAATTAAACCAAAATTCATCAAATATAGCATCATAAATATTGAACTGATGTGCAAGCATTAATGACATATGCAACAAAACAACTTTAAAAAAACAAAAGAAACAAGAAATCAGACTACCCTGTCTTAGTTAAATACGAATTATAATTGTATATTTATTATGAGACAGACAATGTGTTGCCATTAGAAGACAAAAGGTACAAACAACAGAAAAAATTTGTAAACAGATTTGTGCATGTTACGTCCACCTGCTTTTCAGCAAATGCAAATGTTCCACTGGGAAATGAAAGAAATGAGGAGTTACACAACACAGTTTTACCCTTCATGTAACACTGTGCAGATGTAATATAGACTCAAGTATAATGATAACTAAAGTAACACTGAATAGTAAACATGTAATATTACAAACTTATATTCAGTAACTGTACAGAAGTTTGCTTTGCAAGCTGCAGATGTTACATAAATTGTTAATAACTTTTATTAAATTATTTTATTTATTTGCATTCCAAAAGCTGCCCCTCTCCTGGTCCCCTCTCCCTGAGTTCTTCACCCCATCTCCACTCCCCCTCCTGCCTCTGAGAGGATGCTCCCTCACCCACCCACCAACCCTTCCTCACCCACACCAGTATCCTTCATCCCTGGGACCTCAAATTTCCCCAGAATTAAGCTGATCTTCTCCCACTGAGGACAAACAAGGCAGGCCTCTGCTACACAGATGAGGTAACCCAGACACAAAAGGACATGGAAGGTTTGAACTCACTGATAATTGGATATTAGCTAAAATGTTCAGAAGACGCAATATATAACTCACAAATCTTAGGAAGCTTAACAAGAAGGAAGGCCCAAGTGTGGATGCTTCAGTCTCACTTAGAAGGGGGAACAAAATTACCATAAATAACTCCATAAAGAAATACAGGACAAATCAGGTAAACAAGTAGAATCCTTTAAAGAGAAGTCACAAAATTAAGTAATTACAGGAAAACACAACCAAACAGGTGAAGGAATTGAACACACCATCCAATATTTAAAAATGGAAATAGAAACAATAAAGAAAGCACAAAAGGAGACAACACTAGAGATAGAAAACCTAGGAAAATGATCAGGAGTCATAAACTGAAGTATCACCAAGAGAATACAAGAGATAGAAGAGAGAATCTAAGGGGCAGAAGATACCATAAGAAATATTGACACAACCAGCAAAGATAATGTAAAATGCAAAAAGCTCCTAACACAAAATGTCCAGGAAATCCAGGACACAATGGGAAAACCAAACCTAAGTATAATAGGTATAGAAGAGAGCAAAGACTCCAAAGTTAAGGGACCAGTAAATATCTTCAACAAAATTATAGAAGAAAACTTTCCTAACCTAAAGAAAGAGATGCCCATACACATACAAGAAGCCTAAAGAACTCCAAATAGTTTGAACCAGAAAAGAAATTCCTCCCAATACATAATAATCAAAATACCAAATACACAAAACAAAGAAAGAATATTAAAAGTAGTAAGGGGAAAAGGTCAAGTAACATATAAAGTCAAACCTATCAAAATTAAACCAGATTTTTCACCAGAGATTATGAAAGCCAGAAGATCCTGGACAGATGTCATAAAGACCCTAACAGAACTCAAATGCCAGTCCAGGCTACTATATTCAGCAATACTCTCAATTAACATAGGTGGACAAACCAAGATATTCCATGACATAACCAAATATACATAATATCTTTCTACAAATCCACCTGTACAAAGGAAAATGGATGGAAAACTTTAACCCAAGGAGGGAAAATACACCCTAGAAAAAGCAAGAAAGTAATCCCCCTGCAACAAAACCGAAAGAAGAGAGACACACAAACAAAATTCCATCACTAACAATAAAAATGACAAGGAACAACAATCACTATTCCTTAATATCTTTTAACATCAATGGACTCAACTCCCCAATAAAAAGATTAACAGACTGCATACATAAAGAGGATCCAGCATTTTGCTACATACAGGAAACACACCTCAGTGACAAACACTACCTCAGAGTAAAAGCTCGAAAACAATTTTCCAAGCAAATGGTCTGAAGAAACAAGCTGAAGAAGCCATTCTAATATCAAATTAAATTGACTTTCAACCAAAAGTTATCAATAAAGCTAAGAAAGGACAATTTATATTCATCAAAGGAAAAATCCAAGAAGATAACTCTCAATCCTGAATATCTATGCTCCAAATGCAAAGGCACCTACATTCATAAAAGAAACCTACTCAAGGCATACATTGCACCTCACATGATAACAGTAGGAGATTTCAGGACCCCGCTCTCATCAATGGACAGATGCTGGAAACAGAATAAACAGAGACATAGAAAAACTAACGGATGTCCTGAACCAAATGGACTTGACAGATATTTATAAAAAATTTCATCCTAAAACAAAGGTATACCTTCTCAGTACCTCATGGTATCTTCTCCAAAACTGACCATATAATCAGTCACAAAACAGGGCTCAACAGATACAAAGAAAATTGAAACAATCCAATGCATCTTCTCAGATCACCACAGACTAAGGCTGGCCTTTAATAACAATAAGGACAGAAAGCCCGTATGTACATGGAGTTAAACAATGTTCTAGTCAATAATAACTTGTTCAAGGAATAAAGCAAGAAAGAAATTAAAGACTTTTTAGAATTTAAAGAAAATGAAGGCACAACATACCCAAATTTATGGGACACAAAAAAGCAGTGTTAATATGAAAACTCATAGATCTGAGTGCCTCAAAACAAAACAAAACAAAAAACAAAAAACAACAACAACAACAAAAAAACCTGAGAAAGAATACAATACATTAGCAGCTTGATAGCACACTTAATAGCTCTAGAACAAAAACAAGAAGCAAATACACCCAAGAGGAGTAGAAGATGGGAAATAATTAACTCAGAGCTAAAATCAATGAAATAGAAACAAAAACAACTATACAAAGAATTAACAAAACCAGGAGCTGATTCTTTGAGAAAATCAATAAGATAGATAAACCATTAGCCAAACTAACCAAAGGGCACCAAAAGTGTATCTAAATTAACAAAATCAGAAATGAAGAGGGTGACATAATAACAGAATCTTAGGAATTTCAAAAAAAATCATCAGATCCTACTACAAAAGCCTATATTCAAAAAGCTCAAAAATCTGGATGAAATGGACAATTTTCTGGAGATATACAAGGTACCAAAGTTAAACCAGGGTCTAACAATCCCATAACTCCTAAAGAAATAGAAGCACTTATTAAATGTTTTCCAACAAAAAAAAGCCCAAGACTTGATGGGTTTTGTTCAGAATTCTATCAGACCTTCATAGAAGACCTCATCCCAATACTGTCCAAACTATTCCACAAAATAGAAACAGAAGAAGCATTATGCAATTCCTTTTATGAAGCCACAATTACACTTATACCTAGACCACAAAATGTCCCAACAAAGAAGGAGAACTTCAGATCAATTTCCCTTTTGAATATCAACACAAAAATACTCAATAAAATTCTTGCAAACTGAATCCAAGAACACAACAAAAAGATCATCCGTCATGATCAAGTAGGCTTCATCCAGGGATGCAAGGATGGTTCAATATATGGAAATCCATCAACTTAATCCACTATTTAAACAAACTCAAAGGGGAAAATAAAAACTTATGATCATTTCATTAGATGCTGAGAAAGCTTTTGAAAAATTCAACACACTTTCATGATAAAAAAAATCTAGGAAAGGTCAGGAATTCAAGTCCCATACCTAAACATAGTAAAAGCAATATACAGCAAACCAGTAGCCAAACTAAATGGAGAGAAATTTGAAACAATCCCACTAAAATCAGGGACTAGACAAGGCTACCCACTCTGCTTACTTTTTCAAAATAGTACTCAAAGTCCTAGCTAGAGCAATCAGACAACAAAAGGAGGTCAAAGGGATAGAAATTGGAAAGGTAAAAGTGAAAATGTCAATATTTGCAGATAATATGATAGTATACTTAAGTTGCCCCAAAAGTTCCACCAGAAAGCTACTAGGCCTGATAAATAACTTCTTCAAAGTGGCTGGGTATAAAATTAGCTCAAACAAATTAGTAGCCTTCCTCTACTCAAAGTACAAACAGGGTGAGAAAGATATTATGGAAATGACACTTTTCAAAATAGTCCTAAATAACATAAAATACCTCAGTATAATGCTAAACATGCAAGAGAATTATCTGTACAACAAGAAATTCAAGTCTCTGAGGAATGAAATTGAAAAAAGATCTCAGAACATGGAAAGACATCCATTGCTCATGGATTGGCAAGATTAATATACTAAAACTGGCCATTTTGCCAAAAGCAATGTACAGATCCAATGTAATCTCCATCAAAATTTTAACTCAATTATTCATAAAGTTAGAACGATCAATTTGGAAATTCATTTGGAATAAGAAAAAAGACCCAGGATAGCAGAAACTATCCTCAACAATAAAAGAACTTCTGGGGGGAATCACCATCCCTGACCTAAAGCAGTATTACAGAGCAATCCTATTAAAATCTGTATGCTATTATACAGAGACAGGCCGACACATGAGTGGAATGGAACTGAAGACCCAGAAATGAGCCCACACACTTAGAGTCACTTGATCTTTGACAAAGGAGCTAAAATTGCAAAGCTTCTGTAAGACAAAGGACACTGTCATTAGGACAAAACAGCAACCGAGAGATTGGGAAAAGATCATTACAGATCCTAAATGTGGTAGAGGGCTAAAATCCAAAATATACAAAGGTCTAAAAATGATAGACTCCAGAGAATCAAATAACCATATTAAAAATGGGGTACATAGTTAAGCAAAGAATTCTCAGCTGAGGAATTTCCAATGGCTGAGAAGTATCGAAAGATATGTTCAACATTCTTAGTTATCAGGGAAATATTAATAAAAACAACACTGAGATTCCACCTCACACCAATCAAAATGGCTAAGATCAAAAGCTCAGGAGACAACAGATGCTGGTAAGGATTGGGAGAAAGAGGAACACTCCTCCATTGTTAGTGGGATTGCAAACTGGAGCAACCACTCTGGAAATCAGTATTGTGGTTCCTCAGAAAATTGGATATTGCACTACCTGAAGATCCAGCTATACCTCTCCTGGGCATATGCTCAAATGATGGTCCAACATACAACAAAGACACATGCTCCATTATGTTCATCGCAGCCTTATTTATAATAGCCAGAAAATGGAAAGAACCCAGATGCCCTTCAACAGAGGAATGGATACAGAAAATGCGGTACATCTACACAATGGAGTACTACTCAGCTATCAAAAACAATGACTTCATGAAATTCACAGGCAAATGGATGAAACTAGAAAATAACATTCTGAATGAGGTAACCCAATCATAAAAAAACAAAAAAAAGCACACTTGGTATCTACTCACTGACAAGTGGATGTTAGCCCAAAACCTCAAATCACCCAAGATACAATCCACAGATGACATGAAACTCAAGAAGAAGGAATAACAGAGAGTGAATGCCTCAGCCCTTCTTAAAAGGAGGAACGGACATTAATTGGAGGGTATATGGAGACAAAGTTTTGAGCAGATACTGAAGGAATGGTCATTCAGAGCCTGCCCCACATTGGGGATATAGCCCACATATACACCACCAAAACTAGATAATATCTATGAAGCCAAGCAGTATATGGTGACAGGAGCCTGTTAAGCTCTCTCCTGATATGCCCAGTCAGGGTATGACAAATACAGAGGTGAATGCTAGCAGCGAACCATTGAACTGAGAACGGAGACCCCACTGGAAGAGTTAGAGAAAGCACTGAAGGAGCTGAAGGAGCTTGCCACCTCATAGGAACAACAATACCAACCAACCAGAGCTCCCATGAACTAAACCACTACCCTAAAGTACCCATAGACCCACCCATGGCTCCAACTGCATGTGTAGCAGAGGATGGCCTTATTGGGCACCAGTGGTAGGAGAAGCCCTTGGTTCTTCCAAGGCTGGACCTCCCAATGCAGGGGAATGTCGGGGTGGGAGGAATGAGGGGTGGTTGCCGAGGGGGAACACCCTTATAGAAGAAGGAGAGGGGTATGGGTTAGGGGGCTTATGGCCAGGAAACTGGGAAAGGGAATATCATTTGAAATGTAAAATAAAAATGCAATAAAAAAGAAATCCCACAAAAATGTTTAAAAATTAAAATATGAATATTGTTGAATCATTAAGAAAAGACAGTAAAAGCAAAAATGTCACGAATACTATACGAATGTCAAATGTTGGCAATAATGTACAGTACTTCAGAAACTCATAAAATTGCGATTAAAATGTTCAACATTATAGAAATGTGAAATAATGTGTTTATCAGATTTGCTTAATTTATCAGAGTACCTAATGTTTGATTATTCTACTCAGATGAAAATTGCCCAAAGTTTATATTTTTACTTATTTATTTTAGGCATATGACTACACTGTCCCTCTCTTCAGACACACCAGAAGAGGGAATTAGATCCTATTACAGATGGATGTGAGCCATCATGTGGTTGCTGGGAAGTGAACTCAGGACCTCTGGAAGAGCAGTCAGTGCTTTTAACTGCTGAGTGATCTTCCTATCTCCCCAAACAAAATTTAAAATGTACTTACTAAAAGATCTATATGTAATAGTGGCAAGAATGATATAGATATAATCAACTGCTTTTTTTTTTGGCTTGTTTGTTTGTGTGGTTGATTGTCTTTGGATTTAAGGCATACTCTAAAGGAGAAAATAGTTGTTTAGTAATATAAATATGGCCAAGGACTCATAGCCAGAGAGGTCATAAGTACCAGAAGCAAACAAACTACTATATGTTGGTAAATGGTCATAGCATAAAACTGCCTTCAAATTTTAATCTTTATATGCTTAAATTAGGATAACACTCACAATATACGATACAGATTTTTTCCAGTAGATAAAAGTCACTGTAGCAAGTCACAGCTACTCAAAGCAGGATGAATAAGATTCTGTGTAGTGCTCAGCCATACATTGAGCAAAGATATCACACATCCCTTTCCACAAGAATTCGAAACCTTTGAATAGTGGCTCAGTAATGTTTTAAGAGCCACAGATCAAGGAAAACAGTGCCCTCTAGACATACAATATAACAAAAGGTGTTGGAGTATCCATTTTCTATTTTTCAGTTCTACTGTTATATTTTTATATATTCAGAATGATTTATTTTTTAATTTAAATTATTTTATTTATTCACATTCCCATCATTTACCCATTTAAGTCTCCCTCCCATTGTAGATTATCCCATTCCTCTCTCCCTTGCCTCAGAAAGTGTGCTATCCCCTGACCAGGACACCCCCTTCACCAATTTCATCTAGATTTTCCGGTTTTTTAGAGTAAGGGCTTTTGCAATAGGTTTTTGATGAGTTTTTAAATTTCTCCACTTTCTGTTTTTATCTCTCCTCCTTCATTTCTGATTTTGTTAATGCTTCCTCAGGACACTTTAGTTAGTTTGGCTAAGGTTTTAACAGATTTTGGTTTTTGATTTTCTTAAAGAACAAGCTCTTGGTTTTGTTGATTCTTTGTATTGTTCTGTTTTATTTTACATGGATGATTTCAGCCCTGGGCATGATTATTACCTGCCATCTACTCCTCTTGTGTGTGTGCTTGATTCTTTCTGTTCCAGAGCTCTCAGGAATGCTGTTAATTTCTTTGCATGGGATCTCTTCAATGTCTTTTTGAAGGCATCTACTGCTATGAATTTTCCTCATTTCACTGCTTTCATTGTGTTCCCTAAGTTTGGGTGGGATGTATCTTCATTTTCATTGAATTTATAAAGTCTTTGATTTATCTCTTTACATCTTCCTTTACCAAGTTGTCATTGAGCTGAGAGTTCTTCTGTTTCTTTGAGTGTGTGCATTGTTTAAGTCTAGCCTTATTCTGTGGTGATATGATAGAATGAATGGGATTATTTCAATCTTCTTGTTTTATGTTTTATTATATGATCAACTTTGGAGAAAGTTCCATGAGGTGCTGAGAAATTATATTTTCTTGTTTTGTGGTGAAATGTTCCATAGATATCTGTTGAGTCCATTTGGTTCATAATTTCTGTTAGTTTCACTGTGTCTCTGTTTACTTAATGACCTGTCTATTGGTGAGAGTGGGGTGTTGATATATCCCACTATGACTGTGTGAGTTTCAATCTACATTTTGAATTTTGGTAAAATTTTCTTTATGAATGTGGGTGCCTATACATTTGTGGCATAAGTATTTATGGTTGAGACTTCCTTTTGTTGGATTTATCCTTAATGGATATTAAGTGTCCTTACTATCTCATTTGATAATTTGGGGATGAACGTCTGTTTTATTGGCTTGTTTCTTGGAATCATTTTCTTGAAACCATTTTTCCAGCCTTTTCCTCTGAGGGAATTTCTGTCTTTGTCACTGAGATGTTGTTTCCTTTGTGCAGCAAAATTCTGCATCTTGGTTAAGTATCCAAAATGTTAGCCAGTGTATTTTTTTTATTGGGGAATTGACTTAATTTATATTTAGAGATATTAAAAATAGATAATTGTTAACTCCTCTTATTTTCATTTCTGTGTGTGGTACTATATGTTAATGATTCTCTTCTTCTGGGTTTGTTGTGATCTGCTTAGTTTCTTGTGTTTTCTTGGACACAATTATATTCATTATATTGAGTATTTCATTCTTATATTCTCTGTAGGGCTGGATTAGCAGAAATATATTTTTAAAATTTTATTTTTTCATGGAATATCTTGTTGTCTCCATATGATGATTCAGAATTTGCTGGGAATAGTAGCCTGTGTTGGCATTTGTGTGCTCTTAGGGTCTGGATGACATGTGTCCAGGATCTTCTGGCTTTTAGAGTTTCTGTTGAGAAGTCTACTCTAACTCTGATAGGTCTGCCTTATATATTACTTGCCCTTTGTCATTACAGCTCTTAAGATCCTTCTCAGTTCTGTGCATTTAGTATTTTGAAGATTATGTGATGAGAGGATTTTGTTTTCTGGTCCAATCTATTTGGTGTTCTGTATGCTCCTTGTACAGTTATGGCTATCTCTATCACTATGTGAAGCATAGTCTTCTTCTATGATGTTTTCTAGCCCTTTGAGCTGGGATTCTTTACCCTCTTCCCTTCTTATTATTCTGAGGTTTGATCTTTTCATTGTGTCTTGAATTTTCTGGATATTTTGTGTTAGGAGCACTTTATTCTTTTCATTTTCTTTGACTGGCATGCCAGTATTTTCTAAGGTGTTTTCTACACCTGAGATTCTCTATTCTATTCCTTGTATTATGTTTGCAATGCTTGCATCTGTAGCTCCTGGTCTTTTTTCTATGATGTCCATCTCCACGTTTGCCTCTCTTTGTGTATATTTTTATTTATTATGCTTCTGTAATTTTTTAATTATTTTCTTTTTGTCTAAAATATTCTATCATCACATAGTAGGAAATTAAAATATTAGTCATTTCAAAGTAGTCCTTTTTTCTGTTTATGACCTCTCAATAGATTTCCATTATAATATGAGTAATAACTTAATTCTGATAAACTTTAAAAATTTTGAAGTATACTAAAAGTTAGATGAACTTAATTAGCAGAGGAGAAATGTGGCCAAGATCAACCATAAATGCTACATAAAAATATAAAATGTAAAATAATTCAAAGAATTCTAGAGCATCTGAAGCAATAAATGCTAACAGGGCTAAGCCTCTAGAGAAGAGGGTTGGCAAAGAAAAATGAGCTTCAGGGCTCTTTCTCTGAGGCCATTTCCAAAACTGTAAGACACAAAGCAGAATTAACTTGACTCTCACTAAATTTACTTTCATTTCCTCCACTTTTCAATTTAATAAATGATTTCTAATATGAGTCATTAGAACACTTCTAGCTTTATCTATATAGCTAAAGGGGAAAAAAGAGGTATGAACTAAGCCTTGAAGAGAAATAAAAAGGTTAATGTTGAAGTTAAAGGAGGTTTTTAATTAATTGGCAGAAAATCACAGTGACAATTCTCATCCTATTGCACTTACAGAAATGAACTATTACATTTTCCTGGGTCTGAGCAAAAACTAAAGACGTGGAGAATAATTAATTGGAAGAAGCATTAAACATCATGTTCCCTACTCAAGAGGAGGAGCAAAATGATGATTATTTTTCTTGGTAGATGAACAAGTAAGAAACATTAGAAAAGCAATTAACTCCTGACCACTGGGTCAGAACACAGTTTATTAAGAGTTTCCCTGTCAAATAATCCACACTACTTCAAACTGGACTGAGATATTCCTTTAGAATTTGTACATACTTAAAAATAATTTAAAAAAATAAAATAGAAAAGGAAGTTCTTTCCTTTCTCATTCATTTTTACTAAACTTGAACTTTGTAAAACATAAAAATATTTGACTAAAATCAGCTGCTTCTGAAGATATTTTCAATTTATTTTGCTATTTATTATTAAAATCCAAGTAAATATTACTTTATTTAAATATACATATGCAAAATGTGATAATATAGTATAAATTATGGTTCCTTCACGTCATAATTTTTGTAAATAATGGTGAGTAAAAGAAATAACCTAGTATTCAGTGAGCATTTCCTA
Source organism: Rattus norvegicus (assembly GCF_021556685.1). Taxonomy (NCBI): domain Eukaryota; kingdom Metazoa; phylum Chordata; class Mammalia; order Rodentia; family Muridae; genus Rattus; species Rattus norvegicus. Next base: position 59,974,713 of record NC_141546.1, on the reverse strand, counting down.
GTGCCTTAATGTCTAATTGTCATACATTTTGCTTATGATGGATAATGTAAGTAATAAAAACATGACAACTGTGACATTTCCATCTTTTATTTTGCATAACGAAACTTACGCTAAATGTTGAAAAGACTCAGCCAGTTTAGTGATAGAAAGTTATCCTATTTACAGGACAAATGAATAAAGATGGCACAGTCTCTGAGTGCTTTGTACAGAATTCAATTTTTTAAAAAGTAGGGAAATCAAAGAGACAGGATGAATTCAGAATGAAGAGGAAAAAAAATCAAAGTTAAAAAAAATCAAAGTTAAGTCTGATCATAAAGACTATCTGGGGACAGAGAAGATATTGATATCAAGATGGGATAGTACTGAGCAGATCTGAAGATCATCATTTGCAAAGAAGGATAATCATACCTTCTGATGATGCATTTAATGATATGTAATTTTTGTCATCTAACAAACTATTGTGAAGAATCACAGGCAAGGAAAAAGAAGGTTTAATGCAGTCACATGACAGGTTCCAGTCTCCCATAGGACATGTACTAGAAGCCTAGCTATGTAAAGGTAGAATTACTAGTAGTGTCTAGATCAGAAAACTGTTTTAGGGGCTAAACCAAGTGCATAAATACATTAATTCTAGCACTCTTCTGCTTTAAAAAAAAAAAACAGTAGTTTTAACAGGTTAAAATATGATCCATTTATTTTTTTCATCTTTGTAGAATGAAGTTAATGGAAAGTATTCTCTGCAGTCTCACTTTTTTTTCTCAAAAGTCTGATGTCAAATGTGGGAGAAGTTTATAGTCTCTGCTATAGACTGAGGGGATGAATGCACATTCCACTCATTTAGATTGTTAGTCGAATTCTTTTCACTGTAGATGGAAATGACAGGCTTCCTTACTAACTACCTATGGAGGTTCTTTCTTGGCTTTTCAAATGGTGTTTTAATTTCTCATAGGTGAATCTCTTCTTCCATTTCTAAATGTGAATGCCAGTCATGTTATTGTTCTAACTGGTATCTTGTTTGTTTGATATTTTACTGCTCTGTTTACTTCCTTCTACTTTTTACTTGCCTCTCTTTTCCTGTTTTTTTTTTTAATTGTAAGGCACTTTTAGTTGAAGTACATAATAAATATCTAATGAATATCTATGTATATCCATACATATATGTATAAACATACAAACACACAAACACATACTCGACCAAATGTGTGCACATGCATATGTATGTGAAATGAGAAAGATGTAGCTAGTTTTACATTTATGTAGTTTTAAAAAATTCACACAGATTCTGGGCCTTATGTTGAGAATTGTGATCTTGGCCACAGTAAAATATAGAGCCACAATAATATTGTGTTTCTAGGGTATCTGATAGGTAACAGTAAGAATAGTTTACTAAATACAATTCTAAAATAGATGACATGATAACTTTTTAAATTTTTAACCAATTGAAACATAGATTATTTCTATTAGTAACTCTTATTCTTTCATGCTTTATACATGGTTTCTTCGGTACATTTATTATATCCCTCTCTTATTTCTTCTCCTCCCTTCACAGGATCCCATTTTTCCTACAAACCTATTTCTTCTATTTACTAGTTATAATTTTGCTTAGGTTCATATAGAATTTCCTGAGTGTCCGTTGTTTGAAACTAAGTTTGGGACCAAACTTCAGAGCCTACTGGTCCATCACTGGCTGTACAGTTGGCTACTACTCTTCTACTTGCCACAGTGTCTGTCAGCTGACAATAGATCAGCAATAGACCATAGAACCCTTCCCGCTCTAGAGCTACTGATTAGGAGGTCAACTGATATGGACGCAGTGTTAAATGTTCACAGCTGCCATGAGTTTACAATTGCCATGCCTGTGTGTTGTTTAGAAGATGTAGTTATAATCCCATTTTCCCATTCTCTGCATCTTAATTTCTTTCGCTACTTCTGTAATATCCCCCAAGCTTTAAAGGAGTGAAATATATAGGGATATATAAACAAAGGTTATTTATTTTCTGAAAGTTTATGCAAGAACAGGTGTTTCTATTTACCTCTGTTTACCACAAAGAAAGGGCTTTCTGTTTAATGCTGAGAATATCCTTTGTCTATGGGTAAGGCAGATATTTAAAGAGTTGTCTATTTCTATGTCATTCCGGGCAAGAAGTCATCTTGATTTCTTCACTTTTGGACTCATACCACTTTAGTCATAGCTTGTGGACCAGGTCTATAGTATCAGAACTGGATTCCTTCTTCTAAGAAAAGCTGTGATTTCAATCAGGGAACGGTTGGTGGCAATTAAAGTCATGTAACTGTTTCATCAATAAACACATCTTTCAGGCACATTCATATTATAGTTCATAGTGTACACAGCTGTCTGAGTACTTTGATACATTTAGTCCACAGCATCCTGTATAGTTCTGTTGGGGACCATGAGAAATATACATCAGGAAGGAATCTTCAGCAGCAGCCAGCTTTATTTTTCTTTATGTTGTTTCCATAGTCTACAGTCAGAATATCAGTATGGCTTTAGCAACTAGTATGTGTGGGTACTCAAGAGGAGTAGATGGAGTCAGTACTGTGTTTGGAATCTTAGAATTCGCTAAGGATTTTTGTCTTATATTATCCTTGATTTTGATGACTGTTGTTTGTTTATTTCCTTTGCCCTATTGTTTCTAGGACCAATGCTGTCTATTTTTGGTGGTGTATCAGCCTTCAAATTCATTTTATGCTTTTTAATTGTGTTATTAAGATTGCATGATTATCCTTCTTTGCAAATGATGATCTTCAGATCTGCTCAGTACCTTCCAATCTTGATATCAATGTCTTCTCTGTCCCTAGACCGAATAATTTGTAAAAATGTGAGAGATATTACCCAGAGAAGTTCCTGTGGTACTGCAGGAAAGGGGCCATATCAGAACTGTGTGCTTGAGGTTGTCTGATTCAGATATTAAGGGTGGAGCACACAGGCTTTTCAGCCCAACACTGTGGGATGTAAGTTCATATCAAACTGGATGTGCTTCTGCCATAACTCACATAAATAACCATATGAGTGTGCTCACTTCATTTGTTCTTATAATTATAATTTCTTAGTGTTGAATAGGTAGGTCTGTAATTGGGTGGGGTGTATCATAACATTTATTAACCATAAGACTATGATAAATGACAGAATCCTTCAGAAGTTCATTTTACTTACCTGCAAAAGGAAGGCAATAACCTGATCTATTAACTAGCATAGTGGCATTAATAGGACACTTTTTCTTAGATGATGAATTTCCCAGGTTTCTGAGATCTCAAGCATTCAGAGACTTCAGACTTTAATGAGCATAGTAATGGAAGAAATGATACTCCCTTTGTAATAGACTCTTTCTGACACATGAACTTCAGATGTTCTTGGTTCCGTAGGCAACTCTGTTTCCTCTGTTACTTTCTTGAATTACAGAAAATGATTTGACAGTTTTTATTGATTTAGTACACAAAACATAAATCTTTGAGGTGGATAAATTGTGTGGGCAATTTTCTTTCTTTTGGGATAATTTCTTTACTCAAAACATTACATTTTTTTCTGGGATAAAAATTGTTCACTAATGAAAAAACATTTATTTTTACAGTGAAAGAAGTGACTGTTTTAATGGCGTCATATCTATTGTATAGATAGTTGAAAGCTTTTTGTCTTGTTAGTTTTTTTACTTTCTCTGAAGCTCTTTTACTCTGCCTTGAATATTGTAACCATTGCACAAGTTTCCCTTAGATTAATGATGTTACTATTCCAGTGAACTTCACAACATTGTTCTGATTTTACCTAATAAACTATCATCACATGTCTAAATATCTCAGTAATACACCATGTATGTGTGTATGTATTTCTTTAGATCATTATGTTTAGCTCTTTGGTAATAATGAAAATAATATCTACTAATTATTTAAAACCTACATTTAAAACCTAAAACTATTGAGTATCTCACTATGTCAGTGATAAATTAGCAAAGATACAGATTATAACTGTCATGCTATTTCTCAAAAAAGTATTTTTCTTTGTGACATTTTATTTTAACATTACACATAAACTGAATTCACATCTCTTTCTAGAAGAAATGAGATTTTGACTTAAACCACACGGGTATGAAAGTAAGGTCAAGTTGAAGCCAAATCAATCTAAAAGATGCTGATCTATTACTGGAAAGTAGTGCTTGATATTTTTCTACCTGGGTAATAGAATTGGCTTTCCTTGCTCACTGAGAAACATCTATCTAGTTATAATAAAGCCTCTAATTTACTGATTTTACTTTGAAGATAAATTAGATGTAAAACACACATAATTGGATTTAAATGATTGAAACATTTTCTCTCCTTCTGAGAAAATAACAATCTTAAGCAAATAATACTTCTTATGACCAGTAAAAAAATGGACAAAATACATTAGTTTTTCCGTCATTTTCAGTATTTTGAGTATAAAGTCAAGATTTTAAAACTCATATTTTAAATAAATATCAACATTTATTTTATTCTCCTTAGCCAACTTTGCGAATTATGTCACAGAATTCCATCATTAGGATTTTTACCTTGCTCAAAAACTTTCTATCATACATTTACTATTATTAGATAGGAACTTTATTATCTTAATAATATAGAAATCTATTTGTGAGTAATATAGGAATACTATTTAGTTTAATTCCATAGAAATGAATGAACAAATTGATAAAGGAAGGTAAATCTAATAAAAATTTAGCTGCATGTTATTTTATGCAAAAGATATGTAGATATAAAGAAGAAAGCATCTTTCCTAGAGAAAAACCATACTTAAAAGAATACATTAACCTAGTATTGATGTATTACTATACAGGTGACAAAAATACATATTTAGTTGGTTTGATTGCTACTAAATTGTGCTTAAATTTTGTTTGGACTTATTTCTATATATGAACACATTTTAACTAGTATATGTGTTATAATTGAATATTAAATACATAGATGGTTTATATGCTGCAGTTATTCTCGTCTGCCCACATTACACATCAAACTAATAACCACACATCAAACTTTGAGTGTTAAGTTGCAAACTAGAGATATTTATAACAGGAAACAAATGAATTATCAACACCTAAATCTGAGGTACAAATAAAGGTTGGTGGCACTGGAAGGTTGGCCAACTTAAAACTCTCTCCAATATTTGAGAATAAAGTTAAATGTTTTTACTTATTATTTTCTTTTTTTGTTGTTCAATCAGTTTTGTTTGTTTGCTTGCTTGCTTTTACACTCCAGATTTTATTCCCCTTCAAGATCAGTCTTAAGGATCGAGGATAACTGAGATTGGTACAGAGTCATCCTTGTTGTCAGATTCTTCCAGCTTTTCCCTAATTCAACCACCAGAGTAAGAAGCTTCTATCCATTGGTTTGGTGCAAATGTCTACATGTGATTCTTTCAGTTGCTTGTTGGGTCTTTTGAAGGGCAGTGATGTTAGGCCCCATATGTAAGGGCTCTATAGTCTCAGTAATAGTGTTAGGCACTGGGGCCTCCCTTTGAGCTGAATCCCACTGTGCGCCTGTTGCTGGACTTCCTTTTTGTTTGTTTGTTTGTTTGTTTGTTTGTTTGTTTTTTGTTTTTGTTTTGTTTTTTTTCAGGCTCCTCTCCATTTCCATCCTTGCAGTTCTTCCAGACATGAACAATTATGGGTCAGAGCTTTTACTGTCAGGATAGCAACCCCATTACTCACCTGATGCTATGTTTTTCTGCTGGGGGTGGGCACTAAAAGTTTCCTCTCCCACTGTAGGGCATTTCATGTAAGGTCCCCACTTTGAGTCCTGAGAGTCTGTTGCCTTTCAGGTCTATGGTATATTCTGAAGGGTTCCCCTAACCTCCTACCTTCTGAGGTTTTCTGTTTCCATTCTTTCTGCAGGCCCTTAGGGCTTCAGTCCTTTCCCCCTACCCAGTACCATTACATGCTCCTCTCTCCCCCTCCGCCCATTTCTCCCATTTTCTCCCAGGTGGCTCCTTCCCTTACCTCACATGATTGCTGTCTTCTCCCTCTCAAGTAGGAATGAAACTTCTTCAATTGGGCCCTTCAACACGTTGAACTTTGTGAGTTCTGTGGACTGTATCTTAGGTATTCTGTAGTTTTGTTTTTGGCTAATAGCCACTTATTTGTGAGTACATACCATGGAAATCCTTTGGAGTCTGAGTTACTTCACTCAGAATGATATTTTCTAGTTTCATCCATTTGTCTACACAACTCAGGATGTTGGAGAGCTGAAAGTCAGCCTCCGGGTGCACTTACATACCTGAGAGCAGAGGTAAGACCAATTTTTTTGCTTCAAGTGAGCTGCCTGGTGGACTCAGGACACACAAAGGCAGAAGTCCTTTGGCACAGGTCACGTCTGGTTTCTGGCTGTGGCTGGAACTGAACTGATCCAATCCCACAGCTCTGTGCTCCCAAATCCTGTGGGGGAAGAGAGCTAATCACCCAGAAGTGCAGACAATCCTGAGACCACAGGACAGACAGCCACTTCTGCCCACCTTTGTCTACATTCCTGGCCCAAAAGGAAACTGCATAGTGCCTCTGGCCACAGAAATATAGGAGAAGTCAGCTGCAGGAACCCATTGTCCAGGTCTGTGCCCTGAACTGAAATGAACTAGTCAAATAGCTCCCTGCACTCAAATCCAGGGGGAAGAGAGATGGACCCTCAGAAGTGCAGACACTTCTGAGAAATCAGAGGACAGTAATATCTGCCCACATTCATGACCCAAGAGGAAATTGCCTAGTGCCATCTGTGCCCCCTGGGCAAAGGAACCTACGAGAAGTCAGCGGGAGGACCCTGCCAGTTCCTGCCTGTTCTAAGAGCTGAAAGTCAGCCTCCAGGAGCAACTAGACACCTTAGAGCAGAACACTCTGTCCCCAGAACTGGCTGGAAGAAAGCAGGAAAACAGGTCTACAGGAATTCTGATACTAGGCCTAAAGGAGGGTCAAGCCACTGTCAGAAACAGCAAGACACACTAACACCAAAGACAACCTGATGTCGAGAGGCAAGCACAGGAACCTAAGCAACAGAAACCAAGACTACTTAACATCATCAGAGCCCAGTTCACCCAACAAAGCAAATACTGGATATCAAAACACAGTGGAAAAGCAAGGTTTAAATTTAAAATCACATTCTATAATGATAATGGAGGAGTTTAAGGAGGACATAAATAACTCACTTAAAGAAATACATGACAACACAAGTAAACACATAGAAGACCTTAAAGAGGAAACACAAAAGTTCCTTAAAGAATTACAGGAAAATGCAACCAAAGTGGTGAAAGAATTGAACGAAACCATCCAGGATTTAAAAATGGAAATAGAAACAATAAAGAAATCATAAAGGCAGACAACCCTGGATATAGAAAACCTAAGGAAGAGACAAGGAGTCTAGATATAAACATCATCGACAGAATACAAGAGAGAGAAGAGAGAATCCCAGGGGCAGAAGATACAATAGAAACCATCAACACAACCATCAAAGATAACGTAAAATGCAAAAAGCACCTAGCCCAAAACATCCAGGAAATCCAGAACACAATGAGAAGATTAAACCTAAGGATAATAGGTATAGAAGAGAATGAAGACTCCCAACTTAAAGGGTCAGTAAATTCTTCACAAAATTATAGAAGAAAACTTCTAACCTAAAGTAAGAGATGTCCATAAATATACAAGTCTACAGAACTCCAAAGAGATTGGACCAGAAAAGAAATTCCTCCTGTCAGATAATAGTCAAAACACCAAATTCATGAGACAAAGAAAGAATATTAAAAGCAGTAAGGGGGAGACTTGAGCCTCGGGACCACAGGTAGGAACAACTTTTCTGCTGCAGACGACCTGACTGGTGACCTCTGGACACACAGAGGCAAGGTTCCTCTGGGACCAGACACTTCCGGTTTTTAGCAGGAGTCCCAATCTCACGCTCCCTGCCTCCAGCTCACTGCTCCCAGACCCTGTGGGAGAGAGAGATCACCGCAGAGACAGGTGGGGACTCCTGAGACTGCAAAGCAGAGGAGACCACCAACACTGCCCATCCCTGCCCACATCCCTGGCCCAAGAGGAAACTGTATACAGCCTCTGGGTTCCCTTGGATAAGGACACAGGAGCAGGAAATCCGCTGCATCTGAGACACCGCTGGAACCTGAAGGGACCGACCAGATAAACAGTTCTCTGCACCCAAATCCTGTGGAAGGGAGAGCTGGGCCTTCAGAGAGGCAGACACGCCTGGGAAACCAGAAGAGACTACACTCTGCCCACATCTCTGACTCCAGAGGAAAACACCAAATGCCATCTGGAACCCTGGTGCACAGAAGCTCCTGGAAGAGGCAGCGCAGATCTTGCTGGTTACTGCCATCGTGGAGAGCTCAAAAGCAACACCCCACAAGCAAACCTGGGCCTCAGGACCACAGGTAAGACAAACCTTCCAGCTCCAAGCAACCTGCTTGGTGAACTCAAGACACAGGCCCACAGGAACACCTGAAGACCTGTAGATAGGAAAAACTACATGCCCGAAAGCAGAACACTCTGTCCCCATAACTGACTGAAAGAAAACAGGAAAACAGAACTACAGCACTCCTGACACACAGGCTTATAGGACAGTCTAGCCACTGTCAGAAACAGCAGAAAAAAGTAACACTAGAGATAATCTGATGGCAAGAGGCAAGTGCAGGAACCCAAGCAACAGAAACCAAGACTACATGGCATCATCAGAGCCCAATTCTCCCACCAAAGCAAACACGGAATATCCAAACACACCAGAAAAGCAAGACCTAGTTTCAAAATCATATTTGATCATGATGCTGGAGGACTTCAAGAAAGACGTGAAGAACTCCCTTAGAGAAAAAACAGGAAAACATAAATGAACAAGTAGAAGCCTACAGAGAGGAATCACAAAAATCCCTGAAAGAATTCCAGGAAAACATAAATAAACAAGTAGAAGCCTATAGAGAGGAATCACATAAATCCCTGAAAGAATTCCAGGAAAACACAATCAAACAACTGAAGGAATTAAAAATGTAAATAGAAGCAATCAAGAAAGAACACATGGAAACAACCCTGGATATAGAAAACCAAAGGAAGAGACAAGGAGCTGTAGATACAAGCATCACCAAGAGAATACAAGAGATAGAAGAGAGAATCTCAGGAGCAGAAGATTCCATAGAAATCATCGACTGAACTGTAAAAGATAATGTAAAGCAGAAAAAGCTACTGGTCCAAAACATACAGGATATCAAGGATTCAATGAGAAGATCAAACCTAAGGATAATAGGTATAGAAGAGAGTGAAGACTCCCAGCTCAAATGACCAGTAAATATCTTCAACAAAATCATAGAAGAAAACTTCCCTAACCTAAAAAAAGAGATACCCATAGGCATACCAGAAGCCTACAGAACTCCAAATATATTGGACCAGAAAAGAAACACCTCCCGACACACAATAGTCAAAACACCAAATGCACAAAATAAAGAAAGAATATTAAAAGCAGTAAGGGAAAAAGGTCTAGTAACATATGAAGGCAGACCTATCAGAATCACACCAGACTTTTCGCCAGAGACTATGAAAGCCAGATGGACAGATGTAATACAGACCCTAAGAGAACACAAATGCCAGCCCAGGTTACTGTATCCTGCAAAACTCTCAATTAACATAGATGGAGAAACCAAGATATTCCATGACAAAACCAAATTTACACAATATCTTTCTACATATCCAACACTACAAAGGATAATAAATGGTAAAGCCCAACATAAGGAGGCAAGCTACACCCTAGAAAAAGCAATAAACTAATCGTCTTGACAACAAAACAAAGAAAAGTAAAGCAAACAAATATAACCTCACATCCAAATATGAATATAACAGGAAGCAATAATCACTATTCCTTAATATCTCTCAACATCAATGGTCTCAACTCCCCAATAAAAAGGCATAGATTAACAAACTGGATATGCAATGAGGACCCTGCATTCTGCTGCCTACAGGAAACACACCTCAGAGACAAAGACAGACACTACCTCAGAGTGAAAGGCTGGAAATCAACTTTCCGAGCAAATGGTCAGAAGAAGCTAGCAGGAGTAGCCATTCTAATATCAAATAAAATTAAATTTCAACTAAAAGTCATCAAAAAAGATAAGGAAGGACACTTCATATTTATCAAAGGAAAAATCCACCAAGAAAAACTCTCAATCCTAAATATCTATGCCCAAATACAAGGGCACCTACATACATAAAAGAAACCTTACTAAAGCTCAAAACATACAATGACTCTCACACAATAATAGTAGGAGATTTCAACACCCCACTCTCATCAATGGACATATCATGGAAACAGAAATTAAACAGAGATGTAGACAGACTAAGGAAAGTCATGAACCAAATGGACTTAACAGATATTTATACAACATTCTATCCTAAAGCAAACGGATATACATTCTTCTCACCACATCATGGTACTTTCTCCAAAATTGATCATATAATTGGTCATTAAACAGGCCTCAACAGATACAGAAAGATAGAAATAATCCCATGCGTCCTATCAGACCACCACGGGCTAATGCTGGTCTTCAGCAAAAATAAGGGAAGAAAAAGCCACAAATACATGGAAGTTGAACAATGCTCTACTCAATGATAACCTGGTCAAGGAAGAAATAAAGAAAGAAATTAAAGACTTCTTAGAATTTAATGAAAATGAAGGTACAACATACCCAAAGTTATGGGACACAATGAAAGCTGTGCTAAGAGGAAAACTCATAGCGCTGAGTGCCTGCAGAAAGAAACAGGAAAGAGCATATGTCAGCAGCTTGACAGCTCAAATAAATCAGTTGCCTTCCTCTACACAAAAGAGAAACAAGCCGAGAAAGAAATTAGGGAAATGACACCCTTCATAATAGACCCAAAAAATATAAAGTACCTCGGTGTGACTTTAACCAAGCAAGTAAAAGATCTGTACAATAAGAACTTCAAGACACTGAGGAAAGAAATTGAAGAAGACCGCAGAAGATCGAAAGATCTCCCATGCTCATGGATTGGCAGGATTAATATAGTGAAAATGGCCATTTTACCAAAAGCAATCTACAGATTCAGTGCAATACCCATCAAAATACCAATCCAATTCTTCAAAGAGTTAGACAGAACATTTGCAAATTCATCTGGAATAACAAAAAACCCAGGATAGCTAAAACTATTCTCAACAATAAAAGGACTTCAGGGGGAATCACTATCCCTGAACTTTAGCAATATTACAGAGCAATAGTGATAAAAATTGCATGATATTGGTACAGAGACAGAAAGATAGGCCAATGGAACAGAATTGAAGACCCAGAAATGAACCCACACACCTATGGGCACTTGAGTTTTGACAAAGGAGCCAAAACCATTCAATGGAAAATAGATACCATTTTGAGCAAATGGTGCTGGGTAAACTGGAGGTCAACATGTAGAAGAATGCAAATCGATCCATGCTTATCACCCTGTACAAAGCTTAAGTCCAAGTGTATCAAGGACCTCCACATCAAACCAGATACACTCAAACTAATAGAAGAAAAACTAGGGCAGCATCTAGAACACATGGGCACTGGAAAAAATTTCCTGAACAAAACAACAATGGCTTATGCTCTAAGATCAAGAATTGACAAATGGGATCTCATAAAACTACAAAGCTTCTGTAAGGCAAAGGACACTGTGCGTAGGACAAAACGGCAACCAACAGATTGGGAAAAGATCTTTACCAATCCTACAACAAATAGAGACCTTATATCCAAAATATACAAAGAACTCAAGAAGTTAGACCGCAGGGAGACAAATAACCCTATTAAAAATGGGGTTCAGGAAAGATCTCCCATGCTCATGCATTGGCAGGATTAATATAGTAAAAATGGCCATTTTACCAAAAGCGATCTACAGACTCAATGCAATCCCCATCAAAATACCAATCCCATTCTTCAAAGAGTTAGACAGAACAATTTGCAAATTCATCTGGAATAACAACAAACCCAGGATAGCTAAAGCTATCCTCAACAATAAAAGGACTTCAGGGGGAATCACTATCCCTGAACTCAAGCAGTATTACATAGCAATAGTGATAAAAACTGCATGGTATTGGTACAGAGACAGACAGATAGACCAATGAAATAGAATTGAAGACCCAGAAATGAACCCACACACCTATGGTCACTTGATTTTTGACAACGGAGCCAAAACCATCCAATGGAAAAAAGATAGCATTTTCAGCAACTGGTGCTGGTACAACTGGAGGTCAACATGTAGAAGAATGCAGATTGATCCATGCTTATCACCCTGTACAAAGCTTAAGTCCAAGTGTATCAAGGACCTCCACATCAAATCAGATACACTCAAACTAATAGAAGAAAAACTAGGGAAGCATCTGCAACACATGGGCACTGGAAAAAATTTCCTGGACAAAATACCAATGGCTTATGCTCTAAGATCAAGAATCGACAAATGGGATCTCATAAAACTGCAAAGCTTCTGTAAGGCAAAGGACACTGTGGTTAGGACAAAACGGCAACCAACAGATTGGAAAAAGATCTTTACCAATCCTACAACAGATAGAGGCCTTATATCCAAAATATACAAAGAACTCAAGAAGTTAGACCGCAGGGAAACAAATAACCCTATTAAAAAATGGGGCTCAGAGCTAAACAAAGAATTCACAGCTGAGGAATGCCGAATGGCTGAGAAACACCTAAAGAAATGTTCAACATCTTTAGTCATAAGGGAAATGCAAATCAAAACAACCCTGAGATTTCACCTCGCACCAGTGAGAATGGCTAAGATCAAAAACCCAGGGGACAGCAGATCCTGGCGAGGATGTGGAGAAAGAGGAACACTCCTCCATTGTTGGTGGGATTGCAAACTGGTACAACCATTCTGGAAATCAGTCTGGAGGATCCTCAGAAAATTGGACATTGAACTGCCTGAGGATCCAGCTATACCTTTCTTGGGCATATACCCAAAAGATGCCCCAACATATAAAAAAGACACGTGCTCCACTATGTTCATTGCAGCCTTATTTATAATAGCCAGAAGCTGGAAAGAACCCAGATGCCCTTCAACAGAGGAATGGATACAGAAAATGTGGTACATCTACACAATGGAATATTACTCAGCTATCAAAAACAACGAGTTTATGAAATTCGTAGGCAAATGGTTGGAACTGGAAAACATCATCCTGAGTGAGGTAACCCAATCACAGAAAGACATACATGGCATGCACTCATTGATAAGTGGCTATTAGCCCAAATGCTTGAATTACCCTAGATGCCTAGAACAAATGAAACTCAAGACGGATGATCAAAACGTGAATGCTTCACTCCTTCTTTAAAAGGGGAACAAGAATACACTTGGCAGGGAAGAGAGAGGCAAAGATTAAAACAGAGACTGAAGGAACACCCATTCAGAGCCTGCCCCACATGTGGCCCATACATATACAGCCACCCAATTAGACAAGATGGATGAAGCAAAGAAGTGCAGACTGACAGGAGCCGGATGTAGATCGCTCCTGAGAGACACAGCCAGAATACAGCAAATACAGAGGCGAATACCAGCAGCAAACCACTGAACTGAGAATAGAACCCCCGTTGAAGGAATCAGACAAAGAACTGGAAGAGCTTGAAGGGGCTCGAGACCCCATATGTGCAACAATGCCAAGCAACCAGAGCTTCCAGGGACTAAGCCACTAACTAAAGACTATACATGGACTGACCCTGGACTCTGACCTCATAGGTAGCAATGAATATCCTAGTAAGAGCACCAGTGGAAGGGGAAGCCCTGGGTCCTGCTAAGACTGAACCCCCAGTGAACTAGACTGGTGGCGGGATGGCGGCAGTGGGGGAAGGGTTGGGAGGGGAACACCCATAAGGAAGGGGAGGGGGAGGGTGATGTTTGCCCGGAAACCGGGAAAGGGAATAACTCTCGAAATGTATATAAGAAATACTCAAGTTTATAAAAAAAAAAAAAAAAACTAATACTGCTCTGTAAAATTATTTCTCAGAAATCATGTAAAAAAATGGGGTTCAGAGCTAAACAAAGAACTCACAGCTGAGGAATGCCAAATGGCTGAGAAACACCCAATGAAATGTTCAACATCTTTAGTCATAAGGGAAATGCAAATCAAAACAATCCTGAGATTTTCACCTCAGACCAGTGAGAATGGCTAAGATCAAAAACTCAGTTGACAACAAATGCTGGCGAGGATGTGGAGAAAGAGGAACACTCCTCCATTGTTAGTGGGATTGCTAACTGGTACAACCATTCTGGAAATCAGTCTGGAGGTTCCTCAGAAAATTGGACATTGAACTACCTGAGGATCCAGCTATACCTATCTTGGGCATATACCCACAAGGTGCCCCAATATATAAAAAAGACACGTGCTCCACTATATTCATAGCAGCCTTATATAACCAGAAGCTGTAAAGAATCCAGAAGCCCTTCAACAGAGGAATGGATACAGAAAATGTGGTACATCTACACAATGGAATATTACTCAGCTATCAAAAACAATGCCTTTATGAAATTCATAGACAAATGGTTGGAACTGGAAAATATCATCCTGAGTGAGCTAACCCAATCACTGAAAAACACACATGGTATGCACTCATTGATAAGTGGCTATTAGTCAAAATGCTTGGATTACCCAAGATGCATAGAACACATGAAACTCAAGATGGATGATCAAAATGTGAATGCTTCACTCCTTCTTTAAAGGGGGAACAAGAATATCCTTGGCAGGGAATAGAGAGGCAAAGATTAAAACAGAGAAAGAAGGAACACCCATTCAGAGCCTGCCCCACATGTGGCCCATACATACACAGCCATCCAATTAGACAAGTTATATGAAGCAAAGAAGTGCAGGCCGACAGGAGCCAGATGTAGATCTCTCCTGAGAGACACAGCCAGAATACAGCAAACACAGAGCTGATACCAGCAGCAAACCACTGTACTAAGAGCAGGACCCCCGTTGAAGGAATCAGAGAAAGAACTGGAAGAGCTTGAAGGGGCTCGTGATCCCTTATGCACAACAATGTCAAGCACCTAGAGTTTCCAGGGACTAAGCCACTACCTAAAGACTGAAGGGTTAAAATTTCCAAAAGTTAGTCATGAACAAAGTCCAGACATGCCTGAGAGAATTTGAGATAGGGCTCACTGGCCCGACTATCAACTCCCAAGGACACTGGCCATCTGGAGCCACCCCCTCCCCTTCCTTCACTCCCTGAGGATGGGTCATCCCCCTGCTGCAGTGAGATGAGTTGCCCTGCCCACATTGCTGAGATGCTAGATTACACGTATGCTTTGTTGATGTAACTCCGTGCCAAAAGTAACTGTGTACCCTTTGTATTAGCCAATTATGTGTATTCACACGAAACCCCTGGTTTTCCCTATATAAGCTCCTGCCTAGAGAGGCTCGGGGCTTGACTCAATCTCCTATGTGAGATACGTGTCAGCCCGAGATCTCGTAAATAAAACTGCCTCTTGTTGATTACATCAAGACCGGCTTCTCGTGTTTCCTGGGGTACCTCAACCCGTGACTGGAGCGAGAGTCTCCCCAAGTCTGGGGGTCTTTCATTGGGGGCTCGTCCGGGATAGGAGCGTAACCCCCGGAGATCCGAATGCCTCTTGGAGGTACGTTAGTGTGAGTGCTGGAAAGCGGCCGCTGTGTGAGTGTGAGAGTAGTGTGTGTGTGAATTAATTCCTGTAGTCTGTGTTTTTCAGTACCGGTTTAAGGTCTTGGTGCACTGTCTGGGCAGAAGAAGACTTCCCACTCCGTTGTTTTTGAGTGCACTCGAGTGGATGGGCTTCCCACCCCGTTGTTTTTGAGTGCACTCGGGTGGATGGGCTTCCCACCCCGTTGTTTTTGAGTGCACTCGGGTGGATGGGCTTCCCACTCCGTTGTTTTTGAGTGCACTCGGGTGGATGGGCTTCCCACTCCATTGTTTTTGAGTGCACTCGGGTGGATGGGCTTCCCACCCCGTTGTTTTTGAGTGCACTCGGGTGGATGGGCTTCCCACCCCGTTGTTTTTTAGTACACTTGGGTAGATGGGCTTCCTACCCCATATTTAAGTGTGCTTGGGTGGAAGGGCTTTTCACCCCGGACAGACGCCTGTGAGTAGGTACTGGGTTTCTACTTCGAATAGCTGTTTTCTTTTTGTTCTTTTTTTAGATAGCGGAAGTGAGGACGCCCCAGCTCTGGGAGACGTCCCATGAGCCGACTTTTGTCGGGAGGACCCGGCAGGTGACCGTCAAAGAGATCTGACTGTGACTTGACTTCGGAGGTCGTGTTCGGCTGCCTATTTAAGTATAGGCATAGACAAGTGTGCTTAGATGTGTTAGTGTCTGTTGTCTGTATTCTGTTTCTGTGTTTGGTATCCCAGAAGCAGCTAAGGTTAAGCTGCAGTTTGGGCCAGGTACTGAAGGTACCAGGCATCTGTGGAAATTGGTTATAGGATGCTTTGTCTTGGTCTTGTTTGTCTGGTTTGTTTTCTGTGGTATTGTCCAGTGTCTTTTTGGCTTTTGTTTCATTTTTGGACTTGGACTGACAACTGTGTTTGAAATCTTGGACTGATGACTGTGTTTGAAATCATGAAACTGTTTGCTTTGTTTGTCAAGGAGTTTTACTTGGTCCTCTTGGTGCTTAACTTAAAAGTTAAAAATAATTTGCTTGAGAGAAATTGTTTTCTGCCGGGGAGTTTTATCTTTCTCTCTTGAGCCTCCTCCCCAAGGAGAGCTGCCCCTCTCTTTACTCCCATTGTCCAGCCCAGCTGCTGTTAACCGTTGTGTATGAAGGACTCCAGGTTAGCGAGTGATCCGTCTGAAGCAGGCATTAACAAGAACCTGAAAGCTTTACCTTAGATCCTGAAGAAAAATTCTCCCTGTGGCTTAAACATTCACAGCTTCTAAGGAAGGGACAACACAGAGTAGGGAAATGTAGGGGCTGAGGGTGGCAAGCTACAGGCTGCGCGTGGGCAACAGCGCAGCTCTGGCCAAGTCAGCACAAGAGGAGTTTCAAGGTAAGGAGGCTGGCTGGGGTTGGCGCTTTGACAACAAAGATAGCGTAGATTTAGTGGTTGTATTTTGGCCCTGAAAAAAAAAATTCCAGTTGCTGCCTTCAGTGGCCAGACCTTCAACACTTGCTCACAAAAGGAGAGTGTTCATTAAGAGAAGTTCATTAAGGGAGCCTGCCTTATCTGCTGGCCCTATTCCAAGAGAGGAGTTGATCTCCAACATTAAGTAACCTTCCCTGATAGTCATCATTGACATGGAGAGTGCCTTTGATCCTATCCCCACAGCAGCCAGTTCCTGCCCCTGAGGTCAAAATGCCCCAGGTTGGGGGGCAGAGAAGCCCCTAAAATAGTTTCAAAGAATCTGCAACAAACTGTGAAGAACTTTGTTTTGTCAGTCAAAATTTAGAATTCAGTCTTTGGCTGTGGCCAAGGTCAGGATTAATCTTTTCTTTTCCATGGGCCTTTAACCCAGTGAGACAGCTTGGTAAAGGACTACTACTACAGTCCTGATAGCCCCAGGTGAACTGGTTACAATTCTTTTGTCAGCCACTTAGTATCTAACACCCAGGTTCTAACCCTCTCTCCATCCTTTTGTTATTAGTTCTTACTAGAAGCCTAGTGTCCTTCAGAGGCTGGGTTTTTTGAGAGACAGAGCCACTGAGCTGACACTGAAGGGAGGTACTTCTTAAGTAAAATCTAAGTCCAGAGAGATAGTCGATAACAGATCAGCTGCCTCTCTGCTTGCCTTTCTGTTTCACAGGAACAAAGCTTGTGCTTATTTCTACAACGGCCTTTTTGTCCCAAGAAGGCCTCCTGGTTTAGCTGTGTGACTAAATGCTATTTGTCCTCTTCAGTGGACCTCTATTCTCAAGATTCCCTTGTTTTCTCACCATCCCATTTGAGATGCTTGTTAGTAACTGTTACAGGTCTTCTTTACCACCCAGGAAAGACGGAATCCTACTAGAGGCCAGAAAAAATGTTCCAGACACGGATGGAAGGCCCTCACTTCTGCCTGTTGACTTCAAAACGCCTAAAGGTTGGGAGTGCCAGGTCTGCTGCCAGGCTCCAAGGGTGGGTCTCAGAAGGGCTAGAAAATGCCCCACCAATTTGGCTAAAGTAAGAAAAAGATATAAAGAAAAAGATACAGAAACTTGAAGGGTTTAGCTAAGTCACTGAGAGAGTTGTTGTAAGTTGCAGAGAAAATAAGGTTGATATATGGTTCAGGGTCGGTGCACAAAAGTAGACAGCAACTAATAGCTGTAGAAGATACAGATAGAGAGACTGAGGAAGAGAAAGAGACAAGAGAGGAACATATACTGGCCACAGTAGTTAGGGAACCTAGGAAGATAGTACCTGGCAACAGAAGAGAATTCCTGGCTAAAGATCAGTGTGCCTAATACGAAGAAAAAGGACACTGGGTCAGGGACTGCCCAAGAAAGAACAAGAGGGGCCACTGGAGAGCTTCTTGGTCCTAGAGTGCTGGCTATGTACAGAGATAGAAGGGAAGTGTGGATACAGGGACCCAATGCTCTGTGCTCCTATGCCCCCCCCAGTGGGTCAATATCCAAAGACTTTGAGTGCAAGGGGCTACTGGCAACGAACAATACTTATGGACTGCCCGAAGAACAGTGGACCTTGGCGTGGGCCGGGTAACCCACCCACTAGTTCATGGTCATCCCTGACTGCCCCTATCCCTTGCTCATGAGAAAATTGCTCTCCAAAATGGCTTGTGTGGGCTAAAATGGCTGGGTGAGGCCATGTGTATGCATATCTACAGACTGTGTATGTGGAGCTTAAGACCTGTCTCAGTGCACCAGTACCTGATGCTGGGAGATGTGTGTATGTGGCTTAGTGCCGTTCTGCCTGGAACACATCATTCCTGCCAGCTGGGCTCTGACAATTATCACCCAATCCAGGACTTAAACTGCGGTGGAGTGGCTGATGTTTTGCCTTTAAATGAAATGTCCCAGAGGATGGGATCACTGATCAGATGACATGGACTAGATTCTCCACCTGTTGGGGGCAATCTGGTCACCTTGCTGCCCAATCCTGACCTGGAGCCACCACAGCACAAGTGTCAAGCACTGGCAGAAGCCCATGGGTGGAGGAAAGACCTCTGCGACTGGCTGATTGACCCCTGCTGAAAGCCGAGGACCTTGTCCACAGACGGGAACAGTTCTCTTCATGAAGGTCAGAGATAAGTGGGTGCTGCCGTGGTGGACAACACAATGTCATCTGGGATGGTTGAACTTCTACCCCCCAGCACATCAGCGCTGCAGATGCCTTTACCATCTCTTGGATGCCCTGGTGAAGCCAACAACTGTGAGTACTATTCGTTGCTCAGGATATCAGAAGGAAGAGATTCAGTGGCATAGGACAGTAACAAAGCAGATAAAGTGGCTCAGAAAATGGCTATGCAGGAGCCTATCCTGGTTACAGGCCTACAAGAGACAGCCACTGGGAACTGGGATTGGACTAAGAGACGGCCTCTACAATCACCAAGAAGATACTGGAAGAAATCTTTCCCCCGATTTGGAATGCCCAAGGTAATCTGGTCAGACAATGGCCCTACTTTCGTTGCCAAGGTAAGCCAGGGTGTGGCCAAGTATTTAGAGGTTGATTGAAAATTACATTATATTTACAGACCTCAAAGTTCAAGACAGGTAGAGTAAATAAATAAAACTCTAAAAGAGACTCTGACCAAATTAAATTGACCATGGAGACTGGCACAGACTGGGTGACACTCCTTCCCTCTCGCTCTCTTCAGAGCAAGAAATATCCCTTCCAGATTCAGCTTTACCCCCTTTGAGATCTTATATGGGGCCTCAGATCCTCTGACTGTATTAGATGATGTTACTGAACCAACATGTCATAGTAATAATGATTTATGTGTCAGGCTAAAAGACCTACAGGTGATACAGAAAGAAATCTGCTCACAGCTGGCAGCAGCCTATGCCCCAGGGACCTACAAGACATCTCATCTGTTCCAGGTCGGAGACTGTAGGTACATACAATGACACGGAGCCCAGACACTCGAGCCTCGCTGGAAAGGACCGTACCTGGTGCTGCTGACCACCCTGACAGCCGTCAATTCTCAGCCCTCACCAGCCACATACTAGCCGTTGGGGCTGAGAGCAGGGACCTAGAGGGACACTCAGATCTTCAAAAAGCTCCCTAGACTTGCACATCAGATAAGTGGATACATCAGAGACGTGACTGGGATGTTGCTATAATGCTCACTTGAGGAGTGTGCTTTAGAAACAAGAATTTCATGTTTGCCCTTGGTTCCATCGAGAAAAATATAGAGATAGGCTTGATTTCTATTACAAATGATGTAACATTACATATGTGAATACTCCTAACACTTCTTGGGACTGTGCCTCAGGGACCATAAGTTTAAAAGTTCTAAGATAGTCATGACCTTGGTGTATAGGTTTAGATTGTGTTCAGATTGGAATCCTAAAGACTTTTTAGCTGACCTCCAAGAATACCTAACCTCCCTCTCAGAGGTAGTCCTTCAAAATAGGAGAAGATTAGACCTGATATTCCTTAAAGAAAGAGGGCTATGTGCTGCTTTGAGAGAAGAATGTTGTTTTTACCTCGATCACTCCGGGACCATTCTATGGCTAAACTTAGGGAGAGGTTGGACAAGAGACGACGAGAACGAGAAACCACTGATAACTGGTTTCAAAGCTGGTTCGATAGGTCCCCATGGCTTACCACCCTGCTGTCAGCCTTAGCTGGTCCCTTGATTATCCTCCTCCTTTTGCTCACTTTTGGGCCCTACATCATTAATTGCCTTTTAGCTTTTGTCAGGGAGCGGATTAGTGCTATACATGTCCTTATGTTGAGACAACAGTATCGGGCTATATCGGGCTATACGGGATGAAGAGCCTCTAGACGCTAGACTCGTAGTTCTAAGATTAGGACTATTCACAAGGAGTAGAGGGGAATGAAGGGTTAAAATTTCTAAAAGTTAGTCATGAACAAAGTCCAGACATGCTTGAGAGAATTTGAGATAGGGCTCACTGGCCCGACTATCAACTCCCAAGGACACTGGCCATCTGGAGCCACCCCCTCCCCTTCCTTCACTCCCTGAGGATGGGTCATCCCCCTGCTGCAGTGAGATGAGTTGCCCTGCCCACATTGCTGAGATGCTAGATTACACGTATGCTTTGTTGATGTAACTCCGTGCCAAAAGTAACTGTGCACCCTTTGTATTAGCCAATTATGTGTATTCACACGAAACCCCTGGTTTTCCCTATATAAGCTCCTGCCTAGAGAGGCTCGGGGCTTGACTCAATCTCTTGTGTGAGATACGTGTCAGCCCGAGATCTCGTAAATAAAACTGCCTCTTGTTGATTACATCAAGACCGGCTTCTCGTGTTTCCTGGGGGTACCTCAACCCATGACTGGAGCGAGAGTCTCCCCAAGTCTGGGGGTCTTTCAAGACTATACATGGACTGACCCTGGACGCTGACCTCATAGGTAGCAATGAATAGCCTAGTAAGATCACCAGTGGAAGGGGAAGCCCTTGGTCCTGCTAAGACTGAACCCCCAGTGAACGTGATTCTTGGGGGGAGGGCGGCAATGGTTGGAGGGTGGGTAGGGGAACACCCATAAAGAAGGGGAGGGGGGACTAGGGATATGTTTGCTCTGAAACCGGGAAAGGGTATAACATTCTAAATGTAAGTAAGAAATACTCAAGTTAATTTAAAAAAAAAAAGCAGTAAGGGGAAAAGTCATGTAACATGTAAAGGCAGACATATAAGAATTACACCAGAATCTCACCAGAGACTATGAAAGTGAGAAGATCCTGGGTAGATGTCACACAAACCCTAAGAGAACACAAATGCCAGCCCAGGCTACTATATTCAACAAAACTCTCAATTAACATAGATGGAGAAACAAAGATATTCCATGATAAACAAAATTTATACAATATCTTTCTACAAATCCAGCCCTACAAGGTAAGTAGATGGATAATGCCCACTCAAGGATGGAAGCTACATGCTATAAAACAAGAAAGTAATCTCCTTGCAACGAAACCAAAGGAAAACAGACACACAAACATAATTCCACCTCTAAATACAAAAATAACAGGAAGCAACAATCAATATTTTTTTAATATCTCTCAATATCAATTGACTTAATGCCCACCAAAAAATGACATAGACTAACAGACTGAATACTTAAGGAGGACCCAGCATTTTGCTGCATACAGGAAACATACCTCAGAGACAAAGACAGACACTAACTCAGGGAAAAAGGCTGGGAAACAACTTTCCAAGCATATGGTCCAAAGAAATAAGCTAGAGTAGTCATTTTAATATTGAATAAAATTGACTTTCATTCAAAAATAATCAAAAAAGATGAGGAAAGATACTTCATATTCATCAAAGAAATCCACCAAGATGAACTCTCAATCCTAAATATCTATGTTCCAAATATAAGGGAATTTTCATTCATAAAAGAAACCTTATTCGGTCCCCATCGCCGAAAAAAAAAAAAAAGAAACCTTATTAAAGCTAAAAGCATACATTGCACCTCACAGAATAATAGTAGGAGATTTCAACACCCTACTCTCATCAATGGACAGATCATGTAAACAGCAATTAAACAAAAACATAGACAAATTAAGAAATATTCTGAACCAAATGGATTTAACAGATATTTATAGAACATTCCACCCTAAAAACAAAGGATATACCTTCTTCTCATCAACTCATTGCACCTTCTCCAAAATTGACCATATATTTGGTCACAAAACAGGCCTCAGCACATACATGAAGATAGACATAATCCCATGCATCATATCAGATCACCACAGATTATTTCTGGTCTTCAATAACAACAATAAAAACAGAGAGTCTACATATACATGGAAGTTGAACAACACTCTACTCAATGATAACTTGGTCAAGGAAGAAATAAAGAAGAGAATTAAAAACTTCTTTGAATTTAATGAAAATGAAGGTACAATATACCCAACATTATGGGAAGCAATGAAAGCTGTGCTAATAGGAAAGTTCATAGCTTGGAGTGCTTCCAAATAGAAACAGGAGAGAGAGCATACAATAGTAGCTGGCACCACACCTTATAGCTCTGGAACAAAAAGAAGCAAATACACCCAAGAAAAGTAGAAGGCAGAGAATAGACAAATTCTGGTCTGAAATCTACCAAGTAGGAACAACAAGCACTACACAAAGAGTCAAAAAAAAAAAAAAAAAAAGCAGGAGCTGGTTCTTTGAGAAAAACAACAAGATAGATAAACTCTTAGCCAGACAAGCCAGAAGGTACAGAGAATGTGTCCAAATTAACAAAATGAGAAATGAACAGGGAGACATAACAACAGAATCTGAGCAAATTCAAGAAAAACATCAGATCCTACTACAAAAGCCTATATTCAACAAAACTTGAACATCTGGAGGAAATGGACAATTTTCTAGATAAGTACCAGTTACCAAAGTTAAATCAGAAACAGATAAACCATCTAAATATCCCCCAAACTCCTAAAGAAATAGAAGCAGCTATTAAAAGTCTCCAAACCAAAGGAGCCCAGGTTCAGATGTGTTTACTGCCGAATCCTATCAGACCTTAATAAAAGACCTCATAAAAATATTGTCCAAACTCTTCCACAAAACAGAAACCGACAGTACCAAATTCCTTCTATGAAGTCACAATTACTCTTATATCTAAACCACACAAAGACCCAAAAAGAAAGAACATCAGAAAAATTTTACTTATGAATATCAATGCAAAAATACTCAATAAAATTCTGTAAACCAAATCGAAGAAATATCAAAAGATTATCCATCATGATCAAGTAGGATTAATCCCAGGGAGGCAGGATTGGTAGAATATATGAATATCCATCAATGTAATCCAGTATATAAACAATCTCAAAAAAACAAACAAAAAATTCGACATGATCATTTCATTAGATGCTGTGAAAGCATTGAAAAAATTCAACACCTTTTCATGATAAAAGTCCTGGAAAGATCAGGAATTCAAGGCCCATTCATAAACATAGGAAAAGCAATACACAGCAAACCAATAGCTAACGTCAAACTAAATGAAAATAAAATTTAAGCAATCCCACTAAAATCAGGGACTAAACAAGGCCGCCCACTCTCTCCCTACTTATTCAATACTGTACTCGATTCCTAGCCAGAGCAATCAGATAGCAAAAGAGGTAAAAAAGATACAAATTGGAAGGAAAGTAATCAAAATATCACTATTTGCAGATGTTATGATAGTGTACTTAATTGACCACAAAAGTTCCACCAAAGAAGTACTTAACCTGGTAAACCACTTCAGCAAATTGTCTGGGTATAAAATTAACTCAAACAAATCAGTAGCCTTCCTCTACTCAAAGGAGAAACAGGCTGAGAAAGAAATTAGGGAGACAACACTCTTCACAATAGTCCAAAATAATATAATATACCTTGGTCTGATTTTAACCAAGCAAGTGAAAACCAGCATGACAAAAACATGAAATCTCTTAAGAAAGAAATTGAAGAAAAATCTCAGAAGATGGAAAGATCTCCCATGCTTATGGATTGGTAGGATTAATATAGCAAAAATGACCATTTTGCCAAAGGCAATCTACAGATTCAATGCAATCCCCATCGAAATATCAAACTCAGTTTTTTATAGAGATAGAAAGAGCAATTTGCACATTCATTTGGAGTAAGGACAAAAACAGGATAGATAAAATTATACTCAACAATAAAAGAAGTTCTGGGGGAATCACCATCCCTGACCTCAGGCATTATTAAAAAGCAATAGTGATAAAAACTGTATGGTATTGATACAGAGACTAGCCGATAGATCAGTGGAACAGAATTGAAGATGCAGAAATGAACACACTCAGCTATGACCATTTGATCTTTGACAAAGGAGCTAAAACCATCCAATGGAAAAAAGATAGCATTTTCACCAAATGGTGCCTGTCCAACTGGAGGTCAGCATGTAGAAAAATGCAAATCAAACCATTCTTATCACCCTGTCCAAAGCTTATGTCCAAGTGGTTCAAGGACATCCACATCAAACCAGATATACTCAAACTAATAAAAGAAAAAGTGGGGAAGAGTCTTGAACACATGGACACTGGGGAAAATTTCCTGAACAAAACACTAATGGCTTATGCTCTAATATCAAGAATTGACAAATGGACATCATAAAACTGCAAAGCTTCTGTAAAGCAAAGGAAACTTTCATTAGGACAAAGCAGCAACCAAAAGACTGGGAAAAAATCTTTACCAATCCTACATCTGATAGAGTGCTAATATCCAAAATATACAAAGAAGAAATTAGACTCCAGAGAGACAAATAACCCTATTAAAAATGGCGTTCAGAGCTAAGCGAATAATTATCAGCTGAGGAATATTGAATGGCTGAGAAGCACCTAAAGAAATGTGCAACATCCTTAGTGGTCAATGAAAGGCAAATCAAAACAACCCTGAGATTTCACCTCAAACCAGTGAGAAAGGCTAAGATCAAAAACTCCAGCGACAACAGATGCTGGCAAGGATGTTGAGAAGAGAAGCACTCCCCCATTGTTTGTAGGATTGCAGACTGGTACAACCACTCTGGAAATTAGTCTGGAAATTAATTCTGAGGTTCCTCAGAAAATTGGACATTGCACTACTTGAGGGCCCAGATACACCCCTCTTGGGCTTATACCCAAAAGATGTTCCAACATATAACAAGGACAAATGTTCTACTGTGTTCATAGCAGCCTTATTTATAATAGCCAGAAGCTGGAAAGAACCCAGTTGCCCTTCTACAGAGGAATGGATTAAAAAAATGTGGTACATCTACACAATGGAATATTACTCAGCTATCAAAAACAATGACTTTATGAAATTCTTAGGCAAATGGAATGAACTAGAAAATATCATCCTGAGTGAGGTAATCCAATCACAGAAATGCATCCAATCACATGATATGCATTCACTGATAAATGGATATTATCCCCAAATCTTGAATTACCTTACATGTGATCCACGGACCACATGAAGCTCAAGAAGAAGGATGATCAAAATGGGAAGGCTTCAGTCCTTTTTAAAAGGGGGAACCAAAGTATTCATAGGAGTTATATGGACGCAAAGTTTAGAACAGAGACTGAAGGAACGGCCATTCAGAACCTGCCACACATGTGGCCCATATATATACAGCCACCAAAACTAGAAAAGATTGATGAAGCTAAGAAGTGCATGCTGATAGGAACCAGATATAGATCTCTCCTTAGAGACACAGCCAGAATATGTCAAACACAGAGGTGAATGCCCGCATCAAACCACTGAACTGAGAATGAGACCCCCATTGGAGGAATTACAGAAAGGATTGAAAGAGCTGAAGGGGCTTGGAAACCCATAAGAACAACAATTCCAACCAACCAGAGCTTCCAGGGACTCAATAACTCCCCAAAGTCTATACATGGACTGACCCATGACTCCAACTACATATGTAGCAGAGAATGGCCTGGCTGGTCACCAATGGAAGGAGAAGCCCTTGGTCTTCCAAGGTTGGATCCCCAGTGTAGGGGATTGTTGGGGCAAGGGGCACTAAAGTGGGGTAGATTGAGAGGGAAACACTTATAGAAGAAGGAGAAGTAGAGGGGTTAGGGATCTTATGGATGGGAAACTGGGAAAGGGTATAACATTTGAAGTGTAAATAGAGAACTATCCAATAAAAAATAAAAAAAAACCCTCCAGTTGTCCTCATTTTTAATAACTGAGTAGTATTCCATTGTGCACATCGACCACATGTTCTGTATCCATTCTTCTCTTGTGGGACTTCTGTTTTGTTTCCAGTTTCTGGCTATCATAAACAAAGCCACTATGTACATAGTAGAACATGTGCTACCGTGACCTTATGGTTCATCTTTGGGTATATTCTCAAGCTTGGTATTGCTGGGTCTTTAGGTAGATCTATTTTCAATTATCTGAGGGACCTTTTGATTGATTTCCTGAATGGTTGTACCAATTTGCAATCCCGCCAGTAGTGTAGGTATGTACCTCTTTTTCTACATCCTTGCCAACATGTGCTGTTTCCTGAGGTTTTGGCCAGCAATAATTAGCAATAGCCAGTAATACTTGTGAGTGTCACAGACCAACAATCCAAAAATAAGTTATCCATTCTTGGAACTGAGTAATTTATTTGTTAATATTTAGGGTCTAGTAAGAGGTTGTGGCTCCATAAGATACCCCCCGTTAATATTTTACATATGTAACAAATTGTATCTTAGGAAGCTACCATAGCATTCAGTTTCCATATAGAATCTTGGAAAGTAATGCTTTGGCTTACTTTATTAGGCACCCAACTGCCACACTCCCATGTACTGAGGGTCTCCAGCTGGCTTTGAATGGCAATAAAGAATTGCTGTACACCAAATGGCCAGGCATGGAGACAGAAGTGGGCTTTTAGATTGCCAGGGCAAGGTACAGAGGAGGAAGAACAGACAGAATTGCCATGACATGGGAGCAAGGAGAACAGACTTAAAGGTCAGTTTATATGTAAGATTTCAGGAAAACGACCCTAGGGGCCATTCTCCTGATTGGGTCTGGGGTAGCAGAGATGAAATGTAGATTGTAAAAGATGTTAACTCAAAAATAAT
Source organism: Rattus norvegicus (assembly GCF_021556685.1). NCBI lineage: Eukaryota > Metazoa > Chordata > Mammalia > Rodentia > Muridae > Rattus > Rattus norvegicus. The sequence goes on along the minus strand of NC_141546.1, from coordinate 59,947,078 downwards.
GGAGGAGAGTACATGCTAGCTGCAGGGAGGTTTAGAAGTACCCACCATTGAGATAGTCAAGACACATCAAAATTAGGTAGTGTTTGTGTTTGTGTGTGTGTGTGTGTGTGTGTGTGTGTGTGTGTGTCTTTCATTTGTGAATCCAGAGCTCTTTAGTTGGTACAATGCGCTTGTGACCTGCCAGAAGCCAAAATAGATAGCTATTCACTACTACACTAGAAGTCTGAGGAGTCATTAGTTTTATGGATCCCTCTCTTAACCTGCTCTCCCATCTTCTATCCCACTTTATACCTCCCTGCTCTACAATTCACTTCAAAGTTTATAATATAGTGCTGTTTATCTTGCCTGCTTTGAAAGTTTCTCCATGTGATCTTTCATAATCTTCTCACCTGTATGTATACTTAAAATCAAACACACACATATAAAAACTCAAAACTGACATGCACAAAAGGGAGATAGATATGACATTTACCTTGTGGGCTTGTACTATCTCACTCAAAAAGACTGTATTCTTTTCTGTCCATTTATCTGCCCTTCTCGTAATTTTATTCTGTTTAATATCTAAATAATATATCAGTATTTAAATAATCCACATTTTCATTAACTGTTTTCAATTGATGGACATCTAGGCTGTTTTTATTCTCTGCCTATTGTCAATTAATTAGAAATGAACATAGATGAATAATTTTATTTTATGTGCAACAGTTTTACCAGGATATAAGTATGTATACAACATGTGTGCCAGGTATCACAGAGGGCAGATATGATATCAGATATCCTAGAACGGAAGTTACAGAAGCTATACAGATGCTAGAAATGAAGCTCTGTATTATATATTACAATCCAGTATTGTTGTATATTAAGGTGTCTCTCCAGCCCTATGAGGCTTTTCAATAGTTTGAAAAATAATTTCAATAATACAGTAATTTCAGTGAAACATATTAACTACATAAATACTTTCTTGAAAATATAAACAAATCTCAATATTTATAAATGAAATCAGCAATAAATACTAAGTTTAAAATTATTTTTTAAGACAGAAGTACAAAGACCAGGTAAAATAGCAAAGTTAGGGATAATTAAACTGGCTTTCCCATATGGTTAGAAAATATGATTTATGATAGACACAGCTAAATAAAATAAATATGAAATGGTTTAGAATTAAGATTGAACTCCAAGATTAATAACTAGACATATGATTAAATAGTATCTTGAAGACCTGCAAAATATTGATTAAAACTGAAAAGATAATGAATAATAAACAGAAAAGAGAGAAGAAAATAATTATTTTTCACTTCTGCACTAAATGCCAATTGCTCATTAAATCTCTCATTAAATACAAACTTAGAGGATAAAAATGCAGCAATAATGTTTGCAGGACTTGATTTATTTTATTTTTCTTCTGTGAGTGAAGTACCTATATTTTTTATTTATGTACCTAGTTATTTTTCTTTCTACTTTGCTTTAATTTTGTGTTCACTTTTATTATTTACTTGTCCATTGTTGTACAAGATTAAATGTTTCACTACATTATTGCCATTTATGAGTGGCCACTCAAAAACAGTTCATGTTCTCCTCAAAGACCTCTTTCTTTACACACACACACACACACACACACACACACACACACACACACACACACACAGAGAGAGAGAGAGAGAGAGAGAGAGAGAGAGAGAGAGAGAGAGAGAGAGAGAGAGAGAGAGAGAGAGAGAGATTATAAGATAGGGGTATGTAAAGAGAAAAACATTTTAAAAACAACCCTTTGATTTACTCTACCATCTCCTCCCATGTCTGAACTGGTCCTCCTTTTCCTCTCTCCCTTCTCTCTCCCTCCCAAATCTATCTCCCATTCTACTTTCTGGAGATTGTTTTCATCCTCATTAGTAGGACTGTAGCATCCACAATTTGTTGTGATCTTATTTCTTCCTGGGTTTCATATGATCTGAGAGCAGTATTATGGGTAGTCTGAACTTCTTTTGGGCTAATATCCACTTACCAGTGAATACATTCCACGTGTATTTATTTTTTTGTGGCTAGATTACCTCACTCGGAATAATATTTTCAAATCCCTTCTATTTGCCTGTGAATATCAAGAAGTCATTTTTTTAATAGCTGAGTAGTGCTCCATAGTGTAAATGTACCACAATTTCTGAATCCATTCCTCTGTTGAGGGACAATTGGATTGTTTTCAGCTTTTGGCTATCATACATAGTGCTGCTGTGAACATACTGGAGCATGTGTCCTTGTTATATTTTGGAGCATTTTTGAGTATATGCCTAGAGTGGTATAGCTTGGTCCTCAGGTAGAACTATTTCAAACTTTCTGAGAAATGTCAAGACTAATTTCCATAGTGGTTATAATAGCTTGCTATCACATCAGCAATGGAGGAGTGTCCTTCTTTCTCCATATCCTTGCCAACATCTGTTGTCACCTGAGTTTTTGATCTTAGCCATTCTGACTTGTGTGAAGTGGAATCTCAGGGTTGTATTGATTTGTCTTTCCCTGATGATTAATGATGTTGAATATTAATTGTGATTCTCAGACATTTCAGATTCCTCAGTTGAGTATTCTCTGTTTAGCTCTGTACCACATTTTAATAGAGTTATTTGGTTCTCTGGAGTCTCACTTGAGTTCTTTATATATTTTGGATGTTACTCCTTTTTGATGTAGGACTGGTAAAGATCTTTACCTGATTTGTGTGTTGATCTTTTGTCATATTGATAGTTTCCTTTGCCTTACAGAAGCTTTTCAATTTTTTGAGGACCCATTTGATCTTAGTGCATAAACCATTGGTGTTTTGGAAATTTCCTGCTGTACCAAAGTGTTCAAGGTTCTTTCCCACTTAGTCTTCTATTACGTTCATCATATCTGGTTTTATGTGGAGGTCTTTGGTCCACTTGGACTTGAGCTTTTACAATTAGATAAAAAAAATGTGTCAATTTGCATTATTCTACATGCTGACCACCAGTTGAACCAGCACCATTTGTTGAAAATGCTGTCCTTTTTCAAATGGATGGTTTTCACTCCGTTGTCAAAGATCAAGTGACAATAGATGGGTTCATTTCTGGATCTTCAATTCTATTACATTGATCTACCTGTCTGTTTCTGTACCAGCACCATGCAGTTATAACTATTGTTCTATAGTATGGATTGAGGTCAGGGTTGGTGATTTCCTCAAGAAATTCTTTAATTGAGAATGGTTTTTGATATCCTGGGTTTTTTGTTATTCCAGATAAATTTGAGAATTACTCTTTCTATATCTGTGAAGAATTGAGTTAGAATTTTGATGGGGATTGCACTGATTCTGCAGATTGCTTTAGATAACATGGCTATTTTTGCTATGTTAATCATTTCTGCCAATCCATGAGCATTGGAGATCTTTCCAACTTCTGAGGTCTTTTTCAATTTCTTTATTCATGTACACAACCAAACATCAGAGTGAGCATGGGGAACCCAATGGAAAACTTAATGAAAGGATTGTAGGAGCCGAAGTGGCTTGCAACCCTATAGGAAGAACAACAATATCAAACATCCAGAACCTGCCACACTCCCAGGGGCAAAATCACCAAAGAATACACAGGAGGCTACCCATGACTCCAATTGTATATGTAGCAAAGGATTGCCTTATCTGGCTTTGATGGTATGGGAGCCTCTTGGTTCTGCGGAGACGTGATGACCCAAGGTAGGAGAATCCTAGTGCACTGAGGGAGGACTGAGGGCCTGGGTGGAGGAGGAATTTCATAGAGGCAGGGAGATGGAGAGAGGATAGGAGGCTTGTGGAGGGGAAACTGGCAAGGGAGATAACATGTGAAGTGTAAATAAATAAAATAATCACTAAAAAATGAATAAAAATGAAAGCTTCTCTACCAAATGATGTTATACTAACTGATTGTCTGCATGTAGAAGCATGCAAATAGCTCCATCCTCATTACCATGAACAAACCTCAAGGGATACCCTTGTGGTCCAGGCTTTTTCTTCCATTAGTGTGAATGTATCAGGTTAAATATGGAGGTCTTTGATCCACTTGGACTAAGCTTAGTACAGGGTAATAAGAATGGGTTCATTTGGGGTTGGGGATTTAGCTCAGTGGTAGAGCGCTTGCCTAGCAACCGCAAGGCCCTGGGTTTGGTCCCCAGCTCCGAAAAAAAAAAAAAAAGAAAAAAAAAGAATGGGTTCATTTGCATTTTTCTACATGCTGACATCCAGTTGAAGGAGCACCATTTATCGAAAATGGTCTTTTCCAATGGATGGTTTTAGCTCCTTTGTCGTAGATCAAGTGACCGTAAGTATGTGGGTTCATTTCTGGGTCTTCAGTTCTATTCCACTGATCTACTGGCCTTTCTCTGTACCAAAACCATATAGTTTTTATCACTACTGTTCTGTAATACAGCATGAGTTCAGGGGTGTTGTTTCCCCCAGAATTTCATTTATCTTTAATTATAGTTTTCACTAACTTGGGATTTTTGTTATTCCAAACGAAATTTCAAATTGCCCTTTCGAACTCTATAAAGAATTGAGTTAGAATTTTGATGTAGATTGCCGGGAATCTGTAGATATATTTTTTCAAGAATGGGCTTCTTTTTCAATATTAATACTGCCAATCCCTGAGCATGGGAGATCTTTCCAATTTCTTTTTATTATTATTATTATTATTATTATTATTATTATTATTATTATTATTTTCTTTATTAACTTTAGTATTTCTTATTTACATTTCTATTGTTATTCTCTTTCCGGGTTTCCAGGCCAACATCCCCCTAAACCCTCCCCCCTCCCCTACTATGTGGGTGTTCCCCTCCCCACCCTCCGCCCATAAACGCCCTCCCCCCAACAATCATGTTCACTGGGGTTTCAGTCTTAGCAGTACCAAGGGCTTCCCCTTCCATTGGTGCTCTTGCTAGGCTATTCATTGCTACCAATGAGGTTATAGCCCAGTGTTAGTCCATGTATAGTCTTTGGGTACTGACTTAGTCTCTTGAAGCTCTGGTTGGTTGGCATTGTTGTTCATATGGGGTCTCGAGCCCTTTCAAGCTCTTCCAGTCCTGTCTCTGATTCCTTCAACGGGGGTCCAGTTCTCAGTTCAGTGGTTTAGTGCTGGCATTCGCCTGTGTATTTCCTGTATTTTGGTTGTGTCCCTCAGGAGAGATCTACATCAGGTTCCTGTCAGCCTGCACTTCTTTGCTTCATCCATCTTGTCTAATTAGGAGGCTGTATATGTATGGGCCACATGTGGGGCAGGCTCTGAATGGGTGTTCCTTCTGCCTCTGTTCTAAACTTTGCCTCCCTATTCCGTGCCAAGGGTATTGTTGTTTCCCTTTTAAAGGAGTGAAGCATTCGCATTTTGACCATCCGTCTTGAGTTTCATGTGTTCTCTGCATCTAGGGCAATTCAAGCATTTTGGCTAATAGCCACTTATCAATGAGTGCATACCATATGTGTTTTTGTGTGATTCTGTTATCTCACTCAGGATATTTTCCAGTTCCAACCATTTGTCTATGAATTCCATAAAGTCATTGTTTTTGATACATGAGTAATATTCCATTGTGTAGATGTACAACATTTTCTGTATCCATTCTTCTGTTGAAGGGCATCTGGGTTGTTTCCAGCTTCTGGCTATTTTAAATAAGGCTGCTATGAACATAGTGGAGCATGTGTCTTTGTTATATGTTGGGGAATTTTTGGGTATATGCCCAAGAGAGGTATAGCGGGGTCTTCAGGTAGTTCAATGTCCAATTTTCTGAGGAACCTCCAGAATGATTTCCAGAATGGTTGTACCAGTCTGCAATCCCACCAACAATGGAGCAGTGTTCCTTTTTCTCCACATTCTTGCCAGCATTTGCTGTCACCTGAATTTTTGATCTTATCCATTCTCACTGGTGTGAGGTGAAATCTCAGGGTTGTTTTGATTTGCATTTCCCTTATGACTAAAGATGTTGAACATTTCTTTAGGTGTTTCTCAGCCATTCAGCATTCCTCAGCTGTGAATTCTTTGTTTAGCTCTGAACCCCATTTTTTAATAGAGTTATTTGTCTCCCTGAGGTCTAACTTCTTGAGTTCTTTGTGTATTTTGGATATAAGCCCTCTATCTTTTGTAGGATTGGTAAAGATCTTTTCCCAATCTGTTGGTTGCCATTTTGTCCTAACAACAGTGTCCTTTGCCTTACAGAAGCTTTGTAGTTTTATGAGATCCCATTTGTCAATTCTTGATCTTAGAGCATAAGCCATTGGTGTTTTGTTTAGGAAATTTTCTCCAGTGACCATGTGTTCGAGATGCTTCCCCACTTTTTCTTCTATTAGTTTGAGTGTATCTGGTTTGATGTGGAGGTCCTTGATACACTTGGACTTAAGCTTTGTATAGGGTGATAAGCATGGGTCGATCTGCATTCTTCCACAAGTTGACCTCCAGTTGAACCAGCACCATTTGCTGAAAATGCTATCTTTTTTCCATTGGATGGTTTTGGCTCCTTTGTCAAAAATCAAGTGACCATAGGTGTGTGGGTTCATTTCTGGGTTTTCAATACTATTTCATTGGTCTATCTGTCTGTCTCTGTACCAATACCATGAAGTTTTTATCACTATTGCTCTGTAATACTGCTTGAGTTCAGGGATAGTGATTCTGCCAGAAGTCCTTTTATTGTTGAGGATAGTTTTAGCTATCCTGTTGTTTTTGTTTTTTGTTTTAATTCCAGAAGAATTTACAAATTGTTCTGTCTTTCCAACATCTGAGATCTTTTTCAATTTCTTTCTTCAGATACTTGAAGTTCTTATTATACAGATCTTTCATTTGCTTTGATAGATTCACATTGATGTATTTTATATTATTTGTGACTATTATGAAGGGTGTCATTTCCCTAATTTCTTTCTCAGCATGTTTATCATTTGATTAGAGGAAGGCTACTGATTAGTTTGAGGTACTTTTACATCCAGTCACTTTGCTAAATTTGTTTATCCATTTTAGGAGTTCTCTGCTGGTATTTTTGGAGTCACATAAGCATATTATCATTTCAGCTGAAATAGTGATATTTTGACGTCTTCCTTTCCAATTTCTATCCTTTTTACCTCCTTTTGTTTTTTTGACTAGTATGGTTAGGATCTGGAGTACTATACTGAAGAAGTACAGAGAGAGTGGCAGCCTTATCTAGTCCCTAATTTAAGTGAAATTGTTTTTAGTTTCCATTTAGTTTAATGTTGGCTCCTGGTTTTCTGTATATTGCTTTTATTATGTTGAGATATGTGCCTTGAATTCCTGATCATTCTATGACTTTTAACATGAAGGGTTGTTGATTTTGATTAAATGCTTTCTCAGCATCTAATGAGATGATCATGAGGTTTTTTTTACCTTGAGTTTATTTATATAGTGGATTACATTGATGGATTTCCATATACTGAACCATATTTGCATCCCTGGGATGAAGCCTACTTGATCATGATGAATGATCATTTTGATGTGTTACTAGATTCAGTTTCTGAAAATTTTAGTAAGTATTTTTGCATTGATATTCTTAAGGAAAATTGGATTTAATTTCTCTTTCCTTTTTTGGGTCTTTGTGTTGTGTAGGTTTTAACTAGGTTTTCTAATATCCAAATAGTCAATATTAAAGAGGCATGATTTTTATTAGAGTGTACAGACCACAGTGACATTTATTAAACTTTAATTTTCTGTTTTAATTTTAAGTAAAGTTATTGTGTATTTACCAAAAAATTGCAAAAAACTTAAGAATTTAAAAGACTATGTATAAAGGCTCTATTTTAAAATAATATATGACGATGATAAGTCTTGTGTTTCCAAAAGTAAAGCTTTATTTTTTATGCTAGAACATACTTGTGTTTTGGCATACAATTGTCAGTCATCCAGCCACTGACAGGAAACAGCCACTTGCAGGAGATATGTAATAACACTATATTCAAGTATAAAAATTCCACCAAACACATGATTATTTCCACATATTAAATCAGCTAGCCCTAATGGAAAGGCATGATTGCTAGGAGTTGTACCAAAATAATAATACAATACATATTTCATTATGGATTATATTTTCTATGTAATATATTAGTATAAGTAAAACAAGAATACAAATAAATGACATAGAAGCCAAATCAAGCTCAGAAGATAGTATTAATATATTAGTGCACACATGCACACAAACATGCACATATGTAGCAATAGTATACAAAGAAAACTAGGTTATGTACGTAAGTGTATGGAATACATAGAAGCAGTTAAAGAAAGTTGGCTGAAGGGGTTTGGAGGAAGAAATGGGAGAAGCAGTTATAAAATTGTTTCAATTAATAGCGTAAAAATAAAACCAATTATTAAAAACATAATATTTTTCACAAATTTTTTCCCTCTCTCTGCTCTGACTTTAGATCAACTATGTGGTATAAACAGCAGTGTGGTGTGGATCTATAAAGTAAATGTATCTGCTATTTCTGTGAGACAATGGACAGAGTTGCTGCTACATGATGTTGCTTTCTCATAATGAATAGGAGCACCAAACTAAGCTGTATCTAAAAGTCCTGACAGTTATTCAAGGCAGATGGTACATGGTTGCCTTGTGAGAAGAGATATTTTTCTGATATCCAGGAAATAGATAAGCAGATAAACAAGTATCTATTTCTTCTATACTCCAGAGACAGAAGAGCTTCTGTCTTTGTTCTTCAAAACAAAAGACATTCCTCCTAAAGAAGGACAGCTGAACATACATAAGTGAGAACAGAATAGAGCCACCATATGGTGACTCCAAGAACAATACAATTATATATAATGTGTCGGTATATGTGTGTTCATGTGTGTGTGTGGTTCTTATGTGCATCTGAGTGTGTGACTATTGTATGCATGTGTGTATGTGTTTGCATGTATTTGTGTGTGTGTGTGTGTGTGTGTGTGTGTGTGTGTGAATTTGAATAGAGTATAGTGGGATTTAAAAACAAGGTGAAATAATTTTTGTAAAAGTATTGAAATCATTTGTTGATCTTTTATAAAATGTTATGTCCTTTAATGTTAATTAAATATCTTACAGAACAAATTTTATAGGATGTATCTAAAACATAAACTCAGAATTTGAAAGAAAATGTTGAGGAAATTACAAATGACCTAAGGACCTGAGTGGAAGGAATGTTGTGGGTGACTACTTCTACAATATTCCACTCTCAGGAGATGGAGAATGAAGTTCATTGTAGAATACAGAATACTGTGCTCTACATAATGATTCTTGGGCCAGATACTCAGTGATACCTGTCACACAAAAAATGGAGGGAGGTTTATTAAAGGGATGTCTGTAAAGTACCATAACTTCAGTCCTAGAACCTATGTAAATATATACAGTACTGATGTTATGGGTTTGTGGTCTCAGCACCAGGCAGGCATATATAGAGAATCTCTGGGGCTTATTAAACAGCCAGGTTAACTGAATCACTAAACACTAAACTAATCACTAAAACAGGTTCAGTGTGACACCAATGTCTCAAAAACTAAGATGGTGAGCAGTTGCAACAGAATCCTTATTATGATCTCTAGCCTAGAAAGAGCACACAAATTCAGGCATGAAAGCTTAACACATGTGAAAACCTTTGCATATGAATGTCCCAAAACATGCACAGGCACAGTCAAACACACACAATTGACTTAAGTTACTTTACCTGAAAAATCTTAAAGAAACCTAATAGAGATGGTGAATTGAGATTAAACAATTGTGCATTTCTACAAAAGGCTATAGCTGGTGATATTTGAAATATGATTTTGGATTAACATAAATCATGAATTCCTCAAGTTTGAAAATATGTTTTTTAATAATCTATTGTTCAATAAGTTGTGAAAAATGCTTGTTATACTTGACTGTATTTTAGTATGCTGGATAAATTTCTAGGAAAATTAAAAAAATGTTATTTTCCAGCAAAAAGAAACAATTAACATTGAAAAGAAAGAACAGCTGTAATTCCATAGTCATCTGCTAGAAGTCAAATAGGGAGAAGTGTAAAGAAATAAAAATGTAGAGAGACAACCAGGCTGTCAATAAAAAGGAGATATGTAGGATTTTAAAAGTTTTTGAGTTCAGGCCTTTTGGTGTGCAGAGAAGAAAACACAAGCCAGTCACCTAGGAACCTTGATCAATATTTTTTTTTCCTAAAAGAAACTATATAGGATGACCATTTTTGTTAATACATAGAGGTAAGTGTTGCAAGTAAGTATTCATAAATTACAATTATTATGACATCAATAAACAATGCTATTTCTTTTCTCTTTATTCTGACTCACCTACAATATTTGCAAATGGTTTAGGTATAGACACAGAGTTCTAAAACAATACATGTTACTTAAGCTGACATCATGGCTACATTTGAACTTTTAAATGTATTTTTAATTGTACTTTGCTAATTTCATACATGTATGAAGTGTGTTTAACCATATAAATTCTTAGTTCTCTCTCCAACTTGTCCTTCTCCATCCCACTCGATGCCTTTTTAAATTAAACTCCTGATGTTTTTGTTCTTTCCATAATTTTTTTAAGTTTTCAATTTTTTTCCATCTTTATTAAATTGGGTATTTCTTATTTACATTTCAAAGTTCATTCCTTTTCCTGGTTTCCAGGCCAACATCCACCTCCAAGGTGTTTCCCTACCCATCCTCCCCCCATTACTGCCCTCCCCCCAAGAATCCCATTCACTGGGGGTCCAGCTTTGGCAGGACCAAGGGCTTCCCCTTCCGCTGGTTCCCTTACTAGGCTATTCGTTGCTACCTATGCAGTTGGAGCCCAGGGTCAGTCCATGTATAGTCTTTGGGTAGGTAGTGGCTTAGTCCCTGGAAGCTCTGGTTGGTTGGCATTGTTGTTTATATGGGATCTCAAGCTACTTCAGCTCTTTCAGTCCTTTCTCTGATTCCTTCAATGGGGGTCCTGTTCTCAGTTCAGTGGTTTGCTGCTGGCATTCACCTATGTATTTGCTGTATTCTGGCTGTGTCTCTCAGGAGCGATCTACATCTGATTCCTGTCAGCCTTGTACTTCTTTGCTTCATCCATCTTATCTAGTTTGGTGGTTGTATATGTATAGGTCACATGTGGGGCAGGCTCTGAATGGGCATTCCTTCAGCCTCTCTTCTAAGCTTTGCCTCCCTATTCCCTCCAAAGGGTATTCTTGTTCCCCTTTTAAAGAAGGAGTGAAGCATCCTTATTTTGGTCATTCTTCTTGAGTTTCATGTGTTCTTTGCATCTAGGTTAATTTGAGCATTTGGGCTAATATCCATTTATCAATGAGTGCATGCTATGTGTGTTTTTCTGTGATTGGGTTACCTCACTCAGAATGATATTTTCCAGTTCCATCCATTTGCCTATGAATTTCATAAAGTCGTACTACATTTTCTGTATCCACTCTTCTGTTGAAGGGCATCTGGATTCTTTCCAGCTTCTGGCTATTATAAATAAGGCTGCAATGAACATAGTGGATCATGTGTCTTTGTTCTATGTTAGAACATCTTTTGGGTATATGCTTGAGAGTTATAGCTGGGTCCTCAGGTAGTTCAATGTCCAATTTTCTGAGGAACCTCCAGACTAATTTCCAGAATGTTTGTACCAGTCTGCAATCCCACCAACAATGAAGTAGTGTTTCTTTTTCTCTACATCCTTGCCAGCATCTGCTGTCCCCGGAGCTTCTGATCTTAGCCATTCTCACTGGTGTGAGGTGAAATCTCAGGGTTTTGATTTGCATTTCCCTTATGACTAAAGATGTTAAACATTTCTTTAGGTGCTTCTCAGCCATTCGACATTCCTCAGCTGTGAATTCTTTGTTTATATTTTTATTCTATTTAGTATGCATTTATGCCCGTGGTGTAAGTCTGTGTGTGTGTGTGTGTGTGTGTGTGTGTGTGCGTGTGTGTGTGTGTGCTCCCGTGCTTGTGTTTGCCAAGTATGTACAGGTATCCTCAGAAGCCAGAAACTCTGGATCTAGAGTTATCATTGTTTATAAGTGACTGATTCGTTATTGGAACTGAGTGTTTGTTGGAACCATAGGTTCTCTTAATGCTGAGTCACCTCTCACTCTCCTACATCTCCTCTTCCTCTTCCCCCTCCTCCTCTTGTTCCTCCTCATCCAACTTTCTCCTTACTTTGGAAGAACACTCTCTGTCTCATTAATATTTCACACCCATGCATGCATATAGAGCTAGCAATGGAACCACATACCTAATAAAAACTACTTTTCCCTCCCCAGAACTGTCAAAATAGTTACTCAAGTAAGTATTGGGGATCCTGTGATACCATATCGCCCACCACTGCTGCTCATCCTGGAATGCTGACTGGTGTGATCTTGTGCTGTTACTAACCACTAGTGTTAGTTCAATATTTCAATGTCCTGTCTTGCCCACTGTCTTACTTCCTGACCTCTTGCTCTTTACAATCTTTCTAACTCTCTTCTGCACTGCTTCCTTAGTCTTTATGGAGAGTGTGAGATATACATGTATTACTGAGCACTCCACATATGTTTACGCTACACTTTCAGCAGTTTGAGATCATTTCGTATCCATCATTCAGGCTGAAAGCAGCTTTTCTGACAAGGGCCAAGAGATGTGATAAACTGTGTGTATAAAGATACATGTTTAGAGGGAACTTAGTACTGTGCCCATTTTCTAAAGTTGAAGGTTACTCCCTTTAATTTTTATTTCAGCTTCATGGGAAATGTTTCTTCCTGTAAATAATACACTGTGTATTTTCGTCAATCATTGTGCATATACTTCTAGCCAAACTTTAATTTTCTTCGGAGAATTAGATAATTCTGTTCCAAGTGATTTAAATGAGTATTTGTATGTATGTGGGTATGAATGTGTTTGTGTATGAGTGTCCTCCTCTATCACATTCTACTTTATTATTATTGAGACAATCATTCACTGAACCTAAAACTCATATTTTTTGAATAGGTTGATGACTACCAAACCCCAGTGGTGCCTCTGTCTTCCTCTATATCTTAGTGTGCTCAAAAAACATGCACTTGTGGCCACTTTTATTTTATCTCATATAAGCTGATGTATACCAAACCAGGTCATGATCCTTCCATAGCAGGCACCCTTTCCCAATGAGTCATCTCCCCAGTCATTTCTGCAAGATTTTAAAAAGTGAGAGTAGCCAGGCTAGCAGTGCAACTCAGTTTATTGATCAGATGCTCACCTTGTGCCAGGCCCTTGCTGTGAACTCCAAAACATTAAAATATGTAACCAGAAAAGTAGCAAAATTCCCTTTATCTAGAAGAAAAAACAAAAAACTAATTATATCTTCTATTATACTGAGTAAACTCTACTGTCAATTTTCATTGTCAATAAGTCTATATTAAGTAACTTAATGATATTTGTCAGGATACTTTCTTTCTTCTTATAAGAATCAATTTAAAATGTTTTCACTTTTTCTACATTCCCCCTGAAATTTCTTTGTATACAAAAACATGAGCAAACACATACTATATATGTTACAAGCTATGATGATCTTTATCGTAAAGCTTCGGTAAATACAATAAAAGCTAAACTAACTTAGTTTACGCAAATGACTCTGCTGATCACTTTACAAATATAAAATACATTTATTTAAATTAAGAATGAATATCATATAATCTTATGTCAACCATCACATAAAACTTGTAAGCATTTACAAGTTTCATAAATTAGAAGGAAGTGAAAATCTAATTGTTAGTTGATTCTAATTTACCATCTTATGTATTGCTAATGGAAAGTTTTAATAAATAATTTGAGATCTTCATTAATCTACTTTAGCAACATGATTATACAATTTTGTTTGTTAAAATTTGAAGTGGAGGGATGAGGTTGCCATCTCACAGTCAAAATTTCTGACCCAGAATTGTCGTTGCCTGAAAGAACTGCAGGGAAAAAATGGAGAGAGGCTGAGTGTAAGGAGGCCTAGTGACCAGCTTAACTTGGATCCATCTCTAGGGGAGGCTTCAAGGCAATACACTATTAATGATGCTACGCATGTGCTTACATACAGGGGCCTAGTATGGCTGTCCTCCTAAAGACCAAAAAAGCAGTTGACAGTGACAAACTCAGACACATCCAAGCATTTGATTGAGGTCAGGGAACCCTATGGTTGAATTAGGGAAAGGCTGAGGAGGGTGACCTCCTAGGAATCCAGCCATCTCAACTAACCTGAAAGCTGGAGAACAGTCTCCCAGACACTGAGCCACGAACCAAGCAGCATATGATAGCTGGTACAAGGCCCAGACACATATACAGCAGAGCACTGACAGGGCAAGCATCAGTGACAGAAGATGAACCTTAATCTTAGAGATGTGAGGCCCCAAGGGAGAAGGGATGCCTGGCATGGGGTTGAGGGTTGGGTGCAGGGGTTGGGTGGTAGTGAGTGGGAGACAGGGGCAGGATGAATGAGATGAGGAATTAGAGGAGATTGGACCAGAAAGTAATAACAACTGAACTGTAAAAGATAGTAAAAGTAATAATAATAAAAGAATATTCATCATGAACCCCTCTTTTCCTTAGGAAGCTAGCATTTTGTTATATATCTGATAACAATAGTAAGACCACAGGTTAGACACTGCAGGCAGCATGAGCTGTATGTTTTCATGAGAAAGAGACTGCCAAGAATTTGACATAGAAATCATTTTCATAATTTTACAGATATTTTTATGTTGATGAAATAGATTTCAAATCAAAATAAGTTGTGCTGCTTCTTTTAGGAAAGGACACTCTACAGTATTCTACTTGAGAAAAAATCAGTTAAAATGGCAGTGGTATTCTTTCCCTAATAGTGATTGAACACATCATATATATTCTACTGCCTGTAATGGAACTGTTGTCACACATCCAGATCTTTCCACTTTGAAAGCTCAAATTATTTATTATATGTACATCTCATATTTTTCTCTCCTGGACAACATAAAAAGTATGAAATAAAATCAACTGTTGTTATTATGGCTATAACCTTAGAATACAGATGAGCCCAGAGATATCGGTAGCCATCCATGAATATTTTTAATTAGAATAAATTATCTTGAATTCATAAATACTGTTCTGCTTCATTTACAGTGATTGGAAATATGTACCAAACCCCTTGTGTCAGTTCATTTTGACTCTTTGAGAATTTAGGCCAGAGAATTAAATGAAAGTTATAAAATCAGTAAACTTACTTGATTCCTAACTATATCATGAAAATATTTCACACATGAAATTCTCCAATTATCAGACAATTATAGAAATTTCTTCTTTTAGTTTTCTGTTTCTATGCTGGCACCATTTATTTGCATGAGTGTTATTTTATATTGACATTTTTACTAAATATATAGAACCATGACTACTAAATAGAATAGCCCAGTTTAACATACATATAAATTATAAGTAATGTTATCAGTTTTATGTTTGTATTTCAGAAGGATTTGGAGAATATAACATTTTCATATTGAAACACAAATTGACATTTGTTTTTCTCTTATTTTTTAAACATAAGCAGTGTGGGGAATCCTGTAGACACACCAGTGCTACCGAGAGTGTCCTTTTATGAGTGTTCTTAGCTTTTGGTAGGGACAATAAGACTTACAAGTGGTAATTCTGTAGCTCCAGAGCATCCTGTTTGAAGAGCCGGAGACTGGAGCTCTTAAACTCCCCTTCCATCATTTGGTCTCTTCCTTTTGTGTAATATCGGAGTTGAGATTTTTTCAGTGTTTTCATAGAAGGCCACTCAGTACAAGAGGAGTTAGACAAGAAGAAAAAATAACCGCCACAAACATTTTTATTAGTTGCTAATTGAGATAGTCTTATAAAAAGCTGGAAAGTACAAAAACATTGAATATTAATCGCTTAAAAATATAGCAACAAAACTTTCAAACTATTTTTAAAATACTTAAACACTTCTGAAAAAGTAATAGGCTTGATATTTTATTAAATACTCCAACATTTACCAAATCTCAATAGAATGATTGTTTGAGAACTGAGACCTAGCAATTTATATGATGATTTACTCATTAAATTTTTCAGTCAGTTTACCTCTATACAGCTTCTTTTAATAAGGTATGCAATGGTTCACTTCATATATGGATTCATCATTAGCTATTACTAATGGTATTTTCATCAAAAGATTAATATTTATAAAATCAAATTATAGCTTAATTAATAGCCATTAATAACAACAGTAAAAATGCTCAAAGCAATTATGACTAGATATAATTTGGGGTCATTATTAACAAAGCAAGACCGTGATACTTTGCTAATGCATTTTCTTAAAAATCATTTACCTTACATTTTTTTTGTAAATTAAACTCATATCTGTTACTATTTTTAGAAGTTCAGAGTAATTAACTCATTGAAAGATGTTGTAGTAGAAGAAATTTGGATCAGAAACTGGGTATGGGCCTACCAAATATTTGACCTAATCAACAACACAATAAAATAGAAAAGGATATTCTATAGTGCAGATATTTGTATGTGTTTTTACCAATGTTGTTATCAGATTCTACAAGAATATCTATTCCAATATTCACATGAGTATTGTCACAGGGTATCATTCACTGCAGTTACACAGTACTAGGGATGATTGCAGGTATTCATGGTGGTAATTGTGTACTCTGCTTTCATCACAGGCTTTGTCCTGGATAACTGATTCATACACTTTCTATGCAGACCTTTGGGTCTATGGAATATATATGGTACATGTATTTTACAGATAATATCCATTTGTAAATATGTCCATCATTCACATATCAGGATGATGTTCTCAAATTCCACCCATTTGCCTGCAAAATTCACATTGTCTTATTTTTTAATAGGTGAAAAATATTTCATCTGTAGATGTACCGGAATTGACATCTAGGACACTTGCACTTTCTGGCTATTACAAATAAAACTGCTATGAACATAATGAAGAAAGTGTCCCTGTGGAATGTTGGAACATCTTTTGGGTATATGCCCAAGACTTGTATAGCTGGGTCTTGAGGAAGAACTATTCTGTTTGCTCGGAAAAGGCCAAATTGATTTCCAAAGTGTTTGTACAATTTGTACTCCACCAGTAATAAAGGACTGTTCCCCTTGGTCCACAATCTCATCTGCATTTACTCTCTCTTGAGATTTGTATCTTAGCCATTGTGATCTGTATAACATAGAACCACAGAGCTATTTTGATTTGTGTTTTCCTGATAACTATGGATTTTAAATATTTCTTTTAGTGTTTCTCTTTCAGAAATTCCTCTTTCAGAAATCTCTGTTTTGTTTTGTTTGTTCTTTTTTATTTATTCATTTATTTTTTATTGGATTTTTTAAAATTTACATTTCAAATGTTATGCCCTTTCCTGGTTTCCCATTCATGAGCAAACTTTTCCATCCCCCCTGCTTCTTCTATAAGGGTGTTCCCCCTATCTAACCAGATCCCCTTCCCACCCAGACATCGACCTACACTGGGGAGTCCAGCCTTGGCAAGACTAAGGGCTTCTCCTCCCATTGGTGCCCAACAAGACCCTCTTCTGCTACTTAGGCAGCCTGAGTCATGGGTCTGTCCATGTGTAGTCTTTGGGCAGTGGTTTAGTCCCTGAGAGCTCTGGTTGGTTGGCATTGTTGTTCTTATAGGATTTCAAGCTGCTTCATCTCCTTCAAACTTTCTCTAACTGCTCCAATGGGAATCCCAGTCTCAGTTCAGTTGTTTACTGCTAGCATTTGTCTCTGTATTTATCATGCTCTGGCCAAGCTTCTCAGGAAGCAATTATATCAGGTTTCTGCCAGCATGAACTTCTTGGATTCATCAATATTGTCTAGGATTGGTGGCTCTATGGACTGGATCTGCATGTGGGGCAGTCTCAGGATGGCCTTTTCTTCAGTCTCTGCTCCAAACTTTATCTCCATATCTCTTCTTATGAATACTTTTATTCTCCATTTTAAGAAGGACTAAAGCATCTGCACTTTGGTCGTCCTTCTTGGACTTCATTTGGTCTGTGGCATGTATCTTGGGTAATTCGAGGTTTTGGGCTAATATCCCCTTATAAATAAGTGCATACCATGTGTGTCTGTTTGTTATTGGGTTGCCTCACTCAGAATGACATTTTCTAGCTTCATCCATTTGCCTATAAATTTCATGAAGTCATTGTTTTTGATAACTGAGTAGTATTCCATTGTGTAGATGTACCACATTTTCTGTATCCATTCTTCTGTTGAAGGGCATCTGGGTTCTTTTCAACTTCTGGCTATTATAAATAAGGCTGCTATTAACATAGTCGGGTACGTGTCCTTGTTATATGTTGGAACATCTTTTGGGTATACCTGGAGTCTAGAAGAAGAACTATTCAGTTCACTAAGAAAATGCCAAAATGATTTCCAAAATGGATGTACAATTTGTGCCCTACCCGCAGTAAGGAACTGTTCCCCTTGCTTCACATTCTCACCTGCATTTGCTATCTCTTGAGATTTTTATCGTAGTCAATATGATCTAGATAAGATAGAACCTCAGAGCTGTTTTGATTTGCATTTCCCTGGTGATTAAGGATTTTAAATATTTCTTTGATTGTTTCTAAGTTATTCAAGATTCTACTTTTCAGAAATCTGTTTTGTTTTTTACCCTCATTTATTTATTTATTTATTTATTTATTTATTTATTTATTTATTTATTTATTTATTCTTTTTAAAAATTTACTTAATCTATTATTTTTACACTCCGGATTTTATTCCCCTCCTGGCCTACTCTTTGAATGTTCCCCATCTAATACCTACTCCCTGCCCCCCATATCCATGAGGATGACCCATGTCCCAAACCCCTAAGCCACCAGAATTCTAAACTCCCTGGTGCCTCCAGTTACTGAGGATTAGGTGTACCTTCTCCGACTGAACCCAGTTCCAGCAGTCCTCTTCTGTCTATATATTAGGGGCCTCATATCAGCTAGTATATGCTTCTTGAATGGTAGTCCAGTGTTTGAGAAATCTTGAAGGTATAGGTTAAGTGAGACTACTGGTCTTCTTACAGGGTCACTCTCCTCCTCAGCTTCTTCCAGCATTTCACTAATTCAACTAGAAGAGTCAGCAGTTTCTGTCCACTAGTTGGGTGCAAATATCTGCATCTGAATCTTTCAGATGCTTGTTGGGTCTTTCAGAGGATAGTCATGTTAGGTCCCTTATGTGAGAGCACCATATTCTCAGTAATAGTGTCAGGCATTGGGGTCTTTATTTGAACTAGATTCCATTAGAGCTTAACACTAGACCTCGTTTTCCTCAGGTTCCTCTTCATTTCCATTCCTGCAGTTCTTTCAGACAGGAACTATTATGGATCAAAGTTTTGACTGTAGGATAGCAACCCCATCACTCACTTGCTGTCCTGTCTTTGTGCTGGGGATGGGCACTAAAAGTTTCTTCTCCACACTGTATGACATTTCATGTAAAGTTCCTCCCTTTGAGTCCTGAGGAACTCCCCTCCCACGTCTATGGTACATTCTGGAGGGTTCCCCCCAAACTTCTACCTCTGACATGGTCTTTTTCCATTCTTTCTGCTGACCCTCAGGACTTCAGTCCTTCTCTCCAACCAATACCAGATCATGTTCCCCTGTTCCCTTCTTCACTCAGATCCTTCATTCCCTTGAACCCTTGTGATTGATTCTTCTCCCTCTCAAGTGGGATCTAGCCTTGCTTACTTGCTTACTTGCTTACCTTTTTGAGTTCTATGGAATGTATCATGGGTATTTTGTTTTGTTTTAGTTTTAGGTATTTTTGTGGCTAATATCCACTTATTAGTGAGAACATACCAAGCATGTCCTTTTGGTTCTGAGTAACCTCACTCAGGATGATATTTTCTAATTCTATCCATTTGCCTGCAAACTCAGGATGTCCTTGTTCTTAATAGCTGAGTAGTACTCTATTGTGCAAATGAACAACATTGTCTGTATCCATTCTTCTTTTGTGGGACATCTGGGTTATTCCTAGCTTCTGGCTATCACAAACAAGGCCACTAGGTGAATAAGTGCTCCTGTGGTAGGATGGGGCATCTTTTGGGTATATTTCCAGGAGTGATATTGCTGGGTCTTTAGGTATATCTATTTCTAATTTTCTGAGGAACCTCCAGATTGATTTCCAAAGTGGTTGTACTAGTTGGCAATCACACCAGCACGGAGGAGTATTCCTCTTTCTCTATATCCTCGCCAACATGTGCTGTCACCTGAGGTTTTGATCTTAGCCATTCTGATTGGTGTAAGGTGGCATCTAAGTGTCATTTTGATGTGCATTTCTCTGATCACTAAGACTTTGAACATTTTGTTAGATGTTTCTCACACATTTGAGATTCCTCTGTTGTGAATTCGCAGTTTGGTTCTATACCCCAGTTTTTGATTGTCATGTTTGGGGTTTTGGTGATAAGCTTGTTGAGTTCTTTATATATTTATATTTAAATATAAATATATATTTAATATATATATATATATATATATATATATATGATGTTAGCCCTCTATATGATGTGAATTTAGTGAAGACTTTTTTCCCAATTTGTATGTTGATTTGTCTTATGACTATGTCCTTTGCTTTAAAGAAGCTTTCCAGTTTCAAATCTTAATTTTGAATTATGAGCCATTAGAGTTCTGTTTAGGAACATTATCCATGTGTCAATGAGTTAAAGTCTTTTTTCCCACTTTCTCTTTTATTAGATTTAGTGTATCTGGTTTTATATAGAAGTCCTTGATCCACTTGGACTTCAGCTTTGTGCCAGGTGACATATATGAGTCTAGTTCCATTTTTGTACAAACAGAGAGCCAGTCAGAACACCAGCATTTATTAAAGATGCTTTCTTTTATTCATTGTATATTTTTGGCTTCTTTGTCAAAGATGATGTGTTCATGAGTGTGTGATTTTATTTCTGGGTCTTCAATTCTATTCCATTGATAAATCTGTCTGTCTCTGAACCAATATCATGGAGCTTTTTTTGTTTATTTTTCTTTTTTCATCACTATTGTTCTGTACTGTATAGGATGAGGTCAGGGTTAGTGATTCCCCTAACACTTTTTTATTGTAAAGAATTGCTTTTGTAATTTTTAGGTTTTTTTTTCCTTTTCCAATGTATCTGAAAATTGTTCTTTCCATGTCTTTGAAGAATTGGGTTAGGATTTTGATGGGGATTGCATTGAATCTGTAGATTGCCTTTGTGTAGAATAGCCATTTTTACATGTTAATTTTGCTAATCCATGAGAATGGGAAATCTCTTCATTTTCTGAGATCTTCAATTTATTTCTTGAGGAACTTGAAATTACTGTCTTGCAGATCTTTCACTAGTTTGATTAGAATTATCCCAAGATATTTTATATTGTTTGTGTTTATTTTGAAGGGAGTTGATTCCCTAATATCTTTCTCAGCCTGTTTATTATTTGTATAAAGTAAGGCTACTGATTTATTTGAGTTTATTTTATATCTGGCTATTTTGCTGAAGTTGGTTATCAGCTGGAGAAGTTCTCTGGTAGAATTTTTGATGTCGCTTATGTATACTATCATATCATCTGCAAATAGTAATACCTTTATTTCTTCTTTGCCAATTTGTATCTCTTTGATCTCTTTTTGTTGTCTTATTGCTCTAGCTAGTACTTTCAGTATTATATTGAAGAGATATGAGGAGAATACACATCCTTGTCTTCTCCATTATTTTATAGGGTTTGACTCATTTATCTCAACATTTAATTTGATATAGGCTGCTGTTTTACAGTCAATTGCTTTTATTACATTTAGTTATAGGTCTTTAGTTCCTGATCTCTCCAATACTTTTAACTTGAGTGGGTGTTGTAAAAAGGTAAAAGGTAGACCTCTCAGAATTACACTGTACTACTCAACAGAGACACTAAATCCAGAAGAGCCTGGTCAGAGATCATGCAAATTCTAAGAGAACACAGATGTCAGTTCAGGCTGCTATACCCAGAAAAACATGCATTCAACATAGATGGAGAGACCAAAATATTCCAAGACAAAATCAAACTCAAACAGTATATATCTACCAATCTATCTCTAGAAGAAAAGCTCCAACACAAGTTGGGTACCTACACCAAAGAAAAGACAAGATTTTGTGCATCTCACAACAAAGCCAAAGGGAGAGAACCACATCCCCATAGATCTACCTATAAAATGAAATATAACAAGAAACAACAGTCATCGGTCTTTAATATCTCTCTATATTAATGGACTCAACACACCTATAAAAAGAAATAAGCTAACAGATTGAATATGTAGATAAGATTCAGCATTTTGCTGGATATAAGAAAAACACCTTAATAACAAAGACAGATACTACCTCAGAGTAAATGGAAGGAAAACTGTCTTCTAAGAAAATAGTCCCGGGGTTGGGGATTTAGCTCAGTGGTACAGCGCTTGCCTAGGAAGCGCAAGGCCCTGGGTTCGGTCCCCAGCTCCGAAAAAAAGAACCAAAAAAAAAAAAAAAAGAAAAAAAAAGAAAATAGTCCTAAGAAACCAACTGGATTTGCCATCCTAATATCCAATAAAATAGATTTTTCAACCAAAACTTATCAATAATGATGATGAAGAACACTTTGTATTCATCAAAGAAAAAAATCCATCAAGAGAGAAAGTGTCACTTCAGAACATCTATGCCCCAACTGCAAAAGCACTCACATTCATTAAAAAAAAAGTTTACTAAACTTCAAAACATTGAGCAACACAAGATAATAGTGGGAGATTGCAAAACCCCATGTTCACTAACAGACAGGTCGTTCAAACAAATTAAAGAAAGACACAGTGAAACTAATAGAGCTTATGAACCAAATGGATTTAATAGATATCTACAGAACATTTCAAACTAAAACAAAAGAATACACCTCCTTCTTAGCATATCATGGTTTCTTCTTGAAAATTGACCACATATTTGGTCACAAAACAACCCTCAACCAATACAAGAAGATTGAAATAATCCCATGCACCTTACTAGATCACCATGGCCTAAGGCTGGTCTTCAATAACAGCAACAATAACAGAAAGCCCACATACACATGGAAAATGAACAACTCTCAACTTAATGATAACTTAGTCAAGGAAGAAATAAAGGAAGGAATAAAAGATTTACTAGAGTTTTATGAAATTATTGATATATCATAGTCAAACTTTCTGGGCCCAATGGAAGCAGTTGTAAGAGGAAAATTCATAGTGCTCTCATAAGGAAACTGTAGAGAGCTTACACTAGCAACTTAACAGCACACCTGTTAACTTAGGACAAAAAAAAAAGCAAACACACCTAAGAGGAGAAGACAGCTGGAAAATTCAACTCGGGATAAAAATCAACCAAATTAGAAACAAAGAGAACAATAAAAAGAATCAACAAAACCAAAAACTGGTACTTTGAGAGAATCAACAAGATAGATAAATCCCTAGTCAAACTAACTAAAGGACCCAGAGGCAGCTTTCAAAATCACAAAATTAGAAATGAAAAGGGAGACATAACAGAATGGAAGAAATTAAAGTAACAACATCAGATCATACTACAAAAACATATATTCAACCAAACTGGAAAATCTAGATGAAATGGATGGTTTTCCAGATAGAGTCCACATAACAAAGATAAATCAAGATCAGATAAACTATCTAAAGAATACCTATAACACATAAGGAAATAGAAAGAAACATTAAAAATTCCCAACCAAAAAAAAAAAAAAAAGGCCAGGAAGATTCAGTTTGGAGATCTTCAAAGAAGACTTGATACCAATATTCCTCAAATTATTCATTAAATAGAAATAGAAGGAACACTACCTAACACTAATTACTCTATGAATTATACTAATTCATTCTATGAAGCTAAAATTACTCTGATACCTAAACCACACAAGGACCCAACCAAAAACGAGAACTTCAGACCAACTTCCCTTATGAATATCGATGCAAAAATTCTCAATAAAATTCTCACAAACCGAATCCAAGAACACATCAAAAACCATCATTTACTAAGATCAACTTGGCTTCATCCCAGGGATACAGGTGACATCAGATGTTGGCAAGATGTGGAGAAAAAGGAACACCCCTGTATTTTTGGTGGAACTGCAAGCTGGTACTACCACTCTGGAAATCAGTTTCGAGGTTCCTCAGAAAATTAGACATAGTACTACCTGAGGATCTAGCTATACCACTCCTGAGCACATACGCAAAAGATGCTCCAAAATATAACAAGGACACGTGCTACACTATTTCATTGCAGCCTTATATATAATAGCCAGAAGATGGAAAGAACCCAGATGTCCTTCAACAGAGAAACGGATACAGAAAATGTGGTAAATCTACTCAATGGAGTACTACTCAGCTTTTAAAAACAATGAGTACATGGAATTCTTAGGTAAACGGATGGAACTAGAAAATATCATCGGAGTGAGGTAACCCAATCACAGAAAAACACACTTTGTATGAACTCATTGATAAGTGGATATTAGCCCAAAAGCTTGAATTACCCAAGATGCAATCCACAGACCCCAGGAAGCTGAAGAAGAAGGATAACCAAAATGTGGACGCTCCCACTCCTTCTTAAAAAGGAAAAAATATCCATAGGAGGGAATGTGGGAGTAAAGTTTAGAGCAGCGAATGAAGGAATGGCCATTCAGAGCCAGCCCCACATGTGGCCCATATACATACAGCCAACAAAACTAGATAAAATGGATGAAGCTAAAAAATGCATGCTGAAAGGGACTGGATATAGATCTCTCCTGAGAGAAACATACAGAGCATGTTCAATGCAGAGGTCAATGCTAGCAGCAAACCACTGAACTGAGAACAAGACCCCTTTTGGGGGAATTAGAGAAAGTATTTAAAGAGTTGAAGGAGCTTGCAATCCCATAAGAACAACAATGCCAATCAACCAGATCTTCCAGGGACTAAACCACTACCCAAAGACTATACATGGACTGACCCAGGACTCCAACTGCACATGTAGCAGAGAATAACCTTGTAGGGGCACCAATGGTGAAAGGGAAGCCCTTGGTCCTGCCAATGTGGAACCCCAGTGCAGGAGAATGTGGGGGGGCAGTAAGGGGGAATGGATGGGTGGAATACCTGTATGCGGGATGGGGGCCTTATGGACAGGAACTGGGAAAGGGAATAGCATTTGAAATGTAAGTAAAGAAATATATCTAAGAAAAAAAGAAAAAAAGTACCGTGACAAAGGAAAAAAATGTTATTCCCTTACATGGTATGCACACATTGATAAGTGAATATTAGCCCCAAACTGCGGTTTACCCAATGATGTAATACACAGACCACACGTAGCTCAAGAAGGATAACCAAAGTGCATATGCTTCAGTCTTCTTAGAAGGAGACGAAAAATATTCATATGAGGAAATACTCAGACAGAGTTTGGAGCAGAGACTGAAGAAAAGGCTGTCCCACCTGGAGATCTAGCCCATACATATACAACCACCAAATCCAGACAGTATCCCTGATGCCAAGAAGTGCATACTGACAGGAGCCTGATATACCTGTCTCCTGAGAGTCTTAGCCAGAGCATGACAAACACAGAGGCAGATGTTAGCAACCAACCATTGACCTGAGAACTGGGTCTCCATTGAATAAGTTCGAGAAAGGATTGAAGGAGCTGAAGAGATTTACAACCCCATAAGAACAACAATGCCAACTAACCAACGCTCCCTGGCACTAAACCACCATCCAAATAGTACATAGGGACAGACCCATGGCTCTGGCTGCATATGTAGCAGAGGATGGCCTTGTTGGGCACCAATGGGAGGGAAGCCCTTGGTCCTGCCAAGGCTAAACCCCTCAGTGTAAGGGAATGTCAGGATGGGGGTGTGGGCAGGGGTTTGTTACATTCAAAATATAAATAAAAAAATCCTGAGGAGGTGGTGGGAGGACTTTGTTCAGTTTATTTTAGATGAGCTGAGCTGCTTTCTGCTCAGAATCTATATTCCAGCTTGATAATTTAATGTCTGAGGAAATTTTTAAATTTCTTTCCATTTTTTTTTTTTTTTTTGCTTTTTAAGGTGATGCTTTATTTCGACCAGACCCACCATACTAGCAGTGACATGTTTTAGACTGCAGAGATAGCAATTGTGGCTTTGGTTTAGGAACAAGTTGTATATTTTTTCATCCCTGATTATGGAACAGAAATCCGTGCAGCATCTTTATGGGTTGCTCTGCTCTGGAGTTCAGCAGTCACTATGACTGAGTTGCCCACTTTGTTTAGAAATATATTTTATGTGTTAGGTAAAAATCAAATAAAAAATTTAAAAAAGCATTAAAACAGAAAAAAAAGTACCACAAGAGACAACGAACACTTCCACCTGTTCAATTGCTATTAATTTATATATAAATTTGACCTACATAAAATAGAAATTGGGCATAAACTAACCATGTATGTGTGTGTTGGGAATGACATGAGAAAGACAGAAACCTATATTTGCATTTGCGAACATCATGTACATCAGCGCTCTTATATCTCAGGACAAATATAGAAAGGGAAGAAGAGCATTGTACCACAGTTTGCTCTCATTTAGCAGTATTAGGAGAGGAATGTACTTATACATATCACACATTTAAACAGATTTTGACAATTCACTTGGCATTATATTTGAATCATGTGGTAACTTGAGATGAACCTAGCCAACCATGAAACCTGGAATCAATGAAACTAACAAGAAAGTCTCCTGTTTTCTAGGCATGGGGTATCTCCCAGAATTATCTGCATAACATTAAAGCACCTTACCTATGCTATTGACACAAACACCTTAAACTGGGACTGATTCAGCTGAACACAGTCTCTCACAACTGTAATCCTATGACCAAGAAATCTAAAGCTAGAGGATTGCTGTCAGTGTAAGATTATTAAGGTCTACATAGCAAATATTAGGTGATCCTGCCCTATTTCAAAAAAAAAAAAAGAAAGAAAGAAAAGGAAACCTAAAAAGAAAAGAGGAAAAAAATGGAGAAAGAAACACACACACACACAGAAAGTACAAGAGATTTTTAAAAAATATAGACACAAGTTTTAATATATCAAAGCTCATAGTAGGAAAGAACTGTGAGCTTAGAAATAAAAAAAAGCTATGCCATGGTGTTTTTTGAACGAACATATCAAATAAAATTTTTGATATTTAAGTCAACAGTGTCAATATACATATGATATAACTGAAACTTTTGTAAAATGATTAAGATTAAATAAAATGGGCATGAAAACTGACCTTTATGAAAGTCATAAAGGCTAATAAGAAAAGCTGTACTCAAAGTGGACATGGAGAAAGGAGGTTGCTTTTTTTAAAACGATGTAATTCATTTAAATAAAGGCAAAGCATGTATAAATGTTATCACAGGTTTTTTTTTATTAACTTGAGTATTTCTTATATACATTTCAAGTGTTATTCCCTTTCCCGGTTTCCGGGCAAACATCCCCCTCACCCCTCCCCTTACTTATGGGTGTTCCCCTCCCAACCCTCCCCCCCATTGCCGCCCTCCAGTTGAACCAGCACCATTTGCTGAAAATGCTATCTTTTTTCCACTGGATGGTTTTGGCTCCTTTGTCAAAAATCAAGTGACCATAGGTGTGTGGGTTCATTTCTGGGTCTTCAATTTTATTCCATTGGTCTATCTGTCTGTCTCTGTACCAATACCATGCAGTTTTTATCACTATTACTCTGTAATACTGCTTGAGTTCAGGGATAGTGATTCCCCCTGAAGTCCTTTTATTGTTGAGGATAGCTTTAGCTATCCTGGGTTTTTGTTATTCCAGATGAATTTGCAGATTGTTCTGTCTAACTCTTTGAAGAATTGGATTGGTATTTTGATGGGGATTGCATTGAATCTGTAGATTGCTTTTGGTAAAATGGCCATTTTTACTATATTAATCCTGCCAATCCATGAGCATGGGAGATCTTTCCATCTTCTGAGGTCTTCTTCAATTTCTTTCCTCAGTGTCTTGAAGTTCTTATTGTACAGATCTTTTACTTGCTTGGTTAAAGTCACACCGAGGTACTTTATATTATTTGGGTCTATTATGAAGGGTGTCGTTTCTCTAATTTCTCTCTCGGCTTGTTTCTCTTTTGTATAGAGGAAGGCAACTGATTTATTTGAGTTAATTTTATACCCAGCCACATTGCTGAAGTTGTTTATCAGCTTTAGTAGTTCACTGGTGGAACTTTTGGGATCACTTAAATATACTATCATGTCATCTGCAAATAGTGATATTTTGACCTCTTCTTTTACGATCTGTATCCCCTTGATCTCCTTTTGTTGTCTGATTGCTCTGGCTAGAACTTCAAGAACTATATTGAATAAGTAGGGAGAGAGTGGGCAGCCTTGTCTAGTCCCTGATTTTAGTGGGATTGCTTCAAGTTTCTCTCCATTTAGTTTAATGTTAGCAACTGGTTTGCTGTATATGGCTTTTACTATGTTTAGGTATGGGCCTTGAATTCCTATTCTTTCCAGGACTTTTATCATGAAGGGTGTTGAATTTTGTCAAATGCTTTCTCAGCATCTAATGAAATAATCATGTGGTTCTGTTCTTTCAGTTTGTTTATATAATGGATCACGTTGATGGTTTTCCTTATATTGAACCATCCCTGCATGCCTGGGATGAAGCCTACTTGATCATGGTGGATGATTGTTTTGATGTGCTCTTGAATTCGGTTTGCCAGAATTTTATTGAGTATTTTTGCATCGATATTCATAAGGGAAATTGGTCTGAAGTTCTCTTTCTTTGTTGTGTCTTTGTGTGGTTTAGGTATAAGAGTAATTGTGGCTTCGTAGAAGGAATTCGGTAGTGCTCCATCTGTTTCAATTTTGTGGAATAGTTTGGATAATATTGGTATGAGGTCTTCTATGAAGGTTTGATAGAATTCTGCACTAAACCCGTCTGGACCTGGGCTCTTTTTGGTTGGGAGACCTTTAAAGACTGCTTCTATTTCCTTAGGAGTTATGGGGTTGTTTAACTGGTTTATCTGTTCCTGATTTAACTTCGATACCTGGTATCTGTCTAGAAAATTGTCCATTTCCTAAAGATTTTCAAGTTTTGTTGAATATAGGTTTTTATAGTAAGATCTGATGATTTTTTGAATTTCCTCTGAATCTGTAGTTATGTCTCCCTTTTCATTTCTGATTTTGTTAATTTGGACGCACTCTCTGTGTCCTCTCGTTAGTCTGGCTAAGGGTTTATCTATCTTGTTGATTTTCTCAAAGAACCAACTTTTGGTTCTGTTGATTGTTTCTATGGTCCTTTTTGTTTCTACTTGGTTGATTTCAGCTCTGAGTTTGATTATTTCCTGCCTTCTACTCCTCCTGGGTGTATTTGCTTCTTTTTGTTCTAGAGCTTTTAGGTGTGCTGTCAAGCTGCTGACATATGCTCTTTCCTGTTTCTTTCTGCAGGCACTCAGCGCTATGAGTTTTCCTCTTAGCACAGCTTTCATTGTGTCCCATAAGTTTGGGTATGTTGTATCTTCATTTTCATTAAATTCTAAAAAGTTTTTAATTCTTTCTTTATTTCTTCCTTGACCTGGTTATCATTGAGTAGAGCATTGTTCAATTTCCACGTATATGTGGGCATTCTTCCCTTATTGTTATTGAAGACCAGTTTTAGGCCGTGGTGGTCCGATAGGACGCATGAGATTATTTCTATCTTTCTGTACCTGTTGAGGCCCGTTTTTTGACCAATTATATGGTCAATTTTGGAGAAAGTACCATGAGGAGCTGAGAAGAAGGTATATCCTTTTGCTTTAGGATAGAATGTTCTATAAATATCCGTTAAGTCCATTTGGCTCATGACTTCTCTTAGTCTGTCGACATCACTGTTTAATTTCTGTTTCCATGATCTGTCCATTGATGAGAGTGGGGTGTTGAAATCTTCCACTATTATTGTGTGAGGTGCAATGTGTGTTTTGAGCTTTAGTAAGGTTTCTTTTACGTATGTAGGTGCCCTTGTATTTGGGGCATAGATATTTAGGATTGAGAGTTCATCTTGGTGGATTTTTCCTTTGATGAATATGAAGTGTCCTTCCTTATCTTTTTTGATGACTTTTAGTTGGAAATTGATTTTATTTGATATTAGAATGGCTACTCCAGCTTGCTTCTTCTGACCATTTGCTTGGAAAGTTGTTTTCCAGCCTTTCACTCTGAGGTAGTGTCTGTCTTTGTGTCTGAGGTGTGTTTCCTGTAGGCAGCAGAATGCAGGGTCCTCGTTGCGTATCCAGTTTGTTAATCTATGTCTTTTTATTGGGGAGTTGAGGCCATTGATATTGAGAGATATTAAGGAATAGTGATCATTGCTTCCCATTATATTCATGTTTGGATGTGAGGTTATGTTTGTGTGCTTTCATTCTCTTTGTTTTGTTGCCAAGACGATTAGTTTCTTGCTTCTTCTAGGGTATAGCTTGCCTCCTTATGTTGGGCTTTACCATTTATTATCCTTTGTAGTGCTGGATTTGAAGAAAGATATTGTGTAAATTTGGTTTTGTCATGGAATATCTTGGTTTCTCCATCAATGTTAATTGAGAGTTTTGCTGGATACAGTAACCTGGGCTGGCATTTGTGTTCTCGCAGGGTCTGTATGACATCAGTCCAGGATCTTCTGGCCTTCATAGTTTCTGGCGAGAAGTCTGGTGTGATTCTGATAGGTCTCCCTTTATATGTTACTTGACCTTTTTCCCTTACTGCTTTTAATATTCTTTCTTTATTTTGTGCGTTTGGTGTTTTGACAATTATGTGACGGGAGGTGTTTCTTTTCTGGTCCAATCTATTTGGAGTTCTGTAGGCTTCTTTTATGTCTATGGGTATCTCTTTTTTTTAGGTTAGGGAAGTTTTCTTCTATGATTTTGTTGAAGATATTTACTGGTCCTTTGAGCTGGGAGTCTTCACTCTCTTCTATACCTATTATCCTTAGGTTTGATCTTCTCATTGAGTCCTGGATTTCCTGTATGTTTTGGACCAGTAGCTTTTTCCGCTTTACATTATCTTTGACAGTTGAGTCAATGATTTCTATGGAATCTTCTGCTCCTGAGATTCTCTCTTCCATCTCTTGTATTCTGTTGGTGAAGCTTGTATCTACAGCTCCTTGTCTCTTCTTTTGGTTTTCTATATCCAGGGTTGTTTCCATGTGTTCTTTCTTGATTGCTTCTATTTCCATTTTTAATTCCTTCAACTGTTTGATTGTGTTTTCCTGGAATTCTTTCAGGGATTTTTGCGATTCCTCTCTGTAGGCTTCTACTTGTTTATTAATGTTTTCCTGTGTTTCCCTAAGTGTGTTCATGTCTTTCTTGAAGTCCTCCAGCATCATGATCAAATATGATTTTGAAACTAGATCTTGCTTTTCTGGTGTGTTTGGATATTCCATGTTTGTTTTGGTGGGAGAATTGGGCTCCGATGATGGCATGTAGTCTTGGTTTCTGTTGCTTGGGTTCCTGCACTTGCCTCTCGCCATCAGGTTATCTCTAGTGTTACTTTGTTCTGCTATTTCTGACAGTGGCTAGACTTTCCTATAAGCCTGTGTGTCAGGAGTGCTGTAGACCTGTTTTCCTCTCTTTCAGTCAGTTATGGGGACAGAGTGTTCTGCTTTCGGGCGTGTAGTTTTTCCTCTCTACAGGTCTTCAGCTGTTCCTGTGGGCCTGTGTCTTGAGTTCACCAGGCAGCTTTCTTGCAGCAGAAAATTTGGTCTTACCTGTGGTCCCGAGGCTCAGGTTCGCTCGTGGGGTGCTGCCCAGGGGCTCTCTGCAGCGGCAGCAACCAGGAAGACCTGTGCCGCCCCTTCCGGGAGCTTCAGTGCACCAGGGTTCCAGATGGTCTTTTGCTTTTTCCTCTGGCGTCTGAGATGTGTGTGCAGGGAGCAGTCTCTTCTGGTTTCCCAGGCTTGTCTGCCTCTCTGAAGGTTTAGCTCTCCCTCCCACGGGATTTGGGTGCAGAGAACTGTTTATCCGGTCTGTTTCCTTCAGGGTCCGGTGGTGTCTCTGGCAGGGGTCCTGCTGCTCCTGGGCCCTCTCCCACGGGAGCCCAGAGGCCTTATACAGTTTCTTCTTGGGCCAGGGATGTGGGCAGGTGTGAGCAGTGTTGGTGGTCTCTTCCGCTCTGCAGCCTCAGGAGTGCCCACCTGACCAGGCGGTTGGGTCTCTCTCTCACCGGGTCTGCATTTCAATTTTTAAGTACTGAAACAATCTTCTAAGAGTAATATAATATACAGAATCTATTATTTTGAAAATTGATGCTTTAGTAATTACTAGTGCTTAGCACAATACAGATCTCTACAGAGTATTGAATAATATTGCCAGAGCTCTTAGGGATTAAACCACCACCCAGAGAGTCACAGGGACAGACCCATGGCTTCAATTGCATATGTACCAGAGAATGGACTTGTTAGACATCAATGGGAGGAGAAGCCCTTGGTCATGCCAAAGCTGGAACCTTCAGGAATGACAGGATAGGGTGGGGGGCGGGAAGGGATTGTTGGTTGGAGGGGAGAACACCATTATAGAAGAAGCGGGAGAGGGGATGAGATAGGAGGTTTATGGATGGGACATCAGGAAAGGAAATAACTTTTAAAATGTAAATTAAAAAAATATTGACATGTCAGTGACCTATATAACAAATTTTAAAGAAAATCATTGCAGTTAAGTATGCAACTTTTGAAATTTTTACCCTTGAAACTTTTAGTCTTGAATATATTTTGTTTTGTCTTTCAAAAATTTTGTTCACATTTTGCAATGAATATAATATATAATTAATTACTTCATCATTTTCATATAGAAATATTTCCCTCTGACTTCTCCTATAACCATATACCCTCTAAAGTCCATAAACAACTCCTTTAATGCTATGATTTCTACATATATATGTACATACACACACACAAACACATACACACACATAATTATACACACTTACATAGACTCACGCACTGCTGTGTTCATTTAGTGTTGCTCATATGGGATTTTTTTTTAATGGCAACCATCGTTAATTGGATAAACTGTCAATGGCCTAATCTCTGGAAAAGATGAATATTCCTTCTCTTAAACACCTTTAATTATTATACTTGGAACTTTCAGTTATATTTTTTCCAACATTTACAGACATGAACAAAATATATGATCAATAGAATAATGTGTATTGTAGTAACAATTTCCAGTAATGTATATGTCTTTCATAATAAGCTCCTAAAAAACTAATTGGAACAACCAAGTATATTAAGTACTTGTTTTCTATAGAAGTCACAGTTTTATTCCAAGTTATGTTTTTTAGGGGGATGTATATAGGATATTATAATGCTATCAAAAAGAAAACAACAATAGATCTCTAACATATTTCAACATTATTAAAACCTATATATAGTAAATCATAAAGATTTCAAAGGGCACATGAATCCATTTCAGCTCCTTTTGTCATTTTACCATGCTTTATTTGAAATATCCAAGGAAGGACAAGGTAAAAGATTTTATGGAAGTTGAACAACAAAAAAAGTCCTTAAAAGGAAGAAGCAAGTTGGCAGAAAAATGCAATTAGGAATAAACATAGATACTATTGCTAGAATGTTACTAAAAATTGGATTCACACCTAAAATCTGCTTACAATGAAGACTTCAGATGATTTAAACATTTAAGTTTTCACAATTGCTAATATGAAAACAATATTCACAGGCAAAACTAACCAAAGTATTATGAAGTTATTTATGAAACCAGTCTTTATCTTTTAAAGCTGGCAAGAACACACAGGTATCTTTCTGGATTACAAATTCAAAATGCTTTTTACCACGTAGCAATAAATTAAAATTAATTAATTAAATCAATAAATTAAAAATTGCATTACACGAAGCTATGCCGTACAAATTCCATTTTATCCATTTCATTGACATACCAACATTTCATGATCAATTAAGATATTTCACCACAATAACAGTATAAAGATCAAAATACATAATCCATTCAATCCATTCTATTAGTACCAAAATCATGTGAAGCAATTCCATATTGGTCTATTTTAGCTAAGCAGAAATATAAGATAGCTACTTTCACTTTTCAGAGGACATCTACAAAAGTTTTAGCACTAAAAAACATGTTTAACGGTGCAATGTAAAGTTTCCAAAGCAGAGCACATGTTCATTCTCCATTCTTTTTTTAATAATTTACCTGTAGTATATTAGTTCTGTATATTTTGCTTATTTTATTCCAAATGATTATTTTAAATATGTAGTTATAACTGTCTTTTCTTACTAACTTCATATAGTAAAAACTCAATAAATTATCTTATAAATGCTGTAGATATAAATCTGTTGGTAGAATGATTGCCTAAAACAAGCACTGGGGTTGCTCTCCAGCATCTCATAAACCAAGCACGGTGTTACACACCTGTCAGTAAACACTTGAGATGTGGAAGAAGGTCGATGAGAAGTTCCAGTTAGTACTCAGCTATGTAGCTAAGCTCAGTTCCAAGAAACTTTTTATCATCGCTTTAAAAATCAAAATTCTGTTAAACATTTACCTGATAAGCAGTGGCTCCCATAAACAACAAAATCATAGTCATTTAATATTTTATGGTAGTTGCACTATTTTCCATAAACAGTATAATGTCTTTTTGAGTGACAGAAGCATTAATAGATAGCCAATCTTTGATATTTTTGGTATTTAATTATGTGTATATAACTTCATATTGTTAAACATCTCCAAGCATTTGTATGAATTAATTCAGCACAGCATTTGGGGAATTATTTGGGTATACACGCAGTATATAATATGGAAATTTAGGTTTCCAGCTTCCTATTGAGATACTTTGTGACAATTATATATGTAAATGAGACTGATAAGTATGCATAAAAATGTGGTACTGGCTCAAATGGTGGTAAGATCCTCTAAATATTATGATAATTACCGATTGGACCTCTTCTGGATTTTCTTCCAATAATGATATACATTCCTTAGCTGCCTAAGTTAGAGATCTTTATTATATTTTATATTTTTATCCCATTGTTCTTTCTTAGGGAATATTTATGTCCTTTATGGGAAGACTGATTTTTTTTAATGTAGTGATTTCAAAATTATATTATCATCTTTTGCATCTTTATATCCTTTTAAATTTAGAAACAAATTAAAAAAATACAATTTAAAAACTATGGAGTTTCAAAGAAAAGTTTTATTTCTTAAATGAAGTCTAAGAATCTCTTTTTATGAAACAGACAAAAGATGAATTTCTCTTTCTTGGTTAACACTGAAACATTAGTTTGCTAGCTCACCTTAAACCTTAAATTTAATATCTTAAATTCCTCTTGACTTAAAGGCTCAGCCCAGACTGGCTCAAAACTGTACAATGATAACTTTATAAGAAGAAATGTCTACAAACAGTGTAGTCTCAAGAGTACTTCAAAGCTCCATCTACTTTAAAATTGTCAGCGTTAGCCTAATACAGTTCATAAAATTCCTAGAAAAGGAAGATTTATTTAAAAAATTAACTTCTCTGGATTTATTGATCTGGAAAATGTAATTCTATAAATCTGATCATAAGAATATTAAATTTAAGCAATTCGTGAAATAGTCTATAACACATGTAGGGTTATGGTGCCTGTGTTTGCTCTACCTCAGGGCTTGGTCACTCCAGGAGGCAAGGTGCAGGAAATGACCACTGACTGCACTTACCCAACACCACTCCTCTGGGCTTAGGGAAGCATAGTCTAAGGGACAATTGGAGATGTGTCTGGAAACAGGTGCCTCTGGGAACCATGAAAGAGCTGAGAATAAAGTGGGAGCCATGGACGGGATGTAGCCCAGGTTGGAGCAGAGAGGAGGGGAGCTATGGCTAGTCCCATGGGAAGAGTCTTTGGCTTGTCCGCAGTTGGCTTGAGCTTGGCTTGGTAGTCATGTCTGGGAGTGCAGAGAGGCCTTCCAGGGGAGATTGGAATTTCTGCAGGCAAAGGCCTTCTCCACAGCTCCCCATGGATCCCAATGAGAAGAAACAGTCCATGGTTTTGAGGGATTTATTGCCATGGCAGAAAGTGGATATGTATAGCCATACCCCACTTCTCAGGGTGGGTTTGAGGTTAAATACCTTCTGCAAGAAGGAGTGTCTGGAAGGAAAGCCTATTGTCTAACCTCTCTGGGCCTTAAGGTACCTCATTAAAGGAGATCTGTCTTGAGCTTACAGGACCAGAGATCATGTCCTCTACATGTGGAGGGGCTTGGGGCATTAGCCACAAATATATAGGAGGCTGTGGCTAGTGATGGGACTGGTGTCTGGGAATCAAGCGAAACTCCTACTATTAGCCATCAGGGTCTCTGGGGTTTCAAGCCTTAGCTCAGTTGGAAACCAGGCTAATATTCATGGTCCCACAAATACATGTTATATTATCGTATAATTTTTTCTGGTCCAATGGCATTATATGTGCCTATGGAACGTGGACTCAAAATAATCTTAAAATACTCTTGAGCTATGGCAATTGTAACTATTGAAGATTCATACAAAATCCAGTTGTGTCTATGCTGTAGCAGGAATGAAGAATGATTTGCTTTTAATGAACAGTGCCATAGAGTCAATGAAATTGTTAAAGAGTTTTTAAATGCTTATGTGATAACTAATATTTACTATTTTTGGCCTAATGAAGTTTCCACTTTGTTAAAGCAACATGGAATGACTTACCCAACTAAATTCAATTTTTTATTGAAATGTTTGTATCCTTAACAGTCAAAGTGTGGAAATTTATTCTTTATTTTATTTAGAAGTAAAACAAAACTCTGTAAATATATCTATAGAATGTTCACTTTTGCACTATTAATACATTTTGAAATGTTTTTTTTTATTTTTATTTATTTTTTTTTTACATTTCTTTTTTTTTTTTTATTAACTTGAGTATTCCTTATATACATTTCGAGTGTTATTCCCTTTCCCGGTTTCTGGGCAAACATCCCCCTCCCCTCTCCCCTTCCTTATGGGTGTTCCCCTCCCAACCCTCCCCCCATTGCCGCCCTCCCCCCATAGACTAGTTCACTGGGGGTTCAGTCTTAGCAGGACCCAGGGCTTCCCCTTCCACTGGTGCTCTTACTAGGATATTCATTGCTACCTATGGGGTCAGAGTCCAGGGTCAGTCCATGTATAGTCTTTAGGTAGTGGCTTAGTCCCTGGAAGCTCTGGTTGCTTGGCATTGTTGTACTTTTGGGGTCTCGAGCCCCTTCAAGCTCTTCCAGTTCTTTCTCTGATTCCTTCAATAGGGGACCTATTCTCAGTTCAGTGGTTTGCTGCTGGCATTCGCCTCTGTATTTGCTGTATTCTGGCTGTGTCTCTCAGGAGCGATCTACATCCGGCTCCTGTAGGTCTGCACTTCTTTGCTTCATCCATCTTGTCTAATTGGGTGGCTGTATATGTATGGGCCACATGTGGGGCAGGCTCTGAATGGGTGTTCCTTAAGTCTCTGATTTAATCTTTGCCTCTCCCTTCCTTGCCAAGAGTATTCTTTTTCCTCATTTAAAGAAGGAGTGAAGCATTCACATTTTGATCATCCGTCTTGAGTTTCGTTTGTTCTAGGGATCTAGGGTAATTCAAGCATTTGGGCTAATAGCCACTTATCAATGAGTGCATACCATGTATGTCTTTCTGTGATTGGGTTAGCTCACTCAGGATGATATTTTCCAGTTCCAACCATTTGCCTACGAATTTCATAAACTCGTTGTTTTTGATAGCTGAGTAATATTCCATTGTGTAGATGTACCACATTTTCTGTATCCATTCCTCTGTTGAAGGGCATCTGGGTTCTTTCCATTTTCTGGCTATTATAAATAAGGCTGCGATGAACATAGTGGAGCACGTGTCTCTTTTATATGTTGAGGCATCTTTTGGGTATATGCCCAAGAGAGGTATAGCTGGATCCTCAGGCAGTTCAATGTCCAATTTTCTGAGGAACCTCCAGACTGATTTCCAGAATGGTTTTACCAGTCTGCAATCCCACCAACAATGGAGGAGTGTTCCTCTTTCTCCACATCCTCGCCAGCATCTGCTGTCACCTGAGTTTTTGATCTTAGCCAATCGCACTGGTGTGAGGTGAAATCTCAGGGTTGTTTTGATTTGCATTTCCCTTATGACTAAAGATGTTGAACATTTCTTTAGGTGTTTCTCAGCCATTCGGCATTCCTCAGCTGTGAATTCTTTGTTTAGCTCTGAACCCCATTTTTTAATAGGGTTATTTGTTTCCCTGCGGTCTAACTTCTTGAGTTCTTTGTATATTTTGGATATAAGGCCTCTATCTGTTGTAGGATTGGTAAAGATCTTTTTCCAATCTGTTGGTTGCCGTTTTGTCCTAACCACAGTGTCCTTTGCCTTACAGAAGCTTTGCAGTTTTATGAGATCCCATTTGTCGATTCTTGATCTTAGAGCATAAGCCATTGGTGTTTTGTTCAGGAAATTTTTTCCAGTGCCCATGTGTTCCAGATGCTTCCCTAGTTTTTCTTCTATTAGTTTGAGTGTGTCTGGTTTGATGTGGAGGTCCTTGATCCACTTGGACTTAAGCTTTGTACAGGGTGATAAGCATGGATCGATCTGCATTCTTCTACATGTTGCCTTCCAGTTGAACCAGCACCATTTGCTGAAAATGCTATCTTTTTTCCATTGGATGGTTTTGGCTCCTTTGTCAAAAATCAAGTGACCATAGGTGTGTGGGTTCATTTCTGGGTCTTCAATTCTATTCCATTGGTCTATCTGTCTGTCTCTGTACCAATACCATGCAGTTTTTATCACTATTGCTCTGTAATACTGCTTGAGTTCAGGGATAGTGATTCCCCCTGAAGTCCTTTTATTGTTGAGGATAGCTTTAGCTATCCTGGGTTTTTTGTTATTCCAGATGAATTTGCAAATTGTTCTGTCTAACTCTTTGAAGAATTGGATTGGTATTTTGATGGGGATTGAATTGTAAAGAGAATTATTGCTATAAAGAAAATAACTACATCTGTAAAGTTCCTAGATTTTTTTTCTGGAATTATTTCAGAGAGAGTTTAACATTTAAGTTTGCACTTAACTCTGAAATCAGAAGAAAATATGTGATGTTTTTGAAATCGTAACACAATTTGCATAGTTTAATGATCAAGTTTTTAAATTCCCATCTTACCAAAAACTTTCAACAGTTTATGATATTTTCCATAAATCATTATTTGAGGGAAACTACTGGTAAATGTACATCATACTGAATGAAATAGTTTTGAGATCTAGGTTTCAATATAGATCAGGATAAGGAAGTGGCTTAATTTGAAGGCGCATCCATCTGGCTGTCAAATTCGTTTCTATGTTTATGCATTTACTTATTAGGCATTTAGTTAGATTGTGTAGTGGTCATACGTGTTCACAATTGAGTGTCTTGATACATGATTATGTGCTGTTGCATATCTGGGCCAGAGCACAAAGGTCATCGTCCTTTGTGCTCTCTATGACTTATCTTTTGAGATAAAGTATTAAGAGACAGATGATATATAGAATTGACCGGTACAGATAGATAATATATGGAGAACACTATTATCAGACTGAACCCAGGGCTTACTAACGGGCTTGCCTGACTAGGGAACTGTAGGATGATGTCGCAGGTGAGGCAGGCACAAGATAGAATGAGGCCTATCATTGGACGAGAAGGAAGGATGGGCGGGAGAAAAGTTTGAAGGAAGAGGAGGAGACAGGAACAGAAGAGAGTAGGAGAAGAGAGAGAAGCCATGGCAGGACAATATGGAAGCTGATGTTAAGATTTCACGCTGTACCTTTACAGGTTGTTATGAATGCTCTTAAGGGATGGATGTGTACAGGGCTTTATATGTTTAGATGGGCAATTATATATTATCAATTGGATCAAAGGTTATTGTGTTGTGTATTCTTTCGTGTGTAGATTTAAGTGCAGGGGAGTGTGGGGCGGCTAGTCTGGTCTACCCCAGAGTTGGGATGTGTGTTTCTTACATGGAAACCTGCCTCGGGTACTAGATAGGTAGAGAGATTTCCACCAGGCTCAGAGAGAGGCCTTTGACAGTGTGCTACGGAATGGAGCAAAGCAGCTGAGAGGCTTTTCTGAGTGAGACAAGATATCTAGCAGATACCTTGTGGCACTGTGAACCTAGTGGGAGATAAAGACAGAATTTTAGTTTTTATATTTTTACAACAACAGGAAACAAGCTTTGAGAATTGTTCTGATTGCAGCCTGCCTCCTGCCCTGCATTTGGTAGAGAGGGAAATGATGTTGACTAGTATTTTTGCTTAACTTTTTTTTTCCCTTGGGTTGAGATTCTGAACTCTGTTGCTCATGCTTGCACAACCGACAAGTAATCATCTGAGTCTTCTTCCCTGTCCCTATTTCTTAGTGATATAAAACTATTTCAACTTACTAAATTTACACTACAAAGCGATGCATCAATGATGAGTCTCAGATTCGACAAAACTGTCAAGTGGACGTACATAAAAATATAGAGTTGCCTTTCGAGAAAAAGTAGTCATTTTGTTATACAAATAAGCATGTAGGCATTGAATTTAAAGACAATTTAAAATATGGTAAGTTATCAAAGAAGGTACACTATTGTTCTAAAGAAAATAGTTACTCTTCCGGTCCCAGACCCAGCGGGAGTTGCAGCTTACCTTGCAGACATGGCAAAGTCCAAGAACCCCACCACACACAACCAGTCCCACAAATGGCACAGAAATGGCATCAAGAAACTCCGGTCACAAAGATACGAATCTCTTAAGGGGATCGACCCCAAGTTTCTGAGGAACATGAGCTTTGCCAAGAAGCACAACAAGAAAGATGCAGGCCAACAATGCCAGGGCAGTGATTGCATGAGCAGAGGCCATCAAGGCCCTCGTGAAGCCTCAGACCGTCAAGCCCAAGATGCCAAAAGGCTCCAGCCGCAAACTCAGCCCTGACTTTCATTGCTCACCCCAAACTTGGGAAGAAGATTCGAAGCTACATGGCCAAGGGTCATAGGCTCTGCCAACCAACGCCCAAGGTTCAAACCAAGGCAGAGGCCAAAGCTTCAGCCCAGGCTCCCAAGGGTGCCCAGGCTCCTGTGAAGGCCCCATAGAAAAGGCTCCTGCTGTGTGAAGACAGATGGACGGCTGTGACACACCTGCCTACACACTATTTGCAGATGACCAGTATCCTATGCTGTTTTTACAAATAAACTTGAGACAAAAAAAAAAAAAAGAAAATAGTTTTTTGAAATAGTTTTCATAAATTTTAGTGACCCTCATTTCAATCATTAAATGAGGTCCAAACATGAACATTGGAATCCCAGTCCTTTTCTTGAATTTATAATTTTTGAACAAGGTTTTATTTAACCTCTGGACTAAATTTATAATGTATTTACTTTGTAAACTTGCAGAAAGATTTTACACCTTTATATATTATGATAAGCCTTTATTTTTAGCAATTTATATTTTTAATCTTCTTACTGTTTAATATTCTTCTCATATTTATATTGGTTGATTAATTTTTATTCAATGTTCAAAGGAGAACATGCATTCTAACACATTTATACAGCCGTTTAAGTAAGTTAGATGAGATACTTTCTCTTCTCTCTGCCGTTCTTGGCTCCAAAGTCTTACAGCATGTGCTTTTGAAGGTCCTCCCTAACATGGGCATCACTGTTGATTGAGCACTATTCTCTGTAAAATATTCCCAGAACTAGCATCATTACATTAAATTGAGTATTGTAGATTTTGGTAGGTTTATGTATGTAGTTTTAACTCAAATAATAAAAACGTTTTTAACCTTTAAACAGAACTGTAAAATAGGCCTAAAATTAAGACTCAGTCATTACAACCATTTGTCCTAACAAAGAACCTGAATTTCATTCTGAGCACCCACATCATGGCTTACAACCATCTTTAACTCTAATTACAAATATCTGTACAGTGTCTTCAAATCTCTATGAAGTTACTGACATACACTGACATGTCTAAGCATGCAGGTTAAATACTAAATACATTACCAATATTAAAAATAATCTTAAAATGTAGAAACAAATGGAAATCCATTTACTAAAAAATTGAAAATGTCATCAATCAATAGTTTCACTCATTTATCAAAATACTCAAAATATATTGCAGCAATCACTGAAAGGCATAAAGATATATAATTCCCACCATAAAGAAAATATTTTAAGTATTATATTCATAGTCAGACACAAACTAGACACAAAAGTAGTAGCCTAAACTCTACAAATTG
This sequence comes from Rattus norvegicus, assembly GCF_021556685.1. Classification (NCBI taxonomy): domain Eukaryota; kingdom Metazoa; phylum Chordata; class Mammalia; order Rodentia; family Muridae; genus Rattus; species Rattus norvegicus. The sequence goes on along the minus strand of NC_141546.1, from coordinate 59,904,994 downwards.
GTTTATATCAATTTAATAAAAGTTTTAATATTTATTCTTCAAAGGATATTAAGCCAAACTACCAGTAGAGGTAGGGTAGAACTTTAGGACCCACTTCTTTCAAAGAAAACATTAACAGTTGATAATTGCTATAGGAGCTTATTCATTAAATCCACAAATTCTTGTGCTTTGGTGGATAGTCTCATGCTGTATAGATACGGGTAGTACTGACTGAATAAAAAAGACAAAACAAAAAAAAAAAACAAAAAAAACAAAACAAGAGGCTCACTGGATAACCAAAAATTGTTCTTGTCCAAAGGAAGCACAGAAACAAAAAACGGAAGAGAGGGAGAGAGAGAGAGAGAGAGAGAGAGAGAGAGAGAGAGAGAGAGAGAGAGAGAGAGAGAGAGAAACTGAAGGAAAGGCCATCAATCTAGGAATCCATCCAAACTCCCTCACTATTGCTGATACCAAGAAGCTCTTGCTGACAAGATCCTAGTATGGCTATAACCTGAGAGGTTCTACCAACAACTGATCAATTGGACTCAGCCATGGTACCTTAATGGAAGACCTAGGGGAAGGACTGGAGGAGCTGAAGGGGACTGCAGCCTCATAGGAAGAATAGTATCAAGTGGCTGGACCACCTGGAGCACCCGGGAACTGGACCACCCACCAAGGAGTGTACATGGTGGATCCTCTGTAACACCAGATACATCTGTAGCAGAGGATGGCTGTGTCTGGCATCAATGGGAGGGAAGGCCCTTGGTCTTCTGGAGGTTTGGTGCCCCAGAATAGGGCTAGGCTGGAGTGGGTAGAAAAGCAAATTTATGGTGCTAAAAGGGAAGGGGGGAAAAGGGGAGAAGAGTGGGTGTTGTGGAAGGGTAACTGGGAAGAGGGGTATCAATTGAAAAGTAAACAAATGAAATGATTAATATATTTGTTTAAAGTTCATATTGCTCTTCCAAAGGTCCAGAGTTCATTCTCCATATTCATGTGGCAGCTTACAAGTGTCTAGTGCTGTCTTCTGGTATGAAGACGCACATGCAGACTAGTGACCTATCACATAAAATACACAAACAGATAAGTCTTTAAAAAGGAGGTGATGGTACTTTATACCTTAAACTTAAAATGTAAAAATGAAAATTAAACATGAAATTTTCACAGCAATATGTTTGGAATGATGAGGAATATCTGACAGTGGAAAGTGCAGGGATAGAAGTGATGATATATCATAAATTGAAATCATCAAGAATAAAAACCTTATAAAAATTTAACACCAGCACAATGAACACTGAAACATATTGTGGAAACCTTTTCAGGGCTAAAAAGTTTATTTTTTTGTCATTTGTTTTATCACCTTTATAAAACAAAACATAGATCTTCCTGATTGCTGAGTCCTCTAGAGCAAGCCAGCTGCTGTGAGCAGCCTGCTAGTCCATGGGACTTCCATTGTCACCCAACCTCTTTACCTACCTTCCGTATATCCTGAACCATATGGGTAAGCTTCCCTTCTTCCACCCACCACACTGGCTAGCCAAGTCCTATGGCAATGCCAAACTCCCCTGAATGGTTTTCTAGATCGGGCAGACCTCCATTCTCCAATGAACACATTGCCCACCTTTGTCTGCTCTTCAGTTGCTGAACCATAGAGAGTGGCAGATCCTGAACTACACATACCTGAAGAACCAGAATCATAAAGCCAAAAAATACCAATAAGGAGACCTGTCACAACAGAACAAAGGTGCCAAGAATCATTGTGTGACCTTACCTGTGTCTCACATCACTGGGGATATGGAACCTGAAGTGACAATCTCCTGTTGCCAGGCATGAACCCCAGTGGAGCTATAGGATACAAAATAAGTAAAAAAATAAGGGTGATTACATATAGAAATATATGCAAGGAGAAGAAATGACAATTATGTGTGTATGTGTACATATATGCCTGATTAGAAAAACTGATATATCAAGCCAAAATTCTAGATCTAGAAGGAGAAATAGACTACATTAATACAAATAATCAGAGAACTCACTCTTTCCTTTATAATCCAGAGAGAAGATAAAGAGTAAAAATGTTAAACTCTATCTCCAAAGCGCAGAGAATATACCAGGGGTCAATTGCATGCCTGAAGAATGTCATTGCTTGAAGCCTTAGCCTATATTCATCCTACATAGATTTATGTAACTGTTCAGCTCTATCAAAAGCTCTCAGTCACTGTAGACAACTGGATTTGAATTGTATGACTACCTGGAAAAATATGGACTGAACCACACCTTGTTTTTATGTGAAATGATTCTTTTTTTTTAATTCGATTTTTAAATTTACATTACAAATGTTATTCCCTTTCCCTGTTTCCTCAACCTGAGCCCCATATACCTACCATAACAATTCCCTGATTCTATAAGGATCTGCCCCTTTCCCATCCACCTGTCCTTCCCAACCCCTAACATTCCCCTAAACTGTAGGGTCCAACCTTGGCAGGAGGAAGTGCTTCTCCTTCCATTGGTGCCCAACAAGGCCTTCCTCTCCTACATATTTAGCTGTAGCTATGAGTTCATGTATAGTCTTTGAGTAGGGGTTTAGTGCCTAGGAGCTCTGGTTGGTTGGCATTGTTGTTCTCATGGGGTTGCAAGCCCCTTCAGGTTTTTCAACCCCTTCTCTAATTTCTCCAACATTCAGTGGTTTGCTGCTAGCATTTGCCTCTGTATTTGGCATGTTCTGTCTGTATTGTTCAGGAAAAATCTATATCCTGGTTCCTGTCAGCATGCCCTTCTTAGATTCATCAATCTTATCTAGTCTTGGTGACTGTACGTGTGTGTGTGTGTGTGTGTGTGTGTGTGTGTGTGTGTGTGTGTGTGTGTGTGTGTGTATATATATATATATATATATATATATATATATATATATATATATATATATATATCACATGTGGGACAGGCTCTGAATGGCCATTCCTTCAGTCAATGCTCCAAACTCTGCTCCATATCTCCTCCTTTGAATATGTTTATTCACCCTTGTAAGAAGGAGCAAAGCATCCACACTTTGGACATGCTTTTCTTCAGCTTCATGTGGTCTGTGTATTGTATCTTGAATGATTCGAGCTTTTGGGCTAATATCGACTTATCACTCAGTGCATACCATGGGTGTTTTGCTGTGATTGGGTGACCTCCATCAGGATGATATTTTCTAGTTCAATCCATTTGCTTATGAATTTTATGAAGTCATTGTTTTTGATAGCTAAGTAGTACTCCATTGTGAAGTTGTGCCACATTTACTGTATCCATTCTCTGTTGGAGGGCATCTGGATTCTTTCTAGCACCTGACTATTATAAATAAGGCTACTATGAACATAGTGGAGCATGTGTCTTTGTTGTATGTTGGAGCGTATTTGGGTATGTGTCCAGGAGAGGTATAGCTTGGTCCACAACTAGTGCAATGCTCAATTTTCTGAGGAACCTCCAGACTGATTTCCAGAGTGTTTGTAGCAGTTTGCAATCTCACCAAAAATGGAGAAATGTTCCTCTTTCTCAACGTCTTTGCCAGCATCTGCTGTCGCCTGGGTTTTGTACCTTAGCCATTCTGACTGGTATGAGGTGGAATCTTAGGATTGTTTTGATTTGCATTTCGCTAATGACTAGGGATCTTGAACATTTCTTTAGGTGCTTCTCAGTCATTTGATATTCCTCACCTGAGAATTCTTTGTTTAGCTTGGTACTCCACTTGTAAATAGGGTTATTTGGCTCTCTGGAGTCTACCTTCTTGAATTCTTTGTATATTTTAGATATTAGCCCTCTATCAGATGTAGGATTGGTAAAGATCTTTTCCCAATCTGTTGGTTGCCCTTTTGTCCTAATGACAGTGTCCTTTGCCTAACAGAAGCTTTGCAGTTTTATGAGGTCCCATTTGTTGATTCTTGATCTTAGAGCATAAGCCATTGGTGTTCTGTTCAAGAAATTTTCCACAGTGCACATGTGTTCAAGATTCTTTCCCACTTTTTCTTCTATTGTATCTGGTTTGATGTGGAGGTCCTTGATGTACTTGTATCTAATCCTTGTACAAAGTAATAAAAGTGGAACAATTTGCATTATTCTACATACTGACCTCCAGATGACCGGCACCATTTGTTGAAAATGCTATCTTTTATCCAATAGACATTTTTAGCTCCTTTGTCAAAGACCAAGTGACTCTCGGTGTGTGGGTTCATTCTTGGGTCTTCAATTCTATTCCACTGATCTACCTGCCTGTCTCTGTGCCAATTCCATACAGTTTTTATCACTACTGCTCTGTAATAATGCTTGAGGTCAGGGATGGTGATTCCCCCAGTTCTCTTATTGTTGAGTATAGTTTTTGCTATCCTGTGTTTTTGTTATTCCAAATGAATTTTGCAAATTGTTCTTTCTAGCTCTATAATGTATTGACTTGGAATTTTGATGGGGGATTATATTGAATCTGTAGTTTGCTTTTGGCAAAATGGTCATTTTTACTATATTACTCCTGCCAATCCATGAGCATGGGAGTTCTTTCCATCTTCTGAGGACTTCTTCAATTTATTTCTTCAGAGACTTGAAGTTCTTGTCATCCAGATCTTTCACTTGCTTGGTTAAAGTTACACTGAGCTATTTTATATTATTTGGGAGTATTGTGAAGAGTTTCATTTCCCTAATTTCTTTTTCAGCCTGTTTATCCTTTGAGTCAGGAAATGCTACTGATTTGTTTGAGTTAATTTATACCAAGCCACTTCGCTAAATTTGTTTATCAGTCTTAGTAGCAGTATTCTGGTGGGACTTTTGGGGTCACTTAAGTATACTTGGCAAATAGTGATATTTTGACTTCTTCCATTCCAGTGTGTGTTCCTTTGACTTCCTATCATTGTCTGATTGCTCTGGCTAGGATTTGGAGTACTATATTGAATAACTAGGGAAATAATATGCAGACTTTTCTAGTCTGTGATTTTAGTGGGATTGCTTCAAGTTTCTCTCTCATTTAGCTACTGGTTTGCTCTACATTGCTTTTAATATGACTAGGTATGGACCTTGAACTCCTGATCTTTCCAGGACTTTTATCATAAAGGCTTGTTGAGTTTTGTCAAATGCTTCTCAGAATCTAATGAAATGACCATGTGTGTGTGTGTTTTTTTCTTTCAGTTTGTTTACGTATTGGATTATGTTGATGGATTTCCATACATTGAACCATCCCTGAATCCCTGACATGACCATTCCTGTAAAAACTTTAAATATAGGCATCAGAATTTTTGTAATCTTTGTTCAATTGTTTCTCTAGGTTTTATCCTGAGTCTTTTCCCTACACATTTTGATTTATTATAAACTGTACAGAAACCTTTTTGGAAAATCCCATTGTAAAAAACATGTTGTTGGATAGAACTGTATTGTGGTTATGCCTTATCTCTGAGCTATTTATTAGTGGACACTAGTTACTGTTAACAAGAGATGAATGTTTCTAAGAATGATGATTGTAATTGAAATGTACTGAAAGTTAAATAATCATTTTGTATAAGGTCTTCCATATTGGTCAGTATTTAATTGCAGCCATTTAAATATGTAAGAGTATAAAAATTCAAATGTTCAGGTTAATCTTAGTATAATCAAACCAGCCTTCTCATATTAATCAATTCCCATGGGATCCACCTGCCAATAATGTATTCATTTTCTGAAAATAATGTTACTGCAAATGAAATGGATCTAGATTAAAATGTTCTATTGAAGTAGCTACAATAGCACATTGCTAAAAAGTGACTAAATATTCTAGAACGATAAGAAGGAAATATAAAACAATGTTTTTAAAAAATATCACATACGAAGAGATATATTTAAATAAATCATAAAATATGTGACATCAATTTATTATCTTTTCTCATAACAATGGAATAAGAATGAAGATTGGTGACAGGAAGAAATGGAAATGAATCATTTACAAGAGAAGTTTAAAGCTGTATTTCCTTTTTAGAAAATTAATTAATATATTGTTATTTACATTCAAATGCTGCTCTCCCTTTTGGACTCTCTACAAAAGATTCTCTCCCCTTAACTTTCCCACACCTTCTCCTTTGAAAAGGTGCCCCACCTTTGGTATCCTCCAACCTGGCACATCATGTCTCTGCCAGATTAGGCACAACTTCTCCCACTGTGACTAGACAAGGTAGCCATAAAAAATAATTTGTCTGCCTGCTTCATATGTGCGTGGGGGCTCCTTCCAACTCCTATATTCTTTTGTTGGCGACTCAGACTCTGAGAGCTCCTAGGGTCCAGATTTGTTGGAACTGTTTGTCTTCCTGTGTGGTTCCCATCTTCTTTTTTTTTTTTTTAATTAACTTGAGTATTTCTTATATACATTTCGAGTGTTATTCCCTTTCCCGGTTTCCAGGCAAAAATCCCCCTGCCCCCTCCCCCTCCCCTTCCTTATGGGTATTCCCCTCCCAACCCTCCCCCATTGCCACCCTCCCCCCAACAGTCTAGTTCACTGGGGGTTCAGTCTTAGCCAGACCCAGGGCTTCCCCTTCCACTGGTGCTCTTACTAAGATATTCATTGCTACCTATGAGGTCAGAGTCCAGGGTCAGTCCATGTATAGTCTTTAGGTAGTGGCTTAGTCCATGTATAGTCTTTAGGTAGTGGCTTAGTCCCTGGAAGCTCTGGTTGCTTGGCATTGTTGTACATATGGGGTCTCGAGCCCCTTCAAGCTCTTCCAGTTCTTTCTCTGATTCCTTCAACGGGGGTTCTATTCTCAGTTCAGTGGTTTGCTGCTGGCATTCGCCTCTGTATCTGCTGTATTCTGGCTGTGTCTCTCAGGAGCGATCTACATCCGGCTCCTGTCGGTCTGCACTTCTTTGCTTCATCCATCTTGTCTAATTGGGTGGCTGTATATGTACGGGCCACATGTGGGGCAGGCTCAGAATGGGTGTTCCTTCAGTCTCTGTTTTAATCTTTGCCTCTCTCTTCCCTGCCAAGGGTATTCTTGTTCCCCTTTTAAAGAAGGAGTGAAGCATTCACATTTTGATCATCCGTCTTGAGTTTCATGTGTTCTAGGCATCTAGGGTAATTCAAGCATTTGGGCTAATAGCCACTTATCAATGAGTGCATACCATGTATGTCTTTCTGTGATTGGGTTAGCTCACTCAGGATGATATTTTCCAGTTCCAACCATTTGCCTACGAATTTCATAAACTCGTTGTTTTTGATAGCTGAGTAATATTCCATTGTGTAGATGTACCACATTTTCTGTATCCATTCCTCTGTTGAAGGGCATCTGGGTTCTTTCCATTTTCTGGCTATTATAAATAAGGCTGTGATGAACATAGTGGAGCACGTGTCTTTTTTATATGTTGGGGCATCTTTTGGGTATATGCCCAAAAGAGGTATAGCTGGATCCTCAGGCAGTTCAATGTCCAATTTTCTGAGGAACCTCCAGACTGATTTCCAGAATGGTTGTACCAGTCTGCAATCCCACCAACAATGGAGGAGTGTTCCTCTTTCTCTGCATCCTCGCCAGCATCTGCTGTCACCTGAGTTTTTGATCTTAGCCATTCTCACTGGTGTGAGGTGAAATCTCAGGGTTGTTTTGATTTGCATTTCCCTTATGACTAAAGATGTTGAACATTTCTTTAGGTGTTTCTCAGCCATTCGGCATTCAAATGCCTTCAATCTTCCCTGTCCCAGCACTTGCTTCCTTCTATTCATTCTCCAGGGTCTTTGGGCTTCTGGGCCTCTCTTCTGTCCCAGCAATGAAAGCATTGCTTAGAGAAAAACTCATAGCACTAAGTCCATTCATTAAGATATTTGAGAGATCTCATACTATCAACTTAGCAGCACATCTGAAGCTCTAGAATAAAAAGAAGAAAACACATCCAAGAAGAGGATGGCAGGAAATAGGCAAACTTGGAGCTTAAATCAATTAATTAGAAACAAAGAGAACAATATAAAAAATAAACAAAACCAACATAGACTAAGCCTTAGGTAAAGTAACTAAAAGACAGAGAGACAGTATACAAATGAACAAAATTAGAAATGAAAAGGGAGACAGAACAACAGAAACTGAGGAAATCCAAGATTCCATTAGGTCTTACTTCAAAACCTATACTCCACAAAATGGGAAAACCTAAAAAAATGGATGAATTTCTAGACAGATGCTACATACCAAAATATATTTCTGAACAACCAATGTATCAATGAATAAAGTAAATTCTATTCAAACTCAGTAGTGTTTTATCTTAAAGTAACAAATGGATTTGATTCACTTCAATATGCAACTAGGATAAATAATTGTGTTGTAGTTATCAATCTGTTACTCCCATTACACTAAAAAATGCACACAAAATGTAGAGACTCCTAGAGATATTGTTGTGGAAAGGAAATTGAACAAAAGCTGTTTGCAACACATAGCAGCATTCACATAAAACTTAAGACACTGTGGCATCTCTAGAGGACAGTTCTTTCACTGTGAGCAGTGGTAAGGATTGAGTAGCCAAAGGATTCTTTTAAGAAGAGTGTATTTGTTATTTCTGAGGAGTATTTTTGTAAATGTATATATGTTTTATGTATAGAATTTACTTTATGCACTTTCATGGAGTTTGGTTTGTCATAATATATATTGGAATAACAAAAACAGAATGTATAAAGAAATATTCAGGAAATTCATAAATTTTAATGTATGTTATTCTAAATGTTTTAACTGAATAAGTAAGTTTAATCCCAATATTGTATATAATCTCTCTCTCTCTCTCTCTCTCTCTCTCTCTCTCTCTCTCTCTCACACACACACACACACAATCATACCACACACCACACACACACACACACACACACATACATATACACACCATACTATCTCCCCACACACCCCCACACACACCTGTGTGTGTGTGTGTGTGTTTGTGTGTGTCTGTATACATATTAGGTAATGAAGCATTCCTGCATTCCCAATTTTCTAAATGCTGCTTAGCTTAAGTATTTTAAAATATTTCTAGCAGAAAGTTTTAATTAACTGTGTCTATAAAAAAGCCCGATATATTTCTACTTCTTAGAATTCAATATATGTAAGTGTAGACACCAGATCAATATACCACATCCTTAAGGGTAAATCAGTTAATAGTAAGTAAAAGAAATCCATTCACCCAGTAAGCATTCTATCAAAAGGACGACAGGAATTGTCACTAAGACTGATAATGTAGCAACAAAGATTCAAATGTAGACTTAGGGGATTTTTCCATGGTTTTTTGTTGGTAATGACATAAGTAGCACAACAATTTTATTTGTGTTTTTCAAGTGCACGTGGAACTTATACATAATTTACCATTTCTTCTCTGGAAATGACTACACACTTGAACAAAGTGGTAGAATAATATGATTGGTGTAATTACAAATAAATAGTATTTCAAGTTTTATGGTAATGATTTTAAAATGTAGTAGTATATGAAATGCCATAGCCACTTTATTTTATTGGATAAAAAAATTCAATTAAGCTTTGACTCCTGTATACCTGAAGCTGGTTATAGTGGCAAATGCATAATATGGTATGGTGAGAATGAATGCTTTATACAAAAGGGTGTGCATCAACATTTATACACAATTTCTATTGTTTCCTATCCCATGCTAAATTGTATATTCAAGCAAAGTTTTAATTTTATTCTTCTTTAGTTCTCCAATAAACAAGATGAAGAAGGTGGGTGATGTTTAGTTAGTACTGAATATGACTGTATTTTAGCTCTATGTGACAAAAAAGCAAATATACATATCAGCCAAACAACATCTACAAGACGTTGCATTTTAGCACTTGTGAATAAAGCAGCAATGAATATGGGCATAAAAATATGCTGTAGCACTAAAAATGAAATGAAATTTGCAGGTAAAAGGACAAAATGTGTTTTCAGGAAATTTATGTGAGCCCAGAAATAAAAATTGTCTGTTTTCCTCAAATTCTGATTTTTATGGTGCTAAGTTTCAGAATTCCTTATTTAATTTGGAGTACCTGTGGGCCAGGAAGTTAGCAAGAGGCCACTGTACAGCAGGTAATATATATATATATATATATATATATATATATATATATGTACATATATATATATATGTATATATATATATTAATCCATCAACAACAGCTTCCCTGGCGAGAAATAATATCCAAAAACTCCTAGATCTGTCTATTGTGGCTGGAATGACAAGCTCTTAATCCCTCTGGGTGGAATATAGACAGGCCTTTAATACACACCTTTAAACCCAAACAATGAACATTAAGTTAATTGTAGAAGGAAGCAGCCATGCTTGAATGTGACATCAAATTGAGGGCAGACAAAGTGACAAATCAAATATTTGACAGAATGAGTCAGAAATAGGACGCACCCAGTTCTCACTAGAACAAGAGAGGCAGTTTAAGAGCAGCACAGAGTCAGCGCAGAGAGTTGAGACTGTCTGAGTTCACTTTCAGAGGCAGTCTTACCAGGAGAGTCTCACACAGTTTGCAAAGAACAAGCCAGACCCAGGTGAAGACAAATTCAACCAGAGAATAAGGAGCCAGAATTTTAAATTAAATTGCCAGAGTTCATGTGTGGATAGCACTACAATTCAGTAAGAAGGTGTGATAAGCCAGTTTGAATCAATCAACTCGAAGAGGAGTTGGAGGCAGAACAGCTGAGTTGAACCAGCCACACACTGTTTAGAAAATATTACAAAAGGTGAGCTTATTCAGCAGGAACCCTCAGAGACCACAATTACATTGGGCAAAAAAGGGGGTGCTTTTCTCTTCTCTCATATATTATATCCCTACGCACAGGTTCCCCTTACTCCTCTGCTTCAAGTCCCTCCTCCTCCACCTTCCTCCTTCCCCAGATCCACTCCTCCTGTTTTCCTTCAGAAAAGAGTAGGAACTCCGGGGATGCCAACCGAATAAGACATAGCAAGTTACAAGAAGACTAGGCACAAATCCTTATACTGAGGCTCAATGAGTCAACCCAGTCAGAAGAAAAGTGTCCTAGAAGTAGACTAAAGAGTAAGAAACACCCACAATCACACTCTTACTGTTAGGAGTCCCACAAGAAGACCGAGCTATACAGTCATAGGCATATGACGAAGACTGGATCAGATCTATACTGGATTCATGCTTGTCATTTCAGTCCTGTGTACATCTATGAGCCCTGGTTAGTTAATTCTGTGTAATATGTCTGTTGTGGTTTGGTTTTATGCTTGTATTTTAACGCTAAATGCAGTCCCACAAGGCCTAGTTGCCCCAGAGAGTAGAGAGAGTTCAAACATAGACCCAGATGACTCTATGTGACCTTACCACCTACTTATTCCTGATCAATAAATATAGATACCTACAGTCTAAAACAGGGGGCAGAATTGAGATAGGTGGGTCTTGGTGTTCCCACACTGGAGTTTGGAGAAGATCATGGGTGGAAAAGGAGGTGAATGGAGGAAGAAGTCACCATGGATTAGGTGAGTTGTAAAATAATGACCATGTTGGTTGACTAGTTGGAGTTAAGACCTTCCCAGATAAAACATAACAAATTATTTAAATGGATTATTGGCTGGGAAATGAACATGATAGCATGAAGGATAGATATCAGTTCTTGTGCTCATTAAGGCATATTGTAAAACATAAAATTTTTGTTTGTCTTCTATCTGGGAACAAAATGGCCAAAGGCAGTGAGAAAACTTGGATTGGGATTAAAATTGTATATGACATATGTCCTCTGGCTCCTAAATTCATTCCTCCTCTTCTTTTTTTTTTTTTTTTTGGTTCTTTTTTCGGAGCTGGGGACCGAACCCAGGGCCTTGCGCTTCCTAGGCAAGCGCTCTACCACTGAGCTAAATCCCCAACCCTTCCTCCTCTTCTTAATGGTAATATTTTAAAAAAGAGGAAAATAAATAGAACACATATGTTATAAAAATAGAGCTAGTAACTTTACAACAAGTAATCAAGTAGGGACAGAAGGATGGGAGAGACTTGGTAAGGAAAATGTTAACTAATAAAAATGATAATGATTCATTTAAAAACAGAATTGTATTTAAAATACTACGAGGAGAGAGACAGTTCATGTGTGGAATATGCTCCTCCTATAAGTCATGTTTTCAAACAAAGTTACCACCATTAATTGTGGCATACTTTCTAATGAGGTATTGGTCATGAAAGCCACAGAAGCCTCCCAAAGAACACAGCCTGTCACCACTGTCTTTAGTTCCCCTTTAAAACTAGAAAATAAGACTAGTTGCTAAAGACCACACGCACTCCGCTGTGTGATATATAGAAGAATCAAGTTAGAACTCATCTGGAAGCTTCCTCCATATTGGCTAGCTTTCTCAGTGTGGCTTTTATGGTTAGGAGACACATGCATTGTATTAACTGATTCTGAGTCCTGTATGCTACAATATTAGCCTGCCAAGCAGGATATACCAACCAGGGCAGTAGGAATGGATTTAAAATACACGCAACAAAGAAATGCATGCTGGGTGCTGTAAATTCAGTTAGACTCCCATGGCTTCAGAGGTCGTAAGCCCTAATAATGAACCTCTTACTACATTACTGCAGCTTTGCTGTGTCAATAAGAAAGGTGTTAAAGTAGCTTCTAAACAGTTTTTTTTATACACACAGGTTGGTGCAACTATGAACCTTGTCCAGAGAGGCTTCTTCTTAAAGTGTGCTATGGTCAACGCAAAAGCACTCAGGCAGCAGTGGCAATAAGTGACTTGGATGATCATCCTAAACAGAACATTTATGTCTCCCTCAAATGATCAAAAGTTATGGTGGAAGAGGGAACAGAAGGAGTCCATGAGCAGAAGGATTGGAATGGAATTTCTAAAAAGCTGCCTTCTGCTGCGCCCATGAGCTCAAGCATCTGTGGCTAAGTATGTAAGATTGCACACTACTTGGCATATCTGCATTTGGAGTAGGGTGGGAAGTAGGTAGACTGGGCAGGGTGTATATGGGTTCTCATAAAGCCCCACTTCTCATTAAGTAGTTACGTCAGGGTTCCTGGGAAGGGAGGCATCATATTTCTCAGTAGTAGTGACATGTACATTGTCATACCAAAGTAAATAAAATTTTCTATATGCTCACATAGGCAACATTAAGTGTTGTGGGACCCAAACAAAGAAAAACTTTATCAGAAAGGAAGAGAATTCTCTTCAAAGATGTAGTGTGATGGAAAACAGGTAAGGAAAGCCAATTTATAATAATTACTAGTACAGTGAACGGAAAGAACTTTTTCTAAGTATAACAAGGACCATGTCTACAAGGATATGACTTTTAACTTACATTGGTTTTTCAAGCAGTTGTTTTAGGTCTTAACTAATGGAGTAAAACTAAACTGTTGAATAGGGCCATGATAACTACTCTTTCTTTTTTTTCTTTCTTCCTTCCTTTCTCTCTTTCTTTCTTCCTTCCTTTCTCTCTTTCTTTCTTTTTTCTTTCTTTCTTTCTTTCTTTCTTCGTTTCTTCCTTTCTTTCTTTTGGATATTTTCTTAATTTACATTTCAAATGTTATTCCCTTTCCCAGTTTCACCTCCGCAAACCCCTTGTCCCCTCCCCCTCCCACTGCTTTTATGAGGGTGCTCCTCCACCCACCTACCCACTCATGCCTCACTGCCCTGATATTGCCCTACACAAGGGCATCGAACCTTCACAGGACCAAGGGACTCTCCTTCCATTGATGCCAGACAAGGCCATCTTCTGCTACATATGCTCCTGGAGCCATGGGTCCCTCTATGTGTACTCTCTGGTTGGTAGTTTAGTCCGAGGAAGCTCTGGGGTCTTTTTGCTTGATTGATGTTGTTCTTCCTGTGAGGTTGCAAACCCCTTCAGTTTCTTCTCTTTAGCACGCTAATGTCACAGACGAAGTCTACCTTTTTTAGCAGAGCCACAGAAATTTCTGAAAAAAATCTGAGGGTAGAACAAATGTTGTACATAATAATTACCTGCTCAGAGAACTCTTGATACATTTACCAGTTGCATGACCTGATAAATAAACGCACAGAGATCATAAGATAAAAATATTCACTATTATATGTTTGCATGCACAAAGCCAAGTAGAAAAATTGGATAAATAATCCAATTCATTTTCTATTCTCATGTATAGACTATTTCAAGGTAAATTTAACAAATTTAGGCATGCTTTACAGAAAGCATTCATTTCTTCCTCATCAAATTAAATTACATTGTAGATTACTTCTGATATAGTTTCAAAATCCTTTATATAGACTTTATTTAAGACTAATTTACAGTTTACAGCTTAAGGCATGAATGTCATGCAGATTTTTAATGACTGTTTAGTGACTTCTGATAGGTGGCTTACACTGCTTAGGTAAATTTGGATGTATCCTAACAAATAATTTTAGTTGAGAAATCATTTTGAACAAATGGACAAACAAAATATGTAGCAACTTATGGTTCTGTGGATTCAAAGACTGGACTGTAATCTTTCTAGCCTATACATTTATATATTCAAACACAACTTTGTAGTTCTGAAAATATTACAGAACAGAATTGTGGGAGTTTTCTAAGGTGTAAAGTTTTGAGTGATAAAATTCATGTGCTTTTCTGGTAAATTTCAAATATCAGGTTAGCATCCTGTTAACAGGTCACGATCCCTTTACAGAATGTATATACTTTATAACACGCATGGAAATATTTTGGCAAGAGATTTTTATAAGATATTGTGATTTTAGTCCCCCAATATAATATTACATTAAAAAGTATTTATCTATACTAACAATATAAGGTTTTATTTGTGGGATACAAAATAAACAATTGACATGTCATCTTTACATAGTGTTCTCTTAATAATCTAAAATTTGATCAGAGGGGCTTTTGAATTCTGTCCTTTATTCCTTCACCCTTTGTTCCCTCCTTCCTTTCTTCTTTCCTGTCTTTCCTTCTTTCTTTCTTTCTTTCTTTCTTTCTTTCTTTCTTTCTTTCTTTCTCTCTTTCTTCCTTTCTTTCTCTCTTCCTTCCTTTCTTTCTTTCTTTTCTTAATTTATTTCAGACTTAAGTTTGATAAGAAATATGTGCTTTGTTTATTAATTTCAGACTTTGAAAGTCTCAAATCCATAAAAATGATATTGTACAGAATACTGTTTTAATCAAATTGAATTAATTTACCCAGCTCCTGATAAAATTTAAGTACTAGAGAGTGGTTGCTCATCAAGTTGCTCATATTAGGAAGGAGTCTGGAGAAAACTCAGTGCCATTCACAGGTGCTTCTTCAATTTTAACATACTTTTTTCTTCCCTCAGCACCATGCCAAAAAAATAAAATGAAGGCTTGCATTTATCAAATGTGTTAATGTCCCTTCCTTCTGTTTGTGCTTTGATATACAGGTGCAAGTACATGAACTGAGTGATTATGTGTATTTTAGAAATGCTTGATTAAATATCATATATTGAATAACTATTGGGATTATTCTTTTTTTTCCCCAACCCCCAGGGATTATTCTTTTTAATTAACTTTAATCATTTTTACAGTATAGACATCCCCCTCCCACTCCACCCTCTGACTGTTCCACATCTCATATCTCCTACCCATGCCCTTTCTCCACAAGGATTTCGCCACCTCCCATACCCACCCCACAAGACATCTAAACTCCCTGGGGCCACCAGTCTCTTGAGAGTTAGGTGCATCTTCCCTAACTGAACCCAAACCCAGCAGTCCTCTGCTGTATATGTGTTTGGGAGCCTCATATCAGCTGGTGTATGCCACCTGGTTGATGGTCAAATGTCTGAGAGATCTCCAGGGTCCAGGTTAATTGAGACTGCTGATCTTCCTACAGGGTTGACCTCCTTCCTCCTCACCTTCTTCCAGCTTTTCCCTAACTGAACCACAGTGGTTAGCAGCTTCTGCCCATTGGTTGGGTACAAATATCTGCATCTGACTTTTTCAGCTGCTTGTTGGAGGTAGGCATGATAGGTCCTTTTTTTGTGAGTGCTACATAGACTCAGTAATAATGTCAGGCCTTGGGGCCTCCCCTAGAGCTGAATCCCACTTTGGGCATGTCGATGGACTTTCTTTTCCTCAGGCTCTTCTCCATTTCGATCTCTGCAGTTCTTTCTGAAAGGAACAAGTATGGTTCAGAGTTTTGACTGTTCAGTGGCAACTCCATTACTCACTTGATGCCCTGGCTGGAGGTGGACACTGGAAATTCCCTCCCTTCACTGTAGGGCATTTCATCTGAGGTTCCCCACTTGAGTCCTAATAGTCTCTTACCTCCCAGGTCTCTGGCACACTCTAAAGGGTCCTCCCAACCTCCTTTCTCCCAGGGTCACCTGTTTCCATTCTTTCTGCTGGCTTTCTGGTCTTCAGAACTTTATCCCCACGCAATACCAGATCACATTCCCCAACCCCCATCCAATTTCCCTCCCAGGTCCCTTCTTCCCTATGCCCTTGTGATTGATTTCTTCTCCCTCCATGTGGGACTGAGGCTTCCTCACTTGGGTCTTTAACTTGATGACCATTTTGAGTTCTGAGTTCTGTGGACTGTAGCTTGGGTATTCTGTACTTTTTTTTCCTAATATCGACTTAAGGGTGAGTACATATCATGCATGTCATTTTGGATCTGAGTTATATCATTCACTAAGGATGAAATTTTCTAGTTCCACCTATTTGCTTGTAAAACTCAGGATGTCCTTATTCTTAGTAGTTGAGTAGTCTATTGTGTAAATGAAGCACATTTTCTGTATCTATTTTCCTGTCTTGGGAACATCTGGGTTGTTTACAGCTTCTGACTATCAAAAATAAGGCTGCTATGAACATAGTGGAACTTGTGCCCCTGTGGCCTGGTAGGCACTTTTTGGGTCTATGACCAAGAATAATATAGCTGGGTCTTCAGATAGATCTATATTCAATTTTCTGAGGAATCTCCTGATTGATTTCTAGAGTGGTTGTACCAGTTTGCAATCCCACAGGGAATAGAGGAGTGTTCCTTTTTCCCCACATCCTCAGCAACATGTGTTATCACTTGAACTTTTGATATTAGTCATACTGATTACTGTAAAGTAGCATCCCAGGGTCATTTTGATTTGCATTTCTATGATCACTAAGGACTTTGAACATTTCTTTAGGTGCTTCTCAGTCAGTCGACATTCCTCTGTTGTGAATTCTGTTTAGTTCTAAACCCCGTTTTTTGATTGAGTTGGGTTTTGTTTTTATTTGGCTTTAACTTGTTTTGTTTTTTGTTTGTTTTTGGTTTTTCTTGTTGTTAGTTTCTTTAGTTCTTTATACATTCTGAATATTAGCCCTCTATCAGATGTGGTGTTGGTGAAGATATTTTTCTAGTCTGTAGGTTGCCTTTTTTTTTTTTTTTTGTTAAATGATTCCTGTGAAGAAGTGCTTTTTTATTATTCCTTAATGTGACTGTGATGTATTTTTGGAAACTCTGAGAACGTTGATATGCATATTACTTCTTTTAATTTTTTTGGATATTTTTATGTATTTACATTTCAAATGTTATTCCCTTTCCCCGTCTTCCATGCAATCTTCACCATTCCCTTGCTTCAGTGAAGATGCTCCTACACCTACCCATCCACTCCACCTCAAAACCCTGGCATTTTCCTACATTTGGGAAATGAGCCTTCAAAGGACAAAGGGTTTTTCCTCCTATTGATGCTAGACAATGTTATCCTCTGTTACATATACAGTTAGAGTCATGGGTCCCTCTGTGTATACACATTGGTTGGAGGTTTAGACCTTTGGAGCTCTGGTGGGGTCTGGTTAGTTGATATTGTTGTTTTCCTATGGGGTTGCAAACCCCTTCAGCTCCTTCAGTCTTTTCTCTAACTCCTCCACTGAGGTTCCCTTGTTCAGTTCAAAGGTTAGCAGCAAGCATCCTCATTTGTATCAGTAAGGCTCTGCCAGAGCCTCTCATGAGCCTCTCATCTATATCTGGCTACTGTCAGCAAGCACTTCTTGGCATCAGCAATAGTGACTGCATTTGAAGGCTGCATATAGAATAGATCCCCAGGTGTGGCAGTCTTTGAATGGTCTTTCCTTCAGTTCTTGCTCCACTCTTTATCCCTGTATTTCCTCTCGTGAGTATTTTGTTATCCCATGTATGAAGGACTTAAGCATCCACATTTTGGTTTCCCTTCTTCTTAGGCTTCATTTGATCTGTGAATTGTTTCTTGCTTATTCTGAGCTTTAGCGTTAATATCCATTTATCATTGAGTGCATACCATGTGTGTTCTTTTGTGATTGGGCTACCTCCCTCGCTCTGGTTCCATCCATTTGCCTAAGAATTTCATGTAGTCATTATTTTTAGTAGCTGAGTAGTACTCCATTGTTTAACCATTTTCTGTTTCCATTCCTCTGTTGAAGGACATCTGGGTTCTGCTTCTGGTCACTTGATTTTTGACAAAGGAGGTAAAACTATCCAATGGAAAAAAGACAGTATTTTCAACAAATGTTGCTGGCTCTACTGGATGTCAGCATGTAGAAGAATACAAATTGTCCCATTCTTATCTCCAAGACCACCACATAAATCCAGACACACTGAAAATAATAAAAGAGAAAATGGGGAAGAGCCTCGAACACGTAGGCACAGGGGAAATTTTCCTGAACAGAACACCGATGGCTCATGCTCTAAGATCAAGAATCGACAAATGGGAACTCATAAAATTGCAAAGCTTCTGTAAGGCCAAGGACACTGTCAGTAGGACAAAATGGCAACCAAGATCTTAGAGCATGAGCCATTGTGATTCTGTTTCAATGAATTCAAGGCTCTTTCCCAATTTCTCTTCTCGTAGATTCAGTGTGTCTGGTTTTATGTTGTTGTCCTTGATCCACTTGGTGGATGTTGATTTTGCCAAATGCTTTTCTGCATTAAAGTAGTGGAATTCATTATTGGATTTTCTGTCCTGAATTTGACTATTTCCTGCCTTCTACTCCTCTTGGATATGTTTGCTTCTTTTGTTCTAGAGCTCTCAAGTGTGTTGTTTATGTTTCTGGTGTAAGATCTCTCCAGTTTCTTTACCAGGGCATTTAATTCTCTTAGCACTGGTTTCATAACAAGATAGATGAAACCCTAGCCAACCTAACAAAAGAGCCCAGAGGCAGTATCTAAATGAACGATATCAAAAAATGAAAAGGGAGACATAACAACAGATTCTACTACAAAAGCCTATACTCAACACCTTCAAAGAAGACCTAATACCAATATTCCTCAAACTATTCCATAAAAATAGAAACAGAACAAACACTACACAATTTTCATTAACTTCCAGGAAATATATATATATATATATATATATATATATATATTTATTTATTTCTTCCCTGACCAAGTTATCATTGAGTAGAAAGTTGTTCAGTTTCCATGTGTATGTGGTCTTTCTGTTATTTTTGCTGTTATTGAAGACCAGTCTTAGGCCCTGGTGTTGTGATTATATGCATGGGATTTTTTTAATATATTTGTATTAGTTGAGGGTTGTTTTGTGACCAATTATTTGGTCGATTTTGGAGAAGGTATCATGAGGTGCTGAGAAGAAGGTATATTCTTTTTTTAAGGGTTTAATGTTCTGTAGTGCTCTGAGTGTAGGGGATCTTCTAGGATTCCTCAGGATGTGGTGCCTACAGGGGAACAGAGTGGCTGTTTATCCCAGCAGAAAGAACTGGGCAGAAGGGTATTGTGATTATTCTTTAATAAAACTCAAAAAGCATGAGTGCAGAGAATGAGAAAAATTGAACAAATATCAAAACCAAATCAATGGAAAGACCACAACTACAAATGGAACTTAGGAGGGTATAAGTTTGAGGGAAGAAGTCAATAGTTGGTAAGATTTTTAAAAATAGAAAATATGAAAACTTACATTTGAATGAATGAAATTCTAACAGACCAGCCACATTCTGTGTTTTAAAATATCTAAATATTAATGTTTAGTAACTAGTCATAAAGAAGAATAAGTTGAAAGTGATTGTTTCTGAAGATTCACAGCATCCAGATAAGAAAATTGTACAAACTTTCAGGTATTAATATATGGCAACATCATTATAAATACAATGGAGGACCAACAGAACAATGAAAATTTAGATAGCTGTTGATTTTTTAAATCATATGCAAGAAAATGCACTGAAGCAAAATCTTTTCAAATATTAGTGGAGGTAAAACTACACACACAGATATATATATATATATCCAAAAATAAAATTAAAGTTATCTTACCTGATATAAAACTCAATTAAAAATTGAACAAAGGTTTAAGTTAAAAAATGAATGACCAAATTAATACAAAAATGATGTGAAGTATCCTAATATATTTGTATAAACAAGATTAATTTTACAAAGAATAACAAAGGTACAGAAGACAAAATGAAATAAATGAGATTTTATCAAATGATGAACATCTGCATGCAAAGGAAATGTTAGAATTTGAAAACAGCCTCTATAATTGGAACAATATTTGCAAAGTATTCAAGAGAAAAATATTGAATATTCAGAATTGTTGTAGAACAGAAACATATAAATGAATTCAAAATGGTAAATACAAAATGTATAAACAGAAATGTAAATAAATGCTTAAAGTAAATAATATGAAGTCAATGAAAATCAGTTCCTTAATGAGGTAGTATCTTGCTAAAGTGATAATAGTATCTATTATGAAACAATAAAACTAACAGATTAGGGAGGGCATATAAAGAAATAGAAAGTCTTATGATCTGTTATAAATTAATATACCTATTATGAAATACATTATGCAGTCTATACAGAAATCACAAGATAACATCTATTGCTTAGTAGATGAAATCATTTTACACAAAACAATGTTTGACTGTTACAATCATTGTAACCCTTTCCTATATCTAAAGCATTAGGTCAGTCGTGATATTCAGTTGATAATGACTAATGAAAGTTCATATACTTGCAATGGGATAAAACTTAATATTGAGAAAAAAATTAAGTGATCTGAAGCAATCTGGTGGAACTGGAAAACATTACACTTAGTGAAATAAACCAGAAGCAGAGAGACAGAAGCCACATATTTTCACTTATTTCTCAACACCCAGTCAGTCATGGATGATTACTGTTGGACAGTACATACGTAAAAGTAAGAAGGCAAGGTAACCAGAAAAAGTGATTTGTGATAAAGATAAATTAAATATAGAGAAATTGTTTTCTGGGTGTTTTTTTATATTTTCCCCTATAAACCAATGAGATACCTAATAATAGAAAATATCAAATACAAATTTTATAAGGAATACAAAGAAAAGACACAGTCCACACTTGGAAATCATTAATTTTTAGAGAAGTATGAACAAATATTATTTATCTTGATATGTATATGCATGCATGTATATACCTCATTTGTACATATATATGTACATATGAGGTATATACATGATATATAAAATATCCTGTGTATGCATATATGTATATACCTCAACATATATGTATACATCATATATATTATGCATATATGTGGATATATGTATATACTTCATACACACACATACACACAGACACACACACACATATATACACCATTGTATATACAATTGTTGCTTTTTAAAAATTAGGCATATTCATATTGTATATTAAGATAAAATTTGAATTATTTCAAGTTAAATGAAACATAACTTTTATTTAGTAAAATGACATATTTCTTCCATTCTAAGACAGTGCAACAATTGGAAGCACAAGAAAGAAAGTTCATGAGTGGATGTAGACCCTTTCATCATATATCTGACTATGGCAACAGAATCTCAGACAAGTTTTAATTTGTAATTCAGAAATAACAAATAAAAATGAAGGAATAAAACCATATTTCTACTCACTACAAATAAAGCGAAATGATAATGAAAATTTTCACAATTGAACACAAAACTAGATTCTATGTGATAAAAAAGAAAAGCAATAGGAGTTCTGCACATTAGGGTAGCATTAAATAATCAAGCCACAGTAATAAGCACCTGGAAATGATTTACTTTGATATAAATAGTCCATTCGAAAAATTGTTATTCATAGTAACTGAAAATGTCTATGTTCTTTTATAAACAGGCAAGACACTCTAGCATATTCATATTAATAATTGGTTATTACTTATTTTCTTTTGACCTGAGGGAATGTTCAAATATCATGGTACATTATCTATCTTACATTCTTCCTGTTTGGTTTTCTTTAACGGTCTTTCCTTCTCAGTTTTCCCAACTTTCATAATTGTCCATTGATTCACAATGTGAAAAAGATCCCAATATTTTGGAAATTTCACATCGAAGCATATAAAAAGTTATAAGTCCTCAGAAGGTACATAAAACATTGACTATGGAATTATAAATAAGGTAAATATTTATTTATAATAAGAAGAGAAACCATAAATAATTGCTATAGCCTTAGAATTCAAGGTCTGTTTCTTGTGAAATTGCTTAAGGCAATTTACTTCGAAGACTTGCATAGAAAAGCTTCATATTTGCAATCTATCTTTATTTCTTCTCACAGAATAAGCTACAGCCAAGAGAACCTTCAAGCAATTCTACACTACTGTTCGATGGAATTGCTTTGCAACTTAAGGTTCATTAGCTTCAAGGTTATCTGCTTTTACCTTCGGGTCACCTATAAGAATAGGATTTGAAATGAATGGTTGTGACGCTTCCTTTAACTAATAAAATCACCATGCATGCAAGGTAGGGTTATTTAGGTAAAAATACCTACATTTTTATTATGTTTAAAAGCAAATATACTGGGGTACAGAGAAAATTGTAATGATAATTTTAATATAAGGAGCCTGTCATCGCTAGACTTTTACCAAAAGCAATAAGAATCCAGATCTGTAAACACTGTCACAATTTTAACTCAGAACAACACACATAAAATATTTGTCTTCATGAGAAGACAAAAAGTTATAACAATATGATGATAATCACTTTGGAAAAAATCTGTTTGGAGCATGACCTGGTATTGCATGTATACGAGGGATTAAAAGTGAAAGTGATAGTGGATTTAATCAAATAATTTTATACATAGAAGAAATCTTCAAAGATTTAAAAAATTCCACAGGTTTTGAAATAAAATGTTAAAGCTGTATTCACAATTATCCTTTTTAAAAGAAACGATGAAAGTACCAAATGAATAAAAAGTCAATCTGTAAAATAAATAATACTTGTGACATTTTTAAGGTAGGTATTTTATCAGTGAATTAAATTATTCAACCAGCCTAAGATATCAAGACTTGGAAAGCTTCTTAACTATAATAAATATGTAAGATAACCTTTCCTTCTCATTATATTCTAAATAGTATATAATAATTGCTATGTAGAATTACCGAACTAAGCTTTATGAGTAAACTAGAGATTATTTATAGTTTGTATGAGAATAGGAGAGAGTTATTTACAGATATTATCATAGTTTATATATGAGATTCAGCTACCTATTTGCATTAATATTCAAAAGATGTATGGTAACTAAAACTAATCAATGACCAGTACTATAAATAATTTTATACTCAGAAATAAAATAAAACAATTATTATCTAGTGGGCAAAGGACATAAATAGAGTTTTCTGAAAAGACTTTTCTAAGTGACTAATAAGAGACCAAGGCACTAGACATGAGTATGCCTATCCTTGGTAGGCATGAGCAGGCAGATCTCTGAGTTCAAATTTATCCTGGTCGGCATACTAAGTCCAGCACAGCCAGAGTACAGAGAGAAACCCAGTATTGAAGAGAGATAGACATATGCAAAATTATCCAGCCATGTCAAAAATGTTTTTCAATAATTTATTTTGTATTAACTTAACATCCTGTTCCAAACCCCACTCTCTTCTCCTCCCAGTTAAGCTCTAACAAAGCTCTTCCCCTATTATCCTCTCCCCTTGAGAACAAGTCTACCTTGATATTCTAGTCCCAGAAGGGCTAGCCACATCGTCTCCCACTGAGGCCACAGCAGGCAGTCCTGGTAGAGGAGCAGAATGGAATCATAGTCAACAAAATTTAAGACAGCCTTGTTTCAAATTGTTAGGGGACCCACATGAAGACCAAACTGTACATACACTACAAATGTATAGAGAAGCCTTGGTCTAGTTTCTTCATGCTATTTGGTTTGTGGTTAAGTCTCTGTGAGCCCTCATAGGCACAGGTTAGTTGATTCTGTAGGTCTTCTTGTCCTGTCCTTAACCCCACCAGATCACTAAATTCTATCCTCTACTTTTAGACAAGGCTCTGAAGCTCTGCCTGATGTTTGGCTGTGGGTCTCTTCTGGATGAAACTTCTCAGGAATCATTTATGCAAGGTTATAATTTTGAGTTGAAGATTTTATAATTTGGATAATGTCCTTTTATCTTCACTGGAATCATACAGGAGGTGGACACTTCAATCTATATACCCCACACTTAGAATCTCAGTTAGTATCACCCGTACAGACTCCCGGTAGTTTCCCCCATCCCAGAGCTTCAGCTAATACAAGAGATATTCCCCCACTGAATTCAATTCTAAGAGCCCTCAGCTGCTGCTGCCTTCTCACCATACCTGATTGCCATACCTATTCCCTCCTTTCCTATTTTCTGACATGGTTCCCTCCCTCTATCCACCTCCACTGAATATTTTGTTTCTGTTTTTAAGTGAAATTCATGATTCCACCCTTCGGCTCCCTTATTTTCCAGTTTCTTAAGCTCTATGAAATGTAGCATGGTTATCCTGCACATTATGGAAAATATCCACTTACAAGTGAGTACATACCATATGTGTCTTTCAGGGTCTGGATGACTTTCTCAAGGTACACCCATTTGCCTTTGCATTGAATAGCTCTGGAATACCAAAAAAATATGTGGACATAAACCCAGCAACAAAACCTTTGACCTACAATCTGCCCTACCTGCCAAATATGCTAGGGTAGTGGTAGCACAAGACTTGCAGAGGTAGCAAACCAATGTCTGATTTGACTTAAAGGCCCACTATACAAGAAGGAATCTATATTCAACACTACCTGGGGTAGACAAGAACCAGAGTGTAGATAGTCCAGAGACATAAAATAAAGCCAAATATTAGGTCTAATTTTTTCAAAAAGTTTAAAAAAGTAACAACAAAATAAATTCTAATGATATGTGGCTATATTCTTAGATCTGTCCCTTATCCAAACATCAACATCATGGTTTCCTCTTGCCACAGATGGTAAGACCCAAATCAAACATAAGGGGGACTGAGAGTCTATTGGGATGTTTCCATCAAATTCCTTCCTCAGGGCACCCTACAGAAAATAAAGTGGAAAGAATGTAAGAGGCAGTGTGATTGGTGGACAACAGGAGAATAAGGCCAATGAGTCAACTAAGCAAAGCACATATGCAGTCACAGAAAATAAAGCAGCAATCACAGGACTTACACAGGCCTGTACCAAAGACTTTTATATTGTAATTCTTTGAAGTTATATTGTTTTATAGCTTTTAGCATAGTATTTTTATGGGACTCGTGAATTAGAGATCTAGTGGATATCTGAATCTTGTACAGGTACGCGAGACATTTACTTCTTTTGGGTTGCCTTTGACAGCTTTAATATGATGAGTTTTCTTTTATCTTGTAATATTTCATTTTGCCATTTATATTTATTATTTCTTATATAATAAACTGTCATATTTTCATAGGACAAAAAATGTAGATCTGGGGGGAAGCAGAGATGGGGAAGAACTTGGAGAAGGAAAAGGAGGGGAAATAATCAGGATATATTGTATTAGAAAATAATCAATTTTTAATAAATGTTAAAAAATAAAGTCTAGTAATAATAACAGGTGTAATAAATTGGCAATGATTGAAATCATACACTTTTAAAACATTTAAACTTTACAAATACATATTTGAGTTAAATATATAGCAAACAAACAGATTGCAAAAGTACCTTAGAAATATATAACAAAATATTTTATTTTATTTTTTAATTTTAATTTTCTTGAATATTTTATGTATTTACTTTTCTAATGTTATTCCCTTTCCCCCATCTCCCATAACCCCTCCTGCCTCCCCCTGCTTCTATGAGGATGGTCCCTACCTACCCACTCCAACTTTAACACTCTGGCATTCCCCTACATTGAGGAAACAAGCATCCACAGGACCAAGGGCTTTTCCTTCTATTGTTGCTGAAGAAAATCCATCCTCTACTACATATGTGGCTAAAATCATTGGTCCATTCATGTGTACTCATTGGTTCGGGGTTTAGTCCCAGGGAGCTCTGGTGCAGTTTAGTTGGTTTTTATTGTTCTTCCTTTGGGGTTGCAAACTCCTTCAGTATCTTTAGTCTTTTCTCTAACTCCTCCATTAGGGTCCCGTTGTTCAGCCCAATGGTTAGCTTCAACTACCCTCATCTGTGTCAGTAGGGCTGTGACAGAACCTCTCAAGAGACACCCATATCTGGCTCCTGTCAGCAAGTACTTCTTGGCATCAGCAATATTGACTGAGTTTGGTGGTGGCATATGCGATGAATCCCCAGGTAGGGCAGTCTCTGAAAGACCTTTTCTTCAGTCCCTGCTCCACTTTTTGTTCCTGTATTTCCTCCTGTGAGTATTTTGTTCTTCCTTTTAAGAAGGAATGGAGCATCCACATTTTGCTCTTTCTTCTTCCTGAGATTCAAATTACCTATGAATTTTTTCTTAGATATGCCAATCTTTTGGGCTAATATCTATTTATCAGTGAGTGCATACCATGTGTGTCCTTTTCTGATAGGGTTATCTCACTCAAGATGATATTTCCTAGTTCCATCCATTTGCCTAAGAATTCCATATAGTCAATATTTTTAATAACTAAGTAGTACTCTATTGTTTAAATATACCACATTTTCTGTATCTATTCCTCTGTTGAAGGACATCTGAGTTTTTTACAGCTTCTGGCTATTATAAGTAAGGCTGCTGTGAACATAGTGGAGCATGTGTCCTTGTTATATGTTGGAGCGTCTTCTGGGTGTATGCCCAGGAGTGTTATAGCTGGGTCCTCAGATAGTACTATGTCCATATATCTAAGGAACTGTGAGACTGATTTCCAGAGTGGTTGTACCAGCTTTAAATCCCACCAACAATGGAGGTGTATTTCTATTTGTCCACATCCTCGCTATCATCTGCTGTAACCTGGCTTTTTTATCTTAGTTTTTGATTGTGACTGCTATGAGGTGGCATCTCAGGGTTGTTTGGATTTGTATTTCCCTGATGACAAAGTCATCAGGGTATTTTTCAGCTATTTGGTAATCCTCAGTTGAGAATTCTTTGTTTAGCTCTGTACCCCATTTTTAAGAGGATTATTTGATTCTCTGGAGTCTAACTTCTTCAGTTCTTTTTATATATTATATATTAGGTATTAATATTAGATAGTAGTCCTCTATAAGATGTAAGATTTGGTAAAGATCTTTTTCAAATATGTTTCTTTACTCTTATGTCCTAGGGACAGTGTCCTTTGCCTTACAGAAGCTTTGCAATTTTATGTGTTCCCATTTGTTGATTCTTGATCTGTGAACATAAGCCATTGGTGTCCTGTTCAGGAACTTTTCCCCTGTGCATATGTTTTTAAGACTCTTTCCCATTTTCTCTTCTATTACTTTCATTCAATATGTCTGGATTTATGTGGAGATCTTGGATCCACCTGGACTTGAACTTTGTACAAGGAGAGAAGAATGGTTCAATTTGCATGCTTCTACATGTTGACCTCCAGTTGAAATAGCTCCATTTGTTGAAAATGCTGTCTTTCTCCCATTGGATGGTTTTAGCTCCTTTGTGGAAGATCAAGTGACCATACATATGGGTTCATTTCTGGGTCTTCAATTCTATTCCATTGATCTACCTGCTTATATTTGTACCTTGCAGTTTTTATCACGATTGCTCTGCAATATACAGCTTGAGGTTAGAGATGAGGATTTCCCTAGAAGTCCTTTTACTGTTGATAATAGTTTTAGCTATTCTAGATTTTTTGCTTTTCCAAATGAATTTGCAAATTGCTCTTTCTAAATCTATAAAGAACTGAGTTGGAATTTTGATGTGGAATGCATTGATTCTGTAGATTCTTTTGGCAAGATAACCATTTTTACATTATTAATCCGGCCAAACTATGAGCATGGGTTTTCTTTCCATTTTCTGGGATCTTCTTTGATTTCTTTCTTCAGAGACTTGATATAAAATATTAAAGTGAGACACAGATCAATCACACAGTTCTTCCTCCTGACATGATAAGAGAAGGATGTAGAATGGTAGCTCAGTCTTTAGGGAGAACTATTCCCAATTATTAAAGTTACTACTATATTGATTCTGGAGTGGCTTTAATAAATTTTCAATCCTACCAGCAATGGAGGAGTGTTACCCTTTCTCCACAGGTTTACCAGCATGTCCTGTCCCATAAGTTTTTGATATTTGCCATTCTGATTGGTATGAGGTGAAATCACAGGTCCTTTTAAGTTTGCATTTATCTAATTACTAAGGAAGGATTTTAAGCATTTGTTTAAGTTCTTCTCAGCCATTCTGTTGATAATTCTCTGTTTAGTTCTTTATACCATTTTAATTGGATTTTTTTGTATTTACATTCAAATTTAAAATATTCACCATTTTTAATTTGTGTTGATGAAGTTTAACTTCTTGAGTTCTTTATATATTTTTAGATATTATGTTTCTCTCAAATGTAGGTGTAATGAAGATCTTTTCTTAATGTGTAGGCTTCCATTTTGTCCTGTTGACCCTTTGCATTAAAGAAACATTTCAGTTTCAGGGGGGTCCCATTTATCCACTGTTGGTCATAGAGCCTGAGTCATAAATGTTCTGTTCAGGAAATTTTTTCATGTACCGATATGCTTGAGGCTAATTCTTACTTACTCTTCTATTAGGTTTAGTGTTCCAGTTTTGTGTTGAAGTCCTTGATCCACTTGACTAGAGTTTTCTGTAGTCAGATAAAGTCAAACTCTTGGAACAGCAATATTTGTTGAAGATGCTTTGATTTTTCCACTGTATGGTTTTGGCTTATTTATCAAAAATCAAGTGTCCATAGGGATGTGCATTTATTTCTGGCTCTTTTGTTATATTCAGTTGATCAACCTACCTTTCTATGTATCAACATTTGGTGATTTTTTTTCACTATTGTTCTGTAGTATAGCTTGAGATTAGGGATGAGGATTCCTCCAGGAGTTCTCTTATTGTGTAGCCTTGGTTTAGCTATCCTGGGTTTTTTTTTTTCCATGTAAAGTTGAAAATTACTCTTTCAAGGTCTGTAAAATAATTGTGTTGGGATTTTGATGGGGATTGCATTAAATCTGTTGATTGGTTTTTGCAAGATGCCTGTTTTCACTAGGCTAATCCTGCCTATCCAGGAGCAATAGAACTCATTCCATCTTATTTTCACACAGATATTTTTTACTTGCTTCATTAGAGCTACAACAAGATACTCAATATTATTTGTGGCTATTGTGAAAGGTGTTATTTCAATATTTTGTCTCTGTCCATTTTTCCATTGTATAATAATGAGCTATTTAATGATTTGGGTCAACTTTATATTCAGCCACTTTGCTAAAGTTGTCTATTAGATGTAAGAGTTCTCTGGTAGAATTTTGGGGATCACATATCATACATCATCCACAAATAGTGATATTTTGACTTCTTATTTTCCAATTTGTATTCCCTTTATCACCTTGATTTATTGCTCTAGCTTTTGTGCAGTGTATAGAATCATAAGGAGAGAGTGGACAGCCTTGTCTTGTTGCTGATTTTAGTCGAAATGCTTGAAGTTCCTCTCCATTTAATTCGATGTTGGCTACTGGCTTGCTGTATAATGCTTTTATAATGTTTAGGCATGTGCCTTGAATCCCTGATATCTCCAATACTTTTAACATGACAGGGTGTTAGATTTTGTTAAAGGCTTTTCAGCATCTAATGAGATGAATATGTGATTTTTGTCTTTCTGTTTGTTTATATAGTATTATGTTATTGGATTTCCATATATTCAACCATCTCTGCATTCCTAGAATAAAGCCTCTTGATTGTGATGAAGGACATTTTTTATGTGTTCTTGGATTTGGTTTGTAAAAAAATTATTGAGAATTTTGGCATCAATATTCATAAGTGAGATTAGTCTGGAGTTCTCTTTGTTAATTTTTGTGATATTTAAATATTAGGTGACTATGTCCTCATAGAATGAATTAGGTAGTGTTCCTTTTGTTTTTAATTTGCAGAATAATTTGCAGGGTATTGGCATTAGCTCTTCTTTGAATGTCTGGATGAATTTTGTAATAAATCCATATGGCACATGGGTCCTTTTGCTTGGGAGACTTTTGATGTAAGCTTCTATTACCTTGGGGGTTGTGGTACTATTTGGGTAGTTTACTTGATCTTGATTTAACTTTGGTAAGTGAGATCTATCTAGAAAATTGTCCATTTCATTAAGATTTTCCAATATTGTATAGTACAGGCATTTGAAGTAAGACCTTATAATTTTTTGATCTCTTCAGTTTCTGTTGTTATGTCTTCCTTTTCATTTCTGTTTTTATTTTTTGTTTTTTTTTTTGTTTTTTTAATTTGGAGCTTGTCTCTGTGTCTTTAGATAGTTTAGCTAAGGGATTGTCTATCTTGTTAATTTTCTAAAAGAGCCAGCTCTTAGATTTGTTGATTCTCTGTAGTGTTCTCTTTATTTCTAGTTGATTGATTTCAATCCTTAGTATGACTACTTTCTGATATCTATTCCTATTGGGTGTGTTTGTTTCTTTTTCTTCTAGAGCTTTCAAGTATGCTATTAAGTTGTTAGTATGAAATCTGTCCAATATCTTTTAGAAGCCACTAAGTGCTATGAGTTTTTTCTCTTAGTATTGCTTTCATTATGATGCGTAAGTTTGTATATGTTGTAACTTCATTTTCATTGAATTCTAAAAATATTTAATTTCTTTATTTATTCACTGAGTAAGTTATCATTGAGTAAATAATTGTTCGGTTTTAATGAATATGAAGGCATTCTCTTGTTTCTGTAGTTGTTGAAGTTCAACCTTACTCTGTTGTGATCGGGAAAATGCAAGGGGTTATTTTACACTTGAATCTGTTCAGACTAGCTGTGTGTCTGATTATATGGTCCTTATGTGAGGTACTGAGAAGGTATATTCTTTTGTCTTTGTGGAAGGTTATGTAGTTATCTCTTAGGTTCACCTGGTTCAAAATGTAAGTTACTCATCTTGGTGGATTTTTCCTTTTATAAATATGAAATGTTCTTTTCCATCTCTTTTGATAACTTTGGTTTGAAAATCTATTTCATTAGGTGTTAGAATGCCTACTTCACCTTATTTCCTGAGTCTGTTTGCTTGCAAAACCTTTTCCAGCCCTTTACCCTGAGGTAGTGTTTATCTTTGTTACTGAAGTTCTTGTATAACATATTCATAGATATTAAATTTAAAACAAAATATTTTCCTTGAGATTTTTGTAGATGACCTTAAACTTTAAAACTTGTCTCCAATGTCAAAAAGAGCAAGATTTAAGAGCGAAATGAGTTTTAAAAGAAAGGCTTTACATGATAAAAAAAAGCAGCTATTTAATAATATAAATGAAGTCCCTCAAACAGAACCCTACTCTTTCTGCATAGCTATTTGAGCTTCCCCAGCTTGTTGGAGAGCAGGAATAAGTTTCTTCTGATTAGGATATCCCACTTAAGGTATTTTTTATGAGAGATGATAGTAAGTAACATAGATATTGAACCTAGAAACTAAATGGCAGGCTTTTGCTTCTTGAGCATGGCTCAATGTAAAAGAAAAATTCTCTTTTTGCTAAAAAAATAAGTATTTTTTGTAGCAAGAATGGTGGGGCCACCTCTTTGTAAATGCCAGGGGCTGCACAGCCCAAAAAGCATCTCCTGCAGCAGGACAAAAATGAGGACTGCTTAAGAGAACAAGAATTACTGATGCTGAAAATGCCAGCCAATTAGGAACTGCTGTTTGGAAGAGCTGCTTTCTTGGGATCAATGGAGCATGGGTGGAGGGTATTAAAGGAGCTTGCAGCAGTGTTCAGATGAACTTGCTTCAGGGTTTCTCACCTGCTCTCAGAGTCTGTATTGTTGACTCTGTGTCACCTCACCTCCAACTCCCAATGGTAGATAGGTTTGGGCAGCAAGTATTTCAAGTCACAGGCAATATCTGATGCCCAATGTTGTTGATGGAATACTTCATATCCCTCCTTTTCTAACTGCTTGCAAACTTCTCTATGGGCAGCTCCTTTTTTGCCTGTTGTTACAAGGACTATCTTCTCCCCACAGTGCTGCTATTGTGCACCATTCAGTTACTTCTTCAATGAGTTGGCCACTTAATATTTTATGTTGTGGGACCTGAGAAGGTGAGAACATGGACCCCATTTCTGTCTTCTCTGTCTTTTCTGTTTGTTTATTCCAGTGTCCTTGCTTTTTCTCTTGGTTCAGTTTGAGGGTGAGCCTACAGCATACAGCCGCCATCTTTTTGCTTCTCTTTGTCTTTGTACAAATGTACTGAGGTGAGCTTACAACAGCCATCCTTTCTTTTTTTGTCTTTGTCCAGGTGAGCTTATGGCAGCCTCTTTTCTGTCTTCTTTGTCTTTGCCCACTCATTCTCATTTTTGGTCTAGATTCTCCCTGGTACCTGATAGAGTGGTTGGTAATATTACCAAAGATTTGTTCCCAAATATCTTTTGCATCCTGGATACACTGTCTAGGCATAATGCCCTCAAGCTACACCTGAGAAAGTCCAATACCTAGTACACCATCACTTTCATCGCCTTTTCTGTCATATTTGTCATACCTGTTTTTCTTTGTTTTGTTTGTTTGTTTGTTTCCTTTGTTCTTGTCACCATGGATTGCCTCTCATCCACCAGGGTTAAACTAACATCTAATGCTATATTAAAGAACAAAAAACACCCCATACATGTAAACATGAGATCTATCCAAAATGATAAGACACATATCACATTTATTTCACACTTAAGATCACATTCTAAATTGTCTGACATATTAACAGAAGGAAATGGAAAAACTGATGCCCTGATTATGGTAATAGACATAAAATTAATAAAACAAGCCAAAATGTTATACCAACAATTTCACCTTTCTCTTCAAAATTTACATAAGCTCTTGCCCAAATTGCCTTTGTCACAATGTAAATATCTTACAAGGTCCTGTACAACTTATACACCTCTTACACCATTCAGTTCCCTAGACAAATCAGGACTTAACTCTAAAAGTCTACTCCCTAATACATTCTGACAAATAGATATCACCCATTACCCAGCCTTTGATAATCTTACATATGTACACATTGTGGTAGATAGTTCCTCATCCTTTATATACGCGATGGCTGTAAATTCTTCTCATACTATTAAAACCATAAAATCAACAATATTAATAATGAGATGCTTTGGACACTCAAGACTGACAATAGACCTACTTAGTTATCTCAACAGTTCAGAGCTTTCCTACCCTCATAGAGGGTCAGTCACTCCTGTGAGATAAGATACCCTATAATCCTCAAGGTAAAACAATCATAAAAAGAAGAACTCACTCTTTAAAGGGGACACTTACTCAAGTCACCTCCCCAAAATCCAAAAGAGATCCATACCTTGACTTGGTGGAGGTCCTGTTTCATGTAAAATTTCTCTCTTTCAATGAAAAAGGACTGAGCCCTGCTTACAACAACAGTAGGCTCAATATATTAAACGTAGCTAGTCAGACAAATCCCTTAACTATTCTGTGCAAATAAGGAAAAATATAACCAAGTTCAATGTGATCAGGGTGTCCATGCTCTCTCTAGATGTCAAATTCTTAGGAAAAGTGTAGGACAATATTAAGATGCTGTTTGACCCCTCATGGAGAGCCACTTATGCTATGATGGGAGGAATTGTCATACTAATAATTAGTTTAAGTGTCTAACACAACATATTTCCAGGCAGTATTTCATAAATAAGGTGACCCTTCAGGTGTTTGTGACTCTCAAAAATCCTGATTGCAGCCCCTCAAAGGAAGTGATCAAAGCAAGGATGGCAGAGCTTCGTGAGATCACCATGTAGTTTGTTCCTTGCCGCCCCTCCCCCTTTTGTGGCATGCCTTCAGAGTGAAATATCTCTTTGAAAGCTGGTAATCAATGATGGTTAAGATCCTAGAAGACAGGAAAACCTAAGACAGTCATAGTCTAATATACTGGGAAACCTCAGAAATGGGGTCAACAATGTAGAGTCAATGACACCCCTGCTCCAACTAGGCTGTCAAAATCTAAAAACAAAGGGGTAAATATGTAACAGTAGGGCCACCTCTATGTAAATCACAGCCACAAAAACATCTTCTGTAGGAGGACCTAATTGAGGACTGCCTGAGAGGACAAGAATTACTGGTACAGACAATGACTGCCAATTGGGGACTGTTGTTTAGAAGACATGCTTTCTTGGGACAAATGGGGCATAGGCGAAGGGTTTAATAGAGCTTGCTGCAGTGGTTCTCACTTGCTTCTGGAGTCTGTGTTGTTGACTCAGTTCCACCTCACCTCCAACCACCAAGGGCAGATAGGGTCAGGCTGTGAGTAGTTCAAGGCACAGACAACATTTGTTGATATATTGGGTCATTCTAATTGACACTTGGAAAAATATGGACCTAAATTAAAGCTAATGATCAG
The DNA here is from genome assembly GCF_021556685.1 of Rattus norvegicus. Lineage (NCBI taxonomy): Eukaryota > Metazoa > Chordata > Mammalia > Rodentia > Muridae > Rattus > Rattus norvegicus. The sequence goes on along the minus strand of NC_141546.1, from coordinate 59,870,485 downwards.
ACCCAAATAAGGTCAACCACACTTTAGGGTTAGCCCTATTCCCAAGAGTAGTTTAGCAATACAAACTGTATTTCATGAAGAGTTAAAAAATAATCTCTCAAAGATGGGTGGGTAAGGAAGTGAAGTCAAAGAGGGTATATATGACATATCACCAACCTATTGGCAGAAGGGATGATCGAATATCGAGAAGGAGAAATAAAAGTAAGTAAAATCTCAAATAAGCAAATTGTACATATGCATGTTCTTGCCTTAAATGAATGTATGGAACTGTTTCTCTCATTAAATGAGGAGTGCTTACTTTTCAAGAATATAAACGGAATTTTGACCTATGATATAATGGCTTCTGTTTACACTCAAAAATGGGGAAAATCCTTTTTGTGTTTTCTACACTTAAAATATACCAAGTACAAGCAAATTTTTGGTAGATGTTTTATTTTATATTGTCTTTCAGATAAATGCTATTCTTCCAATACCTTAGCAAGACTGCAAAGTAAGATAAATGCATCTTTCTATATTAGGTGTTGAATAATTTAACTAAATTTTAGTTACTCTTTACTTTTTCCTAGAATTCTGTTCTACTTTGGCAGAATAGATCACAAACTAATTATATTTCTTCTAGCAAAATTAAATAGAATTTTTGAAATACATAGAGCAGCTTGCTCAGCTCCCAGATCATAAAGGGATAGGATCACATAAACAGAATATGTTAAGTCTGCAAGCAACCAAATATATGTTTTGACATACTTAAGCTGAGATTAATTTAATTTGAAACTGTTTTTCCAAAACTACATACACTAGACTATTTAGCATTCACAAATGATAATACAAACTGTGCATAGAGTATTTTACACACATTTTAGGTTTATTAATTATTTTCAAATTAGAGAGTGACATGACATTTCAAATGTTTTGGATGCAACAAAATTTAGTAAAACTAAACCTCTTGAAACACTGTTATGATTTGGTGGCAGGAAAGACTGTCATGTGTAGCTAGCTGGCATTCTCATGAACTGAAAAACGTTCTCTCCCATGTGCTGTATATATCGTCTAGGATATTCTTTTTCTGTTTTGAATTACATCTATATTTCTTTGCCATGTTTAAAAGATGTGCATAATATAGTAGAAGAAAACACTATTATATGTACTTGTGGTAAGGAATAAAAACTTCATCACACACCAAAATGTGATAAAAAAAATCCATGCTGAAAATATATGTATAATATAGGACAAAACCCACCATTATATCCATTTACATGAGAGAGTAACATATTTAAACTTCATCACAAATGAAATACCTATGATGAAAAATATTCTATGCTAAATACTAAAGATGACTTTTGTTTGATATCGGTGATTAAAACTTTGTTCATAGACCGTATTTATTTGTGTATGTGTGTTCATAAGTGTGTGTGCATGTGCGTGTACAAGTATGATTGAGTGTCTGTGTATGTGCATGTGTGTGTGCAAATATAATTGTGGTCTCTCTCTGTATAAGTGTATATGTGTGTATGGTTGGGTATCTGTGTGGTTTTGTGTGTGTGTGTGTGTGTGTGTGTGTGTGTGTGTGTGTGTATCTATTAAACATCTTGTAACATCATCACCAGGACATCTGTGATCTACAGAGTGAACTGATGCTGGATACTGCTCTTCCCGATGTAAGGCAAAGTTGTGAATTTTGGTCTATTGTATTTGAGATGTATTTTCCCTGGATATGGACACAGGGGTCACTTGAGGAAGTAATAGTTTTCAAGTAAATCAGGAGAAAATATAAATATGGGGAGTGATGAATATCTTCCACGTCTCCCAGTTGTAAATGGTTAAATAAAAAGACAGATGTGAAGCCGGATCAGAGCATAGATAATATACTATGGTACAGTAGGTCTAGGAGCAGTCACCACTTCTGACAGTGTCTGGACATATGTACAGTTATCACACTATTCAGCTTGGATATCTTCCTGCTCAAGAATGTAAGGTGATTATCCAAATTATTTCCATAAACAAGACAGAATTATTTGGAAAATAAATTTAGTAAACATACAATAAATTCATCCAAGTGAAATCTGTTGTTATACTAAACTGAAAATTATCTACACAGAGACTAATGAATAAAATTTTCTCAATATTAATAAGAAGAAATTTAAATTTATATTAAAACTCCCTACTGAAGATCAGAGTTATTAATTATTCACATTTAGCAATCTTTGTTAGTTTTCCATGGGTGTATAATGTGAAAAACCCTTCTCACAATTGAAGCAGTTTCAGAGGTAACCATAGTGGGGAAGAAATTATACTAAAGGAGGATAAGATTGCAATGAACAATCCAAGGCCAGGGAACTGGTCCACTTCAAAGTAAGAAACTTTAATAAAAACAGGAGAATAGAGGTAGCAAAATTTCTTTCTCACATTTATATATAAGAGAAGTATTAGACATTAGCAGCTAGACTTGTGGCAAGGCATCAGAAATACCAAACAGCACTCTTTTGTTAACCATCACAATGGCAAATAACACCAGTAGAAATAAAATATCAGGAGCCACATTTACACATTGAATCCTGTCAGGGACAGACTGGAAGAACAATCACTATTATTGGCAGGAAGGGGATGAGCACATGTGGGATAATATTGAGAAGATGTAAGCGTTAATAAAGAGCAATAAGAGAGAAAATGTATTATTCAGACTTCTTTGCAGGAGGGTATGCCTACTTTCCCTTGCTGCTATGAAGCATGGTCTCCTTGAGGATATTTACTTCCAAGTACATTCATAAGTTTACTCTTCCTGATCTTAATAAAGGCCTACATAAAATCAGAGGCACTGATGCATGCAAAGCTGTGATGAAATTTTTGCAAAAAGTCACAGTGATTGCAGAACACACAATGTTCTGAGGAAGGCTAGACAGATGACTATCAGAGGCTTATGTGACATCAGTAAACCTCGTAGGCTTAGTGACTACATAAGTAGAATGGAGAAGAGGAATGCACAGCCTGATGAGTGGGAAAATGTATTTGCTTTCAAACTTCTATTCAGACAAACATTTTAAATGTTTCATTGTTGTGTGACACTGAGATTTCATGTTTTTACACAATAGTTTTATTTATTCTCTGGGCATTCTTCTCCACAGCAGATCCTTTTTTCTTTCCGAGACACTCAAACTTCCTATCTTTTACTTTCAGATTACTTTAGTTTTTCTTTTCTTCAATCTGCATTTAGACGAGTTTATGTTCCACAGATGGTCTTAGGATTGGGCCCTACCTTGGGTGTGATCACCTATCATAGTCATATAACTAGAGGAAACTGAGTCAACCCTCATCTTCTGTTGCTGTGAAATGAAAATATTTCCTAAACCACAGACAGGATTTCCTGTCTTTCTTTTCTATTCTATGCTGCAACTTTGCTGCCCTAATTTTTATGGTTCTCTCATATTTTAAGCTGGCAATACATCCTACAACCTCTTGCTCTTTGGGAAACTTAGCAGTAATTTGGGGTTTTTATCTTGACAGCTAGTAGTTTGAGCAAAATATGATAGAGTACCCTTGTAAACACCAGTCTATAAATGTTGAAATCATTTCTACAGAGCTTTAAGGTAACTTGAACTTCACAGCGAGACATTGCCTCAATAGTTAAAATAAATTAGTTGAAGCATACACACACAAACACACACACACACAAACACACACACTCAAACACACACAAACACACACAGACCCATATACACATACACATAACACATTTCAAGAATAAATTAATGCTATCCATATTTTCTTAGACTTTAAATAAAAGAAATGTATTTTTTCTTAATTAATTACTTACTTTATTCAATTTACATCCTGATCACACTGCCCTCTACTCTCCTCCATTTATGGCAGTTTTTTTCCCACTAAATAATAAGTGGTATTATGTTATCTTCTACTTACAATATTGTACAACGCAGAGAAATCAATTTTTATTCACTGTAGTTTAGGAAGTATTCTAAAACTTATCTTTTATAATGCAATCTTTTTAAAATAAAATGCTGCATGATGTTGACAACTTCATGTTATAAATTTTGTTGAGCAATTAAAAAGTTATTTACATAATGTAGAGGTGTTATCTTACTTGCTCACCAGCTCATTTTCAAATATAGTAACAAATCTATTTTTAGTGAAAAAAAAAAAAACGGACCAAGGTATACATTTAAATTGTTGTCAGAGTTTTGACATTGCAAGGTAACTTAAAAAGAAAGCTAATATTACTTCTATTATTTTTTAAATTTTATTTAAATTTTTATTTAATGTTCCAGATTTTATCCACCTTCTGGTCTACCCTCTGATTTTTTCTACATCCCATACTTCCTTCCCCCCACACCCTTATCTCCAAGAGAACGTTCCCGAACTCTCTTACCCCCAACCTCACCTCACCAGCGCTCTCCAAGCCCTGGGGCCTCCAGTCTCTTAGGTTAAGTGCATCTTCACTGACTGAACCCAGATCTGACATTCTTCTGCTGTATATGTGTTGGGGGCATCAAATGAGCTGGTGTATGCTGCCTTGTTGGTGGTCCAGTGTCTGTGAACTCTCAGAGGTCTAGGTTAATTGAAACTGCTAGTCCTTCTATAGGGTTGCCCTCCTCCTTAGCTTCTTCCCGGCTTTTTCCTAATTCAACCACAAGGGCTGGCAGCTTCTGTCCATTAGTTGGGTGTTAATATATGCATCTGACTCTTTTAGCTGCTTGTTGGGTATTTCAGAGGACAGTCTTGATAGCTTACTTTTGTAAGTACTCCATAGCCTCAGTAACACTGTTAGGCCTTGGGGCCTCCCCTTGAACTGGATCCTACTTTGGACCTGTCACTGGTTTTTCTTTTCCTCAGGCTCTTCTCTGTTTTTGTCCCTGAAGTTCTTTCCTATGGGAATAATTATGGGCAAAAGTTTTGATTGTGGAATGTCAACTCTATCTCTCACCTAATGCACTGCCTTTCTGCTGGAGGTGGGCTCTACAAGTTCCCTCTCCCCACTGTAGGGAATTTCAAGTAAGGTCCTCCCATTTGAGCCCTAAGATTATCTCACCTCTCAGGTCTCCAGTACATTCTGGAGGGTTCTCCAACCTCCTACTTCCCAAGGTTGAATGTTTCCATTCTTTCTGCTGGCACTTGGGTCTTCAGTCCTTGTCTCCCACCCAATACCCGATCGTGTTCTTCTCTTCCCCTCTGTGTCACCTTTCCCACCAAAGTCCCTTCCTCTCTCCCCATCTTGTGATTGCTTTCTTCTCCCTCCCAAGTGTGATTGCTATCTTCTGACTTGGACCCTTCAGCCTGTTAACCTTTTTGAGTTCTTTGGACTGTGTATTGGGTATTCTGTGCTTTTCTTTTGATTAATATCCACTTACTAGTAAGTAATAGCATGCATGTCCTTCTGAGTTTGAGTTACCTCACTCAGGATGATATTTTTTAGCTCCATCCATTTGCCTACAAACTCAGGGTGACCTCATTCTTAGCTGAGTAGTATTCCATTGTGTAAATGAATGACAATTTCTGTATCGATTTTTCTATTGTGGGACATGGGGGCTTTTTCCAGCTTATGGATATCACAAATAAGGCCTCTATGAACGTAGTGGAACATGTGTCCCTGTGGCCTAATGGGGCATCTTTTGCATATATTCCCACAGTGGTTTAGCTGGGTCATCAGGTACATCTATTTCCATTTTTTCGGAGGAACCTCCAGATTGATTTCCAGAGTGGTTGTAAAAGTTTGCAATCCCACCAGCAATGGAGGAGTGTTACTCTTTCTCCACATCCTCACCAACATGTGTTGTCACCTGAGGTTTTGATCTTAATTTACTGATTGGTGTAGGTGGAATCTCAGGATTGTTTGGATTTGCAATTCCCTGACCATTAAGGACTTTGAACCTTTAGGTGCTTCTCACCCATTCAAGATTCCACTGTTGCGAATTCTCTGTTTAGTTCTAAACCCCATTTTTTAATTAGGTTGTTTATTTTCTTGGTGGTTAGCTTCTTGAGTTGTTTAGATATTTTGGCTATTATTCCCTCTCTCAGTTGTGGAGTTAGTGAAGATTTATTTTTCCCAATTGGATCAAGGATATTAACATATAACCAGATACCCTGAATCTAGTAGAAGAGAAAGTGGGAAAAAGCCTTGAACTTATTGGCACAGAGTGAAATTTCTTAAACAGAACTCCAATGGCTCACATTCTAAGATCAAGAATTCATAAATGGGACCACAGGAAAACTGGAAAGCTTCTCTAAGGCATAGGATATAGTCAATAGGACAAATTTATTTTTAAGATAGTGAGAAGATTATTATAAAAAAGTAATGTAGATATTTTATTGGGAAATTAAATATTGCCTACAATATAAAATGATAAATATAAAGGATTCAAAAATAATTCAGTTTAAAATACTTCTCTGTTATTAGACATCTTTAGATGTTGTCCTCGACATGTAGTCTAAAAACATTATAGAACTAAGGGAAGATATTCCTACTGTAGCCATTGTAGTTCTGTTCAACAGAAATCAAACTTATCATATAAATATTTAGTGGATTAAAGTAGTAAAATTTAATTTGAAAGTTAAGAAAAATTTCAATGAAAATTTTAGCTAAATATTAATTAAATATAATCAATTAATATCACTTTTTTGAAATTCATACTCATATGAGTCCCCTGAGTTGTGTCAAATATTCAGATTCTGATTCATTGTTTCTTGGCTGGGACTTGAAATTCTGATTTATTTTTTCTTGTCACAACATATTCTCTGATGGTTGTCCAATAACAATTTGCAAGTACAGTTATAAATTACTCTACTTTAATTCATACAATCTCTAGCAACTTACTTAAAGTTAAAAATGCAGGTATTTGATTGCAATTCTTATAATTGTATATCACCATCCTATTTGTGTAAGTCTAAGAGTATTCTCCACAAGTACCAAAAAGAAGAAAAGAAAGTTAACACTTATGTTCCCTTCTGTTTTGCTCATATTTAAGCTGTTTTGTAGTTAAAAGACTATTTTTATTTAAAATTGTCTTGCATTCTTAATGTAATTAAACTACTACTATGAACATATTCTAAAATATTATTTTGTTATTATGTTGATACAAAACTAGTACCTTAAAAAAAGAATAGATGAAAATAGATAGACTTTCTTTGGCATATACAATTCCGAAGCTTTATGTGGACCAACCAAATTTTGTCAGTTTTTCTGGTAAAGATCATTTAAATTAACTTCTGACTTTTTTTCCCTTTAGTATGCAATTACACTTCTTGTTAACAGCTTAAATATATTCTTTATACACAGACATAAGTCTACATGCCTGTAACACTTGAATTTAGACAAAAGAGTAAAAAAACACTCAGTGGAGAAAATAAAACATCCTCACCAAATAGTGTTGGTAAAACTGGGTGACTGAATGTAGAAGTGTGAAAATAGATCACATCAATCACCACGTACAAAGCTCAACCGAAACTGAAAATGGATCGAGGATATCAACCTAAGACCAAACAGTCTCCAATTAATACATGTTAAGTTGAACTTAAGCCTAAAATTAATTGGAACAAGAAATGAATTTTTGAACAGGTCATAACAATAAAGGCATTAAGACCAAAAATTAAACCTGTTACCTTATGAAGCTGAAAAACTTCTGTATGATAAAGGATACACCAACATTAGGGTAAACTAGTCACCCGAAAAATGCGAAAAGCCTTTTCACAATTATATAATTATGTATATTATATATGTGCATTATATATACATGTGTATATGCGTGTTACATGAAATATTAAAAAGCAAACCACAGTATCATTGTGCTAGGCACCAGCCGGTGGCCTCGATCTGTTTTCAGCCCGGTTGTCAGATCAAGATCATGATATTCCTTTTTGCCAAGGTCTGTCTCACTCAAGCTGGCTCTGGCCCTCTGGAGCTCTGAAACTGCTCTCTCCACCTGGCTTGCTAAGTTCCCACAGCTGGCTGCAGTGCACTCTTGCACACTCAGGCTTTGTCACTATTACCTTTCTCTCTGGAACCCAGTTGAGTTGCTGCTTGAATAAAAACACCACACAAAGTTACTTTAGAATCAACAGGTGACACAATCTCTGGGCACAGAATGTAGCATTCTAATTTTGTAAGCTAATCTATGTTATAAATCCTCCAGTTGCAGATCCTGGTGCATCACTACTTGATCCGACAGCCTCCTTCTTCCTACATTCTGTCTTTATTTCTTGCTCCTGCAGTCCAAAAGGGCTGTCTCATTCTCTCTGATCTCTCTTCCTCTCCCAGACCTAATATTTCTGCTTTCTTGACCAGTAATTGGCGTCTTATAATCTGTATTCATTGGGGAAAAATTCCATGACATCTCATTTTTTCTGTCGACTAAAAATCTTTTCTCTCAAATATAAACTGAGCATAACTATTACCATTCTGTAATTTATAAAGTATAAGATACTCCTAACATCTACTCTATCATTTGTGTCAACTAAATAAAACATTCTGCTATATATCCTAACTTAAAAAAGGCTTATAATTCCATATCTGTTATGTCCTGGTTTAGCTTGTTTACTATCTGAAAACTATCCTATCAAATCTGTACCATTTTCCTCAGTGCTAAAAAGCTTGAGTTGTTTATGAGTCTATAACTAGTCCAACTCTGTCAGAAATCTGAGAACTACTAAAAATTATCTGAAAATATAGGAAGCCTAACACAGCTTCCAGAACTGAGACAAATGTGGAGACAGTTGCCCACCTATACAGCCCCTGTATGACAGCATTTAGAGCATCAAAAATGTGGCCATTTGGCCCAGGATCATCTGACAGACCTTTATAAAACAGGATTTATTAAGAACTAGCTTATTCTGTCTCAGCATAACAAAGCTGTCAATTATCCTGTAACTCATGTCCTGTTATGAACAGTACAGGTCTGTAGAAGAAATAGGCAATTCTTGCCCAGTGGCTACCTTGCCACAATGTATAACCTCACCTAGAGTTAGAGATACTCAGTTTCTCCTTTGAATCCATGAAAGGGGAGCTGCTGGGAGCAGATATGTCTCAACAACAAATGAATACATAACATTAAATGTCACATTCATTCTGTGGATTTCTGAAATTTTTGAAAACAAATTATCTATGTAAAGTAATCTGGAGTATTGTCCATTAACTAATCTCATCTATTTCTAAATAAAGTATCTTGAAAACACCCTACCAATTAACTCAGAACCATGAATTTACTATCTGTCCCTAATTCATATATTTAATCTTATATGATCATTTCGAAATGGCAGTTTTAGAAGGATTGGGACTAAGGTTTATATTCTTAAAATTATTGTATCAATAGAAGAAATTTATACTAATGAATACCCTAAATTTTATCAAATTCTGTACCAGCATATGAAATCATAAGTTCAACTTACTAACAATTATAAAGATCTCTGCCAAATGAGATTATGGCTACACAATCAACTCTAGCTACATTGTCCCTGCCAAATTTGATCATTTCTAAATTCCCCAGAAAGGCAACCTTAGAATAACTACTGTTTGCCTCAAAGCCCAGGGAACAGGTATGACGACTCCTCATAACTTCTTCCTGCTGAATATGTGCAATGAAATATAGTGAATGGGGTGTAGGGAAAATAACAGAGTTGGTTGACCTTAAGAGTCCCCACCAAAGATTGTTGTAGTCTCTGATGTCTGTGTCCTGACTGGATTTAACTGAAAGTCCAAGAGATCAGGAGTTCAAGCAGGTCAGTTAAGCATGTCTGTTGAAGAAACTCACCAAAGCTGTACATTCTGCAATATACAATCCTCAAATCGAAATTGTAGTGTCATCAAGATATCTGTATCGATTGTATTAGTACATATGGGGTGTTCAAGTTAGGAGGAAATCCTGCTCCAATAATAAATCTTCATTTGTGTCATGTGAGGGATGGTATAAAGAATATAAATATTCTGAGGCATCCTCACTTGGGCCTTCAGCTTGTTGACCATTTTGTGTCCTTTGGACTCTATCTTGTGTATTCTGTACTACTTTTTTTGTTCTGGTTTTGGTTTGTTTTATTTTTCTGTCTTTTTAGGTAATATTCACTAATTAGTGAGGACATATCATGCATGTCTTTTTGGTTTTGAGTCACCTCACTCAGGATGATATTCTCTAGTTCCATCCATTTGCCTGAAAAACTCAAGATGTCCTTGTTCTTAACAGTTGAGTAGTATTCCATTGTGTAAATCAACCACATTTTATGCATACATTCTTCTCTTATGGGACATCTGGGTTGTTTCCAGCTTCTGTCTATCAAAAATAAGACTGTTATGAACATAGTAGAACATGTATGCTTATAAATATTTTTGTTCTGCCTTCTAAGAAGGAGTGAAGCATCCACACTTTGGCCATCCTTCTTTTTGAGCTTCATCTTGTCTGTGGATTGTACCTTGGATAATCTGAGCTTTTGAGCTAATATCCACTTATCAGTGAGTGTCTATCATTTGTGTATTTTGTGACTGGGTTACCTCACTCAGGATGCTGTTTTCTAGTTCCATCTATTTGCCTAAGAATTTCATGTAGTCACTGTTTTTTAATAGCTTAGTAGTACTCCATTGTGTAAATGTACCACATTTTCTGTATCCATTCCTCTGTTGAAGGACATCTGGGTTATTTCCAACTCCTGGCTACTCTAAATAAGGTTGCTACGAACATGTGCCCTTGTTATATGTTGAAGCATCTTTGAGTATATTCCCAAGAATGGTATTGCTGTGTCTTCAGGTAGATCTGTTTCAAATTTCCTGAGGATCCTGCAGATTGATTTCCAGAGTGATTGTAACAGTTTGCAGTCTCACAAGCAATGGAGGAGTGTTGCTCTTTCTCCAAATCCTCACCAGCATCTGTTGTCATCTGGGTTATTGATGTTAGCCATTCTGACTGGTGTGAGGTCATCTCAATGTCATTTTGACTTGTGTTTTCTGACCAAAAAGGACCTTGAACATTTCTTTAGGTGTTTCTCAGTAATTCAATATTCCTCTGTTGTAAATTCTGAGTTTAATTCTATACTCCATTTTTTGATTGGGTTGTTTGGATTTTTTGGTGGTTAGCTTCTTGAGTTCTTTATATATTTTGGATGTCAATCACCTTCTATTGGATGTGGGGTTGGTTAAGATATTTTTCCAATCTGTAGGTTACTGATTTCTTCTTGACTATGTATTTTGCCTTACAGAAGCTTTCCAGTTACCTGAGGTCCCATTTATCAATTCTTGATCTTAGTGAATGAGGCATTTGCGGTTCTGTTTAGGAAATCCCCCCCACTTGTGCCTGAGGTCAAGACTTTCTCCCACTTTCTCTTCTATTAGATTGAGTGTATCTGGCTTTATGTTGAGGTTCTTGATCCACTTGTACTTGAGCTATATGCAAGATAACAAATAGGGGTCTATTTTCATATTTCTACATACAGATTGCCAGTTATGTTGCTGTAAAATTATAAAAAATGCTTTCTTTTATCCCACACTAGATTTGGCACCGTAGTGCCCCAAGATATCTGGTAGACATCTTCATCTCAGTCAGCAACGTGTCTCACCAACTCTGCTCCATCCCATGTCACACTGCAGATGGCTACCCCCTGGGACTGGCAACAATTTCTCTACCCATCTATTTCCCAAGGCCACCATGCCAAACATACACATACCAATTCCTTGGCAGGCTAGCTTGTCTAACTACCACATGCTCTCTTGAACTTAAATCACCACATGGAAGAACACACAACACAATAACCTCTGATCCAATTGATAATATATAATTTGCTCATCTAGACATATAAAACCATGTACACATTCTTCCTTTAAGAATATTCATAACAACCTGTAAATGTGCAGAGAGGAATCTTAACATCCGGCTCTATGTTCTCTCTGTTGCTGCTCCTCTCCTGTCTCCTCCCGATCTTCTCCTCTCTCTAAAACTTTTCTCCAGCCCATTCTTCCTTCTCGTCCAATGACAGGCCTCGTTCTATCTTGTACCTGCCTTCACCTGCATAATGACATCATTCTACACAGTTAGACTAGCACTATTTATGGAAGATGATTTCTTTTTTATTGTATATTTTTGGCTTCTTTGTCAAAGATCAAATATGCGTGTGTGGTTTTATTTCTGGGTCTTCAATTCTATTGTTAAGAATTGCTTTCACTATTATATACAGTAATGTTTAATTGTTTCTGACTTACAGTTTCAGAGATTTAGTCCAATCATTTTATGGGAATGCATGGGAAGCATGACATACATTGTCGAGGCATATTTAGTAAAGGAAAAGGATTTGACTCTTGATCTTTAAATCTTGATCTGAAGTCAACAAGGGAAAGGCTGTCTTCCACAGAAACCCAGGAGGAGGCTTTCTTCTACACTGAGTAGAGCTTGAACATAGGAGTCCACATACCCAACCTACATGTTTACACTCTTCCTCCAACAATGCTACACCTCCTTCAAAAAGGCCACTTCTCCTAAAAAGTGATACATTCTATGAACCAACATTCAAACATATAAATCTGTGGGGTCAAACTTATTCCAGTCACCACACCATGATTACATTTTATTTGATGAAATGGTAAAATTTTTTGCAAGGGCTGATATATTAGATGGAGCTTATTGATGTTAAAAATTGTAACTAAACTATAAATAAAAATAAGTGAAAAGATAGATTTTCTTACAAAAATATTTACACAATGATATTACAGGAAATGAAAAACGACACCAAGAAGAACTAAAAGCAAGTGATTTGTCAACAAGCCAAGAAACCATCTAAAACCTACCTTCCCTCTGAGAGATTAATCTTCACTCTAATAGTCTATAGTTGTCTATACTTCTGTGTCTAGGTGTGTGATCCTGTGAAAATTTTCTGCTCTTTGTTAAAATACTTTTGATATTGTTATTATTCAAGTATTATAATCAACTTATAGGAAAAATGGTTTCACACTAGTTTTCCTTATATTATGGCTCTGAAATTCTTCCTGGCCTGTCTTCGAAGATGTTCCCTAATTCAAACATGTAGGAACTGTCCTGTATATGTTTATAGAGGGGCTGGGTACCTCATAACATTGGCGTTGGTACATCAAAATGTTCAAATGTAATTTTCTGTAATGATTCTATTTGCTCTAATGAAAAGCTTCTCTAATGATGGGAGATAGTGAAACTTGTCTATGAATGTGAAGATAAAATTTAGAATGTGGTTAGTTGTGTCTGTCTGACTGCTAACCTGCTGGTCTATGAAAACGGTGGAAGTAAATTTTATTTTAAGACACATTAACTTGTTATTGTGGGGAAGTTATCCAGCTTTCCAAAAATGAGAGATGACCTTCTTTCTGTGGAGTGGGACTTAAATTCAACTAGTTAGCTGCTTATTACCATCACATAAGCCTTGTTTATTAAACCTTTATAGATATCTTTCAATGTCAGTCTTTGATGTAGTTCATAGATGACAATGGTGGGTGACCCAAGTAATTACATCCCTCTTTTGGGAGCACACATAGTATTTTTTAGTATTATAGAAACTACACTATAGGAAGCAAATTTTTAACTTGGAAGTGTGTCTTTAGAAATGGGTCCTTAAACTTCTGAGAAGTGACAGAATTTAAGAGAAATAACATACATTATTTAAGGAGGTCACATTGACTGTATCAGCTAACCACATGAAAGGATATTACTAGTATATGTTTCTGGGGATTTCATTAGTATTTGATTCTTGTTGGGAAATTGTCAGCATAAATAGAATAATTCAGAAATTTTGGATATATACACACATATATATATATTATAGTATTTTGATTCCTTGAAGCCTGAAGTTTTCCAAGCCGGCCATGGTATTATTTGTTTCTGCATTTACTTTTTTCTTCATCTACCCATTTTTGCTCTTACTACAAGAGATTTGTGAGAAATGATGGTGATGATGATGATGACGACTGTGTGTGTGTGTGTGTGTGTGTGTGTAGAGGGAGGGAGAGAGAGAGAGAGAGAGAGAGAGAGAGAGAGAGAGAGAGAGAGAGAGAAATTTTTGTCATATTTGAAGTTGACTTCTAACTGGGAGACAAAGTGACTAATTGAGAAAGATTTTGCAGAATGAGTCAAAGACACTATACCCCCATTTATATATGATCTGTATGTATGTTGAGCTCATAGAGTTCTGCCTTCTTCTCTTTCCAAGTACTGGGATATTCTTTGTTCAGTAACACTACAATATATCCCCAAGATCTGTTTGGGCTTAGTCAATACTTGATCAAATTTGATCTTACACCCACAAAAATGTGATCAATGTAGTTTATATTAGAGGCTAATTTAATGGAATTTGAGTAAATTAAGTTGATCCCAAAATTTGACTATCTGTAGCAAGAGTCAATATGCACCCTAGTAGTATGAATGTGGTAAAAATAAAATCTGAGTCCACTGATATATTCCTATATTATAAATGTAACATTTATTCACTTGATCTAATTGTCATCTCTGAGGCATACACATGAATAAGCACACCATTTCTAGTTCTTTCTGAACATAAGCTGACTGGTTCAATTCATTTGTTCTAGCTCAAACTCTTCTCTGAACTGACTGCTTCAAACTTTATTCTATCAGATTCCAACTGAGTTTTTCTGCTTGGACTCAAGTTGACTATGGCAATCTGTTCTAATCTGGCTCCTTTTCATTTCCATGGCTCCTTCTGTCTTACTCTGCAACCTGTCTTTATAAAATTGTACAGATAAAACTCCCCCCCACCCCATTCTGCAGTGCCCTCTCAGGGCCTCGCCCTTTCTGTGCCTTTCATTTGTGAGAGTTGGGATTATCCTATCTACTAAAATGGTACCTATTTGTGGTTTATTTCATATTAAATTCAAATTAGATATAGATATATGCACAATAATCTGTAGAAAGCTAATTTCCCAGAAGTCTACCATATTTGATTTATCTGTCTCTGACAATAATTGTAATATGTAATACTTGTAGGGTGTATAATAGCACATTAAAGATTGATAGTTCATATAATTAGAATAAACCTCTTTATATATATAAGATTATGATGATAAAATCAACTTGTCCATATAGAGAAACAAGCAAATAGACCTAATCCTTTTTCAAATATAATAAATTATTTCAAATGTTTTAAACATGTATCAAAATATTTAAAAGAATATTAATTATTACAGATATATGTAAAATATGTGCTCTAATTAGAGTGTAGGAGGATATAAACTAGGGATTTTCTGTCCAATTAAATTTTCAGTTTCATTTATGTACCACTTTTGCTCCATTAGCTGATCCTGTACACTTGGTGATTTGAAATTCAGCTACAAACTCCTATTCCCTATCTCTGAAACCATTATGACAGACAGAGAGCCAGAGAAAAAAAATATCAAACCAAATTCATGACCTATGAAGTTGTCAAAAAAGAATCATACCTCTACTGCAGGTTTTTCTTACTCTGGATTGATTAGAACTGCTGGGTTCTAATCCTTGATAATATCTATATTACTGATGACACCCTGAACTATCTCTAGTTTTCTTAATATCCTTTTGTTACTTCTGTATCTAACCTAAAATTTTGACTGTTATATATAACATTTGGAATGGACATTAAGCAGAATAGTGGCTTCCATCAGTCCAGAAATAAAAAAAAATGTCATCAGAAAACACGTAAAATCTGTTAACAGATGGCAGTCTACATAAATGTGACTAGTTACTTTGATTATTACGTCAATGTGTAAATGTGTTGATTTATTACAATCTTTTGGTACTGACAACAAAAATTTCTGTAACCACTTCTATGACCAACATGTCAATTGATACAACCTGAATCCATAGGCATAGGTCATGTTCATTCTTATAAGAATAAGAATAAACAGTCTCTCTGTACCTGGGAGTAAGAGCTATGGCTTACCTTCATGAAATTGTTGGTGAAAGTAAGGCTTCTGATGCCCAAACCAAAATACAACTTAGCTGCCATGCTTCTAGTGTGGGCTCTAAGAATCTCCAAATCATTTGCAAGTGATTCAGACAAGCAGAAACATGATTGCCTTAATTGTGTTATTTAAAAATAATTTTAGTGTTACTTTTGCAACCATAAGACATGGTACTTTCATGAAATATTTTTCATTTATTTTCTTGGCATTAATTTTCCTTAAAATTTAAGTAAAACTAGTAACAATTATACAAAAAATCATAAATGGTCTTTTCCTTTCTTTATGCTGAGTGTTTTAAATATGCCAATTTTGTGTAAGAACTCTCAACAGAAAGCTCCATTTTTTAATCTCACATCTCACAAACAGACTAGAAAAATGAATAAAATGACACCTTTTAGTTTCTCTGCCAATATATGTTTGATAATCTGTTATATTTTGTAGATCTCAAAAAAAAAAAAAAAAGGAACACTGTACACAACTACACAACTGATGTCCCAAGTAGCCAATGGGGGAAAAAATCCACATTATCAGAATTCCTATTAGCAGACACCCTGTAGCTTCCCATTAGGACAATACTGCAATTCAACTCAATTCATTTTAAAAACAATTGGATTTTAATAGAGCCTCTAATGGCAAAGCGTCTAGGAGGGTGATTATAGGACTTGGTATCATAGTATGCCTTCAGTCAAATTTTGAAAGGAAACTGTTATAATAAATACAATTACAGTCAATTCAAAAACCCAAATATTATGATTTTATTTTTATATTTAAAAACCATGTATATTTTACATTACTTAGAAGTAATAATAATATTAAGATGTTTAACTGTTCCAGAATTATAATATATTAATTATACCATAAAGATTCATTATGTTTCTGTAATGGAATCAACTACATTTTATTATTTTTCTTTCTTTATGATATAAATTTTGAAAAACCAGGATCAATACCTGTAGAATGCATGTTGAGGACCAGCTGGGTTTCTGCATCTTTTGATTCCTTCATCATGGTTGCTGGAATGATGAAGTCAAGTCTGGAACAAGTGGGTCTGGAGGGGACAGATCTGCCTGGGAGTGAGTTTTAGGGGGCAGGGCATAGACTTCTCCAAGGAAGCCTTTCTTGTAGGGTTTTAATATTACATATTTTTTACACTATATTCAGTGTTACTCAATGTTAGACAATCTTCAGTGAAACCACTTGTGCACTAAGTTTATTCAGTGTAGCATTTTTGTGCTCAAGGGCTATATATGAACCTTAGAGAGAATGAAGGAGTTCTCTGGGTAAATGTAAAATTGGATGGAGTTAAAAGTGCTATGGATGTCTCATTTGTATGGAGAGACATTTATTCCAGGAATCTCATGTCCTTGATGGAGGCAGAGATCTTATCAGAAAAGAGGAAGTTGAGTTTCTATTGTAGTTTGGTCACTCTTCAGTTGGAAGACTTGAGGGCAGGCTTCCAGATCAGAGAAGAAGCCCTGCTAAGAAAAGGGAGTCCTTCATTTTGCATTGAGCTCAGAGGTGCTATCCAGACATAGTAGACTACAACTTTATTAGTGATGTGCCACAAAACATCATGACTTTACTGAGAATTGGACCATTTATGACATGATATTCAGGAGAAGCAAATTACACACATTATATATGCTGCTGCATAAGACAACCAATACTTAATACAGAGCAAATTAAAAAAAAAAACCTTCTTTAATTGACTCTGGAGAAAGAGACCATTTAGATCATAAAGGACTAAAAGAAAAAAAATCCAGAGATTTAAAGGATCCATAAAGCAGAGAATGTTGTAAATAAAATTGTTAAAAAAATATGGTTGGCATATGAAAATTAGAATAGCAGTTAATATCCTAATCATATAAGGTCTTCTGTGCATAAAAATGAATCTCATTATTATTAAATTCATGTTTAATTAAACCAAGCAATATAGCTCTCTCTCTCTCTCTCTCTCTCTCTCTCTCACACACACACACACACACACATACACACACACACACACAGAGATGCACTCATGCACACACTCATGCATGCACACATACAGAGGCACACTATATACATGCAAATGAAAGCATTTAGTCTTCTTTAGAGAAAATCAGCTAAGACAAGATTGCGATGTAGAAACTGTCCTAGGAAGATGCAAATAGCAACATAGATGGATATTCTATGTTTGAATAACAGTTTTTTGCTGTTTTTCTGTAACTACCACAGTTTAGTACATACTTTTGCACAGATTTGAATATACTTTCTTGGTTTTTACATTTTAATTATTTTTGAATTAATATATTTTTATTCTTTGATTACTTCATATGTGTAAACACATACACACATACACACAAAATATATATCCTAACAAAAGATAATGAGGGCATGATTTACAATCATCAAAATATAAAAAATATCAGCCAAGATACTTGTCCTGAAGACAGTAAATATGGCTCATAATTCCTCTGGGTTCTCCTGATCTGCTGTTGCACTTCAGTGGCATTTCTTCACGTATAGAGGACATACTGTGATGTCTCCAGTCATTGCATGACAGCATATGCATATGTATGCATGTGTGACTATGTGTGTTTGTCTTTTATGCACGTGTGTATATCTAAATGTTCTTGTTTTATAAAGATACTGACCATGTTGCAGTGTTGCACGTACATCTTCAGTAAGGTGTCATCTGAAGTAAATTCATCTACAACAAGTGTCTCCCATATAATATCAATTTCATGTTTCTAGGAGGTAGGACATAAGAATGTAGGTCGGATGGAAGTATCAATTTATCACTAAGAGATATTCATATTTGCAATACACAGAGACACACATATTTATACATGTGCACACATACACTCTACAATTTTCATATTTTAAGTATTTTCCCATAAAATCCCATTGATCCACTTTTCACTCTGTTGTGGTCAGAAATGTTTTTCATTCTTTCAACAGAAAACTAGGAAGTTGAAGGGTATGAGGAAGTGACTTTGTCATTCTTACAATCTAGTGAGTGGCAGAAATCTTATTTCACACTTAAACTCTACGTGTTAAAATTCCATTTGTATCTGTAAATAAAGGTTTTGTAGAGAGAAGGTAATCCAGTGAAAAGGAAAGAGTGGGGTGAATTTCATTTCAAGGCTATAGAAAATACAAGATTGTCACATCATAAGAATATTTGTAAAACTATGTTTTTAAACTAATTTTCCATTTGGATTACTGCTTTTAGTTAAAGATTTATATTTCAGTCATCTGGAATAGCATGTCTATCAAACTTTTTCCTAGCATTGAAATGTATTTTTATTTCATTTTTCTCTTGTAACACATAATGCTTATCAGTGAACTCATCTGCACTTTTCCTATTTTCAAGACCAATCACGAGTTTCTTTCATTGTTATCCAGACGCACTTTCATTTAGATTCTATTCTAGCAGTTGTAGACTGACCATAGTAAACAAATGTCACACATCCTCATATGGTGACACATGAAGAACTAGTTATCACCAAATCTTTCTGCCTTGGATAAGATATAAAAAGGGGAGGAAAGGATTTAGTTTTCTTTTCAATAATCCTTTTCTTGTGAAACTGAATCTTTGTGAGCTGATTCTACAGTAGAAACATAAGGTCAATTAATCATCACTAAAAATATTATTAGGGAAATTGACTGTATATCATTCCTATGGATCTGGAAAGAAATTGGTAAGCTGACATGAAAGCTAGGCAGACCTCTCTTTGCATATCTAATATCCATGAAGTAAGTTATCCTAACATGTTTGTTTCTTTTCATGTCTGCTGTTTGAACACAAATTAGAAAAACAAACAAAAATACTCCCCATGTATTTGGCAGACGTGTTCCTGCTTATAGTGGATTTAATAGAACTGGTCTTCTTATGGTCAAATATTTCAATATTTAGTCATTAGGGAGTGGCAGTGCTTGAGACACCTTAGGAGGTAAGAACTTGTTGGGCTAGGTGTGAACTACTAGAAGAAGTGTGTCACTGAGGATTGGCTTTGAGGTTTCAGGGCCCAGTCTCTCCCTATCCCTCTCCTTCCCTCCCTTCATGCATCCCCCCTCCCTCCTTACCTCTCTCTTTCTTCTCCCTCTCCCTCTCCCTCTCCTTTTGCAGGCTCCTGATCCAAATGTAGAACTTTCAGTTATCACTCCATCACCATATCTACTTGTCTGACGCCATGCTTCCTGTCATGATGAGAGTGGACTAAACCTCTGAATCTGTAAACAGCCCTCAATTAAATACTTTGCTTTAGAAGAGTTATAATGCTCATAGTGTGTTTTCACAGCAATAGAACATTGACTAACATTCACCAGGAATGGTATTGCAGTTGTTTTTGTGGATCACATCGATATTTTCTAAGCTGTCCGAGAAAGGAGACCCATTAAGACCTATTACTAATAGTACATGTACTTATATTCTAAGCATAGTTATCATAGCACGGATATAATATATATGCATAAGTATACATAACTATAATACATATGTATCCACACATACATATACATTAAAACATATCCATGAATACACATGTTCTCAGGTATATGCATGTGTATGTATATGTGTATGTGATGTACATGATGTTTATGATATATATGATGTATAAGATGTATATGATGACCATGATATATATGGTGTGTGTGTGTGTGTGTGTGTGTGTGTGTGTGTGCTTGTGTGTACATGTAGGGTTATGTGGATCCCGTATCTGATCTTGGAGGTGGGATTTGGAAAGTTTGACAGTTCTAACCTCATGCTGGGGCAGATTGCATCACCCTTAATTGAAGAGCTTTTGGCATTTGATAGTTACTGAAAAAGACAGAATCAGATTTTGTTGTTGTTGTTGTTGTTGTTGTTGTTGTTGTTGTTAATGGTTTGACCATATTCCAGAGTAGGCACATTATACTAGAAGAGCTGGCCAACACTAATTGGGCATGATGGGAAAATAGGGTGGGTAGAAATGGAGGAACAGAGTGAGGGAGAGAGAGAGGGGGAGATGTGGAGGGAGAGAGGGAAGGAGAGAATACCAATTTAGGAATTAGAAAGTTAAGGGTGTTATGAGAAGAGATGGAGAAGAGGGTTTGAATGTTATCAAAGTTCATTGTCTGAAATTCTCATGAACTATTATTTGGAAATCACAAAATGTTATCTAGAAATTTAGAATATTAAAAAGCAGTGGATATTCTGGATATCATTTGGTAACTCTAACATCTGAAACTTTGTAATTGTTCTTAATTGCACACATGAGCTACCTTTCTTGAAGTTCATCTGACTTACTGTCATATTTCTTACAGTTTTACAAGAGGCTACTATGTACATAACTTAAAGTTGTTATGTACTTCCTTAAAGTCATAACTAAGACTTATTGTTTTTAATGGCTTTATAGAAAGGGTGCATAATATTTTTCATTAGCTTTTTTCAATAAAATGAACTTTTAAGAACATAAAAGATTTTTTCTCTATTCAGTTTTACCACTAGCAAGAACCCAGTGTATTAATTATAAACATTCCTGTTCAAAATGTGCACTGGTATAAAACTTCAAACAGTGTTGATACATATAAAAATTAGGTGCATTTTTAAAGAAATGCATAAGGGGCTGAAGAGCTGATGCAGTAGTTAAGAGTGCTTAGTGATCTTGCAGACACTGGTTTGGGATAACAATATCCACACTGGGAAGCTCACAACTTCCTGTAATTTTAGTTCCTAGAGATCTGGTTCACATACTTCAACATAATACAAATAAAAGAAAGAATAAGATCCATTAAATTAAAAAATGAAAGAAATACATGAATAGTGTGAGTAGTCATTTAATACTAAGTACTGTGTCAATAATAGGCAATTCAGAAACTAAAAACAGTCATACATTATGAGAATTTATTTTTTGAGGAAAAATATTTTGGTATTCAGTTTCATAATAAATGCATTAAATTATAGTTAAAGTAAACACTGAACAGCAGATATAAAATTTCCAAAAGAGAATAGGAGAGATGTGCAGCAACTTCAGAGAGGACACGGAAGTTTTCTCTAATTAACTTGAGTGGAAAGTGACTACTTCAAATTAACAAATAGCTAACTGTGGCTCAAGATGTGGGACAATCATATGGAAACTTCCACAAAAGAAGACTAAACAAGTTGTATATGATTAGAAGACAAAGGTAAAATTTATGTTCCAACAAGAGGCCACTATTTAGACAGGGAATTTGCAAAAGAAATTACAGATATATGTATTTGCTTTCAGAAAGATATTAAAACCCTTTAAAATCCTTTACCTTGGAATATTTGCAATGATTATATATATGTATATATATATATATGTATATATATGTATATATATATGTGTGTGTGTACATATATATATATATGTGTGTGTGTGTGTGTGTGTGTGTGTGTGTGTGTGTAGAAAAAGAGAGTGTCAGTTGTGCAGTCTGGCAAGCAGATGGCAGGTTGAATGCAGCAGAGAAACATTTGAAATGAAATTGCATACACCTCTGTGGGTTCTGGTTTAAACTACATGACAGAGAGAAATGAAAAATGTGGGAAGAAAATTAGAGATATTTCATGGCATATCAGCAAGTATGGATGATGGAGATGTCATACTTTTTTGTACTGCTTTTCCAGCTTGAAAAACTATAATGAATCAGGTCATTTTATGAAACAAATAAAGTTAAGTAAATGTTACAGATAAGTGAATGAGGAAGAGGAATGGTCAATTATGTTGTTTTGTTAAATTTCCATTTAATTGTATAATATTTTAATTTGGATATTAGGTAAATGGGTAAATGAGAAAATAATAGAAATATTACAAATACATGTGCATATGGTAGGTATGATAAGAACATGCTTTGATGAATATAACTGGTCAAGGTTGACTCTAGGAAAAAATAGTCTAACATCCAACCTTGAGTAATTTTAACAGGTTATGAATACATAGGGGAGACTTGATCAAAAAAAAGAAGGAAAAAAATCTAGAAACATAGGCCAAAAGAAAAATTTAAAACACCATGAAGAAAATACATTATTCCATATGCATGTCATTTCAAATATGATTTATATAACATTAACATGTCTTGAATTTGAGGGTACACACACACAAACAGAGTGATATTATTGTACATCTTGTATATAGCTATCCGATAGAAAAATAGACTTTAATTAGAAAGATAAATTGAAGATAGTTGAATGGTAGAAAATAGAGACAGACATTTAAAACTTACATTTTAAATGACCCCTTGTGATTATGAGCAAAGATTCTAAAGATTTAAAGATTAGCATAACATTGAAACCATAAAATCTTAATAGAAAATTGCTGTCTGATTTATTCTGGGTTTGAAAATATATGTTACCAGTAAAAATGAAAAAGGAATGATTTCCCCCCTTGCAAACAAACCAAATACCCTATGAATAGAAAAATAGATGAAACAGTGAACTAAATAAAATTTTATTTTTCTTGAGTAGCAGAGAAGAGCAGTGCACATGGATTTGACATTGAACTTTAATAAGTAATAAACGTTGGATATTCAGAGTGTTATAACATGAATTGATAACCTTCCCCAGTTTCCAAATATAAAATCAAGCAACAATAACAACATAGGAATCTTATGAGATTATCACTGGGTTTGGTATGTCATCATCAGTCAGCAAAAACTCTGAAAGGACCATTGTTTGACAATCTGATTCCTAAAATACTCTTTTGCCTGAACAAACGCTTCTAAGTAGAACAGACAACTGGCCAGCACATAAACCACTATACCTGCATTAATTTCTCATTCCCAAGGTTCCCTATAAATTGTAATTGCAACAAATCTCTTCCAACCTTGTAGACCCTCGGTTCCCTCAGGAAAAAGACTGTCCTTCTCTGTGTGCTCTAATAAACATGACCCATCTGTTGAGGTCAGACCTTTGAGGTCTGTTTCATGATGTTTGTTTCTATATTCTTTGTTCTAAGCCTGACATTAATCCTATCCACATCTAGAAATTTTTTTTTATTAACTTGAGTATTTCTTATATACATTTCGAGTGTTATTCTCTTTCCCGGTTTCCCCTCTCCCCTCCCCCTCCCCCTCCCCCCTCCCCTTCCTTATGTGTGTTCCCCTCCCCACCCTTCCCCCATTGCCGCCCTCCCCCCAACAGTCTAGTTCACTAGTCTTAGCAGGACCCAGGGCTTCCCCTTCCACTGGTGCTCTTACTAGGATATTCATTGCTACCTATGAGGTCAGAGTCCAGGGTCAGTCCATGTATAGTCTTTAGGTAGTGGCTTAGTCTGGTTGCATGGCATTGTTGTACATATGGGGTCTCCAGCCCCTTCAAGCTCTTCCAGTTCTTTCTCTGATTCCTTCAACGGGGGTTCTATTCTCAGTTCAGTGGTTTGCTGCTGGCATTCGCCTCTGTATTGGCTGTATTCTGGCTGTGTCTCTCAGCAGCGATCTACATCTGGCTCCTGTCGGTCTGCATTTCTTTGCTTCATCCATCTTGTCTAATTGGGTGGCTGTATATGTATGGGCCACATGTGGGGCAGGCTCTGAATGGGTGTTCCTTCAGTCTCTGTTTTAATCTTTGCCTCTCCCTTCCCTGCCAAGGGTATTCTTGTTCCCCTTTTAAAGAAGGAGTGAAGCATTCACATTTCGATCATCCGTCTTGAGTTTCATTTGTTCTAGGCATCTAGGGTAATTCCAGCATTTTGGCTAGTAGCCACTTACCAATGAGTGCATACCATGTATGTCTTTCTGTGATTGGGTTAGCTCACTCAGAATGACATTTTCCAGTTCCAAACATTTGCCTACGAATTTCATAAAGCCGTTGTTTTTGATAGCTGAGTAATATTCCATTGTGTAGATGTACCACATTTTCTGTATCCATTCCTCTGTTGAAGGGCATTTGGGTTTTTTCCAGTTTCTGGATATTATAAATAAGGCTGCGATGAAGATAGTGGAGCACGTGTCTCTTTTATATGTTGAGGCATCTTTTGGGTATATGCCCAAGAGAGGTATAGCTGGATCCTCAGGCAGTTCAATGTCCAATTTTCTGAGGAACCTCCAGACAGATTTCCAGAATGGTTGTACCAGTCTGCAATCCCACCAACAATGGAGGAGTGTTCCTCTTTCTCTGCATCCTCGCCAGCATCTGCTGTCACCTTAGTTTTTGATCTTAGTCATTCTCACTGGTGTGAGGTGAAATCTCAGGGTTGTTTTGATTTGCATTTCCCTTATGACTAAAGATGTTGAACATTTCTTTAGGTGTTTCTCAGCCATTCGGCATTCCTCAGCTGTGAATTCTTTGTTTAGCTCTGAGCCCCATTTTTAATAGGGTTATTTGTCTCCCTGTGGTCTAACTTCTTGAGTTCTTTGTATATTTTGGATATAAGGCCTCTATCTGTTGTAGGATTGGTAAAGATCTTTTCCCAATCTGTTGGTTGCAGTTTTGTCCTAACCACAGTGTCCTTTGCCTTACAGAAGCTTTGCAGTTTTATGAGATCCCATTTGTTGATCTTAGAGCATAAGCCATTGGTGTTTTGTTCAGGAAATTTTTTCCAGTGCCCATGTGTTCAAGATGCTTCCCTAGTTTTTCTTCTATTAGTTTGAGTGTGTCTGGTTTGATGTGGAGGTCCTTGATCCACTTGGACTTAAGCTTTGAACAGGGTGATAAGCATGGATCAATCTGCATTCTTTTACATGTTGACCTCCAATTGAACGAGCACCATTTGCTGAAAATGCTATCTTTTTTCCATTTCATGGTTTGGCTCCTTTGTCAAAAATCAAGTGCCCATAGGTGTGTGGGTTCATTTCTGGGTCTTCAATTCTGTTCCATTTGTCTATCTGTCTGTCTCTGTACCAATACCATGCAGTTTTTATCACTATTGCTCTGTAATACTGCTTGAGTTCAGGGATAGTGATTCCCCCTGAAGTCCTTTTATTGTTGAGGATTGTTTTAGCTATCCTGAGTTTTTTGTTATTCCAGATGAATTTGCAAATTGTGCTGTCTAACTCTTTGAAGAATTGGATTGGTATTTTGATGGGGATTGCATTGAATCTGTAGATCGCTTTTGGTAAATTGGCCATTTTTACTATATTAATCCTGCCAATCCATGAGCATGGGAGATTTTTCCATCTTCTAAGGTCTTCTTCAATTTCTTTCTTCAGTGTCTTGAAGTTCTTATTGTACAGATCTTTTACTTGCTTGGTTAAAGTCACACCGAGGTACTTTATATTATTTGGGTCTATTATGAAGGGTGTCGTTTCCCTAATTTCTTTCTCGGCTTGTTCTCTTTTGTGTAAAGGAAGGCTACTGATTTATTTGAGTTAATTTTATACCCAGCCACTTTGCTGAAGTTGTTTACCAGCTTTAGTATTTCTCTGGTGGAACTTTTCAGATCACTTAAATATACTATCATATCATCTGCAAATAGTGATATTTTGACTTCTTCTTTTCCGATCTGTATCCCCCTGACCTCCTTTTGTTGTCTGATTGCTCTGGCTAGAACTTCAAGAACTATATTGAATAAGTAGGGAGAGAGTGGGCAGCCTTGTCTAGTCCCTGATTTTAGTGGGATTGCTTCAAGTTTCTCTCCATTTAGTTTAATGTTAGCAACTGGTTTGCTGTATATGGCTTTTACTATGTTTAGGTATGGGCCTTGAAATCCTATTCTTTCCAGGACTTTTATCATGAAGGGGTGTTGAATTTTGTCAAATGCTTTCTCGGCATCTAATGAAATGATCATGTGTTTTTTTTTTTCTTCTTTCAGTTTGTTTATATAATGGATCACGTTAATGGTTTTCCGTATATTAAACCATCCCTGCATGCCTGGGATGAAGCCTACTTGATCATGGTGGATGATTGTTTTGATGTGCTCTTGGATTAGGTTTGCCAGAATTTTATTGAGTATTTTTGCGTCGATATTCATAAGGGAAATAGGTCTGAAGTTCTCTTTCTTTGTTGGGTCTTTGTGTGGTTTAGGTATAAGAGTAATTGTGGCTTCATAGAAGGAACTCGGTAGTGCTCCATCTGTTTCAATTTTGTGGAATAGTTTGGATAATATTGGTATGAGGTGTTCTATGAAGGTCTGATAGAATTCTGCACTAAACCCGTCTGGACCTGGGCTCTTTTTGGTTGGGAGACCTTTAATGACTCCTTCTATTTCCTTAAGAGTTATGGGGTTGTTTAACTGGTTTATCTGTTCCTGATTTAACTTTGGTACTTGGTATCTGTCTAGGAAATTGTCCATTTCCTGCAGATTTTCAAGTTTTGTTGAATATAGGCTTTTATAGTAAGATCTGATGATTTTTTGAATTTCCTGTGAATCTGTAGTTATGTCTCCCTTTTCATTTCTGATTTTGTTAATTTGGACACACTCTCTGTGTCCTCTCGTTAGTCTGGCTAAGGGTTTATCTATCTTGTTGATTTTCTCAAAGAACCAACCTTTGGTTCTGTTGATTCTTTCTATGGTCCTTTTTGTTTCTACTTGGTTAATTTCAGCTCTGAGTTTGATTATTTCCTTCCTTCTAATCCTCCTGTGTGTATTTGCTTCTTTTTGTTCTAGAGCTTTTAGATGTGCTGTCAAGCTGCTGACATATGCTCTTTCCTGTTTCTTTCTGCAGGCACTCAGCACGATGAGTTTTCCTCTTAGCACAGCTTTCATTGTGTCCCATAAGTTTGGGTATGTTGTACCTTCATTTTCATTAAATTCTAAAAAAGTCTTTAATTTCTTTCTTTATTTCTTCCTTGACCAGGTTATCATTGAGTAGAGCATTGTTCAATTTCCACGTATATGTGGGCATTCTTCCTTGATTGTTATTGAAGACCAGTTTTAGGCCGTGGTGGTCTGATAGCACGCATGGGATTATTTCTATCTTTCTGTACCTGTTGAGGCCCGTTTTTTGACCAATTATATGGTCAATTTTTGCGAAAGTACCATGAGGAGCTGACAAGAAGGTATATCCTTTTGCTTTAGGATAGAATGTTCTATAAATATCTGTTAAGTCCATTTGGCTCATGACTTCTCTTAGTTTGTCTACGTCTCTGTTTAATTTCTGTTTCCATGATCTGTCCATTGATGAGAGTGGGACTTTACATTTTTTATATTAGGAATAAAATACATTTGAGAAAGGTAAGAATTCAATAATTTTTTGTTTCATTTGTATACTTCCTAAGTAGAAACATGCCTACATTTCTTAACCAAGTGAATATATTTTAGCATGTGATAAAAGAATTATATGGTATAATAAGTAGGGGTATATATAATATTATAATATTAAATGCCAAGATGAAGTAAAACAGAATTTCAGAGAAAATTATCACTATGTTTGTAAGGTCGTAATTCAGTACAGGACACTAGAACTGAGTGCTCCTTGAGGCCACTGTAAGAAAGTGAAGTGAAATCAGTGAACAAAACCATGCCTTGTGCAGAAAAAAAGATGCTTTATTGGTTAACATACTGCTATGCTGCCTCTTAAAATAGAGAGCAGCTACCTGACTAGGTGAGTATGTAGGCTTCATAGGGCTAGTGACAGCTGTAGGGTAGATTATTTCCTATTAGAATACTTTCTTCTTCTTTCTTGAGTAGAACAGGATGTATAGGCTGTGCACCCTGGAGGGGTTCTATGTCTGTCTACAAGTAAGGGATCTCAGAGTCAACAATGAGGGAAAACATAGGGAATGCCACCAAGCAACATCTCCATCTGCTCTGGGACTCTGCATTTCTTTCCTGGAGTTCTCTTGATACCTGAGAAATCAGAAACTCTTACACCTGAATTTGTTTAACTTAGTTTCAATATATAGTATTTTGTAAGCTTTCTTAAATAAAAGCTTAAAGAGAAATTATTAGTATTTAAAAGGAAAAAGAAAGAAAAAAAAGAAAAAAAAACGAGGTCAGCTAAGATGTTAATAGCAGATTCTGAAAAGAGAAAAAAATGCTGAACAGAAGGGGAGAAAGCCATGCCATCTGAATTAATGCAACAAAGAGGTCAGCTACATGGTGTCAGGAATTGAAATGTTAGAGAGGTAAACTAGAGAAAAGTAAGGAAACCTAAGGTCCCTTACCAGAAAAGATATTTTTAGATTCTTGGCCAGCAACTTAGAGGAAAAAAAGTATAGAAAAGAGAAAAAGATATATCTGAGTCAATGCATGTCTCCCTCATAAAAGCTCATAGGGAGTTCCTGAGATGACATGAATTTAGAAAAGTAAACTATGCTATCTCATTATAGAGAATAATATTCTATCTATCTCTTTTCCTTTGATGAAGATAAATAGACACTTTTAGGGTTAGCCCTGCTTGATGAGAGTCTTCCCTTGAGTGAATGGTTGATCTGACTGACTAGATTAACTCTTTTATAGTTCAGGTAGCTTGCAATGTTAGGTTTTTACACAGGTCAGACAAGCATCTTCCGCACTGAAATGCTCCCCACAAGTTTGTTATATATTCACAGAGAGGCTCTTGTTAGGAAGCTTGCCAGTAGCTGTGAAGCTGCATGCAGAAGTGGCCTGATTTAACCTTTGCTAACTAAGTGAAATAGAAACTCAGAGAGGCATGGGGTTGTTATGTTGACATTTGCAAAGTCTTGTGAAATTTTCCTTCATTACAGGTTCCTAAAAGGGGAGAAGGGCATACAAAATAACCCATGTCATGAACAGTTGTATGTGCTGAATTGGGATAGGTGGAGGTGATTTGGAGATGAAAGGAACCTGAGACCAACATCAACAAGAGCAGAATTATTCTGTAATCAGAACAACTGAAGCACACCAGTTTTTGTATAAGAGCGAGTAAGCACATGTGAAATACATTTCTTAGGACTTTTTTATGGAAGAAAAGAAAACTTAAAGAATGGAAGATTTCATCTACAGTTTCCCTG
Organism: Rattus norvegicus; assembly: GCF_021556685.1. Classification (NCBI taxonomy): domain Eukaryota; kingdom Metazoa; phylum Chordata; class Mammalia; order Rodentia; family Muridae; genus Rattus; species Rattus norvegicus. The sequence goes on along the minus strand of NC_141546.1, from coordinate 59,840,759 downwards.
CAGTCTCCTCATGGCAGATAACAGCAGAAGTAGTTATGTTAATCTTAAAAGAAACATGCCTCTCTTAGTCAGGGTTTCTATTCCTGCACAAACATCATGACCAAGAAGCAAGTTGGGGAGGAAAGGAAAATAAAATCTTACACTTCCACATTGCTGTTCATCACCAAAGGAAGTAAGGACTGGAACTCAAGCAGTTCAGGAAGGAGGAGCTGATAGAGAGGACATGGAGGACTTGCTTAGCTTGCTCTCTTATAGAACCCAAGACTACCAGCCCAGGGATGGCACCACCCACAATGGACTGGGTCTTACCCCCTTGATCACTAGTTGAGAAAATGCCTTACAGTTGAGTCTCTTGGAGGCATTTCCTCAACTGATTCTCCTTTCTCTGTGATAACTTCCATTTGTGTCAAGTTGGCACATACAACCAACAATTACAATTGAACACTTGTCAATTTGACACACAAACACTTCACTATCAAGCCTCAACCATTACTTTCTTATTCAGCCCCAAGATCTAAATAACTTTAAGAGTCAAATATTCTTACATATTAAAATTTCAACCCCTTTAAAATATCCAATCTCTTTTAAAATTCAAAGCCTTTGTACAATTCAAAGTTTAATCACAGCTAATTCTTCAGCCCCAGTTAACCAAAACTACAGAAACTTCACAATCAAAACTGCAACAGCCCAGAAAGAGTCTTTATTCTCCCCTCTGAAATTTCATAAGCCAGGCTTCTATTTTCTTCACTGATCTCAACATTATCTTCCAAGGTCCTACAGAACATCTCACAGAGCCGTAATATTCCAATGGCTCTTCTAGCTCAAAGTTCCAAAGCCCCTACATAATCTTCTCCAAAACATGGTCAGGTTGTGACAGGAATACCCCACTCCTGGTACCAATTTGTCTTAGTCAGCATTTCTATTCCAGTACAAACATCATGACCAAGAAGCAAGTTGGGGAGGAAAGAGTTTATTCAGCTTACACTTTCCGTGTTGCTGTTCATCATCAAAATGAATTTAGGACTGGAACTCAAGCAGGTCAGGAAGCAGGAGCTGATGCAGAGGTTACAGAGGGTTTGCTTAGCTTGTTTTCTTATAGATCCCTAGACCACCTAGACTACCAGCCCAGGGACAGCACCTCTCACAATGAATTGATTCCTCCCCCCTTGATCACTAGTTGAGAAAATACCTTATAGCTGAGTCTCATGGAGGCATTTCCTCAACTTCATTGTGTATAAAGTTGATACATAAAACAGCCAGTACAGTGCTAGATTCTAATAGCTAACAAAATTATTAGTCAAGTCAATTTGTCTGTCTGGATTTCTCAAGCTACCTGAGGCTTTTAGTTATTACCTCTTTAGTAAGACTCACAAAAGAAAAGCAGAGTCATTGAAAGAATTCCCTAATATTATGCAATGACATATTTTCTCTCGTTTCTAAACCCAGATCATTAATCTAAAAGCCATCATAATAATGAGGAAAGCTGGGAAATATGATAGAGCCTCAAAGAATTTGCTGCAAAAATGCTCACTTTCAATTGCATTTGCACATTTATACATCTCTATTGTACAAATTATAAGTTTTATGTTGAATTTAAAATACAAGTAAAAGTGGACTGGACAGATGGCTCAGTGGTTAAGAGCACTGATTGATCTTTCAGAGGTCCTGAGTTCCAGATGGCACCCTCTTCTGGTGTGTCTGAAGAGAGCACATCATACTCACATAAAATAAATAAATCAATCTTAAATAATAAAAATAAATATAAAATATATAGAAGTTAAAGAATGTGCTTTGGGATCTTTCTTAGCAATAGAGAAATTACCATGATAAAAATTTTCATAAAACCTAAACTTCAAGGTAAGTTTATCAAGGATATTTTTTTAGGGGAAGATAATTTGAAATTAGAAGATATAAATTCTTTTTTGTTTACCCATTTATGTTGGGAAGAAAAAAGTCTACACACAATTATATATTTGCAAAAATACTGCTACATGTATAAGAATGTACAATAATAGAGTGTCTTAATGCATAAACCAAAGGATAATGAATATGAGAATTCAAGTAACTAAACAATAGATCTTTAAATTGTGTGAAGGAAAAAACTGCCAAAACATGAATTATGACAGGCAAATCCAAAGCTGTAGTTTTATAATGAAATATTCTTTTCTCAGTTGCTAATGAAATATATGAAAGCAAACAGTACCACTAACAACTTATTTCAGGTATTTAATACTTACACCAACCACCAAATCTAAACACATGGAATATTCATAAAAGTAGGCCTATGTGGTGCCATAAAATGAACAATATCTAAGAAGATATGTAATGTGATCTAATATAAGAATAAAGATGACTTATTTTCTGAAATGTCTAAAAATTATTCAAATTCTCAAAGTCATTATATATATATATCAAAAATAAAAAATCATAAGTACATTAACAAACATGAAATATTTTATTAAGTGAAAAGAAATCATTGTGTTCTCACCTTTGCAAAAAGTAAATTAAGATAGGTGATAGATGATAGAAAATAATGATAGCTAAATGATAGATAAAGAGATAGATAGATAAATAGACTCAGATAGTTAGATACTTAGAGCCCAAAGTTGATGGGGAGACAGATGGGTATAGATTTCAGATGACTTTTCTTGATATATATATATATATATATATATAGTTTTTATGGCCAGTATATATATATAGTTTTTATGGCCAGTATAAAAGATAGTGTTAAATGCTTTTCTTCAAAAGCCATATCCATAGCTATCTATCTAATGTAAATATTTCTAATAAAAGGTTTTTCAAAAATAAAGTACTAATCACATGATCATTAATTAAAATGAACTGTCTATATTATTGTAGTACATTTCTTAGACATATAAAAAGGAAGCTAACAGTCAGAGAGATGTCTGTCAGAAGACAAAAAAAGGAGATGTCAAATGTAAAATACATAATTAGAAGATATGAAATGAGGGCCAAAGGGCTACAATCATAACCATTAGAGACAAAGGGATCTCTCTGTATGAGAGGCAGAAGTGAAAGAGACAAACACCTCCTCTTAAGTGTCATAACTGCAACAAAATGAATTCTAAACATACAGTATGACAGTAGGCTGTCAATTCAGACCAAACTATACTACACGTTTGAGCAACAGAACTCTAAAAATGATTTAAGTTGTTAAGCTTTAAAGGAAGTAATAATGGAGCTGCCAGAAGAATGATACATAAAACTGAAAACATATTTTTAAATTTGAGGTAATAGAGCATTTAACATCACCAATGATCCTAGAAAATTCTGACAAATTAAAAAGCGCTGGGAATAGACTCCTTGCCATAAAATAAACAACTTGATGAAATAAATCTATAACTTAATGGGAATATTGCCTAGTCTACTACAAACAATATGTTACATAGAAAAACATTATATCCACAGCTTTGTATCCTTTTTTAAAGACAGATTTGCCTTCTAAAGATTCCTTGTAAAATATATAACAATCTGGTGAGTTTAACTAATGATGAATATAAAAACCTTTGTTTATTCTATACTAATCTTGATATATGTAAATGCTGTGGGACATTCTATATGATTATTTTCTGATAGAAAATTGTACTGTAAGAGTTAATCCCAGTGTCTGAGATTGTTAAATATTTTAAATTTGAAATCATTTGAAAAGAAAAGTCATCATGATGTTTTGATTTTTTTCATTATACTGGTAATGTAACAATTATCTTAACAAAATATTATTTGTTGACTAGTCCTATAATTTCTCATTCCATGAATTTTAAGAGCTCTCCGTTACACCTGATTACTTTGCTAGATACTTTAAAAAATGCAGGGTTCCCAACTCGTTTTTTCAGAACCTTTCATTTGTTTTTGATATCAGGTAATTTACTAGATGTTTCTCTAAGTATCAATCAATGAAATGTTTTGTTATATTCAAAACTAATTTCATGGATATCAAAAGTCCCAAGAATATTTAAAGATCCATAACGCTTAGCTGTTTTCTCAAATGTATCTGTATTAAATTTAGACTCTCTCCCACAAGTAGCAGTCTAAAGTGTTTTATAGAGTAAGTTTTGTCTGTAAAGTCTTCTTTACTGAAGAAAATATAATAGATTTCCTCCCAAAGTTTGAGAAAGACAGAGGCAAAACATAGGGGAAACTATGTGGGGTTTAGAGCTATTGTATATGCCTTAAATTCATTAATAGCAGAGACACAGCTAAGTCTTGAATAGATGACCTATTTTGTGTGACAGAGTCTTACATGATATTTATGTATTGAGTTTTATTCAGAAACTGATATTTTAAATGGTCCTATATATTGGGCCTGTTCCACTGATATTCTAACTTGCTCGCTTCTTATTAGTCCTAGAAGGGATGGAAAGAATGGAAGTTACTAGGTGTTGTTGTTGTTGTTGTTGTTGATGTTGTTGTTGTTGTTGTTGTTGTTGTTGTTGTTTTAGAAAAGTTTGATGTGACATACCCAGTAGATAAAAGAATAATACATCTTGAGATGCTATGATATATTATTAGTGATCTTAGTCTAAAAACTGTTAGTAAGCAATTATTCTGAAAGCTTCATGCTTCATTGGAGTATCAGAAAGCAATTAAAAGGTAGTTAATGTACTGCAATTTTTCATATCTTGAGAAATATATAGAGAAATTAGGAAGAAGAAATAAAGCAATTCAAACTTACTTATATTTAAACTACATAAATCAAATGCTACATTATTACTCCCTCAGTTTTCTCCTTCCAATTTGATAGTCTCTCTTAAAAATAACTATAAAGTTTTTTTGTCCTTGTTTTAGGAAAAGCCTTCATTATAAGAAAGTAGAATATATTAACTCTTTTCATCATATACCATGAGTACAAACATATACAAGAATATGAAAGGACAATCATATGAAAGGAGAAAGTACTGATATGCATTAAAGGATTTATGTTTGAGAGGACCGTTCCATTGGATGGACATAGATGAATCATATCAGATTGAAAAGATTAACTAGATATTCTGTTTGTTGTTAAAATATAGTTCTTATTGTACAGCATCCCATCATTCACAGTATCCTGGTACTCCAGTGTAATACTATTTCTGAGTGTACAATTTCTGTATCTTTATTTTGTTTTCGGGTTTATTATTGGATTCAGTTGGGATATAGGGTGTGATAATTGAACAGTCCCCAAGTTAATTTGCTAACATATTAACTGCTATTAAGAGTATTAGAATATTCCCCAAAATGAATGCAATTTATGTCTATAGCTTAATAATCCTTAAGATGGCTTGTATAAATAACAAATATTTTACTTTTGAAGAGCAAAACTCTATTATTTGTTTGTTTAATGCTCTATAAAGAGGTTGTAAAATCATCCAGAATATAATATATTGTTTTTATTCTCTGTTTAACTATTCATATAGTGGATTTTTAGGATTACCTATGATTAGATCAAATTTTATTTCTCTTGAACCAAATTAATTTAAGATGCTAGACCAATAATACAGAGAAATCCCATCCTAACTGGACTGAATTGTAATTTGCCTAAAGTGCATTCCTTTTGTTACTTAAATATAATTATTATGCACATAGAAACCTATATGTATTTGTACTTAATGGAAAATTCAATAATTTGAGGTTTTAGTTTTCTACAATCAATAAAGTAAAATTAGATCATCTACAATGGAAACAATATCAATAGCTTGTTACGACAGAGGAATTATTTCTTACTTACTTACTATGGATGTCTAAAGAACTATGACTCCCAGTGTTTAATGTTTTCTTTTTAAGGGTGCATGCATGATAAATGTTTTACTAATTAAAAAATTAAGTAGATTATTCAGGTAGATTTAAACCAATCACTATAAAAAATGAAAGTAAGAAACAAACAAGAAAAAAAAAATCCTGGATTTCTTCTTGACTACAGCAGTGCATAAAATTGTGCTTGCTCCAAATTAATGTTCACAGAGACAGTCCACTTCTGACCTTATTTAGAATAAATGTCTATTGCAGGTTAATTACACTGAATTATCTAGTCAAAGCATAGTGAACTAAAGTTGGTTTTAAAGCAGAAGACTGACCCATTATGTCACAGCTCCTTAAATCATGGGTTGGATTTTCATAAGAATCCCTGTAACTGAATATGGATGCATGAAGTATTTAGCAAAAGTAAAAAAAGAATAAATTCTGAGAAAGCAACAAGAAAACAGAGCTGAAGTGTGAACTCTAGGTGACTCTGTCAGCATTTGCCTATCTTGCATCAGCACATGTTGAGTACCTGCTTGCCATCGCATTCTGCACTGTCTCCAATCATAGCCTAAAAAAAAGTCAATCCTCTATGATCTGCAATATCAAATATGTACTGAACTTTATTATTTTTGTAAAACTAAACAAGTCCATCCATCTTGTTAATTCTTACATTCAACTGAATCTTTAGTAAAGTATAGAAGGGGTTTGCAACTCATATAACAACAATATCAACTAACCAGATTCCCCCAAAGCTCCCAGGGACTAAACCATCAACAAAAGAGTGCACAGGGGATACACAGGGCTCCAGCTGCATAGGTACCAGAGGATGGCCTTGTCTGGCATCACTGGAAAGAAAGCCGCTGGGGAGGATTGATGACCCAGCATACAGGAACTCTCAGCTACTAAAGCAGGAGTGGGTGGGCAGGGTTGGGGCCACCCTCATAGAGGCAAGGGGGAGGGTGGAGGGGATAGGGAACTTGTGGAGGCAAAACTGGGAAGGGGGATAACATTTGAAATGTAAATAAATAAAATAACCAATAAAAATTACAAACTACAAAGAAGGCATTATAAAATACTTTTCTTCGTGCAAAACTCCGTGGTGCCTGAAGATTCTTATGGCTGCTATGATGTTATTTTCACTTTGCCTATTTTCTGTAATAAGGAACAGTGCTTCCCCTCAAGATTCTTATTTCATTCATTCATTCATTCATTCAATCATTCACTCATTCATTTGTATTTGATTTTCTTTGGGATTTTGGAGACATACCCTCTGTAGTTTAGACTGACTTAGAGCATACTATGAACTCAAACTCTCCTAGAAACTATGACAATCTTCCGGTCTCATCCTCCCCTCCTGAGTTCTGGGACTCATCATACTCACTTTATCTTTCATATATTGTAAGAAGTTTCTTTCCATCTTTTCTGTTCACTAATATTGCAATTCAAAGTGTTTTGTCATTCTTCTTCATATAGGTATCCAAGTTTTCCCACATCATTTACTGTAGATGCCATCTGTTTTTTAATTTGTAGTTTTGACTGCATTGTAAAAATATAAATGAATCATGTAGTGGTAGTCACGTGCACTTGCATTTGTTTACCTACAATTGCATTTTGTGCCAGTACCATGTTGCATTAGTATGGTTCTCAAATTTATCTTGAAATCATGTACTTCCATCAATATTTCTTTTGTTCATTCTTGCTTTAGGTATCTAAATTCGATCATGGTTCTATATACATTTTATTAGTGTTTTATTTGTTTCTGAGATGGGGTATTACTAAATACACCAGCTAGCTTCTGGCTCCTAGAGACCCACATACTTCTGCTTCTCAAGTATTGGAGTATACTACCAATGTTTCTATGTGTATTTAAAGAGTTTTTTTCCCCCTATTTTTGTGAAAATAGAACTGAAATTTTATTGTGATTGCACTCAGTCTACATGATCTGTTTTGATAGGTTTATTCTAAAATTTATTTTAAAATAAAGTAGATCGGAATGAAAGATGAGCATACGCAACATAGAGAGCGTACTGTCTAATTCCAAGATGAAAAACAGCACTCAACACTCGTATACTCTGTTAGGCTTGCATACCTATCATAACTGTCCTCTAAGAGCCTCTACCCAGCAGCTGACTGAAATAGATGCAGAGACCCATAGTCAAACATTAGTCGGGGGTCAGGGACTCTTATGGAAGAGTTGGGGGAAGGATTGAAGACTGTGAACAGTGTGGGAACACCCTCGCCCTCTCCACGGAAGATCAATAGAGTCAATGAACTTGGACTTCTGAAAGTTCTCAGACTGAACCATCAACCAAAGAACATGCACAGGCTGGAACAGGTTTCTTGAGAGATATGTAGCATACATGTAGCTCAGTCTCCATGGTTGCCTTGTCTGGCCTCAGTGAGAGAAGATGCATGTAATCTGGCAGAAACTTGATGTGACAGGCTGGAGGGATACCCAGAGAGGAGCCCACTCTTTCAGAGAAGAAGGAAATGGGGGATGGGAGGAGGGACTCTGTGAGGGAGGTCCAGGAGAAGAAGGGGTAGCAGCAGTTATGATATACATAAATAAATGAATACATATATACATACATATAACATGTTATTAATCTGGTACACACATTTTTAGAATTCAAAAGTTAATAAAAGATTGGATTCATATAAAATATTATCTGAGAAAATAAAAATATTTTTGTTCATTTTATGTAGAAGCTCTACAATAAATGACAAACCCACATGAGAAAGATAAAGGTGTAAATATTTAGAAGTGTGGAAGTAAAGTTTTGCGGGAGTGCTGTATTCAAGTAAATCTCACAGAACTATGCAATGTAAAGGAAATATTATAAACACGCACATATGTGTCTTAATTCATGTTATGTACATTTTAAAATGTTTTAAAAGAAGTGGTAAGCCCATATATCTGGGAAACTATTTGTGATGGATTTTTAGGAAAGCACGTTTAAAAAACTTTAGAAGTGCTTAAAATACGGCTAAATGTTTGGGGGTATGTATTTAACTTTGTTAAAATAATATGAGTGGAATATGGCTATTTGAAAATGTAATGTATATCATTTGTCAAAAGAAAAATGAAAATTTCAAACTAATGAGAGAAAAATATACAAAAAAATGTGCAAGCCTGACAGTATTAAGTGTTTATTAAGGTCTGTAGAAACTAAAATTTCACATTCCATTGGTGAGAATGAAATGGTTGTTCGAAGCAGTGATCGTTCTTTATTAATGTATATGTACCATATAGAAGTCTCAGTCCTAGGCAACAGTACAAGAAATATAAGCTGTTTTGGCTGATTTTTTTATAGTCGATCACAACGCTGGAAAATTATGTTCTTAATTTTCTGGAAAAAATATCAATTATAATTTGTATAAATTGATATGTTAGCTGTTTGTGGAAAATAATATAAGCAATACAATTAATAAAATGAATGATCATGAAAAGACTCTATGGGGTGACTGAAAACATAACAAAAGGAATTTTGTATTTTGTAATCCATTAATATTCTCTTCCAGAAGGAGGAAATATGTATACAATTAAAAAAAAATCAGGATGGTAACTCCTTAGGTGTCAGGCAAGCCTGACTTGTTCCATGGTGACCAGAGAAAGCTGTAAGCTTTTATTTCAAGCAGAACATCTGCTTTGTTCTTTTGTATTTCTCATAGTCAGTAACTATTTTATGGCAAATCCTTATGTATGGTGCAAAATAAATTTGTTCTATGTTTGCATTAGGAGGATTTTAATTGTTTTCTAAAGAATACCAAATGATGATCCTATCAAAACCGAATTTAGCAAATACATTCATCACACAATTTTGCTATTTTATTAAATTAGCAAGTTTTAGTATCTCTATTCTGAATTACTCCCACCACCCTGAATGCTTCCTTGCTTAGCCCAGTCCTGCTTCTAAAGGCCCATTAAAGGGAGAGCTGTAATAGTTAACGAGAGAAGCATCTTGCCTACTGATATTAACTTTGATAATTCCCTCTGCTATGGTTTAATGAGTACAAAGTTGTCTGATAGTACAGTTCAATAGTATAAATGCTACAAAACAAATCCTTATCCATGCAAGAGTACTGTAATTGTTTCAAAAGTCTGTGGACAGGTACTTCATTCAAGGTTTTTAACTTACAAGCAGTAGTGAAGAAATGGGCTTCCAATGATCCCATAAAGATTTCCTACTCAGTGTTAAGAATCATGTTTTCCTTCAGAAGGTTTTAGTTCCATGTACTACCCTTCTTCATCTGTCATTCTAACGATTACACCCAAGAGACTGCTACCTATGTGACCGTACAGGAAAGAGTTATGGCTGAATACCCCATTATTATGGAGGCTTAACTGAAACTCTTACAGTTTTATGAAAGTTAATAATGATATTTTATCTGTGTCATTGTAAGAATTAATTGATCATTATTTACAGTCAAGATAATTTATTAGAAATATATTAGAAAATGTCTACTTTAATACTCTAACTTTATGACTGTTTTAATTAGGCTTTGGAATATTGTGAACAAACATTTGAGAAAACTACTTAAAAGGGGAAGGATCTATTTTACCTCATAATTTCACAAGTTTCATTATGTGGTCACTTGACCCAGGCCCTTGGGTAGAAGATCATGGAGGCACAATAAGGAGCTGTCATCATAACAAACAAACAAACAAACAAACAAACAAAAAAAAACAAGTTAAGACACAGCAAGAAAGATCCATGGTAAAACTTACTGGCATTCTTTTGATGCTACAATAAGACTAGGATTCACCTAGACTCAATATAAAGTACTTTTGCACAACAGTTACATTATCTATCCAATTTTTAATGGACACCTAGGTGGAGTCCATCTTCTTATATAGAGAACAGCTATGGACGTGGATGAACAAGAATTTTTTTTGGTAAGAGATATGGTCCTTTGAAAATGTATCTATAAGTGGTATTGATATGTCATAGAGTAGTTCCACTTTTTAATTTTTTGAGAAATCGTTCACTGGTTTTTATAAAGGCTGTAGCAGTTTACACTTCAACCAGCATCAAATATCAGTTCAATTTTCTCAAAAACCCTGAGAGCTACCATTTGTTGTCATTTGCTGTCATTTGTTTTCTTGATGATAGCTGTTCTGAACAGAGTGATATGGACTCTCAAAATAAGTCAGTTGGTATTTCTCAAACCTAAATGGCTCAGTTCTACTGTCTCAACTCTTCAGATAGTACCAAGTACCAGCTGCATCTTGGAGAGGGGTGTCTGGGAGCTTTGGAAACAAACATCTGGAAGTCAGATCATGGGTCCCAACTGGCAGCCTGTGCTCTGCTGGAGACAGCTTTCCAGCCTGCTTTCTCTCTCTTCTGCCTTCTCTTTCTCTGAACTGCTTTCTCTAGAGATCTCTTGACAGCTCTCTTGTCTCTATGTTCTGCTTGAAATAGTTCACCAAGCAGTTCTCTCTTGCTCTTCCAAACACTTCTCTGGATAACTCGTCTCCTGCAGACCATAAACCCAGTGTTTTATTTTACATATCACTCTAGTCATTTACTTTAGGTTTCCTTTTGATTCTCCTATGCATCAGCATCCTATGATGCTAGCCCCTTAGTATTTTTATATTAACAAAATAATAATTTGATTTGGTTTAAAAGGTAATGATTTAATTTGGTATAAAGGAGAGTAGAAATCTTTTTTTCTTTTTTTTTTTCTTTTTTCTTTTTTTCGGAGCTGGGGACCGAACCCAGGGCCTTGCGCTTGTTAGGCAAGCGCTCTACCACTGAGCTAAATCCCCAAACCCCCTTTTTTTTTATATTATTTTTTTACACTCCAGATTTCATTCCCCTCCTGGTCCGCCTTCTAACTGTTCCATATCCCATACCTCTCTCCCCCATCCCCACTCACCCCACCAGACCTCTTCCTGGGGCCTCCAGTCTCTTGAGAGTTGAGGGCATCATCTCTGAGTGAACTCAGACCTGGAAGTCCATTGCTGTATATATGTCAGAAGCCTCATATCACCTGGTGTATGTTGCCTGAGAGTCCTTGGGGATCCAAGCTATTTGAGACTGCTGGTCACCCTCTTCCTCAACTTCCAAGTTTTCCCTAATTCAACCTCAGAGATCAGCAGCTTCTGTTCATTGGTTGGGTTCAAATATCTGCATCTGATTTTTTCTTTTGGAGGGCAGTCATGATAGGTCCTTTCCTGTGAGTGCTCCATAGCCTCAGTAATGAGGTCAGGTCTTGGGGCCTCCCCTTGAGCTGGATCCCCTTTTGGGTCTATCTCTGGGCCTTCTTTTCCTCAGACTCTGCTCCTTTTCCATCCCTTCAGTTCTTTCAGACAAAAACAATTATAGGTCAGAGTTTTGATTGTGGGATTGCAAACCCACCCCTCACTTGATGCCCTGTCATTCTGTTGGAGGTGGGCTCAAGTTCCCTATAGGGCATTTCATCTTGGGTCCCTCCCATTGAGTTCTGAAAGTCTCTGACCTCCCAAGTCTCTGATCCATTCTGGAGGATCCTCCCAACCTTATATTTCCAGAGGTTGCCTGTTTCCATTCTTTCTGCTTGCCCTCAGGGCTTCAGTCCTTTTGCCCCACCCAATACCAGATCATGTTCCCTTGCCCTCCATCCCTCTTCCCTTCCCCTCAAAGTTCATTCCCTCCCTCCTCTGTTGTGGTTACTTTCTTCCCCTTCCCAACGCATCCTCACTTAGACCCTTCAGCTTGTTGACCTTTTGAATTCTGTGGACTACAGCTTGGATATTCTGTATTTTTTGGATAATATCCACATATTAGTGAGTACATACTATACATTTCCTTTTCAGTCTCATTTACCTCATTCAGGACAATATTTTCGAGTTCTGTCCATTTGCCTGCAAAACTTCAGATGTCCTCATTCCTAATATCTGAGTAAAATTTCATTGTGTAAATGAAACACATTGTCTGTATCCATCTTCTGTTGTGGATCATCTGGGTTTTTTCTAGCCTCTGGCTATCACAAATAAGGCCACTATGAACATAGTGCAACATGTGCCCCTGTGGCATGGTGGGTATCTTTGGGGTATATTTCCAAGAGCAGTATGGCTGGGTCTTCAAGTAGATCTATTTACAATTTTCTAAGGAACCTACAGATTGATTTCCAGAGTGATTGTACCAGTTTTCAATCCCACCAGCAATGGAGGAGTGTTCTTCTTTCTCCACATCTTCGCCAACATGTGTGGTCACCTGAGGTTTTGATGTTAGACATTCTGATTTGTATAAGGTAGAATCTCAGGGTCATTTTGATTTGCATTTCTCTGATCAATAAGGACTTTGAACATTTCTTTAGGTGCTTCTCAGCCATTTGAAATTCTTCCGTTGTGAATTCTTGGTTTAGTTTTATACCTCATTTTTTTTAAATTTTTTATAACTTCTTGAGTTCTTCATATATCTTCAATATTATCTTCTATTGGATGTGGGATTAGTGGAGATTTTTTTCCAATCTGTCGGTTGCTGATTTGCTGTATGGATTATTCCCTTTGCCTTACAGAAGCTATCTAGTTTCATGAGATCCCATTTATCAATTCTTGGTCTTAAACCATGAGCCATTGGAGTTCTGTTTAGTAAATTTCCCCTGATTTCAAGGCTTTTTCCTACTTTTTCTTCTATTAAATTGAGTGTATCAGGTTTTATGTTGATGTCCCTTATCCACTTGGACTTGAGCTTTGTGCAAGTGTTTTCGTTTAACATTGGAAAACAAATTCAGAGATCTACCTAGCTCTGTTAAGCGCAGATGCTAAGCTGACTGCGTGGGACCCTGTCCTAAAATTATCATATCTATCACATCTGGGCCTAGACTTTCTGTGCCCAGGTTGACCATGAACTCAGGTTTATGCCTGTTTTTGTACCATTTAGACAAGCTGGCTCATAGTGTAGGTACCCCCTCTTTCTTTAGATTCATAATTGGTTACGCAACCTTCTATTTTGCCTAGATAAAATTATACAAATATATATATATATATATATACATATATATATATATATATATTCATGTTTTAGAGTTCTTTTTCACAGCCTTTAGGCCTCTCCTGAAGGTGCCAGCATTTACAGTTTTGCTAAAACATTACTCACACATTTGCCTCATGGTGTCACTGATGATTATCATGGAGTCATTATGTTAACAGGAATGACATTCCTAAAAGGGTAAATGTAAAATATTAACATTATAATAAAAACATTCTTTATGCCCATGGAAGCCATGGAGATTCTTAGAGTCTTATGTTCAATGGCCCTGTCTTGGTGGTAGGAATCATGTCAATCTGTCCCTACCAAGGCCATCCCAGACTTGGCAATATAATTGTGGATCTTCTTGCTCTCTAGATGCCTGGAATAGTTCACTATCTCAGCTTAGCTTTGGTAATTTCTACTATTCTTTGTATTCCAGAAGCAAGCAAAAGTGACATGGGCTTCTAAATTATAGTGAATTGCTAATTTTTTCCCTCAGTGGTAAGATATGAGTAACTGCCTGTTCTCATAGACCTCAACACTTTGTGCAGACATAAAGTCTTGCTTATTTATATTTTTGAGATAGTTGATGATTCTGAGCACACTGTGCTTTCTGATAAACTCTCTTTAGTAAAGTATAAGCTTTGAAAGAAGAAGCTTAGGCAGGACTCATGTTGTTGCCAGATCACTGAAAACATCACCAAATATTTACTGATCACATATTCTATAAAAATGGCCTACCTTGCATTCCTTGCACATGCCTTCTTGTACATACCTGCATTTCTACTCTGTTGGGTGCTTCTCTCTTCTAATTTATCCATGTATAACATGAGAAAAAGAACATGTCATATAATAGCATATAAATAATAACTTCCCTTTGTTGTTAGAGGAAATACTATTTTTTTTGGCAAATCAGTGGTCACAACAGCAAATGTTAGAAATTTTGAGTGAGATGTAGACAATACTTCAAATGATTATTAGCTTGAATGAAGACCCAAGACCACTGTAGTATCTCTTCAGTTACAATAAGGAAAACCTTCATTTATTGCAGTTATTGAAACTGATAAAAGATTGACAGAATCAATCCTTTGTGGGTCTCAGAACACCTCCAGAACAGAATCAAACAATAAAATAGTATGATTCATGTTTCTGGGACTATAGCCTTCCTCTCCAACATCCCATCAGTATCAAAGCTAATATTGCGTACTGAAAAATAGCAGTTGTTTCCCTATTGTTTGCTTGTCTGTTTTCTTTCATGTTTGTTTAAATAGCCTGAGGTTGCAACCCTAAAGTAGGATGAACACTTCAGATTTTATTTTGCTTTCCGAATAAAGACCTGAGGACCTTCTCCATAATCAGCATAATTGGTCACAGTTCTTTGAGCAAAAGCAGCAATACTGGTTAATTAAAAAGAGAAATATGCTCATGGATTGTTGTCATTACACAAATGTTCATTTTTACCTAACAAACTGGAAATTAAGCTATTATAATTCAGACCATTATTGTATAATTCGTGAATCCAAATCAGACCATAGAATATTAGAATGCTACATTAAGAAACAAAAACAAAAATAATCTTGAGAGTAATGCTCACTGAGTTAATTTTGTTTTGATATATTTTAAGTTGTATAATTTTGCACAAGCAGAAAGTGGCATGTCTTTATTTTGAATGGTAATTCACAATATCTTTTGTAATTTATAAAATACAGAAATAATATATTCAATTATATTGCTGTCATGTGATGTTATTAATTATACAATATGTGGCTCTGTAGGTGCTCAGATTATGGTAACTTTTGGATGGTAAATTTTTAATGGTAACTGGTGGTAACAACTCAGCAATCTTATTTTCTCTTCATTCTACAGAGAAAAATGGAGTTTAGAACCTTTAAACAAGTTGGTTGTATATAGATGACTGAATTCCTTCAACAGGATATGAGTAGAGAGACTAAGCATTGAATTCGATTCTACCTGCAAAATTACCGCCATCTCAACACATAGATGCACCCTGTCTCTATTCCCTTCTGCAGACTCATTTATGCAAATAGATCTCACAATTTAAGACTGCATTAAAAAAATAACAGTCAAAGTAAGAAAAATGAGATGCCAGCATTTTAACTTTAGGACATAAAAAGCAATCTTATACCATGCAACTGTCAACATGGCTAAGTGGTCAAGACTATTCACTGCTCTTTTAAAAGTCCTAAGAGTTCAGATTTCAACACTCATGTTCAGTGACCGACTCCCATGTTTTGTTTGTTTGTTTGTTTGTTTGTTTGTTTGTTTTCCTGCTCGGATTCTCTTCTGGCTTGTAGACATCTGCAATCACATATACAAACCCTGCATCTACAGCTATACATACATTCACATAATTAAAATCAAAACTCAAAGCACAACAAAAAGCTGTGGCTAGAGACATCAGCAGTAAGACCACTTACTGCTTTTACTGGACCAGCTGATGTTCCAAGGATCCATGTGACAGCTCACAATGAGCTCTTCCTCCAGTTCAGGAAGAGGGATGAATTATGTATGTATGTATGTATGTATGTATGTATGTATGTATGTATGTATGTATTTACTTATTTGAGTTCTAGTTGGAACAAATAAGCATACCTTACTATTCCTGCTATCAGCAGGACTCTGGAAATGCACTCAGAGATGTGGGCTGGAAAATACAGTTCAGGGTACAGGTCACAATTCAACTATCTATAAAACATTTTATAAAAATATTTTTGTAGTTATTATTTAAAAATGAAAATTATTTTTACTTTCTATTTTCTGTTTTCCTTTTTTGGAAGAGAGGGAGAAAGAACATAAATTTGGGGGAGTACAGAGCTAATAGAATCTAGGAGGAGTTGGGAATTAAGAAGAAGCATGCTTAAAATATGTAAAAAAATAAAAATTTTAAGAAGTTAAGAAAGAAAGTTTAATACTAAAATATAAAACTGTTTTTTCATATATCATTATTTAAGGTGTCTTAATGTCCATAAATAAAATTCTTAACTAAATAATTAGGACTATGTTTGATTTTCATCTGTAATAATTTTAAGAAAATAAGACAAATAAAGTCTAAATAATTACTAATTTAAAATTCTGATTTCATTGCTTACCTTTAAAATGGCTTTGCCATGTCTTATTATATCTTATGTCATGTTTGCTCGTTGTCCTTTGAAGGACTGGCCCTTTCAGAAGAGAAACAGAAGAAGAATAGACCAGGGGGTAAGCAGAGTTATGGGAAAGAGCTGAGAGGAATGGAGGGAGCAAAAACTGTAGTTGATATGTATTGTATGAGAGATTTTGATTTGATTTTAATTTTTTAATTGTTGTTATTTTAATTTAAATGTGTTTCAAATTTAATCTAAATTAAATTTAAACTTTATTATTTTAATTTAAAAGTAGGATTATTCTTACTATTTCTAAGAACATGAGATGGAAATTCCACTTTTCCCTGTTTCTATAGAATAACAATTACAATATAGATTAAAGATAGTGTTTTGCCCATTCAGAGCCTGCCCCACATGTGGCCCATACATATACAGCCACCCAATTAGACAAGATGGATGAAGCAAAGAAGGGCAGGCTGACAGGAACCGGATGTAGATCTCTCCTGAGAGACACAGCCAGAATACAGCAAATACAGAGGCGAATGCCAGCAGTAAACCACTGAACTGAGAATAGGACCCCCGCTGAAGGAATCAGAGAAAGAACTGGAAGAGCTTGAAGGGGCTGGAGACCCCTTATGAACAACAATGCCAAGCAACTAGAGCTTCCAGGGACTAAGCCACTACCTAAAGACTATACATGGACTGACCCTGAACTCTGACCTCATAGGTAGCAATGAATATCCTAGTAAGAGCACCAGTGGAAGGGGAAGCCCTTGGTCCTGCTAAGACTGAACCCCCAGTGAACGTGATTGTTGGAGGGAGGGTGGCAATGGGAGGAGGGTGGGGAGGGGAACACCCATAAAGAAGGGGAGGGGAGGGATTAGGGGGATGTTTGCCCGGAAACCGGGAAAGGGAACAAAAAATAAATAAAAAATAAAGATAGTGTTTTGAAATTTGTAGATAAACATATCATAATATTTTATTAGATGAATCATACAATGGTCCATGTGAATTTTCTGAGGACTTATACCTCTGAAACCTATCCCTTTCAACTGAGACCTAATTTGTAGCCTTTCTTTTCCCTCTTGGGGTTAAGTAGATGAAAATGATGTTGATGATGATGGTGGTGGTGGTGGTGCTGTGTGTGTGTGTGTGTGTGTGTGTGTGTGTGTGTGTGTGTGTGTGTGTGTACTGAATCTACCTAGGAAAAGTCTATGAAATACCACTAACAGAATGTGTTTTAAGTTGTCTCTACATTTGAGGAAGACCATAGCAGTTAGCAAAACTGCCCTCCTATAATTATCCACAATAGTATACAAATAAGTCCCTGTCCCACTTGACAATGATGCCTGATGGTACCTAATTTCCTCTATATCTATGACCCTTAGTTGCATCTGTTTGTTCATCTTCCTAAAATGAAAATTCCTTATAAAACTATAGTCCTTATGGGACGTTTTTAAAAATCTGACCATCTGCTAAAGAATGATCTGTTTCCTGAAAATTAAAATAAATAAAATTAGGTTACAAGTACAAGTATGTTGATCTTACACTCAAGTGTTCTTTGATTTTATTGGGCATCTATAATACTGTTTATCTTAATATTTATAATATTACTGGATATCAAGATTAGATAATTTGCTATTCCATATGGACATATGGTAGTTATGTTAAGAAAAAAATGCTATGATTTGTTTTTATATGAGTAATTTTACATCATTTTCCTGTGTATATTTTGAAATTACTCTTATGAAACTGCTCATTAGATTTCCATGTGGTAGAAATCATTTTTGCTGCAAGGTTTTGCATAAGCTGCTTCAGCTTTTATTTCAACCACACTTGAACTTTTAGTGCATACAGTTTTATGGAATATTATTAATCAACAGAGTAAAATTTCAGTTTGCTAAAAATATTCGCCATAGCTTTTAGGTTATCTAGTTATATAAAAGGTAAAAAGTGTAGTGTAGTACACTTTATGTTAAAGGAGACAAACTTATAAATAGAATGCTCATAAACTCAAAAGATATTAAAAAACATCAGAATGCCAAAATATGAATCAGTGATGTTGAGAAAACATATTTAATTGAAAGTGTGTTGCTATCGCTCTGGGGCAACAGGAGGCTAGTTAGGAAGACGGTATGCGTGTCTTTTGTAAAGTAAAATATCTATGTAACTTGCCAGACTTCTTTTAAAAAGTCACTGAATATGATTAATATAATCTTCTCATCTTCTGAAATCCTGTTTTTAAATTACAATAAAAACCTGTTCCTTCTCTCTGTGTTTCAATGAAAGCTAAAGTAATAAATAATAAGAGTAAGTGACTTATCCTAGAAGTGCAGGAGCAGTGCGTTCCTTTCCCACCATTCTCATTTACGTTCCAAAAGTGCTAAAGAAGGTCAAACTATAACCTGTATATACTGGATCGCTCAATAATAATGTATTCAATGCTTGAACAACCAAAATGATACCCCTTTAAACAAATCTATCTATATTTTAAGTGAGTTATCCAAGTACACGTAAGAAGTATGTATGTAGCTTCAAAGAATATTCTTATGAAAAAACGTATTTACACATTTTACAGCTTTGAATTTAGGATGTAAAACAGTATAAATCCATTTCTCTTATCTTATGTTGGCATACACTGTTTACACCATATTTGTTGTTTTTATTATTACATTTTCTTTAGTCCTGCTTAAACAAAACTTTTCAAACTTCTTCTATGTACTATGTAGGAAGATAGTAAATACCTCTGTCTTTAAAATTGAGTTGTATGAATATAGAAAACCCTTTCAAAAGGAAATACACAGAAGCTTTAGTACAATTTGCCATGCATTGATACATGTATGACTCCAACTCTTGTGAACTTTCAAAAGAAAGGTGTGGAAAGAAAAGGAAAACCTATCTAGTAGACATTTGCTTTAATTTCTACACTAAATTATAGCTAATGGATGTAAGTTG